>NW_026900878.1:1300000-1900000 GCF_033783945.1 Neopsephotus bourkii
AAAGGGCAAAGTATATTTCTATGCATAGAAGTGAGGTAAACTAAATTGGTTAGGAAGAGGTATGAGGAAAATTGGGGGCATTTTACAGCAGAGACACTTCTCAAACTTTTCATGGATGGGTCAGAATGTCTCGTAAACTTTCCATTCTATATATCTTTGGAGTGAAAGGAGTCCATCATTCTTGTGAGACTGATAAAGAGGGGGGAGGAAGAGGCAAATAGTTCGGCAACTGTCTTTCAGTTGATATTTTCCTAAAAGACACTTGAATTAAGTTTGCTATTGTGGTTGTATTTGGATGCCCACCATAGCTCCTGTTATTTGAGGCCTTGGTTGAACACTGAATGAAAAAATATTTGTTGACTCAAACAGCTTCCAGTTAGAGTGATTATGCATCACTCTGCACCTTGATTTGTTAATACCTAAATACTTCCAAAGCTTCATTTAAAGCTTAAGTTAGATGGTACCTACTGGAAATAAATATAAATTGTGTTCAAGAAACATAAGCTGGTTAGTCCTTACATTTTCCAAAATCAAAAGAAAATTCTGTAAGAAAAAAATTAGAAGCAGCCAAAGATACTTGTGTTGTTTTTTTTCAGTTTCTTATTCTGTCATTGTTCTTGGTGGTGTCAGTTTGCTAACATAAAAGCAGGATTGGGATGGCTATAATTTTCTTCCTTTCAGAAACAGTAGAAAACATTGTTCAAGTATTTTATCTTAGGAGGAAATAAGTCTATAGGTGGCTCAACATGAATAAAAAAGTAATCAGAAGGACATTTCTGCAAAAGAATACTTAAATAATGGAATCAAATGAACTTACCCAAAATATGGAAAAGGAACCCAAAACCTCAGCTGACTCAAATGCAAACACAAACTATATTATTACCATTCATAAAATATCTTTGTATTTTTTGTACATGTGTATGATCTGTATAGGTAAATACACACGTGGACATTTTTGCCTTAAACACTTGCATTCTTTTGGCTGGGAGAGTCATCTCCTTCACTGAGTACTGAAAAAATAATCCATAGACCATCCCAATGAAGCAGGAGGTGCAATAAGAACAATTGAACAAATTTATCTTTGGCTATAAGTCATAAACATCAGTGATTATTTGGATTAGAACTTTCACAGCTTGTATACGTGAAGTATTTACTTAAAATCAGAGCATTTGGAGTGGTTTTCAGATTTCTGCTGTGTATGGACATAAAAGGAGCTTCACCAAAGGAGAAGAAATAAAACATCACAAAACGAGAACAATTGTTAGGCAAGCAGATAGAGAAATGGCTACAATTGTTAGAGAATACCATAAAGTTTAGGTGGTAGAAGCAGAGATGTCTGCAGCCCAGGTTTATCTTTCCTTCTTTGTGCTCTTGGAAGGCAAGTAATCCTTAACACTCTATCCCAGTGGGTAACAGGTATTTCCTGCAATTAATTCTCCCACCCTGTCCACCTCCTGCCCAGTATGGAACAGCTAGAATACATGGGAGGTTAGAAGCAGGTTTATGAGGCTGACATGAAAAAAAATATACCTATACAGATGCATACAGCATTTCACTGATCCCCTGCTGCCATGGCTTCAAGGTGCTTCCTAGCAGGCAAACCAACCTCTGAAACGTTAAAGCAGGACAAGTTAAAGTCAATGTCTCCTCAGTGTTTTCACCAGCACAGTGATGATTCTAGTCTTGATAATTACATATTTAAACCTCTTCTCTCCTTTCTTGACGTGCAAGAGGAGACACTCACTGCCTCCCTCCCACCCACCTCGGTGTAGGTCAGCTGCTATCAGAGATAGCTGAGCAGGGAAAGCAGTGTGCCGTCACTGTTACTGGAGATGTATGATGGAGAGAGAGATCACTGTCGTAGTATATCTGCTATTTTCAATTAAATTAGTAGTCAGAACTTCATTTGTCAACTTAATCATTGCAGGCAGACACTGCAGAGATGGGAAGTGGGAGGAAAAAAAGGCAGGAAAACAAATAAAAAAAGGCCCATTGGTGGCTGTGGGCATATTTTATTTGTTTTTTGGCTCAGTTTATTTCAGTATTTCATATATGCCAAAGTTTAGATCTAAAAAAAATGATGAATATATGTAGTGTCATTAAAAATATTGGTTGCAGAGGAACTGGTTTTCTCAAGTTCTTTCAGTAAAATTGCGGTGTAGCCTGCAGAACTAGTCAGCTTCTCCATATCCCCAGTTTTTTCCTGTGTTAAGTAAATAAACATTTATTATTGTTTCAACTGAGGGAAATGGTAGATTTTGTCATTTGGATGCTGCTAGCTATGGCTGAACTGAATGAAATTTTGCACAAAACAAGGAAAGAATCCATCTGGTTTGTACAAGCTACTAATTGTATTAGCCTACCTTTGGGTAAGCCAAATTTTGAAAGGAAAAGTGGGAAACATTTAGTCCTTGGCTGGACTCTTCTGTGACCAGGAGTAATGTGGTACAGCTTTAATGGGCATAAACAGTGCTTTCCTCACCTGGGTATGTTGAGTTTTCTTTTAAAACTATTTAGGTTCAGCATGTAATAGGAAAACCCCATAAAATGGGGGTATTGACAGGCTATTGACAGGCTGTAATCAGAACACAGAACCTGGAGCAGAAACTCCTTAGTTAAAATGGCAGACAGCTGCCACAGCAGCCAGGAAGCACAGGCAGAAGAGGCTGTTGCATGCTTTGGGCTTGCAGCAGTAGTGGGCTGTGTGGTGGGTGTTGTGTGTGTACCCGGTGACAACAGTGGTACAAAGGATTGGCCCAGGCCTGAGTCACTGCTGCTGCATTCCTGCTGCTGCCTCAGCCATGGGAGGGGGTGAATTATCCGCCAGCCTCTTTGGTGCTTCCCCCCAGCTGCCCTGCCGTGCCCTGTTGAGGAAGGGAGGGGACCTCTGCCCTACAGGCCGTGCTCCTCACCATGGTGGTGAGGGACAAGAGGTGCTGGCACTACTAATAAAATTAAAACTTTCCTCTAGGTGTCTTCAGAGGAGTTGAATAATTTGTTCTGGCCTCCTCTCATGACTGTGACTGGGAGGAAACTCCTGCCGCAGTTTAAAGGTCATCCTCCTTATTCCTGTTTTCTTATAACAATGATACTTTAAACTCCCACAAATCTATTATCACACTTTTCTCTATTATCATACTTTTAAAGGGGATTAATAGAAGTATGCCATTACTTTGAGGAAAACTTCAAAGGTAGGTGACAGTTCCTTACAGGAAGTCAGGGGTTTTTGTGCTTGCTGGTTTTGAGCTAGCAGCTTGTGTTCGAGAACTGCTGGTGGCACAGTAAGAAGGAGAGATGGAGAGTCTTACACCCCTGGGATCCTGTTATTGTCTTCTATCATAATGCTATTACATTTCTGGGGCATTTTGGCTGTCATGGGCTTGGGTGAGTGGGAGTCTGATCCTGGAGTTGCTCCTTGTCACATACACTAGTAGTGAATTGTGGTAGTGGTGGCATCAGTTTGATGCTGAGAAGTCTCAGTAGACCCTATGGGGTATATAGCCTGAACAGATCACACAGACTCAAAGGCTGGGTGGCTGTCATCCCTACTATGGCTGCCACTCTCCCAGACAGTGCATTGTCTCGCTTGTCATTAGCTGCTGAACTCTCGCCTCAAAGGACAAGATTTATCATGTGTTTATGTGGATTTGCTTTGTGAAGACACAATGGTACACGTATTAATTCAGGTCTTAAGAAACATGTAAGTTGATGATTTGTGTTTGGACTGTTCTTTTTTTCCATAAATGTATAGCTTGCAAATTTTTTTTTTCTTGCAACTGAACTTTTACTTTGTGAATAACTGTTGAAAATTAATATGAAAGGGTGCACAGCCATTGTCAGAGCTCATTCTTAGAGGGCATATGAATGTGCATGTATGGCTTACTATGCAAATGGATTGGAAGACAAAACTGCCGAGGTTCTGCTATGGGGTGACGACTCACTAGTCAACGCTTTGCCTCTTCTTTTCCTTCCCTTTGTCCACACCAAATATGGCTCTTCAGCAATGTTTTCTTCACTCTGCAGGCTAAGGACAGCACCCAGCCTTGCATGGCCTGAATCATAGTTGCATGCCAAAGTGCTGCTAAGATTAATAATATGCAAAATGTTGCATATATATTAGAACTCCTTTAGTGACATGATCTCTTATACAGGATTCATGGAGCTTTTGGGTGATATTGTCTTGGTTTCTCAGTTTAACTTTACCATAATTTGTAAAGCTTCTCTAAAGTTTCTTTGTTTTGAATATTTCTGATGTGCCTGAAGTATTTGGTACATGGTCTTTAAATACTATAAGAATGAATTTGAAAGCCAGAATACCAGTCCTGACAATGTCTCTCTTGCTCCCTCTCCTTCAGTCATTCTTCTAGTCTGTTTCACAAGAATTTTCTGCTTTTATGTCTAAAACAAACCTGCTATCACAGAAAGCTGTTGGTCAGAAGTAGTGAAAATGAGCCTTAGTCCTACTTTAATAATCTCCCACTATGAATTCTTTGTATCTCAAAGGAGCCCTTCATTACAAGAGCTCACAGCTTTTGAATGAGCAATGAATTTGTATGTCATTGCAACAACCTGTTGAATTAAGTGGTTATGATCCCCATTTTACTGATGAGCAAACTGAGGGACAGAGAGAAGTGACTTGCCTGGGGCTATGTGGTAGATCAGGATTTGAACATGCCTTTCTCCTGGTTTTAGCCACTTACAGTATTTTTTTTTTTATTTATTTCCTTAACATTTTTATTCTTTCAAAAGCCTTTTTTTTTGAAATTTTGTTTAAGTTGAGCACTCTTATTAGAACTGTCTAAGGTTTACTTTTATTTTTATATATATATCTTTATATACACTCATATATATATACACATATACATTTCCTGTGTGTGTATATATATATGTAAAGATCCAATTTCTAAATGTATGAGCTACAATTGGACTGAGTCCAAGCTGTTGTTTGCACTAACTTTGCTCGTTTGTTAGATGTTATGGCTCTAGGAAAAGGTGCCTGTTTACTTGGCGTGTTCCAGTAATCTAATTGGAAAAGTGGAATTACCACTTAAAAGATGTGCAAGAATGATGTGAAGAGGAGATCTTTAAGTCATGAAGCTAAAATGAACTGAAGTTATATGCTGGAAAGTGCTGCCGTTGCTGCTTTGGAGAGAAGCTTTATTTGAAATAACAAAATGAAAATTACCAATCAATGCAGCCAGAATAGAATGATTGATATTTCAATTGCACTGCTAGAAAATGTAACATTGCATAAAGATACACTATTTACCTTCTTTTCATTTCCAAGTTTTTGCACATTATAATAACATATATAAGTGCATAAGTGGGCATTTCCAGACAGTGTGGCTGGGAGCAGAGGTGAAAAGAGCTGCAGTATATATAAAAGTTCAGGCAAAGCTCTGCTGCAGTAGTATTTGCTTTTAGAAAATGGTGGCAGAAGTTGTCTCCCATGACTGAAGTTGTGTTTTTTTTTCTCCGGGGGAGTCTGTAGAACATAACGGTTAGGCAAGAACTGCACCTTTTGTCATCTCCATGGACTCTGTTACCTGTGCAATGACAAGCTGAGGAATAAATGCTCCAAGTGAAGGACTTGTGTACAACTTTTCTGTCTGTACAGCAGTTCTTGGGAAGTATGTAAAAGTTCACAGCTTTGTTTTTCACCATGAAGAGCCTTAGTTCATAGAAACATAGAATCACAGAATCATAGAATAGTCAGGGTTGGAAAGTACCTTAAAGTTCATCTAGTTCCAACTCCCCTGGTGTGGGCAGGGACACCTTGCACTAGACCATGCTGCCCAAGGCTCTGTCCAGCCTGGCCTTAAACACTGCCAGGAATGGAGCATTTACCACTTCTTTGGGCAACCTGTTCTATTGCCTCACCATCTTCACAGTAAAGAGCTTCTTCCTGATATCTAACCTGAGATTCTCGTGTTTAAGTTTAAACCGATTGCCCTTTGTTCTATCACTACAGTCCCTGAAGAAGAGTCCCTTTCCAGCATCCTTCTAGGCCTTCTCTTCAGATTGAACATTTCCAATTTTCTCAGCCTGCCTTCATCTGCCCTTATATCTCTGGATATGTTAATGCAATCCTCAGAGTTGGACTTCCAGCAACTGATGTTATCTAGCAGTGACATAAGAGAAGAATTTGTGCTCCATGCCTTTTTGATGGATGAAGTACAGGGTTAACATCATATAGAGATGAAGATCTTTGCTACATTTTCCTTTATGCATGAAATAAGAATGTTTTAGTATTTACACATAGTAAATAATTATGTCACCATTCTAAATCTTGGGCCAGATCTCCATCCTTGTATCCCTGCTGCTAATTATTTATGATTCCCAGCTATGGTTAAACTGCTTAGCACATGCTTAGGAAATGGGAAATACTTATTTGCTTACAAATAATAAGCGCAAAACTTCAAGAATCTATATAACAGTAAAAAAAAAAAAAAATCTTTTGGCTTTTGGAAAAGCCTTGTTTGAACAGTGTCTACACCTCTGGCTATATTTGACCTGCTGCTACTTTAAGGAAAGAAGCTTCCCATGAGAATGTGCAAAAATGTGATTCTGAAACTGCCTATTCACATTTTTTCAACTGCTAAGGGCATCTATACAGACAGGTTAAAGCATTTATATAAATGATCTGATTTTCAGGAATGTTTAGTTCATTGTATTTCTGTGATCAAAAAGAAAGGTCAAGTCCTGCGTGTGGTTATAGAAAAGCAATAGCACAATTCTGTTTTCTGCTACAGACTTCCAACAAATTTATGCTGCTGTAGTTTAATATGGAGTTTGGTCATTTAATACCATTATGCCCTATTTATTACCCTTCTCTGAAACTCTCATTTGCTATGACATCAGAAGTTGTTGATATGGATATGATTGCTGTGACGCAAACATAGTTAGTGATTAGGACATCAGATATAAAAATGTTTTGTGAAGATGAACTCTTTAGGAGATTCAGTCTCTTTGCATGCAAATGTCTCTAGTACAAAGCAGAGGATGAGGAATGCAGAAAATAGAATAAATAACTAGAGTTGCCTCTAAATGAAATGTTTTACCAAGTTTTCCCTGAAGCATCAGCAGCTCTTTAAACATGCTGGTGATGGCCCATCACAAAGCCAGATGTTACCATTTATCAAGTAAAGTAAAGAGCCCCTCCTGCTTCCACAAATATGAACTGAATATGAAATCATATGGGAAACTGCTGCACTAACACTGGAGAAGAGATAACATAACTTTTAAGCTATCGACAGGCTTGAGAGTAAAAAAGTGTCTTGACAGGAAAGAGTGTCTGCAGCATTACTTGATTCATCTTTCAAAGACAAAATTGCAGTCATATGTATAACGTTAAATCACTTGATGGATGTCCTACAGGTTATGTTTTCCTTCTCCTCTCTCTCTTTCACCTTCTCCTCCCATTCCATACGTGGGTCAAGTGCTTCTTAGGGAAAAGACCTATTGTGAAAGCTTTGAGCTAGCTTCCTAAAACCCAGACTACCAAAATGAGCATATAAATCACATGGAGAGCAGTTGCAAAGAATTGTTACACTTTCTTGCAAGTGTACTTTCTCTTCCACATCAATCTCATAGCTGGTGGAAAAAAAAGAGTTGGTCTGCATTTAGCTGGACACAGCAGAGCCAGCCCTGGGTGACATGTCGTTGGTCCCAGCACCCTATTCACCAGCAGCATTGATCCTGATGCTTTGCAAAATGACGTAAAGCATCCAAATTCTGCTCAACTCAACACTGGCTTATATGGTCAGTCAACATCTACAGCAACAGTATTTTTTTTCTGATCGTATTTTACCTAGAAATTTGTCACTTCACTTGAGTGGGGACCTGGCTATGTAGGATATAGCAACCATTTTAATAGTGGATTGATGTAACACAGTGGCTTTGGAATTAAACGCAGAATCATTCAAAGACTCCAGATCTTCAAAAAAAGAATGCACAAAGCAACAGTAGTCCAGCATTGTTGTAGCTGTAATAGTCCTCCAAAATACCTCCAAACAGTTTTGGAGGGAGAGGTGTAGAAAAACGGATAAAGTTGGCAAAAAAAAAGATATACTTTGATGAATTTAAGTGCTTTTACAGGTCTGAAGGTTAAGCAGCAATCTTCAAAGTACATATCCAGGGGAACTGTTTGCTGAACTTGAGCAGTTAACTCCAATCAGACAATTCAAAAGAAGGGCAGCTGGGACCTGTGGAGCACTAGGAGATACTAGCAAGAGAAAGGTGATGAGATCATTGGCTGAATGGATTTTTTAAATGTTTTAATTTATCAATTTTTGGGGAGTTAGTGGGAATGGCATGTAAGAAAAATTATCAAATTTCAGAAATCTAGTGTTGCTACCAAGCACATAATTTTTAGCAGTGTATTGGGTTATAGTTTAAGTTTCCAAGCTCTTCTTTCTAGAAGTAATCTGTAGGTTTCCTTCACATGTGAAGTCTGAGATCAGGGTCTGAAAAGCTGTACTGTGAAAAATGTTATTCCACGGGAAGTTACCGGTTTTGTCCTTCATATGTGGTGTTTCAGTGTTCATTCTGGTGCATATTGATGAAGTATATTACATCCTGGGATGAATAAAGGATATTTCTGTTGCGCTATATTGACTGCAGTGGCTATGGGATACGTTTCCGTTTCTGGCTATGTCGTGGTGTGAGCTGGTTCTTTTAGGAATTTGGCCAAATACTGATACATGGACTATAGAGGTCATTTTGATAACTACACTACAGCTAGTTTGTGCTAGGTCAGGTTGTGCTGGTGGATATACTGCAGACAGAAGGGTGTGAAATCAGTTCCTAGTTTAACCCTACAACGCAAAGTATGGTCAGAGTCATTCTGTGATTCTCTTTAGGCAGGGGCCATTCTGTCCCAGTACTGCCCTAGCAGTATTTTCTCTCCAGAAAGAGGACTGGGGCAAGCTCCAGCCCATCTGCAGTGGCTCCAAGAGGTCCTGTGTACAATTTCTGCCTCTCACAGCTTCCTCTCACTTTGGTGCCTGTTGTACAATTTGAGCCCAGTATATTTCAGGAGGGTGGTTGTGGAAGTGGGGGAGGGGGTCGCTAAATTATGGTTGCTGTGGGAACCATAACTTTTAATTTCTTGACATCTGTCCAATGACAATCTCAACATTAACGTTGCATTAACATAGTTTTTTTGCATTTAATTAAAAAAGATGATGGCCTGGAATCTGTTAAGAAATTTAAAGCCAACATTTAAGCTGTTTGCTGGGAGCAGATATGTCAGAGCCTCTGCTCTGGAAATGCTCATGTGTGCTCACTAAACAGTCTGACAACATAGAAAAGCCACACAGGCAAGAACTGAAATAAAAATGTTTGTAAAAGCGTTTTCTGCTTGTCTCTTTCTGGTGGCTTTGCCCATGGAATGATGGAATCAGCAAGGTTGGAAAAGAGAATGAAACTGCTCTGACTGAGTTTAAAATAACTGAATTTAAAGAATTGTTTCCAGTTCCCCAAAAGCCATCCCTGGTGCTGGCCACTGACTCACTTGTGTGTGCAGGCTGAGATTTCTCCAGCCCATGCTGTTGTCCTTCAAATTCTTAAGACATAATGGTAGAAGCTCTTTGACTGTATCAAGATAGAGGCACAAGACAGTAGTAAATGTCTGACTGCAGTATTCATCCTAATTTCTGGAATCTTAAAAATGTGTTTTGGTTTCCCCGTATAATATTCCAGTGCACTCACTAATTGGTGTTGATTTTAAGGGTTATGCACAAAAATGTTTACCACCTCAAAAGGTTCGGAGGCACTGAGCTCTAGAACTCTCTTTTGTAACCTCATGTTATTTCAATAAGTTCAGCTATCAGACAAATAGACATATGGACTATGCTAAAGTTAGGTGCTGTAGATAGGAGAAAGATGTTCATATGGCACCAGTGTTATTTAGCCTTCTCACATAACAGAATACCATACTGTTAAAAATTGTCTATTTTTATGTAATTCTTCCACTTATATTGAGATAAAAAAATTATTAGTCTAAGGTTGGCTCACATCATCAGAGCTTCTAAATTTTGGCAACTTCCCTACAGTCTGTTACAGGCAATAACTGCCAGGGAAGTTGCTTGAACACAAGCAAAAAATAGGTCTTCCTGCTGAGCCACCAGCCTAGCAATGTAAGGAAGAATTTAATACCATGGCCTTAAGAAAGTTTCTGTGTTCTTCACAGGCAGTCGTGCCTTCAGTAAGGTGATGGAGGGAGAATATAAAATCTCAGAGTTATTGTAAGCCTTGAAAAAGTTGTGAAAGAAGACTTGGCAGTTAGGAGCTTTATGTAAAAAAATTTTGCATATAAATTGCATATGCATATGACATTTTAGCTCCAACTTTACATGTGTTTTGGAGGTTGGATGCAATCTTGTCCCTGCCTGTCTGTTTGCTTTTGCCATAGCTGCATCAATATTAACGCTGTTGGTTTTTCTGCCGGCTTTTTTTCTTAATTTCTCCCTCTTCCAGTTTTGATTTAAGAACTAGTTGGTTTCTTTTATCCTAGCAAAAAAAAAAAAAAAAAGAGAGAACAAAAACCCCCCAACAAAACCAACCCCCTAAAAGGCTTTATTTTTTTCATCTTTTTAAATGAGTTATTGTTTTCAAAGCAAGCATATTTCTTTTTTGTCTTCTGGAGTAGACTCTCCAGTATTCTTCTGGTGACAAGAAATGGCTAGAGAGCTGATAAAATGAAGAGATATACTTTTACTGGAGACCCTTTCTCTTCTTTAAAGAGAAAAAATTATTCTTTAACTATTATTGATATCCCATCTGTTCCTCCATCTCCCTCCCAACAATGGTATCACTAGAGAAACACTGGCTTAGCCTTACCGAGTAGCTGCAGACTGTATTAAAGAATACCACTATTCTGAGCTTAAAGTTGGATGGACCGTTTAAAATGACTGTTTGTAAATTAGCTCCTTTTTTTTGTTGTTTGCACATCGTTTGCGAACAGCCTAGTTCATCTCTCTCTATTTTTGTCTCTTTATTAATACCCTCCTGGTGATCATATTTTATTCTTTGTAAACTGTTCTGAAAAACAGAATCGGGTTTTGGCTCATCACTGTAAGCCCTGTTTATAAGATGTAGTGACATGGGGTAGCTGTCCCTTGTTGTCTGTGTGACTGAAATGGTTGTGGCCGGGGCATCTGAACAACTTGTAGTTCTTCATTCTAATGAAACATAATCAGTTAAGAAATTTTCACACTTGACCGTAGTAGAAGTTGTAGTTTCCACCAATATTACTTGGTGAAATAAGTAAGCCCCCTTCCCCTTCAGTTCAAACAGCAGTGACTCATTTCACTTTGACTTACCTTATTACTGCAGTGGGAGAATCAAGGCACTCTAGGGTATGGTAATACATTACCTACCTCTGTAGTAGAAGGGAGCTTTTATATCAGAAGTAGTCTATCAAGTGATTTGCAGAACTGCTTATTATTGCTAAAGTACTTTCCCTCTATCCAATATTTTTTGATTATTTGAAATTATGTTTGGATGTCAGCTGTGGGTTTTTTTTCCCCCTACTAAAATTTCCCACACTACTGATTTGTTGCAGCTGTTTTAATGAACTGAAATTTGGAGAGTGTTGAATAGCTAGGGATTATCTTTAAAGCTTCATATTTATTAGCGCGCACACACACACACACACACACACACACAGACAAACATCCCTGAATGTTTTTAAGTAAAAAAGCTGTTTTCTCATGATCATTCTCACTAATTTCCTGAGGTGGACATACGATTTAGTTAATACCTTGAACCTGTGGTCCAAAATAAATGAAATTGACAATTCAGTGGTTTAACTTAGCAGAACATTTAATTTGAGTCCTAAGCATATAAAAGTTGCAGTTGAATAGGAGAATGTACCTGAACATGAGTTGTAATGATGCATCAAAAGGTATGACATCCCTGCTCAAATCATTTATAAACAGCAGAACAATTTTAAGAACTGAATTACTATCTGAACTTCGAAAGAGACCATGTATTTCTATTAATATAAAGAACAATTGAGGGCTGTTAGCTGTTAAGTTATTTGAATTTGAAATTCATCAAAAAGGTGGTGGAGGAGGAATATATCTGCACTCTAATGTGGATAAACGATTTTCTATGTGAGGTAAAATTAATTTTGAAATAAGAGAAGCTTAAATAAACTCTGAAGAATACATGCAACTTTCTCTTCAGAGTGCCTTTCTTCTAGACTCAGCTGAAACTCAGTTTCTCTCCAACCAGATCCTAAATACACTTAAGATGAAAATTTCAATTTCAATGGAGTAGGTCCATTCCTGATTATGAATTTTCTGAATGCTCAGAGGTTTGTTCTCTAATTCTCTGTAGCCTGGGATTGGGAAAAGCTTCCATTAAAGAACAGAGGTTCAAGTGAATGGGTAGATGGGACTTGTTTCAGAAGGAGGGGAAAAATAGCCAAACTGAACGAAATTCAAATTCACTTTATTTAATTCATTTAGGTATCTCTCAGATAAGCAGCTTGGATGCAGAATGAAATGAGAGTTTTGTGTAGTGAAATCACAGTCACTAGACTGCAGAAAAAAAACCATCAAAATTTATTTAATGTCTGACACTGGACATGTATCAAGACAAAATCTTTTATTTTACAGAACAGAAGTTGTATGTGAAAGGGAAAAGAAATAAAGAAGCTTAAAGAAATAATAAGAAGGTGGTGGTGGGGGAAAGGCAGTACTAAAACTGCAGTCTTAGCCCTCTAAACCTTTTTGCTTCTCTGATTGATACTTTTCAATTATACCTTCCCATTTCACTGACATTTGAAATGCCTTTTTTTTTTTTTCTAGCGATAACTTCAAATGCTTAAGTTCCAACAGCACCAGTAACCCTGTTTAGCTGTAGTAGTAAATTGGTTCCTTGTACAACATAATGGCAGTGACAGCCTTTTGCTAGGGAAATGAGTTCTCCAATGGGACATGCCTATGATAAGACGTCCGGTTTTGAAATTGTATTTCTCTGTATCAGAATTAAATCTGGACTTTATATTTCTTTCTGCCACTGCTCTGTAGCTGGTCCCTATATAGTACGACCAAAGACTGACAAGTAATGCTTACACAGGAACCCTTTCACTTAAATTGGATTTGTCCTTTTATGTTTCCTCCGATTATTAGCTATTAAAATCTCTCAAACCCTTTTTAAACAGCGATAGGGTTTGGCAAACCTGAAAGTCACTGACTTGGAAAGGGGAAAAAAGAGAATTCTAATATGAAGAGCAGCAATTTCCTTCCGTAGGTAAAATTAACTCTCGTTTAGTAAAATACAGTATTGATTCCTTGTGTTATATCGTAAGATATGTGGAGTATCTTCATTGTGTTGAGAAAGGTCAGGATTTGAATGTATTATATTGGCACAGCTAAAGGCCTTTTAAAAAGGATACCAAAGAAAACACAAATCAGTGCCACTCCTGGGTACCTTTAGAAAATCCAAGCCTGCTTTCTTCTGGCTGTTATATTGTGTTTCTTAGAGCCTTTAGTGGTTAAAACAAAAGTAATGTGTCTCCTGTGCTGTTTGATTTGCAGTGGTGCCTGACAGTACCCTAAGTGTGTGAGTTTTGTTAGTGTATTATTAATATATGCTGTAATGGAACACCACAATGGAGGTCACTAGGAGATCATCAGTATATGTAATTTCTTTTTAACCTTAGGTTTACATTATCACTTAAATAACAAAATAATCAGTCTGTGGGAAAGGGGAGTTCTTTTTCATTTTTTTGCAGTAAAAATTAACTCAATGTGATCCCTATATTGGTCTTCTCACTACTGATATCAATGCCATTTTATTTTTCTTGAGAGAAATATTCCTGGGAAATTTAGGAAAGAAACTGCTTGTAATTAAAGATCTTCAGAAATAAAAAAAAAGTAGTTTACATTTCAGCAATAGCCTCTGACTCATTTCTGATTTCATTTAAACATTGGATGTATATGCAGTAAAAACTAGAGACAAGAATGATTTCTGAGCAAGAGGGATCTTGAAATATACTTTCTCGAAAAGGCTACTGGACTGGTACATATACAGACTATATCATTTATGCATGATCTGGGGAGGTTGCAACTTTTTGCTTTCACTTGACATCAGGGATCTCTAGCAGTGGACAAGATGATTTTTTTTCCTTGCTATGGTAGTGATTCCATTGCACCCACTAAATGATTAAAAGTTATTTTATCAAATGTTTTAATTTAATGTGTAATGAGGATTTGGCCCTTTAATTGTTAATATTTTTACTTTTTAAAACATTGACCAGAATATAACTTTTACAGTCCTTTTCTGTGTTTTCTAGATGTCATTAATGATGATGGCTTGACTTTGAGATTGAAGATTTTGGAAAGGCTTTACTCACACTTACTACAAGCACAGGGCTTTGCAAGTGTGAGTAAATCCTTTGGGCCTGCGCAGTGTATTTTTTAGGTGAGGCACAGCGTGCGTTGAACTGCCCCCACCCTTTACAACTGAGGTTTATCTGCCAGGGCCTAGTGAGCCCTGTAGGTTTGGTTAGAGTATCCTTCTCTTAGATGGATGGCCTTACAGAGCTAAACAAGCTCCATCTGCTCAGGTTTGAAGTTAGAGTTGTCTTTTTCCTAGGACGGTTGCCCAAAGGCTAGTGAGCCCAGCCTGCCCATGGACACACTTTCTGACCCTTTAGTTGAGACGTGTCTGGCATGGGAGACCCTGCCGGAGGCATATGCCACCACCAGCATAGCACTCAACCTCACAAGGGCACGCAGGCTCTTTCCCCATGACAAGGGGGTGTCCGTGAAAGAGTGTCATTAGTAATTAGAAATGTTGAATACAGAAGGGCAAGTTAAATCCTGTCATTGAAACAACAAACAGCTTTAGTCAAATGTATTGGCAGAGAATTAAAAATGCATCAAGCATGTATTTGTCTTCTCAATGGGAAGCCCTTATTAATAGTTTGAAGAGTAGAAAGCTTAGCCTTACACAACAAGCACTGTAGTGGGACTTTTTTTTAAATATATTCTAATGTGTGAAATTGCAGGATGCCAAGGTTGCCATTAGAGCTCCTCTCTTATTCCAGTAATTTTCCTTCTTAGATTCATTCTTTCCTTTCACAAAAAAGCACTTCACAGTGGTCACAGCAGAAATGCAGTGATACCGAGTAGAGTGCAGTAGTTTTGCAAGGTTAATTACTACACCTCTGTCAAAATATTGGACATAAGTACAAGGACATCAGTCGGCTCACTTCTCCAAGAAGTCTCTCCCTTTTTCTTTTTCTTTTGTGTGCAGGGGTTTTCTAAGGAAATACATGTGCTTTATTCAGAATTTTAGTAGAAATGTGGTGTTATAGACAAGTTCTTTTAGAGAAACCCACTTTTTTCGTTCTGGGCCCAGTGCAACACAGTAGCATGAACCTGTAAAAAAAAAAAAGTATTCTTAGTAGAGCTGTGGACATGACTCCTACCTCAGTAGACCCTCTGAAAATAAATCAGGTGAATTGTTTGTATTCAAAGCTTTGTTTTGGCTTCTGACTAGAAATTTAAAAGCAAGTGTTTGTCTTCAACACTGTCATCCTTTCGTTTTCAGCCAAGGTGTGTGGCAGGTTTGGGGAACTTGAAAAATGGTTTCTTTGTATTTGGGAGTAAACCATATCTAATTAAATTTTAAAACGAAGTTAAGGGAAACCACCAAATCTATGTGTGGCCTGGCAGACATCATGGTCTGTGTTTACTAGCTGTGGGCCATCAGGTTGGAGTCCCCTGAAGCCCTTACTGGAAAACTATAAACAGAACAAAATCAATTTTGCTTACTCATTCACAAATTTGATTGTGGTAATGAAGAGTGTGTATGAATCTCTCTTTGGGTTACAGTTTCTAGCCAGTGCTCAGAAATGTTTCTTCTACAGATGATGACAGAATAGCCAATGGCAAAGTCTGACCAGATTTGCTTTGGACCACAGTCTGCTATTCTGATCCAGCCCAATGATGCCTCCTAGCTAGGTTAAATAACAGTCTTGCTAGCAGGTCAAGATTAGTCCACTACTATATTTCCCCTGGACCTTGCTGTGTTGTCATTTATGTTTTTGACAGCCAGCTGCTGTCATTTGACCATGTTATTGTGGTCCTTTTGCTGATGCTTCCTGGACAAGCATGCCCTTTTCTCTAGCTGTCAAGTCCAACCCAGCCCACTACCACCACTTGACATAACTGGCTTGGAAGTTTTCCCACGAGGGGCTCAGTCCAAGGAAACAGGTTCCTGCATTACCATTCTCCACCATACCTCTCTGCTCCAGGCACTGCATATTTGATCAGGCAATACAAAAGTTTTGTATGGGCCATCAGGTCTTCAAAGGTTCCTTTGTGTGTTTGCTGAAAAGGAAAGATGATCTGACCCACTAAGGTGTGTCCAGAGTTTATTTTGAACACCTCGTGCAGCTGGAATGAGAAATGGGCTGAATAAATAGAAATGAAGCTGAGGAGAAAACGGAAAGATTAAATGTGCAAAGCGTCTTGTTCTTTCTTCTGCTTTCATGACACACATTTTATTATTTACTCTTCTCAAATTATTTTTATATGTGCTTATTGCATTATACTGTAAGCAAAAAACAATGCAAATAAGATTAACAAGATGACCAAGTCTGCTAATCATCTCAACCAAATTTGCAAGCTGCCATTAAAAACGAAACAAAAAACCCAACTGTCGTGGTTCAACCAATGCCAGACAGCTTTCACTCACTCACTCCCCCCCCTTCCTGCCCTCCCCTATTCTCGGAGGGACAGAGAGGAGAATCAGAAAGAATGCAACTCCCACGGGTTGAGATAAGAACAGTTTAGTAACTAAGGTATAACACAAATCACTACTGCTGCCACCAATAATAGTAATGATAAAGGAGATAACAAGGGAAGAGAATACAACACCCCATCACCAGGCGACCGATAACTTGCTCCCCCCAGCCCGACGAAGCACCGACCGATACCTCCTCCAACCCTGCAGTCCACTCTAGCCCCTTCTGGGTAACTCCCAGTTACATCCTGGGCATGACGTGCTGTGGTATGGAATACCTCTTTGGTCAGTTTGGGTCAGGTGTCCTGTCTCTGCTTCCTCCCAGCTTCCCTCCTCCCTGGCAGAGCATGAGGCTCACAAAGTCCTTGGCCAAACCAAAACATCATTGTTTTTCAGCTCTGTTCCCAGCTGAAAGTCAAAACACAGCACTGCACCAGCTACCAAGAAAGAGAAAAATGACTGCCACTGCTAAACCCAGGACACCAACCAACAACCCTAAACCTTCAATTCATCATAACTCATGATCTTATAGAAAGCTATCACATCTTTTAGCCCACTTGGAGGCCTGAAGCCCTTCAGACAAGTGGAGCTGAGAGCAATCTTTTCACTGATGATCCTCATTTGCAGACCACTGACCTTTAAGTCTGGGGGCTTTTACCTTATGCCCTTTAGCAGAATTAGCAGTTAGAAAAGTGAGAAGGGTGGCTTTTTGAATAGTCAGTCTTTAAAGGCCTTGGTAAGTTAAAATCAACACCTTAAATTATACCCCCAGTGAGCATGGAAACCCATTTTCCCTGGTGAGCATATTTATTGCGCATTCTTTCTTACCAAGAGAGCTTATGGGTGGTGGCATGCTGTATGAAACTTGTCTCTGGGATGTAATTTTAAAAATTCTTCACAGTTTTGCTGTCCTCCTAAGTAAGTATTATCACCTTCCAGTATTAATGGAGAAATTGAGGCATAGAAACTAAGCAATGTGCTAGTGTGGAGGGTCTGATTTCAAACTATCTTACCTGTCTTAATTGGCAGCTTAGTTTTTAAGTAACTCTCTTCTGAGTCTCTTCCAGTTGTATACGTATGGCATTTTTTAGTGGAAGCTTATTGTCGATTGGCTTTTTTTACCTGTAAAAAAATCAATACAATTTGAATTTTTCTATCCAGACTGAATCCTCAGTATATTGTTGTGGATAGTTATTGATTTTTTATATCTGTGAGATTTTATTTTTCTTTTTTTAAATATCATTAAGGTAAACAGAAGTTTTATTGTGTTCATTTTACAGGATAACACTTATCCAGACAAAAGAACACATAAGCACACAGCTTACCTATAGGAAAGATGCAGCAAATCACTTCCAATAACATAAAATAAGAAGAACAAAACCTTTCCGTTGCTGAGCAGAATGGGAAGTTTGCTTTCTTGCCACAAATTTTGATTGAATTGAGTCCGTGCTTTTGGAATTGGTTCACTGATACAACAAGAAGCATCATTTAACTATTCCTTACACTTTCAAGCCCACAGAAAACACAGTAAAGGCAGAGAGAGTCTTAAATGAGGGCTATGAGTCTTACCTTAGCTGACTGAATCTGGTGAGGGAAGGGAAGCACAGGAGAATGGAAAGTTGAGGAACACTGCTGAATTTCTGAAGTCTCCACTCATCCAAAATACCACAAGTACTTTCAGTGATCTTGGAGGCTTCCAACCTTTGGCATCAGAATCTTTCAAGAAAGCACTGAAAGATGCAGTTGCAATGAGCCTGAACCTGGGTCTCCCCTTCTTTTAACCTTTGAATGGAAATCCAGATCAGACCCCAGCCTGAGTTGGATAAAGTTCCAGATCAGTTTATTTTAGTATATTGTGGCAGCATGATAAAATAGGCAAGGTAAAAATGCACATGAGCTGCAATTCCATACTGAGGCTCGTAATAATAAGTTTCAGAAAGTAGAACGAAGGGAAAGATAATGAATTCCAGCAGATTAATGAAGGACTAATGTGGGTTTCTTAGAACAAAGAATAGTTCCAGGGAGCCATGATCCCAGAACTGACTTGGATGTTGTGAACATTGATATTTTACCTACTATAAAGTATGACTGATTTCGGGTCATCATGTCAGACACCAGGGCTACTATGGGGAAAGTTGGAATTAATTATTGCTGAGTGGGTTGCCAAATGATAATAGTAATCCAGAGGATGATGTTTTGAAATGTTTGGTTTCTCTTCCTTCTTTTCTCTCCTTTTTTTTTTTTTTTTAAATTTTTTTAGCTTTCACTCTTTTCTGATTTCCTGTAGAGCATTCAGTTCCTAGGGTGGCCTGAGGAGAGATCAGTGATGCTGTGCTTTGTAGCCTATTACAGCACATCTGTTCATCAATTAGAATGGAGAAAATAATCCTGCTGTTTTAGAATAGCATGATGTGCCTTCTATGTTATCAGGCAAAATACAAACTGGATACATGAAACCCACACAGTGAGGCTGTCAGTGTGAGGGGGAACCTCTGACTCAAGAAAGTTCTCCTTTATTTTCCTCCTTTTCTCTGCTAGTTTAAAACTATAATTACAAACTTGAGCACCCACTCTACCTTATGACATGAAGGAGCATCCACAGTTGCCCTGCAGGAGCCAGTAGAGCTATTAGTGAATCAGAGTTCAAGAATAAAGAGAAGAAATCTGAACCAATGCTATGCTAATGAAAAGTGTCAGTTTGTACACTGCTTTTTTTTCCTTTTTTTTTTTTTTCCTTCTTTTTCCATCAGGACATCTTTTCTTGTAATAGCAGAGAAATGTGTGCTGAAAAGCAGATAGTTAGTGCCACTTTGCCACCATATGCCTTTATATTTGGAAATTTGCATAAACAGCAAAACATTAAAACAGGATTTATAACCCCCCTCAAAACCAGAAAATATATGCAGAAGTTTCAAAAGGAAAGCATGGGAGTTAAGTTAAAAAAAAACCCAACCCTAAATCCCATTAATTGGAAGTGGTGTGTTTTATTTATATTCATAAAATGCATCTATCATGCAGACTGTGTAGTGTACAGAACATTGTTTTTATGGGGGTTAAGTAGCCTTGCTCATGGGCGATGTTCTGGATTTCTGTTGTAATTCTTAATGTGTTCTCACTGCTCTGAGTGACTGAATTAAAAAGTTGAGCGGTAGGGAGAGAGATGGACCATAGTTAAAGCAGAATCAATCCTTTCTGCTCTTCCACAAACAAATTGGCATGTGATCTGGTCCCAGTTGCATTTGGTCCTTTGTGGAAACAAAAAACCCTCATACTCTGAGATCCAGTAAATCAACTGGGATCTAAAGGCCTTAAGGCTGTGGTTTTCCTCTCTGATCCATGCTTCTGCAGAGCAGACATGGACCCAAGAGTTATTACAAAGAGGCTGCTTTACTCCTGAGTGAGTGGTGCAGCATGTCTGAGTCAAGACAGTGTTGAGCAGCGTTTTCCAAAGCTCCCACTGAGAGCAGCAGGTCCTGGCAAGGGAGTGTTCTGGGCTGTGAGTGGCAGTAACTGTTGAGGTCCTACACAGCAATATGGTTGCTTCTGCCTTTCTTATTTCCTCCTTTTTCTCCATGCTGCAATAGTTATCAGCAGGCCTAGCTCTCCTCTACAAGTGTGCACCCTTTCTTCCCTGTCCAAATACTGACTGAAGATGGTAAGAACAGCATGGACAAATTAATTAGGGAGAATGGCCACCTCTGCTTGTCAAAAGTGGTTCACTGCAGCAGGATATGCTTCATTCAGTGGATTTTGATATATATGGATTTAAGACCCCTATCTCTAGCCCCTGCCTTTAGATACTGTAAGTGGCCTTCTGCCTGTGGAGAGTGTAAATGGAGAGTGTAAATGGAGAGAGGTGATCCCAGCCAAAGGGCAAGTTTCACTATTTCTGAATTTTACCTCTAAGCAAAGTGGGAGATTTTACTCTTTATACCTAAAATAATTTTATTAAGTAGTCTGCACCATTGTTCTGCCTTAACAGTAACCTGAAAAGTATTTGAAGAAAGGCTTGTGGTGGTCTCCAGTCTTTTAAGGGGAACTTCTCAGAACAGCACTTCCATCAGAGGATATCCACTTGCCCAAATGCAGATGCAGGGAGGTGCTTCTGGACACAGTTTCCCCTCTTTGGGCATTGTAAATTGCTTTGCAAACCCTTGCATCTTACACTCTTTACCTTGTGTCAAAGTAGGTGAATTTTTCTTTTTCTTCCCCATCAGGTTCACATTTGGACTTCCCATTTTGTTGCTCTTCTCACTTACGTAATTAAACCTGTGTATGCATTTATGTCTTTTGTTGTCCCCTTTTCTTTCCAAAACTCTCGCTGTTCCATCTTTGGCAAACATTTGTCTTCATTTTTCCCTCTAGTAAGAGAACATGGTTTTTAAAAGCAAGGACACTGGAACAGAGATTCTGCTTTATTCATTTACTTTGGCAATTATAATGTAGTAAGTTATTCATTATTCATAATGCCTTGTGTACTACTGACTAATGCTGTATAGCTGCTAAGTGTAAGGAAGTTGTAATATGAGACAGTAAGTGATATGAGATCTTACTACAGCATTACTTCTGCTCAGTCTTGGATGAGAAGTGGTTGAAAGGCAACCATTTTGAGTACAAATTAGATAGCATGTAGATTAATAACGGTCATTGGTAATAATAACAATTAGAACTGAGCGGTTAATCCATGCTAAGTAATTGTTTTATTCTATTTTTTGTATTTTAATATATGCCTTTTTATTTTGGGGTCTGTGAAAAGAATCCCAGATCCTCAGATGCATTTATCTGGACACATCTGCAATTTTTTTAGGTGTAATAATTAGCTTGCAAACTGTTTTTAAAAAGCTACTTGAAAAGATGTGCACTTCATATATCCAAGTTTTGTGTAACCTATAAATATTCTCAATACTATAGCTATATCTTTGGTTTCATCCATCCAAATCTCCCATGCCCTCACACAGGACAAATAGTGCTCAGCTGGGTACCCTATGCAAATACAGCTCTTAATTTCCAGCCCATGCTTGATATTGAGACAATAAAGCCAGTGAAATATTTTGCAACTGCCTCTCAGCATAATTTGGGCCTGTTCGTATATGCTGTAGTTTTATTTATCCTCCCTTCTGAGATAGCTCGTGCCACTAACAGTAGTGAGTAAATATGTGCTTGAGGAAAAGGAATTGAAATGCCTGCCATGTACTTGAAGAACAAGTTAAGTTGCACTAGTTGTGCCGTGTAGGTTATTTGGTAAAGTATTCATTTCATTCACCTTCAGCATCTACAGCATTTGTTTTTCTTTTTGTTACATCTACGCTACTCCCCTGAACTTGTCCTCCTTTTATAGTAAAAACTTTGGAGAAATATTTGACCTGACCTGTCAGCTCAGGGATAGAAGAACTGATTCCTTTGAAGTGCTCACTGCTTTCTGTTGGCCATCAGCAAAACTCAGGGTGACTGGTGCAAAATAGAATGTTAAACTCTAGGGATACCTTTTGTAGCCACTCAGTAATGCCCAGATAAATGTCATCAGTATGGTGCACAAATCAGCGCAATAACATGGGGGTGACAGAAATTTTGCCCTAATTTGTACAGTTGTTTGTGAAGTGAGGGCAAAGATTCTCAGTAATAATTTGTATTCAAAACTGGCCTACCTACTGGATGCAAAGTGTCAGTTTGGCAAATGAATGCACCTTTTTGCACAGGGAGAGCAAAAGGTATGGTAACTGTTTAAATCTCAGGTAAATATTCAGAGCGGTGCCCAGCAGTACAAACTTGCTTTGGTGTTTTGAATGCTCCCCTTCTACCTTACCCTTTTCAAAGAAGTTGGTCTGAAAATGTGTTTGTTTTTTTTTTTTTTGGTTGGTTTGTTTGTTTTGTGGGGTTTTTTGTTTGTTTGTTTTTTTTTTTTTTTACATTATGTCATGCCTAGTCAGGTGTTGTCTAGTGTTTCTCTGGGATTTTAATCATGGATAACAGAGGTGCAAAACCATGGCCTTTGTTTACAGTTGTGGCAGTTATTTAAGTCATTATGTATTTCCTACGCTATCCCTAATGGCAGACAGTGTATGAGGTAGTTTATGAGTCAAGATGAGGCACTTGTGTACAGCCTGTGTTAAGGTAGCTGCAGCTTTTAAGTGCAGTGGCACTTAGTAGCTGAGCTGCTTCACTCTAATAACACTTTTGCATAGGTCATTGTGTTTGAATTGTGCCCTAACTCGCAGTGTCTGGAAAGCAGAAACCTTCTTTTCAAGGATCTAAGAAAAAATGTCTGCATAGAATTGATTTCTCTAAATGCACTGCAAATATGGGACAGCACTGTATGTATTTTATAGGGGAAGCAATGGTGGTTACTTAATTTCAGTTGCTACTGTGACTATATGCATCACTGATGCGTGGAAACTCTACTTCTGGCCTGTTCGTTGTGAAACTGTCTAGCAGTTTGAGTTTAGGCTCATACTGATGAAAACACACTTTATTCCTGGTAATGTTTTTCCAGAATGTTTTTCCTAGATTTTTCATCTGTTCTTTTAAATTCCCAAGGTCTGACTGTTCTCCTTAAAGAATAGTGATGTGGAGAGGACGGAATATTGATCAACAGAAAGAATAAGTGCAGAAAGCTCTCCCACTTATCTTTTTTTTTTTTTTTCTTTTTCTTTTCTTAGGGAGGAGCTGTGTGCAGAAAGTCTGCTTACCTTCAAGCCACTGCCTTAAATATGTAAAAGAAATGAATATGTTTTTCTCTAGACTCTCACTGTGTTTGTTTTACTAAAGTTTATGAAGAAGGGAGAGGCTTAATTCACAAGTGAAATTAATTTGATACTCCTTCACTAATTCTAGCTCACTGTCTGTCAAAGTTGCAATATAACAACAGTTCAGCATGACTGGCATTAACTGCTCAGAAAAAGCCCTGGGCTGGAATAGCACATTGATTGAACTTTGGCAGTAAGACACATATCTGAGCAGGATGTGAGAAGAGGGACAACCCTGACCCTTATAAATGCCACTGCTCCAGTTGTTTTTCTGAGTAAAAATTTTTTCCTAGTTAAAAAAACCCAAAGTTTAATAAAAGTAAAATAAAATACAGTCCAGAAGGAAGTTTAGGCATGTTTGGACTTTATGTAAGTTGTTTATTAAATACTCAAAATTATATTGGACAAATTAAACCTGTCAAGGACATGTAGGTTACTGAAAACTTCTAAGCTAAAACTTACAAAAAAAAATCCAGAATTCTTCAGTTTAAAGGCAGATTAAAAAAGTACAGCAGACCCTGAGAGATATGTAGGCAGAGGTCTCTGAAACCAAGGATGCCTTTTTTGTAAATATTGATGATTGGAACCCAGCATTTAGAAATGCAAAACTTGCAGTATTGCAAGTGAGAATGAATCTCTGTTAAGGCCACTGTTGAAACGCCTTTGTTCACAGGTAAGACAAACACTTGACGTACTTAAGTTTCACTGATCTTATGCTTAAAGTTGAGCTTATGCTCAAGCACCTTATGCAATCAAGATGAAGAGCCTGACCACAAGCTCTTTAAATTCAAGGGGAATTAAACCACGCCGAGAGACAGAAGAATGGCTTCATATTTTCATGCATGTAAGACGTACCTCAGACAATTTGCATTCTCTTAAATGTCCTCAGGCCTGACAGTAAATTCTTAGATAATACTTGGAGACTATGAGAATGGGACATTGTGAAGAGATCTGTGGATCTGTATGAAACTTCCACTTGCAACATCCACGTATTTCTGCTATTGTGGTATCAGTTTCCTTAACAGATAAAACTGTGGTTTAGATTTGTAAAGATACGGTGCATTAATTAAACAAAGTTAGGGAAGAAAAAAAATGGTAGATGATGCGTGTAAATTTGGAGAGATTCATTATTTATTTGTGACTGTGAGAGACCTTAGCTATGTTTTTCACCTCAATGTGGAAGCATTTTGATCGAAAGCCCAGTGTAACAGAGATAAAGACCTCACACCACAGATACTTTTTGAAATGGAAATAAAACATGCAGTATTTATAGCCTGGCAATGTTAAAAAGAAACATGTAAGATTAAAACAAACAAGTCAAAGTGTGTTTTTCTCAGTAGATAGATATATACATATATACTTAATTTAATGCAGCAGGTTTGGCTGGTCTGTATCTCCTCCCTTCCTACCCCCTTTTTTTATAAAGCATATAAATTCCAACCATGTTTTGTGTGAAGGGTCTCAGTGCATACTGACATTGTGAGTGTCAGCTCCAGATCACTTTAATCAGAGAGTGGATATGCATGATAAAACGGATAAGGGACTTTAATCAAAAAATCCGCTGGTCTGGAAACGTGACGCACTCCGCCAAACACACTTCATCCCACTTTTCTTGTGCCTCTGCCAAGATTTTTATTTCATGAATATGCATTGGACATGATATTACATTAAAATGTGACATTGTTGTGTAGTGGTAGGGATTTAGAATTAGAATAAATAAAAAAATATACTTCTGTGAAGTTTTGTAATTGAACATTAGTATCGTGTTGTGATTTTACATATATTTATTCACCTAACCCACCCTTTTCATTTCTCCAAAATTTATTTTTTAAATCAATACTGAATTCATCCCTTTCTTCTTAATAAGAAAAACAATAGTAGCAGATAAATCCTTTATTTAACTTTTACCTGTAAGCATAACATATAGAGTTCTCAAGAAGGAATCATATTTTTGCATACAAAACCATGTCTGTGGCTCTGTGGCTGGGGGCATTTTTGCTTCTGCAGCCAGGAATAATTCTATAACACAGAGCCCACTCCAAAGTCCATTATTCTTTATGCAAAGGCTGCTCTGAATTTCACAGGATTTGGATCATATACGAAATAAACTGAGAAATCCTTTGTTTCCCCCTAATTTTGCTATTTTACATTGTTTCTCAGAAATTGGTGGGGATTATAAAACTGATATATGGAAATTTGCATCATTAAGCCTGTGCTAGTCTCAATTTTAGATTTGCATAATTTCATGTACTTGGGCCAATCAGCTTTTAGTCACAACATGTAAGCATTTCTACATCTGTCTCTTTGTAAACTCCCATACCATGATCTCTGAGAACTGATCTCTTAGACAGTATACCTTGAAACACACATCCTAGCATGTGGTGAAGCATTCATCAGATTAAAGATGACTGTGTTTGCCATCTTACAGTTTCTCTGCCACAAATACATAGAGGACAGCACCTAAAGAAAATAAATTTGTCTAAAGGTAATGGTTTGCATCTGAATGAAAAGATACTGGCTGGGTCTGAGTGAGTACAGAACTGTTGCCTCCAGTGAAGCTCTGCAGAACTGCACATAGGATTTGCCCTAAAGTAGGCAAATATATGTTACAACTAAAAGACCACTGGGTGGCTTTGTGGCATATGAATCACAGAACAGAGTTTCTGTGCCTTCTTTTCCCCTCACTTAGGTGATTTTGGTGAAATGGGAGATTGACACTGTCCTCCTTTTCCTTGTGATTTGAAATCTGTGAATGAAAGTGTTGAACAGAGGTTTTTTTTAAGAATGGGCATTATTTACTAGCCAAGGGCTCTTGTATATCAGTTATTCAGTGAGGACCTCTTCTTGTAATGGATGCTTTCTGAGACTTATTTTAATTAAACCCAAAGAAGCAAAAATCATGATTACTTACCTAATGATCTGAAGCACCGATATTTCATTACCTGTCTTATTCAAATGTAGTACGAGTCTGCATAGAGCTTGCTTGCTTTGTGTAGAATCCAGTGGGTTTTTTAAATAATAACCACACTGAAAGCATGGTCTTACCTAGCCTTTAGCTGTGCTCCAAACTTCTGAAAGAGAGAAAAGAATAGTAACTGGTGGCTGAGCTGTCACTGCCAAGGGCAAACGCTATTGAAGATAAAAATGCAGAGCTCTTTATACTACTTCTACAGTAAAGTTATGGTCATTTCAAATAGAATTTCCTTTATGAGGCTCAGTTTCTTCAAAATTTATGTCTGCTGTATATGTCTTCTGCTACTGGAAGCGGTGAAAGCTTGACATTCAGTACCAGATACTAATCAGAAATCTGAAAAAGTTAAGATGTTTTCAGCAGTTTCACGGCACTTAAGATTAGATTTTAGTCCCACCTCAGAACTCTTTCAGCCAGAACTCTCTGAGCTGGCCTGTGAATACCAGTGAGTTCGACACTGTCCCTTTCTGCAACATTCAGTCAACAGCATTATGAGGTACAAGAGGGATGGCAGTAGTCCCCACCTGTTTGCCTGCTTTTTGTCAATTTGTGGTAACAAGTGTTTTGTAGAACCGGCTGGCCTAGTCCTAGTGCTTTTGCTCTGTTGATTTTGCAGAATTGCCATTGGCAGTACAAGTTCTTCCCCAGCAGGTTGCTGCAGTACTCGTGTTGTTCCCTATCCCTGGCAAAAGAGCTTCTATGCACCAGCAGGACCTAGTGCCCTTCATACCTTCTTCAGAGCTGGACAACCAAATTCATTTCCGACAATGTGTATGCTTTCATCCTACCCTTCTGGGTGCAGGTGGCTCCATTTAAATAAAAAGTTTTCCATACTGTTCTTACAGCCTCAGAGAGGATACTGAGACCTACTGTTAATACTTTTCTTCTCATAACTGATCAGCAGTTGGATCTTGTTGCTTTTAGTGTCTGTCCTTTTCTCTTTAAATTGATGCCTTTCTGAAAAAAAACCTTTTTGTATAATTCATAGCTTTATATGGTTGTAATCATTGCCAGAGGAACTCTTGTTCAAGGCACAAGCTAGGCTCAGTGCAGCTCCTGTTCTACAGTTCTACATAGGAAATTCTGTTTCAAAGTCTAATTCAAACTCTTTTCAATACTTTTGTCCAGGTCCTAGGATCAACTACACCCTCAGATACTAAAACATCATGGTAACAAGAAGTTAAAGCATATACCTCCCCTAGACTGTGTACTTCATGTATATACCATGTGTTATAGTATAACCACTCAGCTAGGGGTGAGGATGAAATCCTAGCACAGCTGAGCAGGAGGTGCACACTTCAATGTAGATTTCAAAAGGGAAATCACGGTAATGGCAACAATCAAATAAATTGTGAATGAATTAGAAACATCTAGTAGAAAGGACAATGACTTCAATGGAACAACATTCATGGTCTGGAATTCCTGTAGATTATGGACATGTACTCAGAGAAGAGCTTTTAGCAGCTGATAGAGATATCTGCAAAGACAGACATCAGTCAGGACTGCCTAATGTAGAATGAAACATCCCCAAAGGAAATTACCATTACAGAAACTATTATTTAATACTAAAGGTAATTGTAACACAGGGGCATGACTCATATCTTTGTGTTACAATTACCTTAATGTTAAATTATAGTTTTCTGAATGGTAATGAGGGAAAGTTAAACCTGACACTCTGTCCTTAACCCTTGCTACTGTGCCTGAGAATTAATATGACTGAGAGACGTTTATGCAGTCTGTCATTTACTTGTGTCACCCGTTAGTCGTGACAGAGGGTAGAAGGTAGACTTACAATAGCAGCTTTTACAATTAACTGGAGAATGCTCACACTGTGGTCTGTTATACTGGATAACTGACCTTTACAATCATCAGAGTATAGAGCTGATGCAATATGTTAATAATGGACAGTTTCGCATGTTAGACCATGACAGACTTACAAAGATTCACAACCTTAACTTCCTGCATTTCATGATGTCTTCCTAGTATTCTTCCTTCAGATTCTTTTTTTTTTTTTTTTTCAGAATGCAGTTGCTGCACATTTCTAGCTGGTACCAAAAATGTGTACACAGAAAAGCACAAGGACATTTTATGCCCTGATCATGTTTAAAACCTTTTAGCATTAGGTTTTCTGTTCTGTAGAGCATGCCTGCATAGTTCCCAACATGGAATTGGGGCCTTAGTTTAGAAGCAGCCTTGGCATCACTTCAACATGACTTTTATGTCCCTGCTTATCTGTATGTTGTGTTGCTACTGATACTGGATGCATAGCTCTGTTTCCTGCAGTTCTGTACATAGTCCCTGAATAGAATTAACCAGTTAACAGTAAGGTATAGTGTATGACTTAAGAAAAATAATAAGAAAATTAATACATGCTTAGTCAGAATGAATTATTTTACATTTGCTTATGTCATGTTGGGTTGTTTTAATGGTTCCATCATATCATGTTTCATCATGACATAATCCATAATAGATAGCATGTGATGTAGCAGAACCACAGCATGTTTATGTAAAAAAAAAGATTTCAGCTAGAGAACTCTCATTGTGAATTCATGTTAATAATTAGCCGGCTGGGATATCTGCAAAAAGCAGATAATTCTGAGATACCAGCACACAATGCATGAAAACAGGTTTGTCATGATGAACTCAGCTTTAAGAGTTGGGCATATATTTGAAAACTAGTCTGAATCAGTAAATAGAATGAAATATACCATCCTGCCCTGTGATGGATACTGTTGGTAGGGTACAGTACTACTGTTTTATTTTTTTCCCTTGTAAATAAACATGGGAAGAGGTCATTTGTCTTCCCCACTTGAAAAATCAGAGTAGAGCATATAGTTTTGCCTATAATCATGTAGTCTGGTCTCTAACACAAACAAACTATTCCACACGGTAGAAGAACCTCACCAAGAAGTCCAAGTTTCAGTTAAAATCTACTAGAAGTGGGAAGATCCTTGTGACTACAGTTAGCTTTTACAATTGGTGGAAGGAAAACAGGGCAGCAACAAGATACGATTCCCTTTGCTGTTAATACTAGCAGATGTAGGTGAAAACAGAAAAGAGTGTTTGTTTCTCCATTGGACTTGCAGTGAGATAATTTTAACTCAAAAGTCATACAGTGCAAGAGATCCACAAGACAAATTTTGGTGTGTCAAGTCACAATGTTGTGTCAGGTCCCCCTGTGGTGTGCTGGTGCTGAGGAAAAGCTAATTTTCTGTAGCAGGCAAACTCTGCCAGTCCAAAGCTAGTGTTTTCCAGGATATTCAGTAGCCCTTTCTCCTGAATAAACCCTATTCCATATTAAAAAAACCCACCTTGCCTTGTTTATAATGCTGCCTCATTAGTAAGGCTTGGCTTGGTCACACGTGAACTCATGGATAATGAGGTATCTCCGTTCTGTGCTTGTACAGCAGCGGGAGCAGTGATGAGATACGTAGCAATGCCTCCAGTCAAAGCTTCATATTTTTAAAAATATACTGAGATGATAGGGAACTGTTTGCATGGCAGTGATTCAAGCTCTAAAACCACCATAAATGCATATTTACATGGCAGATTAACATGATTTGCTCTCGAGATCTTGCACAATTTTTAGTCAAGGTCTTCCCTAGCCTGAAGTATGCTGCAGAGAAATGGTATTTCCACCACCACAGACTGGGCTTATCCTTCAGGCCAGCAAGAGAAGCTCTGGATGTTCCAGGCCAAGGCAGACTCAAGTGTGGGCAGCGTCACTGGGATCCCTGGTAGCTTACTAGCAGCTGGAGAGGATAAACTAAGCAGAAGGCCTTTGAATGGCTAATTTTAGCAGGCCATAATATGCCCACAGAAACATTTCTAGGGACTTTGAAGTGGAATGGTTGTGGCATTCACAGGCATACTAACACTCAGTTACTAGATGCAAAGATCTCACAGCTTCACCAGTGATACACCTAGATTAAGCTGATTTTGTGTTAAATGTTAATATGGCTGTACTATGTACAGGAGCTGTGTTAATGTAACATGTGACCTAATGGCTTCGCACAGAAATGAATTAACAGTCACAAGTGAAAATTTGTTTTGCTTTGCTTTTTATAGAGAGACACTGAAGCTGAATGTTATTACCTGTTAAAGAATCCAGCTGTATATCTAACGTCTTTATTATACACTGTACAAAATGAGAGGAAGGAGAAATACGAATATGAGTAAGGAGAAATATTCCTTATTTAATCTTTCCTCAGCCCTTCAGTGGCTTTGAGGACTTAGAGTAGAATTAGTGATATATGTATTAGGCACCCCAGAAAGAGGCATTTCTGAGCTGGAGGCACAAGTCAGGTTTCCTCAGTGTATTGGGTCAGAAGTTACTGTGCCTACACATCAGCAGGGATAATTGCACCAGACCAGCAATCAGGATCTGCTTACCTTTGAGCATGTGGCAGACTAATTGACTTAACTGAGATTACATACAGGTTTAAAGTTAGTCATATACTTCACTGGATTTGTCATTAATCCCATGGCCTGTGATTTATGGAAGCATTATAGTGAACTTAAAGGCCCCTGAACTGATCTTTGCTGAAAGGTCTCTCCTAGAGGAGGGAAATTTTGTTTGGCTTGGTTTTGTTTTGTTTTTTAAATAAAAGCTCCTGAGGGGCTGAAACACTTGACAGGGGAACTGACTGATCTCATCCTGAGCCTTTCCTATCTAGTTCAGAGTATCCACCAGTAACTCCCAGGTTGCTTCCTGAATTTTACTTGGTATGTGACTTAAGACACATTTAGTCAATTGAATTATTGTAAGTGTATTACTGTGGCTGCTGCCTCTTCAGAAACTGAAATGTACATGGTTGTGTTTTGAAAACTTAAACAGGGGAAGCTTAGATTGGATATAAGGAAGAAATTCTTTAAGGGTGGTGAGGCACTGGAATGGGTTGCCCAGTGACGTTGTGAATGCTCCATCCCTGGTGGTGTTCAAGGCCAGGTTGGATGAAGCCTTGGATGAGATGGTTTAGTGTGAGGTGCCCCTGCCCATGGCAGGGAGGTTGGAACTAGATGATCTTAAGGTCCTTTCCAACCCTAACCTATGATTCTATGATACCAATTAACATCTTGAAAGAGGAGTAACTCACTGACAGTATAAGGTTTGTGATTTTGTTGCTGAAGCATTATTTAAAATGAATAGCAAAAAAATAGGATAGGGAAATGCACTAAAAAAAGGAAAAGAAACATTGACTTCTTAGAGACCATTGTGAAACTGAAAATTTTTACTATTATATAGGATTAAAAGCAGTTTCAGGGATTCCACCTGCTCAAGTCCAATGCCAGTTTTTGTGGCATAATCATCACATCTTATTTATAGAGAAGAAACAAGCAACAAAACTGTTTCTCCCACGTTTCGTATTTCTGAGGATTTTGTTACACAGAGCTAATTTTCTCTGACTTTTTTGCATTATCATCTCATGTTACATTTATGGCCCAGAAAACGTCTTGCATTTCACTTTGAAAAAAAACAGAAAAAATGAAGGAAACAAGTACATCAAAGTTTCTGTAGTTGTGGAAGTTGTGACACTTCTCATAGAGGGAACATAAACAAAAGCTTTATTATGTTGTTCTAAGCCTATTATTTTATATTACCATTCTGAATTTTTCCTGACATGCCCACAGTGCAGCAAAGTTATATAAAAGCAATGCAATTTTGGGGATCCACAGAAATATAAGAGAATTGGAATACTGAGATACCAAAAACTCCAGCTCATCTGATGGACCACAGGACCTCATATGAGGTGGAGATCATGGCTGACTCATATAAAAAAAAATGTTTGATTTACTTCAGCAATATGAAGTGTGTTGTTCCTAATTATGAAGATAATACTTTGTTCTGAAAATCAAGTCTAAAAGCTTTGGTTCCTCATCCTTTACCTGGAAGGTGAAAGTGCAATTGGCCCAAATATTCACTGTTATCTAACTCTGCTAATTCACTTGTCACAGCTTTCAGGATCAATATTTCTTCCTCTACAGAACTTTTCCCATGAGGAGAAAAATCATCAGAAATCTCTATGGCTTGAAAATCAAACAAATCTTGGTGCATCTCTGCTGTTTCCTTCAGATAAGGCCTGTGGCAATATAAATGGAGCAAGTAACACACCTTCCGTCCTATAGAAATTGTGCTGTTTCTTCTTAGGTCCACAGCTTTCAGGAAATTACAAATCATCATTTGATGTCTTAGAGCAGGGAAAACTTTCATTTTGGAGACTGCTTTAAAACAAAACCTGTTCACTCCTTTTTCCTTTCCTTATTTTCTCCTTTTCCCTTTCCCACTTTTCACAGTAATACGCCTCACCAGTTCACCCAATTCTAGAGTTTTGCAGATAATTTACTCTTAATTGTGAAGGTATAATTAGAGTAATTGCTTGGAGGATGCTTGAAATGCTAGATGTGCTTTTTTTTTGTTTGTTTGTTTCAGTAGAGAAAAGAGGTGGCATGTGGTTTTCCTATTTGTTTGTTGGATGGGATAGAAAACCCAGAATGCAAGAGACTGTGGATAACTTCTCAATTGATTCTACATAGAGAATGATACTGAACGAGCTGCATATTTTGAGATTTATAGTACTGCCTTGCAAGATTATGTGAAGAATTAAAAAATATAGACCAGCATGTTAAGAAGTCAGTAGCTGTACTTAGCAGTCCCATTTTTCTTTCAAGTAGCCTGACTCACAGCAAATATCTCAGTGGCAGTGTTCTGCTTTATCTATTATCTTGCAATGTTCTTTTGCTGGTATTCCCATTTATTCAAGTGACTCCTGTTGATATCCAAGCAACTGGCGCTGTGCCAAAGCACATCCTGGTATGTGTGCAGTCTGATATTTCATTTGTATTGTTCAGTACTGAGCTTTACTAAAAAAAATAATTCTAATAATTATCAATTAACTGCAAATTAAGAGTTTCTGCTTATGTTAGAATAATCCTTAAAGTGGCAATTTGTGAAACCATCAAGACAGATTCAAGTCAGTAAGCTTGTGATACAGATTCCATACAATTCTAGGTTTAAGTCAATCAGTCTAAGTTTTCCCATTTTTGGTTAAATAATTACAATCACCACCCAGTGGCACCATCTGGCTTCATTCGTACATTGGGTCAATGAGACAGACTATGTGACATTTTCCCCTCATGTTCTTGCCATCTCTTCCTCACACCTCATGGTAGGTTCCCTGGGTACCAGTACCAGTCAGTGAGCAGGTCTAGATGATGAAGGTTTCAGTTCACTGCAATTTCAACAGTATAAATGCTGGTGTAATTTTAAAAAAGTTGTGGGTAACCTATCTGACCACTGAGAAATTTTGTTTGCATTTTATATTTAGTCATTTGTAACAGCACCAGTGTAAAGCCAGCATGGAGGTGCCATTTGGCTTTGCTTGTTCACTCCTTGCAGTTCATGGGAGTGCAACTATCTCATGGGGAATGTTGAACATTTCACAAAAGCAGAGAAGGTCTGATTGAATGAAGGCTTAAGAGTGGTTTTTTTTGGTTTATGTTTGAGATGAGGTTTGGGGCTATATAGATGGTAAAGTACCCAGCCATCAACCCTAGTTGCCACTCTGTCACTTCCTGACATGCTTTTGAGTGTCATTTTATTAACATATAGAGACATGCAAAAGCATGACCCTTAACATGATGCTATCTGTGAGTTTCTAATTTAGCAGCAGCACACAGAGCAGGGCTTAACTGGGGTACTGCAGAGAGCCTGCAAACTGCTCCACAACTCTAACAAGGGCAACCACATTAAGGGTGAAGCCACGGAAGCCCTGGGGGGATGATGGGGGTATTGGGGTGTGTCCTGGGGGTCTTGAGCCACTCATTGTCTTTGCCTGTTCATTCCTGCCCACCCACGTGACATGAAGAGAGGATGCATAAATGCCTGCAGTGCTGGCAACTAGCATAACATGTATCTGTTTTCTGGCATGAGTGAGCAGAAAGATTCACCATAAAGCAGAATGAGGCTGCATGATCTTTGATGCCTGTCAGGATGAACATTTAAACGATGTTTAAGTTATAGCACCACTCCCGGCAGCAAACAATATGGAAACATTAGTGACCATCACTTGTGAGGGGCTGGTGGAAGGAAAGACTTGTCCTTCTGCATTACCACAGAAAGCTTCTCCTCTTAGCTAGCTTGCTCATTTATAACTGGGGTTGGAAAGTGCAAACCAAAATGAAACCTGCATTAAAAGAATTTTGTGGGCTGTACAAATCATAAGGATAACTGCTTCACAAAATACTGTCAACTGAGGCATATATTTAAAAGGTTAGATAAAATATCTCTTAGCCATTTTTTCCAGTTCTTTTCTTTTTATAGTCCACTGCAAAACAACAATAGATAAAAAGATTGCATATAATGCATGTATATTTTGTTGTGGGCTTTTTTTTTTTTTTCACCTTTCCCAAAGGAGTCTCTGTGCTTCCCACACTAATTGTAGGTTTTTCTGAAAATGCAGCATGAATCATTTATAAATAAAGAGACTTTAAAATCCCTAAAAGACTCCCTGAGGTATTCAGCATTTCAGCATAAAATAACTGTTAAATGGAGTTATTCTGAATTAGCTTTTACTGGAAAGTGGTGAAAATAAAGTTTTCTTTTCACTGTGAATGTGCAATAATTCTTTTACACAGCTACCCATGGTAATTGACAAGCGATTTTCATAATTCAGGTTTTAGCAAAGAAATCATCTGAAGTGGCTAACATTAAATGAACAGAGCTGCTATTAAAACATAGCTTTCAAGAAAAACTGCATGAGATGTCAGAACTAGGGGCTCTGTGTTGAGACCTTAAAACATAATTCTGGTTATGAAATAAAAACACAGACATTGAAGCCCCACAACAAATTCATACATACACCCTCCTCACACATGCATACACACACTCACACACACTTGAAAATAATAACGAAGGATTTCTTATCTTTTTCTTAAAATCCTGTGATTATTTTAGTACACAGATAACCCTAGAAAGACACAGCACTCAGCAAAGATAACTGATTTGCATGACTCCTTTGGACTTTGTAGCCTTGACTGTCCATACCCACTGTACAATCAGAGGTCACATTTGATCTCTCTGTGTAAAATTATGCAGAGGAAGCTTTCCTCAACACTTTGTAGTTGATTGACAAATTGGTCTGTCACTCAAATGCTCCTTCAACTTATCGTGAACAGTAAAGAAAATTATCTGTTCTGTGCATATGTGAGAAAAAAAACTGTTCATTAACTTCTAGTCTGCTGAAGCTGTGGAACATACAATGTTTCAAGGAATATGTACTATATATGAAAAGTATGTAAAAGATACAGTGTATATATATGTATTTATGTCTATATTTGTGTGTGTGCAACACATATAAAAATGCATGTCCATAGTGGAGCAGAGTGTATGATATGTATATATTTCATATGTGCATGTAGGTATTTCACCAGTTTCTACAGTGAGCTTTAGACATTCTTTTTCATGAGTTTCCTACATGCACTTAGCTACAAATAGGTAATGCTTTCTACAAGTATTTGGTATAGCATGCTTTGTAATCTAAGATGCCTGTGCCTGTTATCCCTCAGATATTCTCCCTACACTGTAGCTCTCAAATGCTAGGTTATTTACAAACATAGCTGTATCACAAGTGCAAGGATTTAAAATCAGCTGACAGTTAAGGTAGGGCCTAATTCACTTCAAGTGTTAAGCAGAAGCAACTAGGATAGATTTAGTGGAGCTGTGCCTGTTTATCTCAGCAGCAAATTTAGTTTTACATACATGGAATACTCATCTGGCATCCAGTTACTTCAGCCTGGGGAAATTTTTGCAAATCATGTATATGTATGTGTCTCTTTTGTACCCTTTGCTAAATACTAGTCAGTGTGCTTTTATTTATCGGTGTGATCTAGGTGAGAAAAATTAATTTCCCTGGGCATTTGTCTCTAAATGCTCTATGCATAGCTGAACTGAGGCTCAACTGTGATATCTATGTAAAAATCTGAAGCTACAAGACTATGACAGTTGTGTGCCTTGTTTGTTGTCATTTTGTTTCTACCAAAGCCCTGCACACTGGTACCAGAGAGCAGTCCTGAAGTGAACTCTCCTATTTCAGACTTTGGAAATGTCCTCATCGTAGCCCCGACTTGCCAGCTTCTGACCTACCTCTGCCAGCCAGGCAACATGGCTAGGTCAGTCCTGAAGAAGATGTGTCTCTGCTCTCTTGACATGATCAGATTGATTTTGGGTAAGATATTTGCTTCAAATCTAGGTTGTTAAGTGACATAGACTTATAAAAAAAAAATAAAATGCAATTGGTCTTAACATAATTTTTTTCCAATACAAAACTTTTTGATTTTACAATTTAAATTATTTTTTTTTTTTCCGCTAGTGGCTGAGTAGCTTGAAGTCTTTCAAACACTGAGCTTTCTGTAAAACCCAAATAATTCCCTGTAAATCAAAGTACTTGGCATGCTTGCTGCAAAGCCTGAAGCCTTTTTTTTTTTTTTTTAAGGTAATCTCTAGAAAGTAGTTTGTACTCATGTTTTCACAGTGATTAAATATGCAAAGTAATTTTCATGATTATCACCCCGTTCTGAACCAAATCAGATGCGGCTATGCTTCTCTTTGTACAAAGCCAGTTATTGGATCAGATTCCAAAACAAATCCCCTGAATTTGGCGGATCATCATTTTAAAAGGGGGCTTGTTAAGGTAATGATTAAATTAAACCACCCCTTAAAGAATATTTAGATCTGGTCCGCCAAGCGGAACGGTCTAATGGTTTTTAAATTAGAAGCTGTGAATGTTACTGAATTTCTTTTGTGGGTCAAGTGGGTATTAACAAATGCTAAGACTGTTCTCCCTTTTGTCATCACCTTGAAATCTGCAAAGAAAAGCGAAGAGCGGGAAAGACATGAGAAGCAGTGTTAGTATTTAACATCAGTGCTTTTTAACCAAGGGCAGCATCAGATTTACAAGGTTCGACAGGAGAATGTAGGAGGTGATGTTACTAGTAATCTCTTCATACCTCGGTCTTGAGAGAGAGACTGGAGCTCAAATCTTCAAGGAAGTGGAGAACCCAAGTGCATTCAATTCTAGCAGTCTTAAACTATTGCAGAGGTGTAATAGCCAGCTAACCACAGAAACATGGGTAACAACCCATACCTGTGGCTTCCAGATTTCTTAACCCTGTGAATTTAAAATGTGCTTTTTAGCCTCATATGCTCCTGGGAGTTTGTGTCTGGGAGACAGTGTTTGCTTGTGTAGAGAGGATGGCTGGGTTCTTTCCAATGTGAAAGACTTTGGTCCCTCTTTTGGATACCCTAGGCAAACTGTGTTTGTCACCAGTATTTTTTCATCCCATAGTACTACATAACACCAGAGTTCTGTGAATACTGGATTTATGGGGCATAACAATCTCCCTGGTGGGAGGAAATCCACATTAAAATATAAATCTGTCAAGTCAGATCAAGTCACAGCTAACAAAATGCCAGTGCCACTGTTCTGTGCTTAGTCCCTGTTTCTTTAAAGTCATACATAAGTTTCTGAAAATGGCACCCCTTAGCCTAAGGATTTTTATAATGGGATGGTTTAAAAGAAAAATGCTGAGGGGTTGGTAGGGGCAGAGGTAAAAGTTGACCTGCTCTGAGAAAAGTGAGTGAGAAATAGCTTTCTGTTTATTCAAACAAAATCCTTGTGACTATTTTGTTTACAAATAGTCTTCTAAGCAAAGTGGGTAGTAGTGAAAACCAGGCTTGGGCTACAGAAACAGCTGTAAGTGACGAGGTGTACTTCTGCAGGTGAAAAAGTCAGATTTCAGTTGATTGAATTATGACCCTTTAGAAATTGCATGCTTTGGACGTGTGGTTTGGCGCAGTAGGTTTGGCAAATGTAGGGCTTTTTGCTAAGCTTGTAAAATGTGCACTCGAGGAAAGACATGCTTTGTCCATGTGCATATATGTGTTGAAGAAGGAAGAGAGGGTAGGCTAACTGCTGTGAAACTAATGATTTTCTGACCTGACAAACTGGTTAGGGAAGCTGGCTTACTGTACTGAGTCCTGGGTTTATTCTTTGCAAAGCAAGTACACAAAGTGACCAGGTAAACACTGATTGTATGTTGTAGGATTTGCAGAGAGAAATACCACTCTGATGAATCCAACATGCTGGCTTCATTTTGTTACCTACACCCGTCTTACCAATCTGCAAAAGTTCCAGTGAGGTGCTGATAAGTTTTAGACAATGAAAATATAATTAGGGAATGTTACTGATTAACACCTGAGAATGTATTAAATCATAATTCATGCTTGTTAAACAGCGTTGACTCTGCCTCTTGCACATAGACATGTTGCTGCATTTTCTGATTCACAGTGCTGGTTTTAAAAACGGGTTTACATTCTTGGGAGCTGTGGACAGTTCTATATAACCTTCCATACACTGTGCAGTAGTTTGCAGTAAAGCAAACCAAATGTTTTAATCCATGTTACATGGAAGATGATGCTGAAAATCTAGGAAGCAATTATGATATGTTCTACTGGTTAATTCTCTTCATCTGGAAAGCTCTTGTCAATCATGGCCAGATTTCTCTAGCACAAAAATAGTAATAAGTTCCAAGTAAAAAGCACTGGAAATTAACAGTACACAAAACTGAAAAAATAAAGTCTGTAGTTCTGACAGGAAGAAAGAGAAGGTTATGAAAGATATACATGAAGTATGGTTATATATAAACTGGGATCTCCTCTTTACGATTTTAAATCATAAAGGAGCCATTAAAGTTCATCAGATTCTATTTTGCATATGAGATCTTATAATACATAATAAGCCTTTGTTTCATATTGCTGCATGTAAATATTTTGGTCAAGAAACCGTTACACTGCAAATACTAAATGGAAATATAAGTTGTCAATAATACAAAGTTTCACATACTTTTTTTTTGGAAGCTGAAAAAGTTCTTTCCTTCTCACGAAAAAGCTTTCTACTGTACTTCAAAACTGGACTGAGAAAGAATACTCATAATAGAAAGGTTGCAATGGATTGGACTCAAGCCATCAGACTGTGAAGTCTAATTTAACAACATGGTGACCATGTTATAATGAAATTCCTTCACAAGGAGGCCGAATTCCTAATTAATGAAAGTCCACAGCATTAAGATCACAGCATTTTTTTGTTCATTCCTTGAAAGCAGAGGCCATTGATGATTTTATGCTCTGTTTGGACTGTTTCCTTATTCCCAAATATGTTTTCCCTAAAATAAAAGTTTCATCAAAATTATCTCCCAAAGTGTTTGGTGAATGAAACTCTGAAGCAGTTCTGCTTTGTACAAGGTCATCATAGGTTCAGTTAGTTTGAGAAAGAATTGGCAGTCAAATTCATTTTCAGATAACAACCTTTCCAAGGTCCATGCCCACCTTGATTCCCTCTGTTTTTTAACTTGCAGCTTATTGTAGAGGCTATTTATGAGCAACCACTAAGCCTGGATCCTCATTCCTGCCTTCATCCAAGCAAAGGTGCGATTGAATCTTAGATTTTGGTTGGTGCTGACAGTTTAAAATTAACTCATCAGTAGGTCCCTATTTTCTAAGGGGCAGAGAACACTGTATTTCTTTACCATGTCTTGCAAGCTCCCTGGGAAAAGGGCAACATGTTCTGTCAGACAGAACAGTGTGTTTTCATCAGCACTTGTCCTGGGTTCAGCAGTAGCAGTCATTTTTTCTCCTTCTTAGTAGCTGGTGCAGCACTGTGGTTTTGACTTTCGGCCTGGGAACAGCACTGATAACACCAATGTTTTTAGTTGTTGCTCAGTAATGTTTACTCTGACCAAGGACTTTGTGAGTCATATGCTCTGCCAGGGAGGAGGGGAAGCTGGGAGGAAGCAGAGACAGGACACCTGACCCAAACTAGCCAAAGAGGTATTCCATACCACAGCACGTCATGCCTAGGATGTAAACTGGGAGTTACCTGGAAGGGCTAGTTCACTGCTCCGTTGGGCTGCATATCGACAGGTGGTATTGTATTCTCTTCCCTTGTTATTTCCCTTATTATTATTATTGGTGGTAGCAGTAGTGGTTTGTGTTATACCTTAGTTGCTGGGCTGTTCTTATCTCAACCCGTGGGAGTCACATTCTTCTGTTTCTCCTCCCCGTCCCTCTGGGAGCTGGGTTGGGGGTGGGGGGGAAGAAAGTTGGGGAGTGAGCGAGAGGGCTGTGTGGCTGGCTTACGGCCTGGGCTTAAACCACGATAGCACTTCAGAAGCGTATGCAAGTATTGCCTCTGTTTTTAGCCAAAGAAAATGACAATGAATAAAGCATATTGGTCTATAATATCTTCAACTTCTTTCCAGTGTTCTGGCTCAAAGCTTGAGAACCACCCTTTCTAGAAGCAGACACTGTAAAGTGAAGTTCTGCTTTTCAGAGCCTGTTGCTTTGGCTATGTTGCTGTTGCTTCATGGAAGTATTCAAGGGGCAACAGCTGTTCCCAAAACTGCAGGCATGAAATCTGTGGCCACAATTACTTGCAGATTGAAATCACTAGCATAAAGATGGAAACCAGGTTAAGAGTCTGTTTTAAATTCACCTACTCTATATCTTAAACAGGTTTTCATAATAGAATAAAAAAACATTATAGCACAAGGAAATGAAATGGATATAACCCCATGTAAGAATTTATTTTATTTTATTTTATTTTATTTTATTTTATTTTATTTTATTTTATTTTATTTATCTTATTTTATTTTATTTTATTTTATTTTACTTTATTTTATTTTATTTTATCTTATCTTATCTTATTTTATTTTATTTATTTTTATTTTTATCTGTTTGGAACATTTGTTTGAGGTTTGAATGTGAATATATTTAGGCCACCAATATCTCACCTGGCATCTAACTTTCTCTGCTGAGCTCTGAGGTCAAAACTCTGCTTTTGGGTTATCTGCACAGGGAATCTTGACTGCATACTGTGCCCTTGATCTCTGCATAAACGAGCCATTGACGTCAGTATGAATTTCATGTGCAGATTAGAGCTGTGTAAGCTCTTCACAACAAAATCTGAGGTTATCCAAAAGCTTCTAGTAGTTTGGGGTTTGATTGGTGAAATAAACTTGAAAGAGTTTTATGTAGAATTCTTCTAACAAACTTTTCAAAGAAAAAACTGAAATTGTTCCTCTAGATGAAAAGGATTGTTATTATTTTAAATGTTCAATACCATGATTTTGCCCCCTGGTTTTATCTGATCTCATGAAAGGCATGTCGATGAAATAAAAATCAGTCAGAAGCAATGCCTATACTTTTGAATTTCACCAGCAAACCTTTGGGTACACAAAAGATAGAACCTGGATATCTTGGATCCAAATTTTGAGGCCCAGGAAACTGGAGGATTAGAAGAAGAAGGAATGACATGGACCAAATTTGAGTCATGGATTGCAAGCATCTTTCATCCTCAACATAGCTGACTGGAGTCAGATATTTTTGTTTCCTGGTCACCCCCTACTCAGAGCAGAACTTGGGGAATATAAAGCATAGGATTATAAATCACAAGCTGGCCTAAGAACGGAAACTGGTAGGAGTCGCAGTGCTGAGTCAGTCATAAACCTAAAGGTACAAATCTGTTGTGGTGGATGAGAAGGATGCTTTTCCCCAAAATATTTGCAAATTCAGGTATCTCTTTGTATAACATTTTTAGTGACCTTTAAGATGTTTAAATTTTGCTTAAAGTGACAGATTCTTGATGTCTGTGGGTGAATTCTCTGAACAGGGAGGGCAGGACTACACTTCTCCTGCCACGAGAGCTGTTCTTCCCTATCACTAAAATACAATTATAGGGTCACCTAGGCTGAAAAAGACCTTTAAGATCATCAAGTCCAACTCTTACTCCAGGACTGCCAAGTCTACCACTAATAATGTGACAACAATTGTATTTACCTGCTCGGACAGAAATGGCTGCCTTTAGAGGAGTTTTAGTCTACTATTAAATAATGTACATTTATCAAAGATTTATAAATAGATATTTAACCAAAGCAGTCATTCTGGTCTCTTAGATAATTAATATGCATTGGAGAACTTTCCATTAAAGACTTATGCCTCTCTTCTTTTGACTTTAAAAAGCAAAGAATTTAAATGCAAAAAAAAAAAAAATTCAAAAAAAAAAATTCAACCCACTGAATAACGATAGGCTTGGGACATAAACCATAAAAAAAAACAGGGCAGAGAAACTTCATTAAAACTTAAGGCTGGAGAAGTTGTTCTGTGAAGCTGCTTTTCCTTTTTTTTCCTCTTTTTCTTCTTGACAGCTAGAATTAAAGGACAAAGTGTCAGCTTAATTTTAAACTTCCATGCTTTGGTCCATTTGTGTTGCAACCTTAATCAGGAAGAAATAGGTCTGTTAGCTCTGTTAAGGGTCATATTATTTTTGGCCCATGGGAGGGATGTTCAAGATGAACAAAAAGGTACAAAGCTTTAGACAGAATGTTACCAGCAATGAGCTGGGAACTGCATCTGTCTCCTCAGAAAAGCTATTGGCATAGGGGTGCTGCCTTTGAATGGGACCAGGGCTGTTCGAACAGCTGACATCAGTGGCATCCGGGCTTCTTTGGGGCAGCTTGTCTTTCTGTTTGCCACTAGCCAACTCTTAATTCTCATTTTGGGCCCAGAGTATCTGCCTTGCTTTTCTCAGCTGCAAGTCAGCATTTTCTTAGGCTGTGAGCATCTGAAGGTAGGACCTTGTGCTCTTAGGGAACCAAAAGAGCTCTGATCCTAAATGGCACTTTCCAGTTACTCCACAGATTAATGTTTAGTGACTGTGCTTCTTGATGAAGGCGGTGTATTAAAGCTTGGCAATTTAATTGGAAGAAATATCTCTCAAATTCTTCACTGAAATAGAAATGTTTGGGCTTATATTAAAGAAGAAGTGGTAAAAATAGACAATACAGTAAAAGGATATTTGATCTGAGTTACAAATACTAGCATGTCTTACTTTTCTGTCCTGGATTGGATCTTTCCAATTTATTGAGTAAATTGTGGAGAGATTTGGAACAATGTTATGTCCATCACAAGAAGTGAGGTTTATAAAATCTGTAAGATTCTTAGATAAAGTGGTTTAGTGCTTGATAACAAACTCAAGTTAACGGTCAATGATTCACAAACGTCTTCCTACAACAGGCATATTTGAAATGCTTCTGAAATCAATAGACAAGATCCCGCTGATTTCAGCAGATTTTGCACCATGCTCATGCTAAATCATAAGATTCACTCAGAATTTACTCTGTATGCTGAAAAAGAAATGCCTTTTTTATTTCCCTGGGCACAGAACAAGAATGCTATTTTATTCTGTTATACTACTGAGAGAGTGATACACACACTGAAACATGAATTCTGATCTCTTAAAGTAGCATTAAGCCAGGGTGTCTCACATTTTCATACTGATATGTAGGAGAAGTACTTTCTGCTTCATACGTAATGTTAGCATGATGGCACTGAAATTTAGAATGAATATAATTCCTGCTGTACCAGGGCCCTTATGAAAACAAGACTGTTTATCTTGTGAGGCTGTCTTGGCAAACCAAGGCTTAAATATGAGAAATAAATGCTTTTCAGTTTTACAAGAGCACTGTGCCTCTGAGCTTTGTACTTTTTTTGCAAAACCTAGGAGTAAGAAGAGCCAGTATGAGGGAGGTAAGCTTCCATAGCATTATATCAGAGGACAAATGCACACAGCTCCTTAATAAAGGGCAAGGATGTTCGTTTGACTTTTTAGTTTGTTTTATCGTAGGGATGCCATTCATGCTTCTATAATTAAACTTGTTTCAGCGCCTCCGTTATAAACTCTTTTTTTTCCCCTGCTGAAGCAAATGCTGGCATGCTCCATCTGTTTCAGTTTCCTGGACTGCTTTTTTTTTTATGTTGGATTTTTTTTAGGGGGGTGGTTGATTGTTTTGGGGTTTTTTCTTCCTTTTGGAAAGGTTTGGGCTTAAGTTTAAGAATGAAAACTGTAACCTTCGTGCTATCTCCAAAACTCTGCCTGGCCCTGAGGAATTTTAGGACTCTCTGGAGGTGTCACCATACATTATTCTTGTAGCAGAAAGTTTAAGTTTTTAATAAGATCCTGGACTTGGAATTAGAAAACCCAGCATCTACTTTTAGTTCTGCTAGAGACTGTCTTGCTGCTCTTCAGCACTGCTGAACTCAGCAGGTGTTTCTTCAGCAACTTCTTCCTGTGTCTTGATGCCATGACACGTGAGCTGTGGTAGTACTTGCTGAGGGGACTGAAGAGTCCCCCATGCATAGCAGAGACAGCTGAACAGGCGGTGTGCCTGCTCCACAACAACCATAGTTACCAGTCTGTGTGTGTCTCCATAAAACACAGGCAATAGCTGAAGAATAGACGCTTTGTCTGGTAAGGACAGGTGGGAATAATGACCTCATTGGCACTTGCTATAAATCACCAGACCTAGTCAGGTAGTGCCTTTACTATCTTAGCCTGCAAAATACAGTTTTGCACATTTCTTTTTTTCTGTCCTCCCTTCCTAGATGTCTTTGCAATTAAAGGCAGGAACTGGAAGTATATATATATATGTGTGTGTGTGTGTGTGTGTGTGCGTGTGTGTGAGAATGAGTGTAGAGGGCTTATCTTCAGCTTCCTTGTACTTCTTACTGAGGTAAAAAACAACTGTCAAGCTTGGAGAGGCTACCTGGTCTACAAGTGGTTAACCTGTTCTACAAATATTTAGTGTGGAAGTGTAAAGCTTTTCAGGTAATTAAACCCCATTCTTAACTACACAAATGCTTGAGCCCTTTGCAACAAGCCTGAAAATTAGTCCTTGGACTACACCGATGTATTTTCTTCATGTCACTCCTCTTAGTCTTGGATGCCTGGAGGGGAGATGCAGGCAGTCTCTCCATGCACCTTGGGAAGAATCGGTATGCAGAGGGTGCCTACTGAGACATGTACACTCACCTGAAGTCCGTGTCCAGGAATCACACTGTATTATTACATTTCTGTGTTCAGTGGTTTGCATTTAATATTTGAAAAATGATAGAAGAGCAAGGAATAAGAGATACAGAGACTAATGCTTCATTTGTGTGGTTCCCAGAGCTTTTACCAATTTAAACTGGTTTTAAAAAAAGAAGTCTTTTTACTTCGGAGTCATCCTAATGTGCCATTTTATCATAAAATCAGAATCCTTTTGAGAAATTTTTCTTGCATTCAGTGGTTTGGAGGCATGACAATATACTGTATTTCTGTGCAGATAAAACTTAGTGGCAAACTAGAATAGATATTTTAACCAGAAAGCTGATTGCAACTTCTGATGCAGAAAAAAACCCAAACCCAAACACAAAACCCCCCACAACAAAATGAAACTTTCATATACCTGTTATCATGTTTTACATACGATTTGTGCTACTATGTTTTATGTGTGATTAAGATTCCAGGTTATCTTGTACTAAGCACATTGTTACAGCCTAGGTTAGTTTTCTCTCTAGCTTGTTTTTCACCATTTAGCTGGATGCTATTTTTATAGAGTTCCCTCTTCAATAAAAGTCCTTTCTTTCACTGATATAACATTAATTTGTGATTGATCTTTTCTGAAGTGGAGAAATAAGTTTGAAGCGTATATTGGCATCCTGATGGCTTGAGCTGGTCACTGCCAGCTCTTGATCAGCAGCCAACTTTTCAATTAGGAGGTGAGAGGGAGTGATCTGTGCTGGTTTTGCCATTTATCTCATCTCTAAGGAGCAACACATTTTACCTTTCTGAAAACAGCTCCAAAGACTCTGCAGTTCAAGTGCATTTTGATCAGTGACTGATCTCTGCCTCGCATCTGAAAAGTTCAGTGGGGTTCTCAGTGCCATTCAAAATGCTTGGAGGTGAAGGCATGAAACACAGAAAATTATCAGAGTAGTAATAATCATAATACTAGAAAAAGATAGACTGCTGAAGCAGCTAAGATATTATAATAAAAAAAAAGTTATGGGTAATTTTCTTCTCATAACCTGAGGACAAAAATTTTATTACTCTTTAAACTCCAATATTGCACCAATTCAATTCCAGCCTAAGAACTAAGGTTTCCAGTCCACTCTTCATTTGAAAATGTATCTCCTATTCTTGTTCCCAGTTGTTCCATAAGACCAACTTTTTATTCTTTTTTCATCTTCATAGTTCCTATAATTAAAAGGCATGAAGGAATATTAAGTTACAGAATCTCTGCCAATGTGCTTTCATTTTTGTAAAAGCACTTATTTAAAATAATACTATTTTCTCATACAAGAAATAGTATGTGTTGAAAAAGAAAGGAAAGAAACTTCAAGCTCTCTCTTTTTTCCTGCTGCATTTAACTTTTCTACCTCACAGCTCAGATTGCTTTTTTAATCAAAGCAGTAATGGAAGAACAGTCCTTACACTCAAATGCAATCACATTTAATCATACTTAATATCCTTATTTCTCACCTGATCAGACTTTAAAAATTTGATTGTTTTAGTTTGATTTAAAACTTAAGGTAAGTCAAACCCAATAAAAAAGTGTATTTTTGTTGTTAGTGTGTTCCAGTTGTGTGGTTTCTTAAGGTGCTTGAGCTTTTGGATGTTATGTTGTGGAACAAAGATTTCTGAGCACCTCTTCAGAGGAAATGTGCAAAGATTAAAATGATATAATTTTAGCCAAACATACTACATTTTTCATAAGAAATGAATTGATCTTATGATGCATTAATCTTGGTCCTACAAGAGACTGTAGTGTGCCAAGTGTGATTATACTGCATTATTACATTGTCCCCTTCTGTTGTTTTCCCTGAACAAGTTTCACAACAACAGTCTGTGGCACGAGATTCTGAGTTCTTTTACTCCATGGTAACTGCAAAATAATTCCAGTTAACATGAAAGTCTCCCATCTCTGTCTGCAGTCTTCATTTTCAGGTTGTAAACAAAGGTCTGTAGATGAATTCATGGCTCTCTTTTGACTAAAGTCCATTGTATTTGCTGCAATTATCCTCTAAGTTCTAGAACATAATCTAACACACAGAATACTTCCTCAGCTTAGCAGAAAGGCAAACTCTGTACTTAATGTGTCAGTCTTCCTTTTGATGAACAGCACCTGGTTTCCTTTACCCTCAAATTGGATTATACACTTCACATGGGAGCACACTAGTTGAAAGTCCCATCGTAACCACCAATCACGATGGTGAAACATGCCCGAAGACTATATGCTTTAAGAACAAAACTTGAGAGACCTGTTTGCCCTGAGGTGAGGTGAGTGTAGATAAACACTGCCTTGACGTCTCACAAGTGCTTACACTACTTGCAATCTTACTTTCATGAGCATGAATACAACAATTATGCTTTCGTATAGACCGACACTGCAAAATATGTTAAAGATTAATCCTTCCAGTCCAGCAACATGCATAAATTTGCTAAGCCACAGAACTGAACAAAACTAATGAAATGTTCCATTCCTTGTTAATTTGATGCATGTGTTTTGTGTGGGTGAGAAGGAACAGAGCAGGAAAGGGCAGGCTTGTGCCAAAGTTCAGGGTCAAATCACTGTGGAGTTTTAACACAATCTCAGAGATTGATCTTTGGATTTCTGGAGCTGTTAGACTATGACAATTTGACAGGCATGTGTAAAGCATAGGAAAGTTCCTTCTGAGATACAGATTGACAACAATGAGAAGTAATCAAAAAGGCTTGCATGCTGTCCATGTTGGCATTGTGGATCAGAGTCTTATATGGAAAGACTATAATTCTATTAATTTAGCATGAAGGTGGATTTATAAAATGATGGACACTGCTTGAGAATCTGGTATGCCTCAGATGTAAGCTTTTTAATTTCAAGGTCACATTAACGTTCTGTGGTTACTCTCTTCAGTGCAGACTTGTTATCTGGAGAGCAGATACTACTTTCTGTATATTTCATTATATGTGTAAAATCAAAAAACAACAAAAAGAGTGTAGTTCTGCTTGGCAGGGAATACTATCCTTGTAATATATTCCTGTTTGCTGCTGATCTGTCTACCCAGCCATGCCACAACACCTGTGAGACAAGGTGGAAAGTATAAATGCAAGGCAGGGGAAGTGCATTGTGAGCCTGCGAATGTGGCTTTCCTGTACTGACTTTCAATAAGTCCCCTGTGTTCCTAGGTTGGCCATTTGTAGAGCATTGCAAATAGTGTAATTTAAAAAAAAATACTATTCCATAACCTTATGCCTTGTTCATGTTCCGGTTGGGTAGCAGTACTCTGCTTTACACTGTTCAGCCTCTTGTTTCACTCTGTGAGTTCATTTTAACGGCCAGAATTATTGTGAGGCTGCTGCTTAGCTACTATATGCCACTCAAGAGATGGATGGATTTTGAAGGTAGTGTGCAACACTTCACTCATAGCTTGCAATGTAGTTTTGGACAGAAGGCACTGCACTGATACAAGATGATGATTCAAGGTTTGGCAGACATTGAGTAACAGTTACTATGCATTTTTCCTCCAAATTTTCCTAATTCAACTTAATAGGCAAATCATGTTTTCTGTATGCTTTCCTGATCATCCTCCATTAACCTGCAGTCTTTGATAAATATGCATTGCCTTATAATGTTGCATAAACATTTTTTAGATGGCAAATAGAGAGTAAACAAAATCCAAGTTAAAATGATATTAAAGCATTTGATGGCTTATTAATCATTTATATGAAGCTTATTAATCAAACGGATACTTTAAAACAAATGCTTTCTTCCAAAATCAGAGAACAGAGGCAATGCTGGCCTTACCTCTCTTAGGAGGTGGAGGTTGGCAGAAGCCAGTTTTCCATCATCCCTGATTCACTCCTAAAAGTTCAAACTTCAGGAACAGGAAGACATCACCATACTAACTCACTGTCTCTGTCTACATGTGAGTCTTTTATTCAAGGGCTTTGCATGCTCCTGGTGAAAAGGTCACCATACACAAAGTCTATCTCCTCCATCACAGTTTTCTTCCATTTCTGTGGTCCTTCATTTACAGCTAATTTTGCCTTCTCTCTCTGCCACATCTCTTCAGAACCTGGTGAATAAATGAGGAGTTGATTTCAAAACCCACAAAGAACCTCCTTCCCCCCAGATTAGCTCTCCTTTGCTTGAGGTTTCAGCACCCCAAGTGAGAGCACAGCAATACAAGTGGTTTGCTCAGTACTCATGACAGCTGAGTGAGTGCCAGGGTGGGACATGAAAACGAGGACTGGAGGCTGGGAAGAAACTGCTGATGGCAGGACTGCTCATGTTGGAGATCATCCCAGCTGAATGGAAATCTTTGGAGTAGGGGAGAAATATGCTGACAGGAGTGTAAGGAGAGTAAAACTAGTAGACTTTCTGCAACTATTCTTAAAAGGTAAATTGGCTACTATTTGTGCACTGATACTCAACAGGCTGGTTGTTGTATTACTTCTGAGCTTCCACCTCTAGAAGCTCAATATCGCTGAACAGCTGATCCACAATGGTAAAGGAGCTGGTTTCTAAAGATGTAGAATCATACTGTAATTATTCAGGGCTCTTAAATCAGATCTTTAGTAAGAAGTAGGTGATCTTAGTCAAGTTGTTCTCATTGGTGTATTCTTAAAGTTATAGGGAAAATTCTGGCTCAGGTGCAGTCAACAGCAAATTTATGCTGATTTTGTAAGGGCCAGGATTTTAACTGTAATTTGAAGAAGGGAGTGCATCTTTTGGCATGTGCTAAACTTGTCATGGTAAAGCATAATTACTTCCTAAGTGTTTAACTTGCCTGACTGAATGTGAGTTAAAGGGTACATAACCTGGTCCACATTTAAACATGTTAGGTGGACCATGTTAAAATTCACTCTTTAATTCTTAGTCTAGACAAAGTCACACTGTATAAGAGAGGGAAGAAGCTGTCTACAATGTGGGTGATTAATGGACTGAAAGCAGATGTGAGATATGAAAGAGTTCGTAAGCCTCCTCTACTACCTGGAGGTAAAGTTTGGCTGTCACAGGCAAGAGAAAAAGGATAAATTTCAAAGGAGGCTGAAACTGCAGCCAAAATGCATTAAATGATTACTTTGATCACACCTCAAAAGTAAAACAAATACAAGCATGAAGAAGAAAGGTTCTGCTCCCCCCCCCGCTCCCGAAATAGCTCAAAAGGATGAATTCACTAAAGAAAAACAAGCACTCTAGGGCAATGGTAGCAAATATCACTTGATGTTTTAAATCCTTCATCCCCACTGTATGGGTGAATGTAGCTCTACTCTAGGGCAGTGGTATAACCCTTGCAGTTTCACTTGATCCCCAGGGAGAGAAGGGGGTTGCTCTCAACCTTTGCATATATATGTAATCTATCCAGAAGCAAGCGTGGCCTAGCTAGTGCACTTTGTGCATTCTGGTATGCATGTAACCTAATACAGAAGTCATCAAATAACTGGAGATGGAAAAAAGACAGAAAATGAAATAGTACCAACATACATGAAGAAGTACCTGTGGATCGCAGAGCTGCAGAACCTGGTGTCATCATCTCCATTTTAAAGACAGAAAATGAGAGAAGGGAGGTGTGAAAACATTTATTCCAGGCTATGAAAGATAAAAATCCTAGATCTCTCTTTTGATCTATTGCTGTCTTTTAAACAACTACTAGGAAAGAAAGAGGGAAAATATATTCACATGTATTTTAGCTCTCTGGATATTTACTTCAGAATGGATGTTTCAGTCCAAGTCCACACCTGATAATATTTGTCACTTTACACTTCCAAACCTTTGGAGGTGTTAAGTAGCTTGGTAATATAGTCATGAGACATGCAAAAGACTACAGTCCCATTTCTCTGCCTCACTTTTCCTGGGTATGTAAGAAAAAAAAACACATGTAAAACTCAAAGAAAGGCAGCATCACTGTGTTGTCTGATAGCTTGCATAGAAGAGACTAAGCACTTGAATTTGCAGTGTCCTGTATCTTGTGTAGTTTTACCCATCTGTAGACTGAAGAAAATTTTACCAAGAGAGATGGTGGATCTCCAGGTTACCTTGTTCTTCTCTGGAGTCTCTATATTTGGTGCATCACACGCATCCTCAGAATCTTAAATTACCTGTTTTCAGAAAGGTAGAGTGACATATTCACTCTTTCTAGAAATATCTGAGAACTAAGGCAAAGTTTGTTTTAAAGCCCAGTAAAACTCAGGGCTGATTTTTAATTTATAGTAGATATCCTCATGCACGCGGGGACAAAGGTCCTCTCAAATCTTCGTGAGAAAAAGTATAAACAATTTCATCTTGTGTTAGTGATTTCCTGGACATCTGTGCTGATTGTGACGTATTTATTTATTTATTTGTTATAGAGCAAAAGCTCTAACAAAATAAAAATATATCAGCAAAATAACCCCTATCTGGTTATTTAACTGCACACACTAGCAATTTTTTTTCTGGCATGCTAGAACCAGGAAAACTTTGCTGATGGCGACTAGGTCTGCAGACACATTTTCAGTAATTCCAACAACTGATAAGTGTATCTAAATTGACAAAAATCCCAAAACTCTGATAATATGTTAACAAATATTCATGAAACAACCTGCAAAAAAAGAAACAGAAACCAAACACTTTCTTCCTTCTTTTTTTTTTTTTTTTTTTACTTAAAAGAAAAATTCTGATACCAAAAGTAGCAGTAGAGAATGGTTTCAATAGGCAGTAGAGGCATTACTGGCTTTTTTTGCATTTTTATGTTTTCTTATTTTACTTTTTTTTTTTTTTTAAGGAAAAATCTCATATAATTACTGTCACACTTTTACCAGGATCTTCTTCAACTCGAATGGTAATAAGTAATATGACAGCCTCAGTTTCTCTGTCAAGGGAAAGGGTGAAGTCTTCATTTACTTCTAGAGTAATAGATTAAACTGGAGAATCCATTTTTGTCAGGGAAGAGTGGATGCTGGTGAAGTTATGAGCCTACTGCACCATTTAAAATGAAATATTTAAACAAGTGGAACCTTACGTGGTTGATGCAGTAAGCTGACATAGGATGTAAATCAAACAACACCTAAACGTCCTTTAACAAAGTCAATTATATTATATAAGCATAACAGAGATAGAACTCCTTTATCCTGTGCATCTGCCAGTTTTTTCTATTGCGATAAGCACCTTTCCACAGATGCAGAATATCATTTATAACCGCTCAGTCTTGTGCTATAAACTTAAAAGAAATTAAACAAAAATGTATTCTTTATTAATGCTATTGAAAAATGGTGTTCCATAATCTAAACATCTACTGGAAACATCTACTCAGTTCCTGGAATCATCTCTATTAGATTATGTAGATACCATCTATGAAAATACTTCTAAACTTAATCTGTCAAGGCTTCAAAGAGTCTATAAGCAAATACTTAGATTTGCATTAGATTTTTGACTTTGAAATCCATTATTGTAAGTTCGTTGCTGACTTTGATGTGCTGCCTTTACACCTCCTCTCTGAGAAAGGAGGTGTAAAGGCAGCACATTAGTTTATAGATGTTCACAGACTGTTTTTCGGATAAGGCCATTTAAATCTCTTTTGAAGGTCAATCCCAGCTGTTATCATTCAAGAAGTAATAATAAAAGAGAGAGTCTGCCTAGAGTAAAGACTGCTTTAAAACACAAAATAGCATGGGTGTAATGGGCTTACTTAACTCTTGACCTAGCACAATATCAGCATTCTAGTGATTTGCTGTGACAATGCCCTGCTAAGGCATAATGTAAAATTTCAATATAGGTGTATGGAATTAAATGATTAAGGAGAACACGAGGTTGCAGCTGTTTACAACTAACATTTTTTTCTTTGTTGTTTTTGTTTTGTTTTTTTTTTTTGTTGCAGTTAATAATGTATTGATGAACCACTAAAATACCACTTGAAACACACAGAAAGATACCTGTGTTCAAACACAAGGCAAGAATTTTCTCTGTGCATATGCGAACATTTTCAAATCTGGATGGCTAAAGTTAGACTGTGAAAATAATCTGGAATCAACTTTCTTGTTTTTCATGGGCCTGACTTTTCTCTTCATTAGACTCCTCTACTTAATATGGAAGTAGGCCTGGTTTGGATGTTCTCTGCCCCTCTAGTATGAACATCACTTCATATAAGTCATAGGATAATTTTGAGCCATTTTGGAATATTATTGATTTGTTCCTTGTCATTGTCTTCCCCTGAGCATGGAAAATGAGAAATATCTATTTTTCGTCTTTTAAGAAGCAGTCTGTATCGAAAGTCTGTTTCTAGCCACTTTGTCTAGGTTCAGTGATTGTCATATGTACCAGTCTTGTAAGAATAAAATATTTTCAATGCTGTTGCTTCCAAATAGGAACTTCAGTCCCAGAGGATAGAGCCTTAGTTTTGAATACAAAGTTTGGCTAAAAGTGCATTATAAAACACATAAAAGACTGACATTATTAAATATGGTAGTGAACATTTGAACATTTAGCACTTTTCATTTTTTTGAAAGTTTTAGGTGAAGTTTGGTAGTGATCATGCTGTTACGTGTTCTGCTAGTTGAGTGCTGACAACTCTAGCTTTGCAATAACTAGATTATTTGCATGTGATTTATGAGTAGGGACAGTTCATTTTGAAACTGACCTCATCCAGATGCACTTTTGTGTGGTTTCAGCAGCATTTTCTGTACTTCTAACAAACGAGAGGATCTACTTAATGTCAATGCAGTGTAGCCGTCTTGTAGGAAGCCTTGTCTCTGCTGCTCTAATGAGGTATAAAAGTTTGAACAAAATAGTGCTATCATAATGCCATCCAATAACTAACACAAGTGACCAATATCAGAGAAATCTTTGGGGGAATATGCAAATCTGCAGGGGTCCAAACCACACTTATAGAAAAAACAGGGCCAGACTTATTTCAGAAACTTTATGCTGGCATGTTTGCCATTGTGTTTTGAGATGCTGTATGTGCTCCTGTGCCAGTTTTCCTGTGGTCAGGAAAATACAACTACAGATTGTGTTTCACATGTTTTTTGGAGAAGGTGACTTTAGAATGGGCTGTTCTGGTTTTATTTGCAAAGAGATCTTCTTGCCCAAATTACTTGAAAAATGTCACAAAGTTTTGTAAGGAAACTGGTAGTTTTAAAGCTTATATTTAAGTGATGTATAATAGTGAGAAAAGTCAGATACGTCATTCATCAACTCACTTAAATGCAAGCAGCTCCTAAAACTGCTGTTTCAGCATATTTAATTTGTGCTGCAATCTCCTATGTGTTTTCTCACATGAACAGTTTCAGACCCCAGGTTTCCTTCTGTTTATTTTAGGTGCTTATCAAGTCAGCATTTCTAATGATTCTTGTGCTTCTCCCTAGACCAGCAGAGTCACAGTATCACAGTATCATGGAAGTTTTGTCACCCACTTTTGCGCAGGTGGGAAGTGATGCATAAAAATGAAATTATTTAGTGTTTCACAGACACTCTGTCAGAACAAGTGCTTAGGATCACCGTTCCTAAGGTGTAGGTAAGTTTGGATTATTTCAGTAGCCTTTCTTACTCAGTCTAGAGCTTACTTCATGGCTTTCGCAGCAGGAGGAGGAAGAATTGACATGTATGAGCCACTCTTCAGCATGTTGTTGTAAAGACAACAACTTAACACCAGTTATGGATTGCATTGAAAAAATTTTCTTTAGAGGTAGTGCTCTGGTGATGTTTTTGTCAGTACAATAAGTGTATTGCTTTGACTGCTCTAACTTCACAGGCAGGTTGGAGCATTTGTGCCACAATCTGTACTGTGGAAGGCTGGTAGAAAGCAACAGCTTGTGGGTAGAAAGGCTACTAAGCCCTCTGCGCACCCGGAAATGTTTTTTTAGCCTGAATTTTCCAATCTGGCCTAGAAATAAAAGAAACCCTAATGTAGGTCAGGCGGAAAAGTAGTTTAGGCCTCTTACCCTAAGCTTACACGCTGTAGTAGGGATCATTTGCGTCACTGATGTCGAACACTGGGTTTAGATAGTTAAAACTTTAACTCCTGTAGCGATGATGAGGAATATCCAGGATCTACTTAGATAAGTGTAAGCTTATATTTCTCTAATGCAAATGAAAAGGAAGTATGCCTCAAATTCTTAAGACACTGGCTGAATATGACTGAGGAACTTCAGTGTATGTATTTATAAGGATCAAAGTAAAACTTCTTTTACAAATACTTTTCTAAAGAGTCATGATTTTAAGACTCCAGGGTTATTTCTTTAAAACCTTTCCATTTATCATATTCCTTCACTTCTTAGCTAAAACCAAACCAACAAACGCCCCTCCAATAAACCTCAAAACCACCTGGCAGGATCATTGCAGAGGATATCAAGTTCCACTTCTCTATGGTATAGTTCTACTTGGGGTCCAGTTTTCCCCTTTGCCTACTGACCTGAAAACAGCAGTGTATTTCCTGTCTGCTTGAAGATCACTGGGGAAGTGCCAGTCATAATCTTCTCCTTATCGATTCTGGTCTGCAAATATTGACAGCTTTAAAAAGATTATGTTTTAATTGGGAATCAGATAGATGGCATTTTAAGGTATTTAATTTCACTTTGCAACTCACTATAGATTATCTGAGTGGTTCCACAACTCAAGGAGGATAAAGATGAATGTGTTGTCCTTTTCTTTAGGTGACCCTGAGTGCAAATGTAGCTCAGACTAAAGTGACTGAAAATCTTTTTCTATCACTGGGCTGAAAAGGTTGAAAGTGAATTCATTAGTGTTATCTTTGTTTAAGGCACAATATCTATACCTCACCAAGCTCACATCTTCAATGGCTGCACTTGTTCTTATGTGATTTAAGAGAGAAATAGGCTGGTGAGTTAAACAAAGAAAACCAAGGCAAAGAGATTTCACATTGTCTTGAAACTTGTATGTTCGCTTACAGCTCTAAAAAGTGGGTGTGTAGAAGTATCATCAAAAAGACTTGATGGAGTTACCTAATTTGATGGTGATTTCTTCTTACAAAGGAGGTTCAAGGTCACGTTACAAAAACTCTTTTCTAGTTTTCCTAAAACTATTTTCTGTACATTCAAAGGAATGAAGGTACTCTTAAAACGAAAATCAAGTCAAGAGACAAGCAGTCAAAAAGAAATACTAATTTCTGAGACCTACACACCCCCATGTAGCCCAACCTGAACAGGCAAAGCCCGATTATTCCACTTTCAGTACTCAAAATTGTCTGCTGAACCATCTGGAGATGCCTTCAAGAAATCTAGATCCATCTTACCAGGAGATGCTTAATAGCAGATGCTGATGTACAGAACCTAGTGTCCTCTGTATGCTAACTGCACCAGGGATTGTAATTTCAGATTTACTGGGCTGTAAATTGGAGGATGTTTTTCCTACAGATGCCTGTTGGTTTTTTTTGGTTTGTTTTTTTTTTTTTCCTGTCCAGGCTTTATTTGAGGACTCTGAAAAATGTATCAGATTTTCCAACATTCAGCTAAGCATTGCAGGGAAATTCATCATCTTGCATGTGACACATCTGAGATGTCTCAAAGGTATTGCCTTCACTACACAATAACACCTAGCACATTACTGATGATTTCTGTGAAGTACTCTATATATGAATATTGCAATTTTAGTTAAAATAAAAAGTTGAAAACCCCTTTGTTGCTTAATTTCATCATCCATGAACATGGTAACTGCTGTATATAGCAAACTGTGGCCCACCAAAGAATTGTAGAGAAAATTTCATTTGTTCTGCATAATAGTTTTTAGACACATTTGTATGCAGGTAAGCAACTACTACATAGAGTTTGTATTCCTGGTACATCAATAGATAAAAGGAAGACCCAGTTTGCATGTGGTAGGAGGGGTATCCTAAAGATCCACCTTAAAGGGTGAGGTGAATGACTGAAATACAGAAAGATAAATGTCTGAATATTGCTTCCTTGATATGCTTTATATATATAGGTTTACTAGGTAACATATACACTTCGTGTTTCCTCATCCCACTTATTTCAAGGGACCAAATACATTAAATTATTAAATCTCTTCACTGTTTCCCAGACTTTGCAAACCAACAGACCCCCAAGTTGTGTGTGGAGAGAAAGCGCAATGTGGGCTGCAAACTGGAGGCTTGAAGCATGGACTGATAGGCAGTATGTCCAGGCTTATAGTAGAGATCAGCAGGAGAGTGGGGAGCTGAGAGACAGGATTGCATCCTGACAGGAAAATCATTCAGTACAGGTCAAAATAAACAGCAAATGTAAGGGAAATTGGAATAAGGATTTCTGTGGACTTTGCAGAAGTGATGAGCCTTTATAAGAAGTTAAAAATAAGGTGTCCTTTACTCTGGGTTCAAGATTTTCAGGTGTCGGCAGAGTATTAGGTCCTTGTTTTCCTTGACTCTAGGAGCATTTTGAACCAGCATAGCTTTCAAAAGCCTTACAGAAATATGGAGAACTGTTTTATTCCAGTTTTTGCATACAAGATTTCCCTCTTCTTGCTGGAACAGTAGTCAATTATCCTTCAGAAAGATTGTAGGCTCTCAGAACAGAAACAGAACACATTATTTGGGTCAAGGATGGAAGAGATGGGCCTGGAGAAGCAGAACAGTAATATAAAACAAGATAATGGATTGCTGAGGAACGACTGAGAGATCTGTTCAGAACAGTGAGCTGATGTGAAAGAGGGTGCAGGCCATCTATTTGGCAGCAGTGTTCAGATGGCCTACAGGAGGGTGACACAGATATCAGGGAAGGACAGAGAGGAGGGAGGTTGCAATAGTCAGGGAGAGATAAATGGACTGCAGAACTTAAACTACCCACTGAGGCCAGCCCCTCAGAAATACCAAGATATCCGGTGTGCAGCAACTGCTTTTGCACAGAGGATTTAACTGAAATAACCTCCAAACCCATGTGAGAAGGCAGTATTAATTGGCTCTGCCAAACTTAAATGTTGAGCAGCAATTTGTATTTTATGCACTAACTCTCATATGGGCCAAGAAACAAAGTAAACAGGTTTTCCTGTGGGTAGGGATGAAGATGGTGCTTTTTCTCTTTGCATCAGATATTACATATCCCAGAGCTATTTCCTTACATTTGAAAAGACTTTATTTGTGGCTGAGGTCAGACTGAGAGACTCCAGGGAAACAGCATCAAGATGTCCCCATAAATTTTATTCTCAGAAAGTGAGTGACTCCATTCCAGGATGCTTTTGCTGGTGCTTTCATTGTTGTCAAGCCATAAGAACAATTATAAGTATCATAATAAAATGATTGAATTTTAGTCATTGCCCATAGTTTCTGTTCTCACAAAATGGCTCTGAGGAGGAATAACTTTGTTTGGCCCTGAGCCACTTCTTTGACCTGGGCTGAATTCAGGACAGTACTTTTCATCCCCCCATGGAAGACAACCTCTTGGCCTTTCCCAGCCTCAGGCTCAGACTAACTTATATTCATTCGCTTTTAGTGGTCAGCAAGCTCAATGAAAACCAATGCTCAGCTATTCCCTGCTGTTTAATGGGCCGATTCAACATCAGAGAGGGAGAGGTCTTGTGCATTTTCCTCGATTTTATGCTTCTTGCTCCTCATTCACTCATTCAGCTATGCTAGTGATAAGAACTGTGGGACTCCACATATAGAGATGCAATCCTTGCAGACACTGATATTTGAAGCGCTGTGTTCTATAGACCTACTTTGAACAAGGTTAGTCAACTCAGCACTTAAAACGCTGGCAGCCACCTGGAGCCCAGCCTACACCAGAGTTCAAAATTGTTTCCTACACTGTTGGTAGCAACAGTGGGGAGGGGAGGGAGGGTTGAAAGCATTTTTAGAAGCAGAGTTGGAGAGAGGAGAATTCACTGCAGGCTGAAGTCACGACGTAACAGCAGATCCTAGCGGTTCATGGACACTGCGCCACATAGTACCACGTCTGCTTGAAGGCATCGTTAAACTTATAATTAACAAGTCATTATGTTTTGACTACACTTAAAGGTTAAAAGGAGAATCTTTGGTGATGGGTATTTTGTAATTTTCTTTCTGTTGTGTTCTTACTTAGCCTCTTTGTGCTCTTTGATTCTGGTGAACACTTCTTATCCACAAGCTGAAATCAGCTTAAATTGAAACTCTTTGAAAACAACCCACGAGTTATGTCAGCTTTTCATAAATTGAAGCTACATTTAAAAAAAGGTGGGGTACAAAAAATTTAACACCAGTGACAGGGTGCCTTGGAGATGTGTATTTGATAGCAAGCTAGAGAGCTGTACTACAGCACTGCAAAACTGCAAGATGAATATCTAAGCATTTATGGGATAATGTGGGGCATGTAATTTCCTGTAGTCAATATTTCCTGTAATGACTCCTCCAATAATATGATTTTGCTTGATTAAGTGTTGTTTAATGACTTCTATCATGTCCATCTTTTGTCCACAGACTAGTCAGAACTATCTTGCTGCATTTGGAACAAATCTTGACAAATCCATTTCAGGCTCAAGTCAAAGCATGTCATCCATAGTATTCCCAAGGAATTAAGCTAATATTCCTAGCGCACTTTTTGTAACAGCTAAAGTCCTGTAGCAATACAACTATAAAACTAGAAGTTATTTGCAATATATTTTACACTTTGGGGGTACTATTCTCACATAGTGAGCTCTGTAAGGCACATGCAGAGTCTTTTGTCTCCTGACTTTTAAGGCAAGGAAAAGTCAGTAATAATTGTCTTTCAGAGTACGTATTTCAGTTTGTTCCATGCTTGCAGGACAAAGTGAGGATTAAAAATAAAAATAAAAAAAAAAAGAAGTAAACAGTACCATGCTGTGTAGTGGGATGACTAGAGTGGAGGATTATGAAGGACAGCCTGTATGACAGCACACTTTCCAGGCCTGCTATGTGAACAGAGGGGCAAATCATGATTTGTGCATAACCCTTTTGAACTGCTTTTCCTGATACAGCCTACAGCCTCCCTGAAAGCTTTGGCATTTGTGTAACGAGTTTTGTGTCCCATCCACTTGGCAGCCTGTCACAGCTGAGAGGATGTTTGAGGGCTACTGAGCATCAGAAGGATACTCTTACAACCCGGGAGTTCTTTACTGCTGCAGTAGCTAGAGCGTGTCAGAGTTGCCCTGGATGGCTGCATGAGCGCTTGACCCTGCCCACGGTTACCATCAGATCTTGGTAGTAAAACATCCCCAGAGTGGTGTGCCTGCAGCTTGTCATGTTAGAGGGAAAACATTCCCTCCAGCCCCATGTGAGGGATCTATATTTTCATTTGTCCTGGGGTTTTTATATGGAATTGTGTGAAGCCACAATTAAAAACAGAAGCTAAATGCTTGGCTTCCTTTTCAGATTTGTACTCAGTAGCAGAGTATTTTACCTGCAGATAGCAGCAAACTCCTATGCATTGCAGAATGAGATCTTAGCCATGGGGAAGTACCTATTTATATTTTAATAAAACAAAAAAAAAAAAAAAAGAAAAAAGAAAAGCAGTATTTCTCCACATAATTGATGAATCATGGAACATTTACTTTGTTAGCAGGTTTTGTTAGATCATATTATACCCTACAACCTGACAGAGTGGCATGCACTCACTGCAATAGCTGCATCTATACTATGTTCATGGTAAAAATGAGTAGGAGGAAAGGGCGTAAGTGTTGTGACTTGCACTTTACTTTAACCAAGTCTGAGATAAGAATCTACAGAAAAAAAGTAGTTTGCATTTTATCAGGGAGTTTAAGCCAACATCTGAAATTGACACAGAAAAAAACCCAGATTTTGAAATGGTGACCATCTGCAGGCTTCATTGCTCAAGTATCAACAGAGAATAGTATCTACAATCCAAGATGCTATTGTAGCAAGGGGCTATAGAGACAGCTGAGTTGGATGACAAAAAAAAATTGTCTGTTACAGTAACCTTCCCCCAAAGTGTAAACCTTTAGCTTTGCTTGCTGCCTTGTTGCCTTTACTCACATTTTAATTTCTTTTCCATTCTTCTTTTATTTTGTTCTGACAGAAATTACATTGTTAGTATTATACAAAGTTGACCTGTTCACGCATATTATGCATTTACTTTGATCTGACTTGATACTGAGTTTTCTGAACCCTTGAAGAAACAGTATAAAATGAGGGTGAGGGAACAGAGAGCAACTGGGTAGCTATGCAGCACCTTGGTCTGTGAGGCCTGGGCTCGCCAGTATGACATTTATGGTACAGATTTTTGCCTTTTGTTTTTTGATCTCCAGCTGCTTAATAGCAATTACCTTGGACAGTCATGGCAAATAGTGGTTTATGGCACAGTATAGTATTCTCATTCGTATTGGCTGCCAATATTTAGATTGCTGTCACTCCAGAAAACATATAAGCAGGTGTGACACACAGACATTCCCTCACTCTCTGACATGAGCTTTAATTAGCAAAAGCCGGATTATCACAGAAATCCCTTTGTCTCCCCTGCTGAGGGTTGCTTTTAGCATCAGTGGCATAGGGTAGAGTGGTACATTTTCAGAGGGTGGTTTATAAGCACATGCTGGAGGTTGGACATCCAGTTTTAGCCTCCAGACATGAAAGGGAATTTTCAAAGCTGAAGGTGGGCAGGGCTCTGACTCTAAAATTGTGCTGCAAGTCTTGAGTGCTTGAGGGCTCTGACAGGCAGCAAGGCAAGGAAGGCTTCAGCACAGCTGTGCCCTTGAGTGAGGTTGGTTTTCAGTAGCTATTATGCTCCCCTTTTTATGCTCTAGGAGCACTTCACATATGACTTAGTTCAATTTTAAACAGAATTTTGTGAGTTTACACATTTCTAGTATTTCCCTGCTTTTTAGCGCTGTTTATTAGAAAATCTGAATGTGAGAAAAGAGGCCGAATAAAAGATTTTTCATGTCTGCATTTCCTATGTCCTGCTTTTTATAAACTTAAGAGCTTGCCACTGCATTAAGAAATTATCTTGGGGCACAGATATTCCATTGGCAAATTGTCAGCTCCAGTGAAGTCAGTGGGGCTGAGGACCTGCCTGACTTTGCAACCAAGCAATCAAGTAAGCATTTCCTGTTGTGTATAATCTATTCGGTAAATATGGAGGGTTTCACCTTACCAGAAATAGTTTCATCCTTTGAATTTTTGTACTTAATACTATATGGCTAATCAATAAATTACTTGACCAGCTGCCCACTCACTCAAACATGTCCTTAATGCTTTCTCTAAGTTTGTAACAACCGCTGGGCACCAGATGTGGAAGTTCTGGGAGCCATCTTAACTGAAAAGACTGAAAAAGATGCCTTAATGATATATGCACGGCTTCTAAGTGAAATGAACTTAGTGCACATTGTCAGGTCATGCTTTAACATTTAGCATAAGGTGCCTCTTTGGCAAATTTTCTAAGTTCATCAGTCGTTAATAGTTGAAGCCTTCTTTTCAGAGCTGCTGCTCTTAGTGTTTAGGACTCCTCCTTTTTTGTTTTTGTTGTTTTTAAAGTAGATTATGACATCCATTTCTAGTCAGCAGACAGTTTAGACTTGTAGCCAGAGCATGGCTAAAAGACGTGCTCCCAACCTGTATTACTTTCGTATGTTGTTAAAAGATTGTCCTATCAATCTTTTGGACATTTTTTTGCTTTTGTATTTGCTTTATTTTTTCCTCAAATGCCTTCTTACACATCTTTTTTCAATATTATGTTCCCTTCCATGTCTAAAACTGAGAAGCTTAATATAAGCATCTCTTATACTTTTCACCGGTCTTTTGCAGGGTTTTTGGCAGTCTGTCCTTCACTATCATGTTCCTGAAGACCACACCCTACTGTTATTCTCATTTATTCATTCATGAAAAAAACATAAAAAAGCAAAGTTTGCAATAGCTGATGTCACAGCAGACCTACAAATTGATATAGCTGTGATTTTGAAATATTTTTCTTAATAGATCTGCCTCGTTTTGGATGTCTGGTAAAGAATTTCCCTGGTCTGTTTTTTTTTTTTTGTTACTTCATTTATGCTTTTGCAAGCTATTTAAGCCTAGCTTCTTTATACATTTCTTCTTCGCTTGCAGAGCCCTGCACAGCTTCCCTCCAATCCATACCTATTCTTTTCCTTGTTTCTTACGGCCCTGCTAAGCTGTCCTGGTAGTCACTCGCACTGTGAGCAAGCAAATAGTTGACACAATGTCTCCTCTTGCTGTGAGAGTCCAACAACTTCATTGTTGGATCAAGCTTATTGCCTGGTCCACCACTGAGCCTAAACTGTAAACAGCTGTGGATCTTTGTAGTCATTAACAGACTCCTCTTGAGTGGTGCATAAGCCTGAATTCACTGGGGAAATAGACTTGGCAATATGCCTAATGGTGATACTGGGAAGTTTTAGAATGGGGGACCTGAAAATGGGCCAGCAACCCTGTTCAGCTTAATTTCATTATTTATTTTCTTCTTAATGCTGTATATTTCCTGGTTCAGTGAGTGCTGCTGGAAAAAAAGAATTCCAGGTTGTACTCGTCAAAAGTTTAAATCCACAATGAGATTATAAGGAGGGCTGCTAGCCACAGGGACCCTGCCTGAGTAAGGTGTTTTCCTCCTGTTAACTCCTCACATGTCACTGGCTGTAGGATGCGTGAGGGTGAATCTCTTTTTACAGTGTTTCCTCTGTTGCTAGGATTGAACTAAAGTATGGTAACTCTTTTGATTTTACACTGTTAGCAGGGGTAAGGTGGAAATGGCTTTTGCTTCATGTGAGGTGTTGAGCTGTCAGCAACAAGAACTCCAGACCACTTGAAATTTTCCCAGGAAAGGGGTGTGATAAACAGATAGATGGTGGAATAAGAAGTGACTCCGTCACCTGGAATCACCAATGTGCCCTGAATGAGGCTTTGCACAGAAAATGACATGGATCTCTTTTGTTAGTTTGTAAAGCAACCTTTTTGCTGACATGTTAGTCTACATGTTCTGGCTCTCTCTTATACCTGAAATACCACCCTTAAACAGAGCGTGCCCACAAAACATGTCAAAGTTGATGAATTGACATTTCTTGCAAACATTTAACAGAAAATTCCCAACAAGTCTGAGTCAGTGGGTGTGAATCTGACCCCTGGGTTCCTTAAAGAACATATCTGGGATTTAATTTGCTGGAATTTAAAGAGGGAATTTATTCATTAGATGACTCAGTCTATGACCTTACCCTGCAGGATTAATGGTCACAATGGATTTGGGTTTTGGCTGCCTCTGTGTTAAATTCCCTGCTGTCGGGATAAGTATTCACTGCTAGGCAGTGCCACTCTTGTCAGATAAAAGGGGTTTACATCATTGCCCAGGATACTTCGTAAGCAACATAATTTAATTATTTATTAAAAACCCCCAAGCCTAAGCAAAAACAAAACAACACAAACTCTGGTGTCTGTTTGCTTTCCTTGTTTTTTATTCTTTCTGGTTCTCAACTTTGATATACAATGAAAAAAAACCCATGGAAATATTATCAATGTACTGTGATTTTAAATTTTTGGAAGTATCTATAAACACCTTTTCATGAGGTCAAGTTAGCAAAACCCAAGAGATAATCATGTGAGCTGCAACATTGTTTAATAACATGCTAGCCGGTGTTATACAATAGCTGTTTTCTCCATTAACATATCCCTGTCTCCTCCGGAGCTTCCTGCATTTTGAATTCCAACATTTTTTGCATCTGCCTAAAATGATCATGTTTAAAGGGCTGAAGAATATTTCGACAAAATGCACTGAAACTGAAGGACCTGCCCTAGGCACAGTGCAATGCTGATACACAGTTTAGGTAATACCATCACCTTTCTGAGGTTTTGGTTTTTTAAACAAAGTTGATGATTCAGGCAAGCTTTGTGCAGTCTGTAGAGGGACTATTAAATAGTTAAGGAAAGTTAAAAGTATATCCATTATTTTAACATTTTCCAGTTTTTAGAGCTGCTCTAAGCAGACTAGTATTAAGTATTTTATATAATTTTTGTAAGGGAAGTGATCTTCAAGAATGTTACTTATCAGCTGAAGAAAGTTTAGAGGAAATTTAGGTTGATGAATTTTGGATTTGAGTGAACCTCAGTTAGACAATCTAAGGAACATGAGATTTGTTCCGAGTCTCTGGCTTGCTAAAACATAATGTAGTTGCATTCAAGGGTCAGAAGGATCTGCTTTGAGTCATCCTCTTTTGAGGAAGCATCTATGTTTGCCCATTCTTCCCTTTTCTTCTCTGTGAAAGTCCTTTATTTTTCAAGCTTTTGGATCCTTGGCATCACACAGCAAGAAGTCTCAGAGACCTATGCGGATGCATTTCCAAAGCAGATGCCTGTCAAGCAAGGAATTGCAGCAGGGGATCATAGAATCATAGAATAGTTAGGGTTGGAAAGGACCTTAAGATCATCAAGTTCCAACCCCCCTGCCATGGGCAGGGACACCTCGCACTAAACCATATCACCCAAGGCCTCGTCCAACCTGGCCTTGAACACTGCCAGGGAGGGAGCATTCACAACCTCCCTGGGAAACCCATTCCAGTGCCTCACCACCCTAACAGGAAAGAATTTCCTCCTTATAGCCAATCTAAACTTCTCCTGTTTACGTTTTAACCCATTACCCCTTGTCCTCTCACTACAGTCCCTAATGAAGAGTCCCTCCCCAGCATCCCTATAGGCCGCCTTCAGATACTGGAAGGCTGCTATGAGGTCTCCATTCAGCCTTCTCTTCTCCAGGCTGAACAGCCCCAGCTTTCTCAGCCTATCTTCATATGGGAGGTGCTCCCGTCCCCTGATCATTCTCGTGGTCCTCCTCTGGACGTATTCCAACAGTTCCATGTCCTTTTTATGTTGAGGACACCAGAACTGTACACAATACTCCAGGTGAGGTCTCACGAGAGCAGAGTAAAGGGGCAGGATCACCTCCTTTGACCTGCTGATCATGCTGCTTTTGATGCAGTCCAGGATACGGTTGGCTTTCTGGGCTGCAAGCGCACACTGAAGCCGGCTCATGTTCATTTTCTCATTGACCAGCACCCCCAAGTCCTTCTCCACAGGGCTGCTCTGAATCTCTTCTCTGCCCAGGCTGTAGCTGTGCCTGGGATTGCCCCAACCCAGCTGTAGGACCTTGCACTTGTCATGGTTAAACTTCATGAGGTTGGCATCAGCCCAGCTCACAAGCATGTCAAGGTCCCTCTGGATGGCATTCCTTCCCTCCAACATATCAACCGAACCACACAGCTTGGTGTCATCGGCAAACTTGCTGAGGGCGCAGTGAATCCCACTGTCCATGTCAGTGACGAAGATGTTAAACAAGACCGGTCCCAACATCTATCCCTGAGGACCTGTCAAACAAGGAATTGCAGCAGGGGATGCATCTTTGCTTGTCTCAGCTACTGAAGAAGAAAGAGGTGAGGGTCCTTAAGAGTAGTTTTAGTTTTGTGTGTTGGGCAGTGACCCATCCTGCATGGCGCAGAACCCAGACATACTGCATAGTAGGAGATCATGGAGATTGCTAACAAGCCAATAGACCTTTTCTTCCTCATACTGGGCAACTGCAGTTTGAATTGTAGCTGTGGCAAAAGCATACAGTGGTTTCAATGATAAAGCGATCAACCTTTTGAGGTGTTTATTTCAAACACAATGCTTGTGGCAACGTATTAGTATTGGAGTTTTTGATTGTGGTAATATCAGGAGCTCAGTGTAAGGAACACAGGGACAATGTCTGAAATTCAGTGCTTGAGACACTGGCCTTTTCTTTCTCAGGGAAACTTTTGGAGGTGGATTTCTAGCTTGCTTTTTCTTCAGCATAAAGCACCTCTGTATTTCTCCAGAGTAAAATGGGAACAGAGCTGCTTGCACAGGGAAATAAAATAGTTTTCTCTGCACTTTTTTCTTGGGAGTATGCAAAAATCCCATGTGCATTTTTTTTTATGAATTGGACCCTTCTGTTTTATAGCTGGTAGTATTCATGCTTATTACAATGCCATATTATGGCCTTGGACACTTTTTATGTCCCTATATCATAGCACCCTAGAGAAAGATGCTTCACTAAGTGAGAACCTGTAAACTTCCCACAGAATCAGAGGAATACTTTTCACAAAAGTGCATAAACTTCTGTTCTTAAACATTGTCATCTTTCACCTTAACAAGCACAGAGAAAGGTTCCACTGGTTTCTATGCCTTGTTAGGTCTATCATCTTTTTAATTAATAGTGTTTTTACGAAGCCGTCTGAACTGTGTCATTTCCATTATCAGAAAACCATTGCCATTAATGAATAATTTTCATTTCTGATCCTTGATATCATGCTAGTTGATCTCCTGTTTCCATGCCACCAAATGATAGCATCGTTTTCTGCCCACGATCAAATTTAATTTGGACTCTGATTATATTATGCTGTTGCGACTGAAGTGTCAATTTTTGTCAGGCAATTAGGAGCTATAACCTGTGAAGTTAAGTTTGATAGGCATTGTAATTGGATTGTTACAGTAATAGCTTGGAACATTCCCTTTTTTTCTTGCTTCTTTGATTCTTGATGCATACTTTAGTTGTGAGAACAAAGGCATTTTGTTATTATGCAACCATAGGATGTTCAAGACAACAGGATGGAGTTCAAGTTTTTCCACTTTCCCCAGATGGACTTAATTTGGATTTAGTTTTGACCACAAATTCAGCCAGGATTTTAAAAGAATTTGGGGTGGGGGATGGCAGTGTTTATCAAGCAAACCTTGAAAGAGTTGTGGAACCAGAGCTGGTAGGATTATAATATGGGGGTAGTCTTCATGTTAAAAGGTTAACAGAAGAAAAAAAATCCTTAGACTGGAAATATGTCAGATTACTCAGGCTATTCTCCCTCCTTTTAGTGGCCTGTGCAGTGTATGTGTTTTGCACGTGTTTAGGGCTATAATTTAAAGTCAACACTATGTCCCAAATTTTTTATTAGTGTAGATCAGGGCAGTTGTATTCAGATGTATTTCTAGAGAAATTTGCCCTGTGGAAAATAATCAACAACTAACATGTAACAGAGAACACTTTTCTGTACTGGATCCTTGCTGTCAGACTGGAAGTTTTCTGGTTTTGCATTTGGCTTTTTTCTTTCTTTCTTTTTTTTTTTTTTCTTCGTTTCTCTGCAGACACAGTAGTTCACAGCCTGGATATTTGTCAAAAGCATTTTCTTCTGCATGTCTTTAGAGTGTGCTCAGCTCCCTCCCCCCCACCTTCATCTCCTGATCATCTCTAATAAAAGGCACAATGCAGAGACCTTTCAAAAAGGACAGTGGAAAGACAGATTTTTTCCAGTGCTCATTTGTTTGGACACTTTTCATAAGTGCTGCTATGTGACAAGCAAAAGGTGGAGGAAAACAAAGAAACTCCAGCTGCTACGGAACATAAGGGAGAAGCTCACCTGCAATAGGGTTTATCTGGAGAAAACTGAAACTCAGTACCAGAGCTGTTAGGTAAATGGTAAAGAGAAATGAAACCTTTAAAATCAACTATAGGAGGTTTTCAGAAGTTTCATATGCTGGGTATGGGATGGTTGTATCCTCAGAGTTAGCAAATATTGACCAGGATTCCACTCTCCCAATTCAGCAGGCATGATACCCACCTGCTTCCTAACATGCAGTGTTAGCCCTGTGTCGCCCATTACATGCTTCTTTGCTTTGATAAATTTGTGATACCCACTAATTTCATGATGTGTCTGACTGGGTCTTCTCCTTCCTACTTCAAGCACATGTTCACTCTTCTCTTCTGGCATCCTCAGTGTGTGGTCAGTGCTTGGTCCAGGAGTAATCTGGTGAGCTTGCAGCATTCTTCATTAACAACCATTTGTGCCTACCAGATCTGTTCCCTGCTCACCTCCCAGCAGTGCTCCTCCTTTTCACCTGTTTCCAAACCTACACAAGGGATTTTCTGTCACGGCTAATGTATTGAATATTCACATTCCATTGCTTGAATAGTGTGCTACCCCAGCAGCTGTGTTCCATCTTGTAATTCCACTTCACTGCCATGTAAACCAAGTTCATTTAGTGTTCATACTTCTGTAGTACTCTGCAAAATTTCACCATGTCCAGTTCCATTTCCTCAGTTTCTGCAGGCTCAGGTGTCTGCCTTCTCCCATTAGCCCACTTGGGACACCAGGATATGAAGGCAGCAGGAAACTCTGGAAAGCAGTAGTTACCAGACTGTAACATCCAGTGGGGCCTTACTAGTGGGACTGTTTTGTTTTGTTCACACTTTTCAGTAATGCTAACATTTGCATAGATGCTGAATTTTTTTTTTTCCCCAGAATCACTTTTTCCTTTTTCTTTTTTTTATTTTTTCTTTTTGTCTAGAAAAGCTATTTCCAATGAATGTTTCCACTTTTACCATATTTTTTTTCTAGTCTTATTTATTTGAATAGCTGTTGTCTAAATACAGGAGCTAATGTTCCTGGAATTGCCCCCTTTAGTCTCATGGTATTGAAAACTAATACCAGGAACCTGAAAGGGTGCATCAGGGCTGTTACTGAGGGAGTGGATTGCTGCTGTGACAGAAACAGCTGCATACGAAAAGTTGATATATGGAATGGAAAGTAAGTTAGATGAATTTGAAGGTATTTGTAATCTATTCTTCAGTGGCATCAGAAGAGATGTCCTGAAATATGATAGGAGATATTGGAGAGAGGTTGAAGGGTGAATGAAAGCTTTTGTTTCAAAAGGTAATAATAATAACTTATCTCCCTGCTTTTCTATTGCTGTACTTTTCCTTTTTCATTGTTTTTCTTTCTCCCTGGGAGATAAGGATGAGCTACAGTTATACATGAAAAAGGAGTGAAAGTCATGTAAATTTTTCTGTACATGCGTTCTGTTTACAAAAAGACAGAGTTAGAATCTGATGAAAGAAAGCAATAGGAAAATAAATAGGCATGTAAAAATCCATCCCGAGCAGTAGATGTATGCAACTTTCTGGAATCTGATGGTGACATGAATGTGCATTAAATTTCTACTTTTCAGATGATCTGATACAGGTGTAGCAATTACTACAGACCAATGTCATTGATTGTAATGTTCTGTAGGAGTAATGAATGAACTCTGTTTCCTGAAAACAGTTTCACCTTTGCGTTATTAGTGCTATAATGAAGAGGGCGCAATACATACTTACATAAAGAACTTAGAATCTATTAGCACCTGTGCTGAACAGTAAAGCTGCTGATACTTTGCATGCAAATTGTAGTCATCATCTGAGAAAAAGCAGAGTTCATAGGTTCAATATTCTCTCACTTTCTGTCTCCTATGTCAGCTATGTCTTAACCAGCTGGGGGCAGAATTACATTCTGGAAATTAGCGAGAAAAAAGGTTAAAATTGAAACTCTACTGTTTCTGCATCTAGCCTCACCACTTACATGTTATAAGACAACATGAAAAATCCTAGCAAGTACAAATGGTGTCTGCTTTCACATTATATTTTTAAAGTGTCAGTGCTCAAGTAGGTTTACGTTTGACAGGTGATTTAAATACCTCAGTACATTTCTACAGCCATAAGAAAAAACTTTTATCAGGATAAAAACTTGGCAAAACTATTCATTTTTGTCAGAAATATTGCTACTCTTTTTTGGCATGCAAATGTATGAGGCACTATATTAATCTTCATAGTTTTTCTAAATATTTCATTGTTTGAGGATATTTCAATGACTGCTCATTTATGTTGCTTTAACTGTATTTATCTTCTGTACTGATTCTTGAATGCTATTCTCTGAGTGCATATCTGATTATGACTGGTACAATCTTACCATAATGCTGAGATAGACATATCTGTATTTCTGTATCTCTTCTGATGAGTTTACCTTTGCTAGAAAACATCGTGGTTTTTTTTCCTCATACCAAAATAACACTTCTAGTACCTACAGCAATATGTGGTTTAAGTAATCTCACAAGCCTCACCACCTTTCCCCTCAGTTCTGTCTCAAAAGCAGTTGTGAAGGTCTCTACATTTAGTTTTTTAACAGTGTGAAACTGGTCTCTGTATAACCCTATATGAAACAATATTAAGATGATCCTTTTGTGAACGTTGTGACACAGAGAGGAGGAGGCATAGAAAAATTACAACTGTAGACCAGTAGAGCAAAACAGTGTAATGAGTTAATGAAGAGGAACTGAGAAAAAACCCATAGAGGGAAAAAAAAAATAATTAGCAATTCTGTGGGCAAGAAATACTTTGCGTCCCTGGCTCACTTTGGCAGTAGGTCCATGATAGTTTGCCTACAGAATGATGCCAGTGTTTCACAAGTTTCATCACTGGCTGCACAGACTAACCAGGTTAGAAAGATGGGAGAAAATTCACCCTCAAGTGTATAATGACATATAAAGATACTGAAATAAGACAGTCACTCCAATAAAAAAAACTAGATTAAAATTCTGACTAGATTAAGATCCAACTTCTTCCAAGTTCTTTGCTTATGAGCATGGACTTTGGTATTTAACTCTTCATGTGAAGTCTTCTGAAAAATGAGAATCTGGGTTTTTGCTTTAAGACCAGTGAAGATAAGAATGACCCACAAAATTTGTATTGTCTTCAAGCCTTCTCAAAATCCAGCGAATTTCAAATATTTCTCAAAATTTGGGAATTTTGGTTTGGGCTTATATTTGGTTAAAATTGTACCTCTTATACATCTATGAGAAACATAAAATGGAGGAGAATACTTCACAGATACAATGATCAGTTGTCTCAAACAATTTTCTCTCCTTGAGATTTTCAAATCAAAGACAGACAGCAGCACTATGACTGAACTACAGGATTTCTTAACGTCAGAGATGGGCTTTACCATATGAGGAAGGGTGGTCTGTCAATACGATACTCTAGGGAATAAACAAAGGATTACCACTCTGGGCTCTGATTTTCAAAATTGATGTCAACATTGACCTGACTCTGCCTCAGTATATGTTGAAGTAGATGACCATGAGCATTTCTGGATAGCACATTATCCACCAGCTATTATCACTGCGTTCAGCTAAAATATAAGGTGTGTCAAACAAATGGAAAATCACAGAAATCACTCATCTTTATTACAGTTGTGGCCACGTGCTTCCTAAAAGCCCGTGTTTAGATCCTGGCGTAAAGGCAGAGTTTATCAGCACTGACCCAGGAGAAGATCTGAAGCAGGCCTCTGTTAGGCCAGAATATTGTTCATGTATCCGTGCAAGGAAACTGAGCCCATGAAATCTAAATCAGCCAACCTACTCTGCAACTCAGGCCTTAGTAATCTCACACTAAGTTTTCACTTTCATAACTTTCTCTATTTTCCTCTAGAGGAGATTAGGGCTGTGATTTAGGTCTTATCTTACCAGCTGTCTTCATGAAACCAGTAGGAATGCCATTTTGGAGAGTTTTAGCCCTCAAGTTCAGATTGGCTAATGGTTTGGACTTCTGTTGAAAGTAAACAGGAGAGAAAAGAAAGACAGAAAGACAGACAAAGCAGTTACATAAAGCTTATTTCCATAGGAAGCCAAGTTAAACTGCCTTTATCTGTAGGAATTGTAAGGCCTAGTTATGTAACTCTTCAGCTTATTTGAAGAGGTGATTAACTGTTCCTAATTAAGTATTCAGCTACGGTCCTGTTACAAGACTTTTTTCCCCTCTCCAGCATCTGAATAATAAAGAAAAAAATTAAAATGTTAACCCCCCCACCAACAAACCCATAAAAATCCCTGTGCATTCACAATATGAGGGTTAAGATGTACTGACAACTCAAGTACTTTATGAAAATTGTGATTAAATTGAGTAAGTACTTTTTAAGATTAAAAGACTTGAAATAGCTTATTTTTAAAATATTTGCAATGTCTGTTGTTCCTTTGTATCCATCTCTCTGTCCCACAAAATCACCTAATACCACAGAGTTTGAAACATAAGTAGATTTCAGTACTGACTGTGCAATAGTCTGGTTTGGGGCAGGAACAGTAAATGTTTAAGAAATATCTCTATTTGAAAAAAAATCAACTGATTTCTCTACCTATGAAGATGGCAATGAATGAAATAAAAGCCCCCCAAAACAAAGCACTTCAATTACCAAACTGTGAATTTCACTGGGGTGTTTCTGAATTCTCTTTTTAAAGCCCCCACTGCTCCTAAAGTTCCCTACAAAGCCCCTTTTTCCAGACAGAAGCCAAAGGAATTAGAGGGCAGCAACTTCCTGACAAGGTAGCAGGGTTGGAGAGGGAACCCAGATCTGTGTGTCCTTCTCAGTTGGCTGTTTTTGCTGGCAGCAGCTAAGGAAGCTGAATTACCCATGTGATGCTCTGCAGACTGCATGCACTGCGATAGCCAAAACTCCTGAATGTTCCTACTTTGCAGTGTTTCATTGTGCCTTGTAGAAGCTGTGGTGAGTGGGTACCTCATTAATACTAAGGGATCCTGGGTTTTGTTTTGCAGCAGTCATCAGCTATGACTTCCATCTAGGTAAGATGCTGATTTCCATGCAGTGCTGTGCTGCCATGATTTATTAGCTTTCAGCCAGTCTTGCTTTAGTAGTGGGAAAATTAAGCCCTTATATGTTCTAACATGATATTTTCTTCTGTTCACGTTATGCTTTTGGCACTATCTCAATTTAATTTGCCTTGAGTTACGGTTTTCTTCCAGCAGCCCTTTCCTATGGACTAAAGCAAGGAATTCAGTGTGAGGAAGGCTAGACCTCATTTTATTCACACAGAGAAATAGATCACAGAAAAGGAAGCCTTCAAAATGCTACTATCCATCTCTTTACCTGATTAGTATATAAAGAACACACTACAAGAGTAAGGGCTGAAGAGTTAATCTCTTACATTAATCTCCCCCGTTACATTATATTAAGTAATCTCTTCCTGAAATGACTATACAATGCAGTACTACTAATAAAATAAATTTCACATCAGGATTTTCTAAGTATTGTAGCCCTTGCATAATTTTATTTACTTAACACCATGACAAAATTGCATCCCAAATACTATACAGACATCTGCTCTGGAACTTCCTCAAACTGGTGGGATTGGTGGCTCTCTTTATAGCCAAAACATTCAACAGAAAGATTCCTCAGTTTTCCCTTATCATGCACAATTATGAGTTTTGACTTCAAGTACTTCAAATACTTACTCTCATAATTAGAGTATTCTGTAAAGATGTCCTAAATATATATGTTTCCCAGCTTGACTGTGACTTCAAGCAAATTCTCTTGTCTGAGGTGCTTGGTAAATTAAGATTGAATTAGTGAGAGTACAGTAAAGCAAGTTACAGTGTTTAGATACAATAACCAAAAATAAAGTCAATATAATCTTCCAAAGTAGGACAGCTTTTCAGTGTATTCGTCACTATGGAGATTTAGCAGTTGATTCCAACTTGCATTTTAATAGCAGACTTACATAATTGTGAGTCCTGGTGTGGTACTGCTGAGCATATTCAGGTTGGAATTACTAGTTAGACAGATCCTGCTTAGCCTTGTAGTTAAAACATGATAATAGTTTACACGCGTGCATGACAGTTGTTAATAACTGTCTTTATAATCACCTTTGGATTTCTCTTTTCTTCCTCACTCAACACCATCTAAAAAAGAAAATCAGTATTAGTGCTCAAGGCTGGGAATTAAAATTCAAGACTCTTGGCTGTTTGTTTTTTTTTTATATTATTTAGCTAGTTTTGCCAATGAGGAGGAACAGATACTTTTGCAACATGCATGCATTTTAAATAGATACTTTCTTAAAATTTAATTGTTTGCCTATTTATTTGTTGGTAGACAATATACTGTTCTGGATGTGTTTAGGCTGAGAAAGTTGGGACTGTTCAGCCTGGAGAAAAGAAGGCTGCGTGGAGACCTCATAGCAGCCTTCCAGTATCTGAAGGCGGCCTGTAGGGATGCTGGGGAGGGACTCTTCATTAGGGACTGTAGTGACAGGACAAGGGGTAATGGGTTAAAACTTAAACAGGGGAAGTTTAGATTGGATATAAGGAGGAAATTCTTTCCTGTTAGGGTGGTGAGGCACTGGAATAGGTTGCCCAGGGAGGTTGTGAATGCTCCCTCCCTGGCAGTGTTCAAGGCCAGGTTGGACGAGGCCTTGGGTGATATGGTTTAGTGCGAGGTGTCCCTGCCCATGGCAGGGGGGTTGAACTTGATGATCTTAAGGTCCTTTCCAACCGTAACTATTCTATGATTCTATGATTCTAAAGATCTTGAGGAAAAAAATCTCAGAGGTATTTAAGAGAATGCAGAGTGCTCAAACCTGGGAAAGTATGCACGACATTTTTTGTTCTGACTGAAACAATTTTTGCTTTTGGCAGTAGTTTTTGCATGTGACCTCTTCATTATTATGTGTTTGCTTTGTAACCAATTCTAGTCATCACATAACTTGAGGTAAATGGTTTGCTTTAAATTGTCTGTGTCTTAGTTTCTCCAGTTGGGGAATGGTTGAGAAAAATCATCTACTTCCCAGGGTATTGGGAGGCTTAATTAAGTGTTTATAAGGTGCTTTAAGACTTTTGCATAAATGTAACATTATTATTAACATATTTATTAGGGACTGTAGTGATAGGACAAGGGGTAAAGGGTTAAAACTTAAACAGGGGAAGTTTAGATTGGATATAAGAAGGAAGTTCTTTACTGTGAGGGTGGTGAGGCACTGGAATGGGTTGCCCAGGGAAGTTGTGAATGCTCCATCCGTGGCAGTGTTCAGGGTCAGGTTGGACAGAGCCTTGGGTGACATGGTTTAGTGTGAGGTGTCCCTGCCCATGGTGGGGGTGTTGGAACTGGATGATCTTAAGGCCCTTTCCAACCCTAACGATTCTATGATTCTATATATTGCAAATAATTTTTTATCTCTGGCAGTTTTCCACTACTTTAGAAAATTAGCCTAATCTAAAATTTTGGCCAAACAGACAGAATTGCTGCTAAAAGTTCAATGATGGTGTCGTGTTGACATTTATTTTCAGCAATCTTCCCTTAGTTTCCCAGAGACACAGAACTCGAGCAGTGCTTCTAATTGTTGGCTTCAGGCTAAAACTTTTGATCACTTTATTTCTGTTATTTTTGCTTAAACTCACTGAATGAAAAGCCTTGATAGTATTTTATACTGTCTAATTCTTATTTTGGGGAATATGAAAGATGAATTTGACCTTTTGAATTTTTAGTCTAAACTTTGGTAGCAGGGAGCATCCTCATTCTTGTTTTCATTCATATTAATACTGCATCTATCTCTTTTGCCCTGTAAAAAGCTATTAATATTGTTCTATTAACCTCTTTCTAAGTAATAATGACCTTTCCCCTGAAAATGCAATTATTGGGCTTTCTTCCCATAATAAATCTCATTTATGAGAAAGTTTGGCCTTGTACACTTTGTTCTCTGCCATTTCCTAAAAGAAAAAAAAAATGCTTTATTTTCAAATAAGAACATTCTTTTTATTCAGAAAAATATTCTATAATGCATGCACTTGGTCCTAATTTGAGGGGAGGTGATGCCTGCTTGATTCACCTATGTCTCTGGCTTTAGAAATAAAAAGGCTGTAGTGACAGTGCTCTTCATTTCTTTCTTGCTTGACTGGATCTGGCTGTTTGCAGCTGTAGTATCCTCTAGTTTGCAAAGAATTGCCAAGCATGTCAGTGAGCTCTTGCTATCCACCAGTTCAAGTGGTCTCTGCTCCTAGTCCCTTTCTGCAGTGAAAGAGGTGTTGCCTCTTTCTGCAGTGTTTGAGGTGTCACCTGCCTCTATTTTGTCATTCTCCTGAGAGGAGAAATGCTAGACACCTCCTCTTGTGTTGGCAATGCAAACTTCTGGGAGGCTGAAGAGGTGGCAGGTGAAAAGCTCTCATTGTATTCCTGCTCTTAGAGGTGCTAGTTTTGTGAAGGGAGATGATGAAGAAACTTTCTTGTATTCTAAGGAATACAAAGGTAACAAAAACATCTGTAACCTCTCTACATCCTTGATGAAACAGTGGCTGTAGCAGAGGGATTTTCTTCATTCCAGTAAAACAATGCTAAAAAGCTGTGTATAAAAGCATTATTGTCCTGCTTTACCTCCACTCCCCACTCTCCTCTTTTTGGAGGCATTTCCAGTTGCTTGAGGTCAGAGAGCAAGAAGGTTGTAGCAACTCCCTTTCCCTGGCCATTTCCTTTCCTAATCATAAAATAACCCTTAAAGAAGAAATGTGAAAATATGTACAGTTTCCCTTCCTATGTAAATAGGAAAAACATCTATAAGCACGAGTAGGTGAAGTACCTGTAGGTGAAGTACATGTAGGTGAAGTTCAAGGCCAGGTTGGATGAGGCCTTGGGTGACATTGTTTAGTGTGAGGTGTCCCTGCCCATGGCAGGGGGGTTGGTCCTTTCCAACCCTAACTATTCTATGATTCTAAGTACAGCTTTGTGGTTATAGGTCTGGGCTGTAAAAGGGAAGAAGTGAATTCAGGGGCTTGGTGCATCTGATTATTATTTTTTTTTTTTACAAGAAAAAGTGTGGGTTTGTTTGTTTTTTTCTTTTTCTTTTTTCTTTTTTTTTTTTTACTGGACCCATCAGATTGAATTAAAAATCATGCACTGAATAAAGGCAGCAGTTAGTCTGTACATTAGAAATCCAAAAACAAAGCTCAGCTTTTTGATGTTTGAGAAAAATGACAGAGAATGGCTGTGAAATTTCTAACATGGACAGAGAAATTGACCTTCCATGTTCTTCCTCCACTCATCTTCCAAATCAGATATGCTACCAGGAATGTTAACACTAATGATTTCAAGCAACAGAAAAAGGACTTTGTACCATGTAGGTAGGTAGACGTGAGGCATACCATATGCACAATTTTAAGATGAAGAATTATTTTTTAGACTTTGTTTTTCTAACATTTGTTTGAACTGCATTCTTCAGAAAAACGCATCTCCTTTACATTTCCTGGCTCTGTGACTCATCAAAATTAGTTGTGTTAGTCACATCAAATGATGTGTTTCATAGAATAAGACAGGAAAAGCAGCACACTGAGTCATCGTCATAGGGAAGGTGGCTGCCAAGCCACTATCAGACAACACAGGGAAAAGCAACCGTACTAAATGATTGGGGTCACAGAAACACAGCTCAGTGACAGGAAATAATTTACAATCAGGTGAACATGAGCCTCCTCAACTTTTTTAGTCTGGTTTTTAAGGAAGTGAAACATGCTATCATGATGCTCTACCTGTCTCTCAGCTTCTGTCCCCTAGTAACTTTGTAAGCCACTGGCCACTCTTAATCAGATTTGTCCAAACGGTAGAGGTCTCAGAAATATGAAGCTCTTAACGCAGTTCCTAAAAGTTGTTGCTTCTACTAAGCAGGGACATGACTTTTGCACCTTTTTGAGCAAAGGGCTGTAATGCTGGTTCAGCTGTTGCCTGCTCTGTGCACTCTGATGAGCTGGCCATCATCACATCCACACTGGCTGGTTTGGCAGTGCTTGTGTGACTCTCAGCTCAGCAAAACACATCCTGCTCCTTGTCCTGCAGGCACAGAAGGATCTGGGTGTGTCATACAGCTGGGTTATCCTTATGGATTTGAGAGAGGAAGTGGAAGAATGAGGTGGCAGCGGAGATTTATGTGGTGTGGCACAAGACCTGGTGATGATACACATTGACAGAAAGAGGTGTTCAAATAGTCAATTGCAGTATAAAGCCACTGCAAGTTAGGATTCACTTCACTGAGTAAGTTGTTTATAAAACAAGACCCTGTGCTGGCTATTTTTTGGAAGCTTTTTCCTAGTGAAAGTCTTTCATTTCTGTCTAGATTCAATGAACTACTGTAGTTTAATTTGTAAGCAAATTCTGAGTGCTCAGGTTATGCTCCCTGCTAGAGACACTTCAATTTCTGCTTCTGTTTCAAAGTCGATTGAAAACAAGTCCCAGTTTTGACAAACTCGATTGAGGAGTGGAAGTCCCTATTTAAAATGCTGTAAGTTTAATGAAAATGAGTAAGTGGCCAGAAAAAATAGTTTGTGCTAATTATCCCTCAGCAAGCCAATTAGTAGACATGTACTGGCTAGCCAAACAGCCTGCTTGCAATTCCAAGCTATAGCAAGAATTATCTTTTGCTTGCTGGGCGGTTACACAGGATGGTGAGAGAAGAGCGCTCATAGGTGAATTGTGGATATAGGACAAACATTTGTAAGACACTGGGGTTTCATTTGTCTTACTTCTGAATAAATAACATAACTGTTTTTTCAAAGCTTTGACAATATCTTTCTTGAACACTTCCAAATTTGTAAAGGGAAACAAAAATTATCACAATTGTTTCCTTTCTTTTTCATTTCTCCCCCCCCCCCATTAATTTTTAATAAGTGTCCATAATCTCTGGATTGTTTAGGCTGGTGATTTCCAAAGAAGATTACCCTGTTTCTTATTAGAAAATCAACAACTATATTTCACCTTCTTAATTATTTCTAATTTTTAGCAAACTCATGAACTAAAAACCTGACAATTCCTTTATTTTAGCATGTTGAGGTGGATTTGATTTTCTTCTTGTTACCATACATTTGCACAACTTTTCAACAGGGCAGAGGGGAAACAAAGGCACAGGGGCACATAAACACCACAACAATCTGTACTCCAAAAACACAGAAATAGGAGTTGTCATGATGAAGAACCACTATTGGTATATGAGTCGGTTACCAAATCAAACCGATATTCCTCATCTTTTTTCCTCGTAACTGATTCTTATCTCTTTTTTTTTTGGTATGGATTTTTCTGTGCTCTGCTTTGCTTTTCATAGTGTTGTTGAGAGTGAAATTATTATCTGTAGCGTGTGCCATGTCAATTTACATCGGCATACTGGGGGCTTTTTTTCCCAATGCCATCTATTATCATTATCTGCCATAATATAGCATCCCATTCACTTACATGACTCATATTTTTAAATTTTATCTGACAAAGATTTACCAAATTGTTTCCTTAATATAAAAATTTGGGGGGACACTTTTGCTACTGGATTTCTGTATTCATAGGGAAATACCTACGCTTCATATTTTTGAGGTGAGTGCTTCATTCTAATAGCATACAGATGGGAGGGGTAAGTATTCTATTCCAAGGGTCCATAGGAGATGGGAAAAGTTTTGTTGCATCTGCGGATCCAGTTTGCAGGCACTGCTCTTTAACTGGTTTCTATTCTAGGATGTACTGACTAGGAACTAGCAGCAGCTTCTACCTCACTACATAGAGGTCCAATAGTTAGAGCTACTGGGACAGAAGGTCTGTGACTGCTCTAATTTCTTTTCAGGCTGTTTGTCTTACCTAAATGGTAAAGCCTACCCTGGATGCCTTGATGAGAAAGAGCAGCTCTCACCTCCTCTGGTGAAATATTGAGTACAAGCGCCTTAAAAATTCTGTAGAAGCATATGAGGAGGGGAAAAAGCAATGAGCACTGAGCCATGCAGTCCCTAAAGGAAGGACCTCTCAATATTTCTTTTGTTAGTGGGCTCAAAGAAGGATTGCAAGGACTCTGGCTATCTGAGAGTGAAGGTGGTGAAACGACAGCAATATCATCCTTCTCTCTGAGCACCATTCAAAGGTGCTTTCCCGCTAACCTAAATGGGGACTGTCAGGTACACTGAAGTCATGGGGGAGGGAGCACTAACAACTTGTATTTTATACTACTATGCTTCTATCACTTATTTTTAAAAATATATTGCAAAACACACAGAACAAAAATATAAAGCTCCTGTGGCACTCAGCCAGCCTTTTTTTTTTTTTTTTTTTTTAATTTGTGGTGAAGAAGAAGAGGATATTGATATTTTTTAAATGTTTGGAGTCAACAATACTGTGATTGGGTTCTTTTTCTTGCTTTTTCTACTGACACTGCTATGTGCTAGTGGGATTAACAAGGCAGTGTCTGGAACAGTGGTGTTCTCTGGAACACTTTCAGTTGGTGCATCTGGCTGCTTTTTCTCTTTTTCTAATTTTATTTAAGCTTTTGGTTGTGTTTGGTTTTGGAAAGTCAACCTGCGACTCGAGGAAAGATCTGCTTTTCAGTAATTTTTAAGAAAGCACACTTAATCAGGTTTGATATTGCCCTGTTCTGACAAACATGTACGTGCACACACTTCTGCATCACTGGTATCAAAATTCTTCTCAAACTACACATTCTGTCAGCACACCCTTCTCATAGTGTCCCCTCTGGATTTTGGTATCAAATTCATATAAAAGGAAGTTACAATGACATCAAGTGTTTCCCTGACAGCTCTTGTTCTGAATGTATATGCAGTGGCTGTAGTAATGTCCTTTCGTAACTGCTTCGGAGGGTAACTCCTCCTACTCCCCACAAATTTCTGACTGTAATATACTATTGAGCCAGCTCACACAAAATTGTCTCTGATCATTGCCGCAGAAAATATATGGACCCAGTCAGAGATCAATATGATCAGACAAAAGCCATTTATAGGAAAGCCTTAACTCCTTATATACGATTGCTTACATGCACTTACAGTGATTTGGCATATTATGATTGGATACATGTCTTGAAGACCCTTAGTGACTAACATATAATTGGTTAAGCACAGGTGTGAGAGCTTGACCTCGAAAGCTTGCCAACAGTCCACAGTTCTCTTAACTCAGTGAATTACAGCTTCTTTGTATCTTGCTTGCTTAAGCTTCCTCAGGCCTCTCATGGCTTTACTGTATCTTTCGGGATTGTTCAGAGTTCATGTACCTATTATCCATTCTCCCGTGAGAACACTCTCCACAGATCATCAACCTTAAACATATTTATTTTACTTCCAGCAGGACAGGTCTGTGGCCCTTCTTTTATATGTCACATCCTGGCACACTTCCTGCCCTTGTAAAACATTATTTCAATACCTGTGAATATGTGCAGTATGATAGACCTCCTTAGAGTTTCTACTGCCTGTACTGAAAATTGAACTTTAAATATTTCTCTGAGAGCCTCAAACATGGAGAGTTAACAGAGTGAACAGAGAATGTCTTCGTGCCCCAGGAAGAAAAAAGGAGTTGACTGAGGCAGAAGCTAAGAATCAGCACTGTGTAGCTCAGAACTGAAAGAAAGAAATGAAACCAAAGCCTCCTCCAGCATATGTCATCCTAACTCTCTTCTCCCTTTTCAGTACCAAACTGTATTGTCTTAATCTGGAAATGTGATTTATTTGCGATATATCTAGTGGGTGGCAGAGGTGGGGAGCAAAGCTACTCAAAGCTCCCCAGAGCTGCTGACCGAGGTAAATAGTGTGTCATAACACATTTATCAAATAATAATAGAAACCGTATAAAACATATAGGAGAGGGAGGGGAAAACCCATTCCCCTCTGGGAAGTTACTGAATATTTCAGCCAGTTTATAAAAGTATGTGTACATGTGTTTTGAAGGAGGGAGGTTTTCCTAGCTTCACCTCTGTGAATAAATCATTGGCCTGGGATGTCTGAGCAGACAAGTGAAATGGATGAGCGCATTACGGATCAAGGAGGTGGTATTCCTGCCTTGGTTAGTTTGAGAGAGACCACCCAAGCACTGTGGGACTAAGATGAGACTGTAAGTTGTGCCTGTGGAGTTCTGAAAGGCCCAGGCTGCAGCCTCTGACACGTTAGGAAGGTCAGGAACAAACTAAAATTGACAGTATTTCCCAAGCAGCAGGCATGACTAGTCATTTGTCTGAAGTGGCTTTGTTCAGAATTATTTCTTTTTTGCCTTTGACTGGATTGCAAGCATAGATAAAAGGAAAAAAACAAATAAAATATGGCAAAGGTGTAGTAGTTTTGCCTTGTTGGAAATAAACTGATGTTTAGGTGCAATGAAAAAAATATGTATATATTAATGATGTATTATGTTCATTTTTCACTATTTACCACTAGTGCCTCTCAGAACACAGAAGCCCAAGTCTGACAGTCTCATTGACATTAAGAAGAATCTTGTATTGTAACTGACTATTGTAACTGATATTGTAACTGAAGTCAGTGGGAATCACCTCTGGAAAGAGATACCCATTCCACATAGAATCAGAATGAATAAGCCTTGCAGAATATGGATGAGTGTTACAAAAAAATACCAAGTTAAAAGGACCCTGACAGAGACAGTATCCTTATAAATATATGTATAATTAGAACTTTAGAATTATTGAAAGGAGATCTAAGTTTTGGAAATATCATCTTTCACAGGCAGACTTCTTTGAGTGTTGATCACCTTTTTATATTTACACATGGCAATAATGATTGAAGGCTTATCACTCTACATATAGTAATGAGTTGGATGAATTCTGGGCTATAAGAAAAGCCAGTAGGAATCAAAAGGCGAAATACGAAAGGTGTCTCTATAATAAAATATCCTGCAAGAGCAATTCATCAGCATCTGCAGTCTCATGCGGGCCCCCACTCTGCTAGGTCAGCCATTGGTTTGGGTTTTGGGTTGGGCTAGAAGTTGTAATGTGAAGCCTCGGAGCAACTCGTCTTTAACACCAGCCAGGGGATCCCACGACTGCAGAGGGGTGATGCTGGTGGTTTGTAGACACTTTACTTCCCATAACCAATGTCCCAGTGGGGCATCAGTTATATTCCTGGCAATGGGATCTTCGGGGTGACGTAGGAGGCTGAGATGCTGATCAAATGCCATCACTAAAGTTCCTGTATCGCATTTCTCGGGAACGGAGATGTTAACTCCCCATGTTTAAACCAGATTTCGGCTTCAGCATTCATATTGTGTCTACCTAAATCTCCCCTGAAGTTTTGATTTGATACAGTATCATTTGGTGCCTTAAAAGGTAGAGTGCAACATTGCTGCCTGCACTGTTGAACATCTGCTCTGCTGACTTCTGCCATCGAGAGATTATTTTTCTCTTTTTTTTTTAATTTTAAAGGGAACTAACTCAACTGGAGTTCCTACTCTCCCTGGGCAGGAGCTGAACAATTGGTATTTGTGCTGGAGAACAAGGCTGCAAGAGACTGGAAAGAATCTCTCTCTGCCCAAAGGCTTAAGGCACCCGAGCAACTGATCTACAGCTTGTACTATAAACTGTCACAGCTGTGATCTCTGCATGAGATTTGCAGCCCATGGATCTGCCCCTGCTGTGTTCCCAGCCTGCTTAAAGCAATTCACTGCATTCCCAGCATGTCCCTACAGAAAGTGTTGCACATCAGGCTGGGGGCTCTCTGGAGGCTGCTTCATGGCCTTATCAGTTCATGTAGACTACCCACAGCCTGGCCACTGATGGAATGACTCTTCCTTGTTTCAAGTCCATTCTTGGAGGTAAATGTTGTTATATAGAACTCTAGGTGCTCAGCTACTATGGTGATTATTGCCATAGCTGTTAATCAAGAGCTAGATAGAAGTCAGAAATTGTTGAAGTACAAGGAAAATTTCTTATGTATAAGAAAATTAATACATGGGCTTATTACTGCTGCAACTGCATGAATGTTATCATTAAGATTTCTACTGCTGATATCTATTCACTGGGACTAATTATGCCATTCTTTTAGAAGTTTAGCAGTGTAGCAACTGTACAGTGTGGAGAAAGGAAGCAAAGAAAGCTGCCCTGAACAGCAGCCTGCAAAGTAGCTGGGTGGAGAGTGTGAAGGGAGGACTGGTGCTGAGGAGGATCTTCAATTCTGTGAATCCTCTTAACCTCTGTTTTCTGTCATGTAGGGGTTCTACACCAAGGGGTATTTCACTGGGGAGCCTTCTTGATATATCTGTTGGTGCACTTTGCACTTCCTCAGCTTTCATATTGTAAGGCAACACCAGTGTATTTAACACATGACTGATAATTCTGCAGTTAAATTAATATGTAAGAAGTATAGTGTTTAAAAAGGGCCAGAAAAGACTGATTTGTTGAAAGCATTGTCTTAATGCATATTGTTGAAAGGATTCTTGTATACAGAGAAGACAGGTTTCCTTGACATAAAGAATAGGCCTTGATCCCATAATTATTTTGGCAGGTGCTTAATTCCCAAAGTGTGAGTTATCCTATGAAATTCAATGCACATAGTGAAAGGAGTGGGAAGGGAGGAGGAAGGGATTACATATGTTGAGAGAAAGGCAAGAGGGGCTCTTTGAACAAATGGGGCTGAAAGAGGAATTGAAGGAGAAGAGGAAGGATGATTGGTGGATGCGAATAGGAAAGCAATTCAGATCTGAGGTTGAATCAGCGTTTGCTGACATGAACATGACACTAATGGAAAAGATCTGGGAGAAGAATAGTTATAAACTAATAGATTTGTTTTCTTCAAAACATTATGTATGAAGGTAATAAGATGTAGATTTTGTTTATAGAAACATCTTTTGATTTCAAAGAGAATTCATGGTCAGAAACAAGGAATGCCACACTCACCTGTTTTCCTTCTTCCTCTTGCTTCTTGAAATTTATTTCTGGAAGTTATTAAAATTCAGATCCCATCATTTGTAACAAAAGATGTGAAGTGTTAGGTACAGTACTTGGAGTATATGTTTGTTAAAATGAAGGAAGAGACTCTTCCAACACTTTGGGATTTTATGAATGATTTACATCTGGTGCTAAAGTTCATAAATGAAACGTGGGAGAACCAGATGCTTCATTTCTTGACTGCAGCGTGTCTGCACATACTGATGGTGAATTGAAAACAGGAATGTCTCATAAATCAAGAAGATCTATTTTTGTACTCTTGATTTCTATTCCGAACATCCATATAACACCCAAACAAATGTGGTAAAATTGGTTCCTTGAGAAACCCTTTATGTTCAGTAACAATGTGGACATGTTAATAAAAAAAAAAAAAAAAAAAAGAAAAAAGAGAGAATAAAAAAAGGAACCAATCTGCAGAACAAAAAAATGGTCAGAATGTGCAACTGTACTTAGTGATCAGTATGGAAGGCACTGTTTAGCAAGAAAGACTGAATGGAACTGCTAGGCAAATTCCGGCAGTTGTAGAAGAGCTGTGGTGCATAATAAGGAGACATTTCACAACTTTTGGCACTGGGGGAAAAAGAAATGAAAAGCCAAATTCTTACTTCGGTTACTGGCGTGCCAACTGAAGGAAGAATCTGGAATATGGAGATTGAGACTTACGGCCATGCATTTGCAGAGAGCTGAGTAAAATTCAGATTTTTGTGTAATTTTTCATCAGTGCTGTGGAATGATGCTCTATGCCTACTCTCCTTTGTTGCTGACATCTTTTATTGGCCTAAGAACTGCAAGCAATGCTTGCCATTATGTTCAGGTGTCACTAAAACTTTTGTAAACAGTTTTTTAAAAAGTATTTATTGACTTCTAATGAATGAATAAGCACAAGTCTATCTCTCTCCAGGTTTGGGCTTTTTTATAGAACTAATAGATTCAAGTTATCCTTCCTCATCCTTCCCACTTTCTGGATTTCATAGCATATGTTTATCCACACATTTTAAACATATCACAATTCCAAATGGGCCTGTGAGAAATTGCGGGGCACCAATCATAACTTTGGATGAACAAGTTTTTTTGTACACAGAAAGGTTACCAAGCTCCAGCTGATGCATGGTAGCTTCCCACGTGTGTCTTTGCCTCCAACAAATGCCTGGTAATCAGAATGGGCTTAGTCCACCATGCAGGTGTGTGGGGCTGATTTGACTATGGGGGAATAGTGTGCATGCAGGCAGTTCTTGCAGCTCAGCAGAAACCTGTTACCTTGTGGTATCTCGTTTGTGTGTCTAAGCCCTGGATGTGCATGCCTTGCTAGTTCTGTTAACAATTGAAAACAAATGTTTATTTAAATTTATTTACACATCCTACACACAGACTGAGGTAGGTGTGCTGGCAGAAGGGAGACTTTAAGAAGGATTTCATATAGGTGAAGGAAGGGGCTTAGCAGCCAGGTTTCAAGGAGGCAACCTAAATGCAAGGATCAACATAAGACTGTGGAGGCATTCATTATGGTATCAAGGTAGGCCCTGCTGGCAGAGCAGGTGGCGTTTGTGAGGTACTGGAGCTGACCTAACTTGCAAAGGCAGGTAGGCAGATTGTATAAACACATCATTAGCTTATGTATCTGCTAGTACAATGTTTCTCTTGTGGAAGCCAGTGGAAGTTTTGCCTTATATTTCAACGAGAACAAGATCAAGCATTTCTAGGGGGAATAATCCCCTATTACATCCTGGGCGTTGCCCCCATTTCCACACCGAGGTGGAGTTACTAAAAATGACAGAAGTGCTCTGTATTCCTCTTAGTTACCTTGCTGCTCAAAATATGTCCCTGACTAATACAATTTGCTATATGTCATAAAACACAAAGAAAAGCACTTTTCATGCCAAGTATCAGAAAAGCACTCTCTTCTCAATGGCAGAAGTAACAGAAATGATGTGTTCATTTTAAATTCAATTCATGTAGGTCCTAATAAAAGCTATTATAAAATACAATTGTGTGGAGACAAAAAGAGAGATAATATCACTATAGCTCAATATAAAATTTAAATAATTAAGACATGAAATTTCTATTACACAATTTACTATGAATGCAATCTGAATAATAAAATGTTTAACTATTTATTTTTTTATAGTGCCTTGGAAAATGTTTGATGTTGAAATATTGCTAAAGATCTAAATTCCATATTACTTCAGAAGATGAGCAGAACTGAAAAATAAGCTAGCTGAGTTTTCCAACTAAGTCTTGTACATATTTTAAGATGTTGACGTAAATATGGCACTCTGCCACGTAATGGATTCTATATGAAAAATGTCAGTTTCAGGTGATTTTGATGGTGGCTGTAAATAAAACAGGACATATTGAGTGAACTGTGGAAGTATTTCAGCAGTGCAAGCTAAGGAGCTGTATAACAGTTGTGAAATTATGTAGGCAGACTGATGGGTCCCAAGATTAAAACAAAAGCATTCATAAAGGTACTGGAAAGAAAAGTACTTTAACACAAGAGTTGTTTAAGCTCTGCATCTTTCTTTCAGTTTTCATAGTGTGTCCTCTTCTCTGGTGAGCTTCAGCAATGCTATTGGTAAATGGTTGAGAGAAAAGCTCAGTCTAGGCTTTGCCTAGTCGAGTGAATATATCATACTATATATATATATATATATAATATCATAATTCAGTATCTTTAATAGACACATTATTTCAGTATCTTTAATAGACACATTATTTTCTTGTGTGCTGACATAAGCATAACAAGCACAGGCATGTATCGGCACTGCCTAGTAACACTTAGCAACATCTGCTCTCTGATCCAGCCTTATCTTTTTATTTCATTTCAATGTGATTGCGTATGTTTATTTTCTAGCTTAAATCTGTGGCAAACAACTTGCTTCAGACCATGTCCAGGCTCTCCATGGAACAGCATTCTCCTGAGCTGCAGGAACCAGTAGCACTTGGTGGTGGTTCAATAGGTGGCACTCTTCCCCTTAGATCAGTTTGAACTGTCATATCAGGTGTTACATGATACGTGAAGCAGCAGTGCTGCAGAAGGCTAGACGACAGACCCACAGCTTGCACTGCTGGGATGTCGGGAACTAGTGTTTGCCAATGCCTAGACTGGAGTACATCCTGTATTGAATGCAGTCTGTGTGGTTTAGGGAGCATCTTGGCTTGTCTGCCATAGTGGCACCCTCCATACCTGCCCATGCAAAGGACAGAAGCAGAACCTATGATGTGGTCCATCTTTTACATCTGGGCAATATTAGGCCTTCAGTTTAGGATCCACTGCTGCCCAAAAAACTACACAGGGAAAGGAAATAAAGCTTAGCGGTCAGTAAAACGCAACTCTGGTGTCCAGAATATTATTCAGGCTGGCACTTTGAAATAAAAGCTTACTGCTCTTGCTTGGTAAATGTTAGGATAGCTTATTTGCAAGGCCCTCAAAAGCTGATGAGCTATGGTTCTGATGAGCTGATGAGCTATTTATAGCAATTTTGTAGTTCTCAGACCTTCGTCAGCCAGGCCCCAGATGCCTCAAACTGGGCGCTTGTGTTTATAAAGCTTTAGTTTTCAATGTGCCTTAATTTCTTGGCTGTAAAATGGAACTGCTAAGACTTACATATTGTGGCTTACAGGCATGTGGTAAGGCATGAAAATGTTTGTGATGTGTTTGGCAAAATAATGAAATTGAGCATTGTGCTTATATTTGTTTTTATGTTGAAGAATCTCTGTATAAAGTTAATGTCCTAGACCTTTGGGTTCTCTGTCTTTTCCTATTGTCATGGCTTGTTTCAAACTGGGCTGAATCCTCCCTGAAGCCCCAGACAATTATAAATTGGTAAGGAGCAAATATATGTATGTAAATATATGTGCATGTATGCATGTGTGTGTATTTACGTCATATTCTGGTCACCAAAAAGAAAACCAAAACAAAGCTGTAAATAGGCCAAAATGGAAAGGCAAAGTCATTACAATCTGTAAATGAAGCACTAATAAATGGCAGGCTCTAATTTTGAGATTTGTATTTCCTTTCTATGTAGTTTTGTACATCATAATTTCTTCTCAAAATTGCTAAATACTTTTCCCTAATAAAATTTCATAAATCACTCAGCTATTTACATGCTTTAAGATCAATCACTAAAACAACTAAGAAGTAGATGTTGCACAGGTTAAAGCTTAGCATAGACTTTACAAGCAGGAAGAGTTGCAGGTTTATGATTCCTTACTCTCCCCAGTATCTCATCCCGTACATAGTTTGGTATTTGAGGTATAAATTATTCATTAATAGTTTTTAGCAATCAGTGAATTAGCCACTTGCAATTAAAAAAAAAATTGACCATCTCTTCTTGCATTTAATTTGGGTAAAGTCAGTACCATTGCTGTCTGATTTGGTCTTTCTTTTGATCCAAAAGTGACAAAACCACCCTAGAAACCTGAAAAAAAGAGAAAAGGTAAGTCATATATATATATATATATATATCTCTGTATGTGATAGGAGCAGGACTCAGACCACCGCATGAACTACATTATTTTCACGCTATTTACTATAGTTAAGAATAAAACTTGACCCTTTACTTGTGACAAATATTTAGAGTTCCATACAGAAAGAGAATACAAGCCATCCAAATGAAGAGCTATCCTTTTGCAAAGCCACCTGGAATGTTTAGAAAACCAGATCATACTGATCTAACATTCTGACACTTCTTTTTTGGAAAAGTAATGTAATTTTACAGTAAAAGACTCTTCTGCCCCTTTACGAAACAGGACCTAAACCAAAAGGTTTCCTTTTAGCATTCCTTCAAAATAAATTAAAAACACTCCTTGAAGATGTTTGTCAGACATTAACAACAGATCTTGCCAAATATCATGTTCTTCATTTTGCCAAGACTGCTTTTCTTCACTGCCTCACGTTTTTCTTTTCATCAGGCCCAAACTGCTGACAGAATGTCACTCTAATAGGAAAAGACACCATTTGGAACAGTTATTAATAAAAAAAAAAGACCATGTTAGAAAAGGGTTAGCCGTCTAAATGGCCAAGTTCAACAAGACATAGTTAGGGTTGCATTATCTCCCTCCCTGGAGCCCATGTGTGAATTTATGCTTAGAAGGGGGATAATTTAGCTTTATGTGTACCTTTTTACACTTGATCATTTAAATAGTCAATACTTTTCATTTCTTTTTTCTTTTTCTCTTTTCTTTCTTTTTCCTTTCCTTTTCTTTTTTCTTTTCTTTTTTCTTTTTTTCCCTTTTGTTCTTTTTTCTTTTATTTTTTCTATTTCTTTTCTTTTTTCTTCTGTTTATTTTTTCCATTTTTCCTTTTCCTTTTTTTTCCTTTTTTCTTTCCATTTTTCTTTCCTTTTTTCCTTTCTTTCCTTTTTCTTTTCCTTTCCTTCTTCCTTTTTCCTTTTTCCTTTCCTTTTTCCTTTCCTTTCCTTTTCCCTTTCCTTTCCTTTTTCCCTTTCCTTCCTTTCCCCTTTCCTTCCCTTTTTCCCTTTCCTTTTCTTTCTTTTTTCCTTTCCTTTTCCCTTTTCCCTTTTCCCTTTTTCCTCTTTCCTTTTTCCTCTCCTTTCCTTTTTCCCTTTCCTTCCCTTTTTCTCTTTCCTTTTCATTCCTTTTCCCTTTCCTTTTTCCTTTTCCCTTTTCCCTTTTTCCTTTTTCCTTTCCTTTTCCCTTTCCTTCTCTTTTTCCCTTTCCTTCCCTTTTCCCCTTTCCTTCCCTTCTCCCCTTTCCTTCCCTTTTTCCCTTTCCTTCCCTTTTTCCCTTTCCTTCCCTTTTTTCTTTTCTTTTTTCTTTTCTTTTTTCTTTCCTTTTTCCTTTCCTTTCCTTTCCTTTCCTTTCCTTTCCTTTCCTTTCCTTTCCTTTCCTTTCCTTTCCTTTCCTTTCCTTTCCTTTCCTTTCCTTTCCTTTCCTTTCCTTTTTCCTTTCCTTTCCCTTCCTTTCCTTTCCTTTCCTTCCTTCCTCCCCCCCCCCCCCCCCCCCCCCCCCCCCCCCCCCCCCCCCCCCCCCCCCCCCCCCCCCCTTTTCCTTTCCCCTTTCCTTTCCTTTCCTTCCCCTTTTTCCCCTTCCTTTCCTTTTTCCTTTCCTTTTTCCTTTTCTTTTTCCTTTCCTTTTTCCTTTCCTTTTTCCTTTCCTTTCCTTTCCTTTCCTTTCCTTTCCTTTCCTTTCCTTTCCTTTCCTTTCCTTTCCTTTCCTTTCCTTTCCTTTCCTTTCCTTTCCTTTCCTTTCCTTTCCTTTCCTTTCCTTTCCTTTCCTTTCCTTTCCTTTCCTTTCCTTTCCTTTCCTTTCCTTTCCTTTCCTTTCCTTCCGCCTTCCCCTTCCCCTTCCCTTCCCCCTTCCCCTCCCCTTTTTTTCTTTTTTTCTTTTTTCTCTTTTCTCTTTCTTCTTTTCAATAACTTTAACATCTTATCTACCATACTTTGATTCCTTCCTACATTCACAGATACTACACAGTAAATACTTACTTATTCATAATATTACTTTGTGGGAAAGATGTTATGAAATGTGTTACCTTTTGTATTAGATAGGGTTGGGAGGTCCCCCCAGACAGTAGTGGATAGAGATATGGAGGATACTGAATATGACATCGAAGGAACTGTTTAGAGAGACAGAAGCACAGAAGGAGAATTTGGAGATTTCATAGAAGAAGGTTGTCTGGTTATGTGAAAAGCTATTGAGGGTCCCAGGGAGACATAAGAAGATTCAGATCCTGAAATTTTCCTACTAGAAGAATAGAACAAAATTTAAGAGAGGTTTCAGTTAAGTTTCAGTGGAATGGAGACTGCAAATCTGATTGATCTGATTGAACAGGTTCACGAAGTAGGCTACATGAAATTAATTCAGCAGGAAATTGTAGATTATGTAGACAGATAGAAATTCAATAAGCTTGGCAAAAGAGAGAAAAGCAGAGGCTGAATCCTAATGGCAGAAGTAAATAGGACGAAGCATAGACATACTAAAGTTAAAAGACACTTCTGGCCATGTATTTCATAAAAATTACCATAAATCAGCACAAGGGATTCTAATAAGAGCTGATTATGCTCCTGTCAAAAGTTCTCATCTTGGGACTCATTTATGCTCTCGCCTCTCCCTTAAAATTTCTCTTCTGGAAATTCTGTAACAAAATTTATCTTATTTTTTTATCAAGTTTATTAAATAGAACAATTTGAAAGTTTGATCTTATTGCTAGATAAAATAAAATTTAATTTTCCATCTATACTGATGAATTCTTAAAGTGCAGGGAAAATATTTTTTAATTTTTTTTTTTTTTTGCTATGCCTCTAAAACTTCCCCTATTCATCATTTTTAAATGGTAAGTAACATGGAATTTAATCTATGTAGAAGATAAAGTGAAATTCAGATAAACAACAGCATAAAACATTAATCTTGTTATTCTCAAGCAAACACATTTCAGTTATTAAAATGAGACCGTTTATATGAATATTCTTGTAACCATACTTTGCCCACCCTTGCCCTGTTTTGTTGGAGCAGGAATATGTATGATGGCTGACACTGGATGATTTTGAAAACCTTAGTGGGGAGGGAAAATGCAGTTTTTGGCCAGCCACACCCTAGCTAGTTCCACCTGGACAGCTTGCCCACTTTCAAGTCTGATAACGTGCTATATTATGTTTTCATATTATGTGTCCAGCTAGTTTAAAACTTGAATCTGGGATCTTATGGCTCGTGTTTATACAATAGTGGGCTATCATTCAAGATAAGAACTCACATTATGCATTCCACAATGTGCTGTGTCAGTGCTGCAAGTCCTGAGTTGGTGCATCCTCTAATTATCTTGGGTTCGTGCAAAAGTCAGTCACAGAAGTGAAACTTGTGCAGACAACCCTCTCCTTACTTACTTTGCTCAATCTTATGACACTAACTATCAGCTTTGCTTCCAGAGGTTTTCCAGACCTCTGCTGTTTCTTTTTGGTCTGCCTGCCTTAGTCTGTTATTTTTCTCTAAGTCAACATACCCAAAGCAGAGCCAAAGAATGCAAAGATTATCCACTTCCAAAATCTTCTCTCCATGGACAGACCATATAGAGTCTGCTGATGAATGACAGCTTTCTGTTCATTCTCATTACAGTAAAGTGTAAATCTCCTGACTGTGACTAGGGAAACTGGGAGCTTGTTTGCCCTATAAACTTTCTCAAGTGCCTGCTGGAGGCAGGCAGTGTTTCCCCAGTCACTGTGCTTTGCTAGCGATGTCTGAAAATGCAAACCAAACAAATAATCATAATGTATGTAGCACATAACTGGCAGGAAGGATGTGTTTTAATGTAAATTGAGTTAAAAGTTCTTAGGCTGAATTGGCTGAAGTGGTTAGGAGTTAGCTGATGGTGTATAATAGCTGCTCAGTCTTTTTCTTGCTTCTTGGTGCAGACAACATTGATTGGCTGGGCTGATTACAGCCCTGCACATCAAAAAGGTGTAAGTTGCTCTTAACACTAGAAAATCGGCTCTTGTGTGAACAGACTTAATGCATGATAAGCTATATGGTGTAGACAAATTTTGTGTGCTTGAAATTGAAGTGAACTTTGCTTGTATGACATATCCATGTAGATATGGCCGATAGCTGTTAGTCTGTTGCAGCTCATATTTATTGCTTGCAGTTAAAGTAAAAATCAGTGGCATGTGATTTTATTGAATTCAGGAAAAAAAAAAATAATTGTCCTTCTGCCAAATTTTAAGTGCTACATTTTTTCATTAGAATTTAACAAATGTTCATCTTAAAATAGACTGACAATGGGTCAAACTGTTCCACTTTATCTGTTATGAACTTAAAATTTATCAAAGCTAGTACTCGCTCTTCCCAGAGCAGTTTGATTTAACTATCAAGTTCTCCTTAGAAACTACTGTTTAACAGCCACAACATCCTAAAATACTTGAAAAAGATCACTGCAACATTTTTCTACTTTCAGCTGCCGCACATGACATGTTATGTAGATGCTTTGGGGCATTCTCATCATTTGTAAATCTTTACCTCTAATGCAGAAGTGTAGTCTTTTTAGGGAATATTCTTGACTAAGATAACTGATGCCTTGTCTAAGATCTGATATCCCTCTTCATGTTGGCCAGCAATGACCATTCCTTGAATGAAAGTCAGTTTGGAGTATATGCTAAATCTTCCTTTCCCCTTTAGATTTGTATTCCACTTCATCACTTACAGGCCCTCATCTTGAATAGGGACTCTTCTTGCTGTCGTAATATAATTAATGGTAATACTTGAGAAGGTAAGTGTGATCCGGTATGAGAAAGGGTATCTTAATCTTGCCCTCTCATGGTAAAGTATATTAAATCCAGGATTTAAAAAGTAGACTAAGCATTGATGGGATTAAACATATTACATATCTTTAAAGAAGGCACATTTATTCTTCAGTGTTTAGTGCAAAGTCCCACGCTGAACCAAATCAAAAAATGAGATGTAGATTCTAGCATATCTAAAAACGTCGAACTGGATCTCTTGGTTCTTGCTTTGATGTGGCAATATTCTTTTAGCGCCTGAACAACATCTTGGGTAGAGGTGAAAATCTAACACAGAGCCTTTTAATTTCATTGTGTTATTTATAACAATTATCTAAGTCAAATTAGATGTAAATGGCTACTAATCTTTGTGTGTGTGTGTATGTGTACGCGTGCCCAACAATTCCTAAATGCCACTAGGAAATTAGAGTAATTTTGATATTAAAATGATTACTGCCACTTTTGTAATAAACTCATGTGACTTTAGAAGTCTGTCCCTGATATCTTTCATGATTTAGACATCACACAAGCTATAATTGTGCTATTAAAGGAAAGAGAGCTAATCTTTTTGCATTTGAAGTAAGCCCTCATCATCAGACCCGACAAAGCCAGACAGATCAAAAAAGAGTAAAAGAGAGCATTTAAGGAAATTAGTACAAGTGTCAGTTAAAAGGTAAAAATTAATGCACTTATTATTGAAATACAGTTGAAACCTACATTCTTTTCATTTCTTTGATATTGCTAAAGCATAAAACATTCAATTAACTTTCTATTGTGTTTGGGGGGTAGTGGGGAAAGGCAAAGAATTGTCAGTGAAGTGTTAGGTGTGTAGGTGGTGTGTGCAAGGCAAAAATGATTAGATACAAGCAGAGGGTACAGCAGAGGCTTTTTGACTGGCTTTGCAGTTGACAAAGCCAGTCAACTACTGTACAGTGCTCCAGGACAATGTTCTTGCATGTATACTGCTTTTCCTAAAGATACAGTACTGAGCCTCTGAGAAGGTAGCATGCATTCCTTTCATCCTCACCAGGGAGTACTTATTTTCCTGATTATTATCTACATCATTGAAACTTGCATGGTTGCGCACCTCTTCCCTAATAAAAGTGAATACAGATAAATTGATAATATTTTGAACCACTGAATAAGAGTACTTTGCAACATAATTGAAATAGATACATTTAATTCGTACTTACCCTCAGCCATAAATATGAATTCCCATAGCTGTATTCTTTTATTCTTTGAAAGCTGTTACTAAGAGTGCCGATTTGTAAAAACTGATTTAAGATATTTCAAAATACATCCTTGATTTACAACTGTTATATGTTGGCAACACCGAAGCTGCAAATAATTTGTAGGAATGCAGTAATTTTTCCCATCCTTTGTGCTGTTTAAAGGGAAAGCAGCTTCTTTTTCCTTTTTTTTTTTTCTTTAATGAGAGCACTGTACTGATGTAGAATATATAGAGGGAAAATTTAAAAAATCCTATAAACCAGAAATCCCTCTGAACCCATTCAGCTGGCTTGTTAACAAAACCTTTTTAATATATCGATGAAGATGTTTTCTCTCTAATTCCACCACCCTTACAATTTATTTGAATTTCAGTAACATTAAAAAGATGCCGTAATGTTCAAAATGCTTTAATTAAAAGAAGTATTTGCTAATTGGCATAAAATATCTGTGTGATTATTTTTCCATATATTTATGATTTTGCAGTAAGAGAACAGCTGCTAAATATTTTCTTACATGCTGATTCTACTTAATCAACATTCTTCTTAATGGAGGCGACAAAAGTTAGAAATTGTGTTTTACAAATGTGTTCTATAAAAACATCAGCATCATGACAAAGTCAAGCCCTTTGGTGTACAAATGAGCAGGTTTACTGCAGAACACTTCTATATAGATAGGAGATAAATCTTAGTTTAAAAATCCTTTGCAATATTGAACACCTTCCAAGCCAAATGTGTACTAGCATTTAAAGAAAATATTACTAGTTTTAACACCCAAACTCACTCTATGTTTTGATTATTATTCCTATTAATATGCACATGATAGAAGTTAATGCCATACTGACAGATTTAATGCTTTGTAAATGTGCTGAATTCAACTAGAAAGGTAAAAGCAGCCATTACCCTAAGACTTAAAAGAGAGGCACTAATCAGCTGCTTTTTTCCTCCTATCTTTTTTGCAGATGGCTGGGAATACAGGTTTTATTTAAAATGCAAGGCTAGAAAAAGCTTAGCCACAGGAAAAAGAAGAGGTCTTGATCCTTAAATATTGATTCCGTTATATCGATTACAAGAGATGGGGGGGGGGGTGGTGGAGAAACTTTCAAAAAATGTAACCCTAAAAAAGGCACACAGCAGATTTAGGTAAAACTCAGCCTGAGATTTGTTATTTAGAGGACTAAAGAGTTACAGAATAAAATGCAAAGTGGAGGGAGACCAGGACACATGTGGGCTCCAGAGCTGATGTTCAGGCCTTATAGACTCAGAAGCCAAAAGCGCTATACCTCTCCTGGCAGGAGTGCTTTGTCAGAAGGCTGCCCTGTCTGTGGAAGCTGGGATATCCAGCAAGGTCAGGATCTACATTTGCTGGTAAATTCCCTACTATGGGCAAAGGGGCATGTTGTAAAAACTTCCTTTCTTTTCAGCATGAAGAATAATAGAGCAAGAAGAAAAAGAGCCCTCCCCAGCCACTGACAGGTCAGGAGAAAAGGTAACAAACAAGGTTATAACCTTACATGTTGAACTGAACTTTGAGAGTGAAGCGGAAAACTGGAAATTTCAGGGACAAACAGAAGGACTACTTAGGACGATATTATCCAAGAGAGGCTTTATTAAAAAGGCCTTCAAAATCCTAGGGCAAGTGAGCCTATGTAGTACAACTTCTCTAAAAAAATATTAAATGTACATTAATTCTGAAGTGCCTGATTTACTTGAGTAAAAGTAATTCTCATTGTCAAAGAACTGAAGCCATTCTATAGATTCTACAGTGAAAGGAAGAACTGGTCCCTAACAATGTGCCAAAGCCACAAAGAATTCACCATAGATATATTGACAAATGGAAATATAAAATAAACACAGAAAAAGCGCATAATCCAAGGCAGTAATACGTATTTTAACCTAATGCACTGCTATACTCTCAGCATGTTTACTTAGCTTTTCCACACTGCATAGCCGAGGCTGCTGACAGGTCTCTTTTCCCATTCTTTTGCCAAGAAAGCACAAAATGTGCTAAATTGTTTCTTTGCATATTTTCTTATAGACTTGTAGAATTTGACTCTCTTAAGGACATTTAAACTACAGAGCATTTGCTAAAGGACTTCTAATCAACAAATTCTGATTTGCAAAATGGGCCTTTATGATGGGGCTACAGAACTGATGGACAGTGGTAGAGCAGTTGGTGTCATCTACCTGGATTTGTGTAAAGCGCTTGTCACTGTCCCACATGACATCCTTGTCTCTAAATTGGAGAGACATCAATTTGATGAATGGACCACTCGGTGGATAAAGAACTGGCTGGATGGCTGCACATAAAGAGTTGTGGTCGATGGCTCAATGTGTGGCTGGAGACCAGTACCGAGTGGTGTCCCTCAGGGATCGGTGTTGGGACCGGTCTTGTTTAACACCTTCGTCACTGACATGGACAGTGGGATTGAGTGCGCCCTCAGCAAGTTTGCCGATGACACCAAGCTGTGTGGTTCGGTTGATACGCTGGAGGGAAGGAATGCCATCCAGAGGGACCTTGACACACTTGTGAGGTGGGCTGATGCCAACCTCATGAAGTTTAACCACGCCAAGTGCAAGGTCCTACACCTGGGTCGAGGCAATCCCAGGCACAGCTACAGGCTGGGCAGAGAAGAGATTCAGAGCAGCCCTGCAGAGAAGGACTTGGGGGTGCTGGTCAATGAGAAAACGAACATGAGCCAGCAGTGTGCACTTGCAGCCCAGAAAGCCAACTGTATCCTGGGCTGCATCAAAAGGAGCGTGACCAGCAGGTGAAAGGAGGTGATCCTGCCCCTTTATTCTGCTCTTGTGAGACCTCACTTGGAGTACTGTGTGCAATTCTGGTGTCCTCAACATAAAAAAGACATGGATCTGTTGGAACAAGTCCAGAGGAGGCCATGAGAATGATCAGGGGACTGGAGCACCCCCCATATGAAGATCGGCTGAGAAAGTTGGGGCTGTTCAGCCTGGAGAAGAGAAGGCTGTGTGGAGACCTCATAGCAGCCTTCCAGTAACTGAAGGGGGGCTATAGGGATGCTGGGGATGGACTCTTCATTCGGGACTGTAATGATAGGACAAGGGGTTAAAAACTTAAACAGGGGAAGTTTAGATTGGATATAAGGAGGAAATTCTTTCCTGTTAGGGTGGTGAGGCACTGGAATGGGTTGCCCAGGGAGGTTGTGAATGCTCCATCCCTGGCAGTGTTCAAGGCCAGGTTGGACGAGGCCTTGGGTGATATGGTTTAGTGTGAGGTGTCCCTGCCCATGGCAGGGGGGTTGGAACTTGATGATCTAAAGGTTCTTTCCAACCCTAACCATTCTATGATTCTATGTAATAGGACCTAGTCAGGAGACCTACTGTTCTCCTCTCCTGCATATCATACATTATCTTTTGTGATGTTCTTTTACAGGTATGTTATCCTCACTGCACAAGCAATCTTTCTGTGGACAAGCAGAAGGACTATTATATGACTATTCAGTCTGTCCAGAGAGGAGCCACAAGGTGTGTAGAGTCACAATAGAGTCAAACACTGTGTTCAGGTGAGCCAGAGTTAAAAATTATGCATATAAAGTATATTTCAGTTTTAGCAATCTGAAGTAACTTTTAGAAGCAACCAGGAATCTGGACAGTCTGTGTATAGAGCATATGACCACTAGGAGCTAGGCATGAGTAATCTGGGACAATGGTGTATGGGGTGATTACGTCTTGTGAAAAAAATAGGGTAGATTAGTCTCCACAGGTAACACGGTGTAACATGACTGTATTGCTTCCACTGACCAACTGTCTGAGATCTCTCTGCATGGAAATCCAGTGTGCCATATAAAAAAATACCCTAAACTATCATGCTAGGTAGTCTGTTGGTGTGCTGTTCCTTCTCCACTGCTCTTACTTCATTATTGCTGTCTATAGACAACTCTGGGTAATATGTTCTCAGATATATTTTGTTAAAAAAGGGTCTCTGGATTTTAAAAGCCACTTTTATTTCAAAATTATTCTATTCTAGAGTTTTTATTAATTGCAGTATCATCAGCTAATTCTGCAATCAGTGATCCGCTTCACAGTGCAGCTTTAATGCTAACAAACATAAAAAAAAAGAATTTTGATATAGAGTCAAAGATGAAATCAAATTATTTAAAGATTTTTTATTTTTTTACCAATGTTTACTTCTGCCTGGTTTCACCCCCATCAGAAGAAGTCTATGAAGTTTTAGAAGTCTGATAATTTACTTTGTATAACAGTTCAGAAATAGGACTTGTTTTTGTGTGTGCATACTAAATGACAACATCTAGGACAGTTGATTTCATCAATAATACACTCCCATTGCAGCAGTTAGTGACAAAAAATGTTTCTCAAGGGAAGTAAATATTTACTTACATATTTATAAACTTTCTCAGCACTTTTTATGAAGCTCCTCAGCAGCTCATGCAAAGTAAACTGGTAAATTAGAAAATGCTCTACATAAAAATAAATGGATATTAATCCTTTTCTCTGTTTCACCTGTCTTTCAAAGAACTAACATAAGGAATGTGTAAAAGTCATAAGGCAAACTGAGTAGCTCCAAATCTTTTTGGGGTTTTACTTGTTTGCTGGGTTTTGTCTGTCATTGTCTTGCCCACATGCACCGTGGTCTCTGCAGCATACCTGGAAATCACATTTACTTCAGATGCAAAACATCCCGGTAAGACTGGCAGGGCTAATGGGCTGGGTCTTACCAAGGCACTGTGAAGGGGAAGCTTGGGTAAGGGGCTGCCCGGGGCTGAGATATACAGATTCTGCTGTCCCATAGCTCCCAGCTAGCTGGAACAAGATGCTTCTTTGTTTCAGAAGGGAGTCACAAAGATAAAATACACTAAAAAGAACACGGTACTTAGACATTACAGCTTTGGAGGGGGAGCACAAGATCATTTAAGCACCTTAGAAACAGAAGTTGATTAATAGAGAACACAGCTTTGCTTTCTTTGAAGTAAGTGTAAAAGGGGAAAAACACCTTATCCTAAGGAGAAAGGGATATAAACTAAGAAAATAAAACGCTGCTATGATGGCAAAGGCTAGCATGATACTGTAACATCAATGATTAGGAATTAAAGGAGGCCCTAGTTGTGTCTTACAAACAAGAATCTAGTTTTAATGAAACTGTTTAAAGACAACTTCTAGGCTTCCTTCTGCTGGGTGTCCAGCTACCCTCTCCCCATAACCTCCCTGAAGTCTGGCTGTGTCCTCTCAGCTGCATGGCACCAGGTGCAGGTGCAACGGTGGGGCTCAGATGTGATGGTGGTGGGCTCTTCCACTCTTATCAGCACTGCAGATCACCCTCTGTGATCACCTTCTACCTCCCATGCAGATGACTCCTGTGCAGGAGGGAAGTCAGGGCACTTGCCCTCACTTGCCATATTGCATCATGGAGGAGGTGACATTGGCCCCTTTGTCCACAAAACTCCTGGAAACCCCATGGGACTTAACTGGCCTTTCAGGGCAACACCCATTCCCTCCCAAGTGTAAAGCCTGTTGACATTCAGGAGACTGTGACTCAGCAGGGGTGTGAGCCCTCTCCTCAGAAGCCCTGGTAATCTGGGAGCAGTCTGGCTGTTTGTGGCTGGCATGCTGTGGTGCAAGCATGCTGCAGGCCTCCACCATGGCTGGCAGGTTTTGCCTGCCACTTCCCAATCCTCTGTCACCTGCTCCCTCCTCTTTTTATTGTTGTTTGATACTTGAGGTAGCTCCCTGTGCTCTGGACATGTGGAAGTGTCCATACCTTTACCTCAGCAAAGTCCCAGTGCAGGCACCTGGGCTTCCCTGAGTGAACCCTGGAAAATATAATCTGCATTTAAGACCCAGTAAATTGATGCCTGCAAAGGTGCTGTATATATCTATACCCAATAATAACAATAGAAAGCTATTAGTTTAGCCATCTAGCTTCCCTTACTGCTTTGCCAACATTATGTTAATAATGACTGGAGTGGCAAAAAAAATTGATCAATTTTTCCTACTGAAATGAAAAAGATGGTGACTTTTTCCTGGAAAAAAAATGGGCAGGAAGGCAAGCTGGCATTTACTGTATAAATTTATAAATACTGTATAAATTATCTTCTCTTTCAGTAGGCAGAAAAAGAAGTTCTCTTTGGAGGGAAGAACAGTTAATTGGATATGCTTTTCACCTGCAAAAGAGGGGGGGAGAAACTGCTTCAATGTCAACTCAGATTCTCACATTGATCTAAGAAAAATATATTTCAGAAAGGAATATAAACTCAAAATTATTTGGGGGGGGGGGCTGTAGAAAGGAAGGCAGACAGGAAGGGTGGAGGGTAAGTTCTGCAAAAGGATCTGGTGTTTTTGACCACTGTTCCCATCTGAGTGCATTCAGTGCTGTGCAGCAAAAGAAGGGATCCATAACACATGATATTATTAGACAGTTCTCTGCTAAAAGAATAGAAAAATAGTTCCAGTAGCCCCAGTGTTGCAGTGGCAACAGGACATCTGTGCTTTTTGATAGTACTGCTGTTTGAAGTTCTTGCCTAAGATGTCAGAAAATAGCCTTAGGCCTCTCATGCCGCTTACCTGCAAGGGCTGTTAAGTTTGGGTTCCAGATAGCCAAGCGTTCTACCCATGTACAAGAGCTGTTTTCATGTGCCTTACATGTTACAGTTTCAGGATTATAGAATGTATGTTTTCAATATTTAAGTGTCATCCTGAGGCTTTTCTATGTTTTCTTCTCACCAATCCTGCCCAGCCTTACAGACACACTAATTTACGTCCTGATCCATGCTCTGGGAATTAGTGTCATGGCACTGAATGAGATTGTAAAGAAGTAAAGTAGTCTTTTTTTTTTTCTTTTTAACCTCTGTATGTTGAAGGTACTTATCTTGTTACATGAATATGGATGATAGTTTCCTATGAATATGGAAAAGAGTGGGGAGGGATGGGTCAGTGTTTAACTGCTCTTAACCTTTCCACCAAGTTGACCTTACCACGATATGGTGCATAGGAGAGGTCAGGCCTAGCTGATTTTCTGTAGAACGCCATTAGTAATTTTTTGCCACAAATATTTGCCCTAAAGCCTTGTTTGCCACCTATATAATTATTAGAAGACTCCTATAATTGTATTTGAAATTCCAAGTTGACACTTATGTCACAGTACCATGGCACACTATTATGTTTAATTTCTCTTTTGTTCGTCTCATTTAATGTACTGAAGAATTATATTCAAAAGAAGATCCCACACGCTTCTTACCATTACCAGCTACGTGTTCCTCCCCTACCTGCTAGAACCATCAATTTAATTAAAAAAAAGTAAAGAGGAGAAAAAGCATGTATAGGTTTGCACTTGCAAAATGTAAAGTGGGTAAACACCCGATTTCATATGTTGTTTTCTGAAGCTGAGGTAATAGGATATTTATATTTCCCTGATAAGTAGAACTAATAACCCAGTAGTATTACAGGATGGTGATGTTAAATTACTGCTGACTTTGACGTATTGCACAATCTGAGCTGTTCAGCCCAAATTATGTTCACTTGATCCTTGTAGAGATCAATTAGCTTTTTCCTCCACCCTGGCAAATTTTCTTGGGTGTCTCCTGCAGTACTACTCCCTTTCATCCCAAAACCCAGAGGTGAGGCTCCTTATAATGAAAACTCATGAGAAGGTGTTAAATAGTAGGTGATGCTCAGGCTGTTGTTTTTCACTGGTCCTAGCTTGGAATGGAAACTCCTGTTGCAGCCACAGAGTGGTCATCTATGAATGGTTATAATAGGGCTACACTGTATGGAAATGGGATAGGATGATCATGTGGGAATCCTCAGGTGATGTTGTTGTTAGGTCTTTGCATGGTTGTACCTGATCTCATACAGTGATCAGCACCAGTGGAAGGGTGATCTGGATTGCCTTCAGATAAGACTGTAGAGTGGAAAATGTATTTGGATTTAACAGAAAGAGGAAGTTTTCCAGTTTTGTGTTATTTGGTTGTTGTTTTTTTTAATAGCATTTATTTTCAAGTTTTCTGGTGGGTTTTGGAAGCAGAGGAATGCAATATGAAGTCATAAAGAGTAAGCACTATTCAGCCACTATAAAAAAAGTGGAAGTCAACCTTTTCTTAGTCACCTACTTAGCCACATCTTTTGGAACAGCTGGAAACTTTAATCCACCTGCTGCAGATTACTATCCGGATTGACTGTTTCAGTTTGAAATCTGAATGTTTTACTGGGGCAGCAATCCTGATTTACTACTGTTCTTCATCTGGTGTTCTCTAAATATTTGTTTAGCAACAAATTTGTCACAACCAGTAGATATTTTACACTCTTTTTACTGATTGAAAACTGATGTACCACAAACGTAATCTAGTTTTCCAGAGAAGATGAGTAAGCACAGAAAGGTCTTATTGGTTTATTGGGCTCATGTGGTTAAGGTGTGCCAATTCCTGTAGCCCAGAGCAATGCAAAGGAGTGGGTAGCAACACATGCGTCTTTCTCTGCTCTCTAGCCTAATAGATGAGATTTCCAGTTGTATTAAAGTAGCAGATTTTTGCAGAAGTCTGGATTGAAATGAAATTTACGGATTAAAATCCACAGTAGGATTTTGTTTGCCTGTAAGCAACTGTAAATACAGTGGACATAAGTGGATACTTTGTGTAGCTATGTATTTGAAGTCAAGCCCACATGTTTAAACAGTTGGCTTTTTGCAGGTTAAGTGTAAGTCTGGTTATATTATATTTTTATTACTTGGCATTGCAGTAGTAACAAGGTACTTAGTTCAGTGCTGTTGTTTTTGTTTATGCTATGCACTTTCAAGATAATTCAATTAAGATAATTTTGCCATTCTGTTAATTACTATGGACATGTATTGCATAATACAGAATACTTTCTGAGTAAATTATCTTCATGCTGCTGTGTGACTATTCTCTTCTATTTCACTTAAAGGTTGCTATCAGTTACTACATGGTATGCAAAGTAGACATATAGCCAGATGCTACCCTGCAGAGTTTATAGTTTAAACATGCAAAATAGGTGAAGAGTAGGAAAAATGAGAATTTCCCATGGTCTCAAAACAGCCAGTCAAGGATGATGTGGACAGCATGCAGGATCTAGTCACTGCTCAATCCATATTGCTGTCCCTCTGGAAGAGCACTCTATCATAAAGATACTTACACAAAAGGGGTTGAGTGTTTTTTTTTTTTTAATTATTATTGTAAAGTAAATGTCCGCTATTCCATCTGCCCCTCAACATAACCATCATTAATTAGCTGTTTTCCTTTAGATGTTGCAGCAGAGGTGGATTTTTAAGGATAGATTTCAAGGAAGCGAGGACAATCGCCTGACAGCTCAGTTCAGGGAGAGCACTCCATGTGTGAGGGGCAGGGTGGAGCTGTGTGTGAGGGAAGCTGACAAGCAGCAGAGAAAATTGTTATTGTTGGTGGATTAGAAAAAACATGTGTGAGAGAGAAAGAAAGAAAGAGAAATGCAATTAGAGACAAGAACAGACAAATAAAGAAGGGTGGAGTTTTGAAGAGCCTTGAAGGTGAGGACAAGTAGCATGAACTTGCTGTTGTGAAACCAGAAGGGATTGAAAGGGGGATGAGTGATGTGGTCAAAGCAGACAAGGAATATAACCCTCAAGGGTTGGGGGTGGAGAAAGAAAAAAGATAAATTAATGATCTGCTATCTCTTGATAAGCTCAGAAAGCATAAATTGGCAGAAGAACCTCTGGTTCCAAAACCTTTTAGGAAGCTGAAATTTTTTTGAGGAAGAGAAGAGAGATGGCATCCAAAATAGCACATTATAAAAAAAAAAAAAAAAAAAATAAATCTGAGCAAGGGCATTTGCAACGCTAAAGCTGAATGTTAATTGAAATCCTACTGTGCCAACAGGAACATTGGAAAGGGACCAGTCAGAATTAGACTAATTAAGATGTCTTTAAAATAAAGCAGGAAAAAAAAAATCTACTGAAAAATTGAACAGGTTGGATTGTCTTAAAGAAGAATTTACCAGATACACAGAAAATTCTTAAAGAATTTACAAATTGTGTCCATCTTGGAAAACATGAAGTAAGCTGGAAAGTTGTCACAATTAAAGAAAAGTTGCCTTCTAAGTATCTTTGGGAGCTATTGTCTGGGAATGTGCTGAATAAGAGCTCTTTGTCCCCTATATATTTTGTTTTGACGAGAGATGCTAATAGGTGCTTTAAGGAAGTTGGTTAGGGTTAGGTCTTTGTCCCCTCTATTTTTTATTGTAAGGAGAGATGCTAATAGCTGCTTTAAGGAAGTTGGTTGCTTCTGTATAATCCTTTATAGTGAGTTTCTTCAACATGAAATAATTAAGACTTGTCACCCCTCTTCTTTTTTGTCACTTGCTTCCATTCAGTTTGTGTGCGTAGCTGTATAAAGGGGCAAAAGGAGGTTCTTTCTGAAGCTGGTGAATGATATTTCTTTTTTTACTGAGATAAGGTGGTTGTCTAAGGTGACCTTGTCACAACTGTGATAGAGATAGTCCTCCTTTCTGAGCTTTCACTTCACAGTGCTCTTGGGAAGCATGAAAGTGCTTATGTGGCACTAGAACATGAGCAGTAAAGATCGAGGTAGAGTTTCAACTTGTCTTTGTTTGGACTAGTGTGATGTGGGACACATGGATAGGAGTCTGAGATCGTTGATAGAAGCAGTGTTTGTCAGGCAGCTTCCACAGTGGAAGCTGATGACCCACATGCAAGTCTTTTATAGACCTTGAGAAGATAACCATTGCTTCTGACATTACAGAGCAATAATGGCATTTGACAGAAGAAACCATGAATATTTTAGTCCTTTAAAAGGAGTTAAGAAGTATGCATAGTGTTGAGTCAAGCTTTTTGAATTATTCAGTGGGAATAAGTGAACCAATTTATTGGACTTCTTCCTTGTTCACAGATCACTCTCAACCTCATCCTATTTCCATGACCAGAATTGCTTTTCTAGAGTGTTCTACAAATAGTTTATACAAATATCAGCCAATAGAACTTGTGATCTCTTTCCTTCAACCGTTATTAGCTGTTAGCCTTGTAAAATTTTCCAAATTTTTGGTTTTATATAGGTGGATGGCAGGATTTATAAAATAAAATAGTGAATCTTTAATAAATGTACCTCTGTGCAACTACTGTTTAGTGCAAAATTTCAGATATGTCTATTTGTGAAGGAAGCAGCCACAGTAAGAACTTATCTGACATGTGGATTTTAATGGGGTTTAAATTGTGTAGTAGACCAACAGCAACTTTCTCAGGAGTGAGGGTCTCATGTTGGCCAGAGCCACTTGTGCATAGCCCTGAAAATATCTGAGCTATTCAGAAAACTACAACATATAATGTACACTTAACTGTGTTCAGCAATATTTTTAAAGCCTAGCTGAGTATTTTATTGGAGCTGAACAATTGCAAAATTGATGAAGAGTGAATATGAAAGGTATTAATATGGTTAAATTAAAGTGAACTTTCAGGAATGTTTCAGAGCCTTGATTTTATACTATTTAACTTGCTTGAGTTTTTGCACAATTTATTTATTTATTTACCAAAGCCCCAGTCTTTCTACAAAAGTACTCTGTAATGGCATTCTTGGGAGGTCTGTGACTTGTCTCACATTCTTACATTTATTTAGTCCACCCAAACAAGTAAGCCTGACAGTTTAAAATCTGCATATTGGTGTAGTACCTTTCTTAACATCTGATATGAAGCTACACACAATAGGAAAACCAGAATCTTTCTAGAAAATAGCACAGGCAGTAAATCCCGTTCCAAGCCATTTATCTAAGCAAAATGGAGTGTACAAGGTACTAAACTACCCTGACAACCTGTATTTAGTGTAATGATTTATTTGCTCTTTGGCAAGCTCTAACCATTTACTATTAACTATTGCAGAGGAAAGGTAAGGTTATTATTACCTCATAAAGTAAATAGTGATACTTCACAAAACAGAACATCTGCCCCCGTTATTAAAATATTTTGACAGTTTTAAACTGGTTAATATTTAATCTCATTTGTTAATTATGGGAAGCAATAATATGTGTTCTGAAGACACAAAAATAAATATTTTTGTGATTAGGAAACTTGTTACACTCCAACAATAATTTTTTTCTCAGGGTTCTTTTCTTAATCTGAAAATAATGTAGACATTACTTTGGCATTCTTGTAAATACTGAGGCTACTTGGAACTAAGCCTACTAGTTTTAGATGGCTTAAAAACCCAACCCTATTTATCTTACTGGCATATAAAAAAAGAGAAACATAAACAATATTCTGTGCTTAGCAAAACAGGTTCATATATAGGTATCTAAGGGGATAGGCCACAATATTTTCCTGTTTTAGCAACAGAATCTGAGTGCTTCACTACTGCATATTTTAAGATTATTTTTTTTATTTTTCTTTAAGAGAGCCTGAAAATATCCCATTTATATGTTTTAAGGGCAGGGAACAAAAATTGTAAACTAGCCAAGTAAAAGAAAATCATTAGTTTTCAGCCACACCTGCTATTAGGTCCAGTTCACTACACAGCTGCATGACCCTAAGTGAGTTGCCTGAAGAAAGGAGGAAGGAGCAGGCAGATATGAGTAGCCAGTCCTTCCCAGTCTGTGACCCTATGGATTCTCATTTGATTGCAACAATTCCATAATTATGGATTGAGATGGGGACTCCAGAAACCTGAGCTGGACTGTGCTTTTTTAATTTAAGATGCTGTACCTTTGGCAAGTAACTCACTGCTCTATACTTTTTCTGCCTCTCTTTCCTTGTGCTAAATGTTTTTCTTGCCTATGCAGAACAATTTTTAGCAGTGGTTTTTTTTTTTCTCTCTTACTACATTTGCACAGTCCTTAGAATAGTGAGGTCTGTCTCTCAGCTGAAACCTATCAGTGTGGAATACAGACTCAAAAATTTTGAATGAGACTTTGTGTAAGTGGAGCTCGTCTGCTTTGTGCCATCTTCATCATTACATGTGGTAGAATGTCCGAAATCTCTATGCTTATCAACTTTGTTTTATATAACACTTTTTCTACAATGTGTCAAAAGCATTTTAAAGAACAATAGCTACTGAGTTGAATAATCAATTATAGATAATAATACAGTACAGTACAGATAGCACAAAGTGTATAATTATAGTATTTGATTTGATTCTGTTAGAAGTCAGTGGCAATTTAATATTCACATCATCAGTGGAAGCAGGAAGCCCACAGTAGATAAACGCTCACTACAAAGTTAGTTGTTGCCTTGGTTTAAGCCCAGCTAGTAACTCAGTACCACACAGCCTCTTAGTGACCCTCTTCCCTTCCCCCTCCTCCACCCCTTGAGGGATTGGGAGGAGAATCGAAAGAATGTAAAACCTACTTGTTGAGATAAGAACAGTTTAATAACTTAAAGTAAAATATAATACAAATGCTACTACTACTAATAATGATAAGAGAAATAATGGGGGAGGGAGAATATAAAATTAAAAAGGGGAAAGGAAAAAAAATAAACAGCAGTGATGCACAGCACAGCTGCTCACCATCTGCTGATGGATACCCAGCCTGACCTGAGCAGCAACCTGCCCCTTCTGGGTAACTCCCAGCCATTTATATGCAGGGCATGACCTGCCGTGTTATGGAATGCCCCTTTGGCTAGTTTGGGTCAGGTGTCCTGTCTCTGCTCCCTCCCAGCTTCTTGTGCCCCTCCTCATTGGCAGAGCATGAGAGACTGAAAAGATCTTGACCAAGGTAAGTGCTACTTAGCAGCAACTAAAACATCAGTGGGTTTTCAGCATTGTCCTCAGACTAAAGCCAAAACACAGCTCTGTACCAGCTACTGAGGAGAAAATTAGCCCTATCCCAGCCAAAACCAGGACAGCTGTGAATACTGATCAGCTATTCACAAATGTTCTGTAAAATTTCAGCTTAAGCTGGATCTTTCTGTCCTGCCTCAAAGATGATCTAGAGAAGTTTAAGGTAACATTAGTTTATCCTCTACCAATATAAATATTGACTTTCTGTTCTCTCTGTGGGCTGCATCTGTATTTAATATGTCATCTAAGGTCTGTCATTACAACCTGGAGTATATCGTATTCAGTGGACTTCACCAGTTCTTTTATATAAATATTCACAAGGAAATTAAATTTTTTTAAATTTTTCTTTAACTTGAAGCTCACAACTAATCCCTAATACACAGAAGTATAAAATATATAGGTTAATTGTGACTAGTGATGTGATTTTCGTGGACTTGTTTGTACTTTAGCTGGATAAATGGAAGCCTTTTAATCTGCTTTCTGCTGCAAGGATTTTGGGAAGTGTGGTTTTTAAATTGTATCTCAATGAATTGTAGAACATTGTCGTGGTTTAAGCCCAGGCTGCAAATCAGAACCGCGCATCCATCTTGCTCTCTCCCCCCCTTTCTTCCCCCCCTCCCTGCACCCGGAGAGATGGGGAGGAGAATCGAAAGAATGTAACTCCCACGGGTTGAGATAAGAACAGCCCGGTAACTAAGGTATAACACAAATCACTACTGCTACCACCAATAATAGTAATGGAAATAGCAAGGGAAGAGACTACAATACCACGCGTCGATACGATAATACCCAGCCCCACCGAGCAGAGAACTAGCCCTGCTGGGTAACTCCCAGTTTACATCCTGGGCATGACTTGCTGTGGTAGGGAATACCTCTTTGGTCAGTTTGGGTCAGGTGTCCTGTCTCTGCTTCCTCCCGGCTTCCCCTCCTCCCTGGCAGAGCATAAGACTCCTTGGTCAGACTAAACATTTGAGCAACAACTAAAAACATCGGTGTTATCAGTGCTGTTCCCAGGCTGAAAGTCAAAACACAGCACTGCACCAGCTACTAAGACAGAGAAAAAATGACTGCTACTGCTGAACCCAGGACAAACATAGAAGATGAAGATTCACTGCCCCTGAACATTTGACGTAATAAATCTTGACTATTGTAAAAGGAGGTCTGGGGAGTGTTTATATCCAGGTTTAAATTGTTCATTATTCTCTCCATACAATTAATGATTTTTCTGAGCATAATCTGAGAGTCTTTCCTTTCTGTGTGTTCTGTGTGGTTTTTGTGCTGTTCTGTTTTTTGAGGTCTATTTTTGTATTCCATGTATATTTCTCACGGTCTTGATTCTGCTCACATGTCCAGCCTCTCACTGTGACCTTTCTGACAAGATCTTGTGACAAAAAGCAGCAGGACAAATAGTCACAGACAGGACTGGACCCATAAATTGTACATATTCCATCCTGTTTTTCTCAATCTTGAGATTAGTCCTCCAAGCCATGATCTCATCTTTGCCTGAATAAGGTTTTGAATATTTCCTTCTTTGTTTTAGCTTGAGGTAGTGACACTGAGGACTCCAGAAGATCATTTTCTAAAATATAAGACTTGGTAATTTAATTATTTCAATTTATTCCCCATACATGTTTGTGTTGTTTTTCTTCCTTGTTTGTTTGATTTTAATCTAGGACTGTCATAAGCATAGCAGTCTAAATACTGTGAAGCTTTTTTCTTAGTTGCTTTCATTTTGTGGTTTCTTCACTTCTATATAAATTTAAGCTGCCTTCTCTTTGCATTGATTTTTGAAACTGCTTTAAACATTGTCAAAAATGTATCTCCTCTGCATAAAGTGTATAGGTAAGCTTTTGTAATCAAGTTTTAAGAGAGGTAAGGTAAGAACTTATGCTTAGTCAGACATGTGGAAAGTGGTGGAAGGACAGAAACCTGATCGCATAGTATAGCACATAGAAACATGTGGCAGTTTCTCTCAGTGTTGTAAGCTTCAGATCTAGCCTTACAGACAACAAAAACTTCAAGGTATTAACCCTTGCAGTGCTCAGAAGCTGTTACTCAGGCTGTTCACAAATTTTATTGAAAAACTATATATATTTTCCTCCCACATTTTGTGTGTTTTTTTTTAAATAGACACTCCATTCTAAGTAATTATCACCCTTCTTTTACAGCCTTACAGCTCCATAAGATGAGCTATTGTGCTAAATAATTAGCACATGCCATTCAGAATATTAAAAGAATTATATGCAACATCAAGCAGGAACTATACACTGGCACATGACCATATTTTCCATGAAGCTGAACTAAATAGAAATCAGGTATTAGCAACAGGTACATTTAAAACAAGTTATTAATTGTTAAGGGGGGAAAAAAAAGAAAGGAAAAAGATCAGTGTCATATTCAGCCATTAACACAGTAAAGCATTTTGAATTTTGCAGTGATTTGAACCATGACCTCTTTGAACATATCCTTTGTTCATTTGCATACACAAACATTAATCCTGTGCTAGAACACAAAACTTCATTTACATAAAAACTACATGGTGATTTATAATTTATTAAGTAATTGTGGCTGAGATGTTGTTGGAAACAAAGAAAACTATACTTAAATGCCAGGTGCTAAGGAAATACATAGCAGCTTTTTAATAAGGAAGCGGAAATATTTTCCTTCAAGTATGTCACTGATACAGATTTTCTTTTTGACATATATATTTTTTTACATGGAGTTGTATGCTCTGAGAGGAGCTATACTACAGTATACTGGAAACACTTGAGTTTATATTCTCTGCTTAAATAGTGGGTAAAAGATTATCACAAAATATATCCCTACATTGCCCAGCTAACGTGCTAGTTTCTGCAGGGTGTACCTTACCTGTGGATCCCAGTTGAAGATGGAAATTGAGCCATGCAGACTGGAGTAATTTTGGCTTTGAAAACTGAGAAGCCAGTGTATGGAGGGAAGCCAATGTGATTGGAAATGTCTCTGGTGAATTCAGGCAGCAGATAAGCAGGAGTAATTTTACATTTGAGTTTTGGGATGAGATGCCTAGAGCACAAATTTGATGGCACTGGAAATAGTAGTAGGAGTTTTTAAATGAAATTAAGCCCTTTTTGTGTGTCCAGATCCTCTAGCCATTCCTGCCTGTACAGAGCAAAGGACTTGGCTAAGGTAATTTTAGCTGCACCCTTGATCTCCAGAACATCCTTGTACCAGAAATTCACCTCCTAGTTTCCCTTGGCATTCCAAGCACATGTTTTTACTGGAAGGTGAGGAAAGGCTTCAAAATGTCTCAAGGCGGGACCCTAGGCCTTATTTACTTTGAACTTATTCCTTCTGTTCTTCTCCTTCCTTAGCAGCCTCCAGTCTCAATTTTTATCTAATGCTGGGTTATTTCATAGACTCTCTCATGCTCCTTGAGTAAGTTTAGCATTTGTTCAATCTGTATTTGAATCGATTGTATTTGAATTGTCCTGCAGGCTGCAAGGTGTATCGTTCATTGAGAGCACCTGAGGGAGAGACCTGGAGCCAGCTTTGTGTTCAGAGCCGCTTCAAAGCTTTCAGTTCTGTAGGCAAAATTGAAATGGATAAGAAACTAAAGTCCTGGCTGGACTATGCCTCTTTGGTCAGGAAGTGTAACAGTAAGAAGTAGAGCTGCGAGAAGAACTTGGGACAGTTATGCTTGTTGCTGGTTCAAGGCGAGCATTGTAGAGTAGGGTTCATCTGAGCAGCAGCCTTTTCTCTTCCTCTGCACTATGGGTCCTGACCCTGAACATGTTTTGAGCCTGGATTTCAGGGACCTGGCTAAAGCAGAAAAAGGCAGATGCAAGTATCCATTGGGCTTATAAATGTTTCTTGCAATCACTTGTGAAGTCTAGCTTGATCCCAGGGTTGAAATGCTCTTTAAAGGTTCTGTGAATATTTAGGGAGCTGCTGAACTGTGAAGAGGTCCTTGTTGATCATGTCCAAATGTAATTCTACTAAAGTCATAGTAAGTGACCAAATGTAGAAGAAATTTCACAATGGTGCCATAACATGCAGCAGTGAATAAAGAAACCCCGTGCCCTGAATAATTGACTATATGTGAAGCAGATGGCAAATGCAGATAGTTCAACCCAAATGACTAAAATTTGGCAAGACTTTATAGCTAGCTTTGGATGATGTCTTACCTTAAATCATCAGCCTTGACTCTAATGGTGGTTATAGGTGGTCTCTGAACTTGGCAGTTTATGTATATCACAGGCTGAGAATCAAGGCAGGGTTTTTGTATCATCAGCAGTAAACTGCAGGTGCATAAGTTCTGTGGTGGATCAAACACACTATTCTTTAAATTATCCTGCTGAACTGCTAAGATAGAAATGAGGTTTAAATAGTTCTAGGTATCTGGTGAAGTGAAATGTTACTTTAAAATTTTCTTCTGATAACACATTTCGAGGCCTTCTAGAAAGCTGAACATTTATTATTAAAAGTTCGTTTTGGGCATATATTCTGTTGAAATTTATTTGGGAGCTGGGATGAAACTGTGTAAAAGGCAAATGAAGCTACATTATAATTTGAGGTTTGCTGCTGTTACAACACTCAAGCCCATGAAGTTTCAGATGGGTTTATTGATACTTTGAAAAATATGTAAAAATAAATAATCAGCTGTCACTATCCATATATGTGTTCTGTTTTCTTTAACATTCTTATGTCACATTCTATAAACTCCAGCAGGGGCTTGGTATGCTATGTACAGCTTGACAGCTCCAATGACATTAAGACTTTTGGCAAAAAATATTTTGAAAACCCCAATATAATAAATCCTTTGGATTTATTTTATTTATTTTTTTTTAATAAAGTGTTTCAAGGTGGCAAATTCCATGGAAACCATGTTTTCCAGAGGACTGGGCAAGCAGCTGCAGGCCAGCCTGCTTCTGCTCTGCATAAAACTCTATGGTGAAAACATCTTTCAGTACTAAGGAAGTTAATACAGTAAATCAGTTTACCCTGTCTACATATACAATTATAGACTTTTACAGCAATGTTTTCTTATTAATCTTTAATATGGAATTACCATTTTCTTGTTTCATTTGCCTCTCCCTCTCCTTGTCTTTAAGCTCCAACAGGACAGTGTTTAGAACAGAAAACTGGGTTTCTAACCATCACTATGCTTGTCCAAAATTCCGTTAAGGACAGAAAAGCCTGTCTGGACCATTGGTTGTGTGCTTGAATTCAGAGTGGGATTTATTATTAGACACAATAATAAGGATGTTGAAGAATCCAAGTATATTGAAAAAAAATCAGATTTATAGATGGCTCTTGGCTATGCTTGTTCTTGCTGCCAGGTGATGTGTGAATCTGTGCTGAAAGACAATATTTTGAAAATTTAGGTGAAAATTTGTGCTTGTGATTTACATCTGTAAGATCAGTTTGCTTACATACCTGCTTACAAATTCCTTTATAAGTCACAGCAGAGAATCCTATTGTGAAATCTCTCTTTAAAGTTGAATTAATATTAACTACACTTAGTGTCTGGAAAAAAATGTATATGCAAACCTTGTAAAACAATCTTTGTATTGTTTGTGACAGCTGAAAGCATAAAAATACTTTTAAAGATGTTGGTCCATAACTGTAACAGTAGTTCCTGATGCTGTAATACAACATTAATAATTAAAAATAAAAATAACTACATAAACTTTTTAAATTCCTGTCTCAAGTTATGACAAAATTTATTATGTAAGAGGTTGTCTATAACATATTCAAGTCACTGTTTATATTCTCCCTATGTTTCTTGGCATAAATGAAGGTGGTGGTCTTCAGCATCTTGTTCTGAACATAGCTGAGCTTGCTGAAGATGTTACCACCTCTACCTTTCCTTCATCTGTTTGCCATAGCTCACACAGCAGAACTTACCACTACTTTAGTCCATTGCATAATTTTTTTTTGTATATTCCTCCCTAACCTGCGTTAGACAAAATTAGCTGTGTTTGAAAAGCCCTACTCCCAATCATTGCGACAGGAGAGGAATTAGAGGGCAGCTACACATGCAGTTACCCTGGTAAATATGGGGGAGTGCTAATCTCTCCTTATCTTAGCTTCCCTGTGATGCAGCCACTACTGCAAAATCATTAGGCTAGATTATATTGCCAAGTCCAAGCACTGGCAAATATTGTGATTTTGACTCAACATACATGAGACTTAAGAAAGCAATACATTTGAAATTCTTTTTATTTGCCTTCTGCTTTTTGGAAAATGCAGAATTCACATTTCTAAATTAGAGATTTTGAGGGCTAGGAATTAGATCTGTTACAAAATAAACTGAGGTGCAATAGTTAGTGCTTTGATTCTAGCTGCTGTGGGTCAAACAGAAACATCACCGGAGTCTGAGAGCTGACATTAAATCTTGCAGGTGTGCAGCACACGGGGGACAAAGCACTAAAGGTTGCTCTGTCTGTTAAAAGATCTAGAATAATCTTATGAGCTCCTAAAGTTGCTGTTTCTTTCTGAAGAAGGTTTTTCCATAGGAGTCATTATAGAATGAGGACATCTTTGCAAGCCAGATGGTACCAAGGACAGAAAGAGCCCAGTGAGGGAAACATTGGAGTATGCAGCGTGATGACAGTTTAGCAGATTATAGTACTATCTCAAACTGCTGAAGGGGTGTCTCTAAGGTGATCTAGGTCAGACTATGGTACAGAAGCAACACACTTCAAGTTATCCAGATTCCTTGGGGCCTCCAATTTCCTCAATCTCTGTGCTGGCTCAGTAGAGTTTTTGTGTACTACTTTAGTAGACTGAAAAAAATCAAAGAGATGTTAATGGTTGGGCAGCTGTGCTGAGATACTCTTATGTTCTGGGGTTGTTCAGCTCTGTTATTTTTAAGGCCAGCATCTCTTTACATATGCATGTGTAGGTATACTCATATTCTAAGAGATGTGTATGACATATGCCACCCTGAGGGAGGTATTTTCCTCTTAGAAGATTTCTCTCCTTCAGAGAAAGAAATCATGTGCAGAGACGGGGAACAGGTAGTTGAAGGCACCAGTGAAACACCTTGTGCTAAAGTTGTGGTTCTTCTCAGAGCTCCAGGAAAACCCATTCTCTGTTCATGTTCTGCAGCCAAACTTCATCCTTCACAAATATGTTTGGCTTTGTTTATAAACTGCCCTGCTCCAGTGCACTAAGAGTTCTTTTAACTGGGGCTGCCAACCAAAACCAAAGAAGTCTTCATAACCAGGAGCTAGTTATTGTCTCTTCTGAAAGGTCAGACAACTTTAATGGGAACACGCTGTTTGGGGAATGAGGATCCATTTAAGTTTGATATATTTGGAAAGAATGGATGCCTCTGCAGGCCAGTGTAGATAAACCACAAAGCACCTACTTGGATCCTTTGCTAGTAGCTTGCAGCTGCATAGCCCCACTTCTGGCTTAGTATGAAGGGAGGAGTTAAACAAAGATGGGTCAGTTTTTTCAGTTTTTAGAAGAGTTTAATTCATGGAGGTACCTGAAGTTCATATATGTAGGCCTCAGACAAAATTAAGCTAGGACAAATATTGCAACTTCGGCATTTTCAAGAACCTTGGTGACTGCTGTTTTACTGAGAATAGAGGAAGTATTTTACTCTGTGATTATATGGATTCCATTTTGCAAAGTTTTTTCTGCTATGTAAAAACCTAGTGTAAAGATGGAGGTCCCTAAGTATGGCTGAGCTGTTTATATACAGTAGTTTATAACAACTGCTTGCAGAATTGGCTCTGCCCTGGGCTTCTGCTTTGATTGCCTCTCACAATATGCTTCTTGCTCCATTCTGGAGAAATACAATGGATATTGCCCGACTGGCAGAATTCCAGTAGATGCATATGTGCTGGGCAGCCTTATTCTGTCATCCAGAGTACAGTTTTGCTTGTGGTCTGTGGGGAAATATTGCAATAAACTGATACGGTCCCATGGCTGAATTCCTATTGCATTACTCATTTTATTCAGGCAAAATGCCAATTTACTTGAGTGGGAATTATGCCTGAGCGGGAACCAAGTATAAGGACTTCAGGGTTTTGTGTTTGAAGAGTAGAACAAGGCATTAAGCCATACAGTTATATTTTTTCTGTTCATTAAAGGAGGATTTTTTATTTTATTTTTCCAGTGAAATTCCTCCTCTATTCAAAAGGGAATGTAAGCAAATGTGTAATTTTTTCATTGTTAATGATAATTTCCATGAGTTACAATGGAAAGGAAGATCTCTGAGAGAGTGAGAAAAGAAACCTGAATTGGAGAAAATTCCGCTTATAGTGTTGGTATTGTCTTGAAAAAGCTTCCTTTTCTTGAGCAATACCAATTTTAAATTTATTCCTGAGAGGAAATCCACATATCTAAGTTACAGGCTGTTTAATTCTGTTTTATGCAAGGATAGTATGTTTTAGACTTTTTAATTTAAATATTTCAAAGAACCAATTTATAGCAGAGGTGTTACTTTCCGTCTTAAGTACATATTATGCATTTTTTATTACAATTTTGCTACAGCCAAATGTCTTAAAAGCCTGATTCACAAATCACTTCACTGCACTTCAAGAATGAAAAACAAAGAGTATACACTCATAACGTGACTAACCTTTTGAAATGTTGTAAAGCCTTAGAAATTAGAGTAATTTAGACCTGGCTCTTATTTTTAGGTTTCAGAGTATTTCAGCATTTAGTTTATTTGGTTTGATGATTATCATTTGATGTAGCTGTGGTTATTTAAAAATGCTGTCTCCATGACAGCCTTGTAAATGAACCTTTTGACTCATACACACTCTCTTTCTTTTAAAAATAAATCTTATTCACAGAAAAAGCTTGCAAGCAAAAATACGTACGATTTCTTTTACTGTGGGAATACCATGTGGCTTAGCCCATGTTTACTCTTGAGTAAAAGTGATTCTGACGCTGCATATTTCCATATGATTCAGGGAAAAAATAGATCCATAAAGTCATGGGCCCCAAAACTGACGCACTTTAGGAAATGAAATTAGTTTTGTGGAAGAACTGTGAAGGTTCAGAGGAACATCCTAAACTTGGCTGGTAACAAGAAGAGAGTGATTTGTTGTTTGTGACTGAGCACTCAGAGTTAGTTCGCCTGGAAAAAATTGGTCATGCTGGATGGGACTGGCTCGAATCCTGAATTTCAGCTAAACAGGTCTCTTGTAGATTTGTTACCCAGGATGCCAGCCTAAGTATTTCTAAATCTCTCTGGTCCAGTATCCTATTTCTAACTGGCAGCAGCTGCATCAGTGGAGGTTATAAGGAACTTCAGGTCAGCAGTCTAGTCCAAAATTTGTCAGGCCTTGTGTAGACAGGAACATCAATTTTGTGTTTAGAGAATGGGAAACCTAAGATGAACTTTGCCTTCAGGACATGATAAGCTAGTCATGTTCTTGTCTCTGCCAACATGTATAATCTGCTAATTGGCTCTCACATTAGCTAGGCATACTAACATTACGCTTTGGACAAGGCCTTCCAGTTGATTCATATCCAGCAGCCTGATGAAGTATACTGATTGTTTTAATTGGATACTGAATATTTTATCTGATATTAAGTGTATTTCTATCTGTATGCATTTATAATTAACTTATTTTAATCCTGCCAAACTCCTGTTTTCCGGAAAAAGAATTGTGGGTTGTTTGTTTGTTTGGGGTTTTTTTCTGGCATGGAATTGCAGTTATCAGTTTAAAATTTGGTTTTGTTTAATTCCATTGATCTTCCTTTTATATTATGACAGAGAAATTTAAAACTATGGAGTTGTAATAGAAGGAAGAGATGTCCCATTCTCCTATATACATAGCAGTGTAATAGTTACTGACAGTGCCCAAGCCCATTTTTTTAGTAGATGTAGTGGTCCACATTAGGAAAAATTGTATTTTAGTTGAACTAGTTTTAAATCTTTACACTATGTGATATAAATGGTGAGCACTTAATATTAACCAAACATTATTAATTGGAATATCATCTCATTAGGCCTATAAATGAATCAAAATTTGTAACAACAAAACTGTTTGACCCTCTCACATTATCAGGTTGCCTGTTATTAATCAGACCAGGTGATGGCAAGTTTATAATGAGTATCAATTAACATCATTATTTACAGTGCAACTGTAGGTAAAGGCCTTAACCAAAACTAAATCCTCATCATGCTAGATGTCCATTAGGTATATAGGATGAAATCATTCTGCACTTTGAGAGTTTACAATCTTAATTGACCAAGCCAACAGTCTCAGCTGGAAACAGCTCAAGGAGGTTAAAGGGTATTCCCAAGGTCATGTACTGGGGCATTATTAGAAGAGAGAGGAACTTAACAGAGAAGAAAAATAGCATATGCTTTCACAGTAATTCTGTGCCACAGCAGAAGCAAGGTTTTAACCACAAAGGTCAATTTTATTTTGACTGTGGAATTTTCTGATTAAGTATGCTGATAGGGTCCATTAAGAACACATGAAGGAAAGTAAAACAGACTTTTTTTATTTCAGTAGTCTATTGACATGTAACTTTAGCCACCAGAGAAATTAAATAATTAGCTGTAAACAGTCTTTTGCCATATGAAATAGAATACAAATAAAATTCTGAAGAAAAATCTGAATGGCAGGTCAGTAGTGAGCAACAGTAACTGAGGTGACTCTGACAGAAATCCTAAATAAGCAGAAAGCTCAGAAATCATCTGGATTTCCAGAATTGACAATCAATAGTTTGGTAGTCAAAAATCATAATGCTTGTGTCTCTTTTAGGGTCTTATCTGAAATTCATCAGTGTTTAAACTTTGTGGATTATTGATTTCTGATTTAAAAAGTCTTTTCTCACTGACTGTCAAATATTCTAATACAATTATGAAGTATTGTATACAGTTCTGGTGTCCTCAGCATAAAAAGGACATGGAACTGTTGGAGCGAGTCCAGAGGAGGGCCATGAGGATGGTCAGCGGACTGGAGCACCTCCTGTATGAAGATAGGCTGAGAAAGTTGGGGCTGTTCAGCCTGGAGAAGAGAAGGCTGTGTGGAGACCTCATAGCAGCCTTCCAGTATCTGAAGGGGGCCTATAGGGATGCTGGGGAGGGACTCTTCATTAGGGACTATAGTGATAGGACAAAGAGTAATGGGTTCAAACTTAAACAGGGGAAGTTTAGACTGGATATAAGGAGGAAGTTCTTTCCTGTAAGGGTGGTGAGGCACTGGAATGGGTTTCCCAGGGAAGTTGTGAATGCTCCATCCCTTTTGGTGTTCAAGGCCAGGTTGGACAGAGCCTTGGGTAATATGATTTAGTGTGAGGTGTCCCTGCCCATGGCAGGGGGTTTGGAACTAGATAATCTTAAGGTCCTTTCCAACCCTAACTATTCTATGATTTCATTTTTAATGTAGGGTGAAATGACAGTGAGAAATATAGAAGGAAAGTAAGTGTCTAGGAGGAAGTAGTAGAATAAGGGCAAATGGGGAAAAGTAAAGTAGAAAGAGGAAGTGTCTGAACCACTAAAGTAATCAGATTCTGGAATAGCCTTCAGATAGGCCAAAAAAAAAGAGGAGAAAGAAACACCCCAAAAATCTAATTTCTAAGAGAAAAATATTTACAGGGAATGTATAGGAAAACTTGCACTTTGGGAAACTCAGTTACACTTCTAGTTAACATGATCTGTTTACCACTTCTCTTAAAATGTATGTATAATCACTCTTGATAGTTGTTTACCAAACTTTCAAGGCAGTGCTTTGCCCAGTTAACTTGGTTAATTTTTTAAAGTCTTATGCATGGAAAGATATTGAATAACTAACAAACTTTTTTTTTCTTGCAAATTAGCAGGTTGCTTTTGTCCTCATTGGGCACAGCGCAGTCACACTTACCATCTTTATAAGTTGGGTCTTTTTCATCATGCTCCTTAATTTTCTTAGTTCTAAGCATGTTCAGACCCTTCAGATTTTCATTATAGCAGATGTTTTCTTAACTTTTTGCTGGTTTTGACACTTATGCAGATTCAGTCTACCTCTTGATTAAATAGAATGCTCCAAACGGGCACAATGTATGCTGAGGACACTCCATTCCTAGTTGAGAAGAAAACTCTTCCTGTTGGGATACTCCTGTTGATAATTCCTGTTGACATTTCTTGCAGTACCAGCATTGGTTCAGTCTCAGTCTGAGATCTACCATAAATCCCTAAACACTGCATGCAGTACCTACATAGCCAATTATTGCTCAGTGTAGGTTTCTACATGTTATTGATTTATTTTTTTTATCCCTGTATAAAGCAGTTTGCAGTCTTTGTGCTATCAGACCATTCTTCTAATTTACTAAGGTAGTTTTGAATTCTAAGCACCTCCTTGCCATTCCTCCCACATTTTATAAGTTTATTCTTTAAATAAAAATTTTGAATATTGCTGGATTTGTATAAAGCTCCTTAGGGACAATATTCCAAGTATCGAATTAATAGTCCTTTAGGCAGCTTTTTCCTTTTCTGTAGTAATGTATTTAGATCATATTTCCATTGTATCTTAGCCACTAATTCTACAAGTTTTCTGGATTCTTCTTTTGTGAATACCATCCCTCTAATAATACTTCCTTGTTTTCCCTTGCTTTCTAAATGACAGCTTTTCACAGTAACTTTCAAATTACTGTGCACATTCAGGTTTTAAATCAGACCGAACTAATCAGAATTAATCCTGAAATGACATCTCCATCTAAATCTGGAGTCTTTGTTTCTGTTTTCCAACAAAATGTTGGGACAGCTTGCGTCCTGCAGCATTGCCAATCCAAAAAATTATATTATTGTTGCCATTTGGTCCTGGGCTCTTTATTAATTGCTCAAAAAAATGCCTCATCTGCCTATTCTGGGTTTAATGGTCAGAATTAATGATATTGGGCTACTCTGCTGTGTTATTAAATTGATTAATCAGTTTCCTGCATTATTAGGCTATCAACTTTCACCAACCCTAAGTTATCATTCTAATCTCTCCCACCCCATGTCTAAATGATTGGTGTGGCTGCCCGTGTTGTACGCAAGAAGCCAATAAGAAGGTTGCCAGAGCATTTTGTATACACCATCCTTCCCATATGCAGGAAAACCTCATTGCTTATTGTATTGCTTCATTTTCAATTTTCTGTTTTAAAAGAAGGGTGGGAAGAACCATAGGGAAGAATCTTGGGGAACATATGTATTTGCTTCTGAAGGGCAGGCGCAGCCAAGTCTCTCTCTGGTATGAAATGCTTACTAAAAATATGGCGTGGCTTGCAATTTGCAAGGCACTGGCCATTTACAAGGCTATTTTCTCACTGTTGAGGCACAGTCCCTCTTTAGGATGGTGTAACTGAAAGCATCCACAATGGAATCTTAAAAAGCATAACTAAAGAAGTCATATTGAAATGAGCAAAGACAATGCAAATTGAGTCCTGGTTTTGGGTGTATTAAACACACTTTCAAATCATCATACTATCATATTGCAGTAGTAAGATGAGAAGAGTATTAAAAGGATTGTACTGACTAAAATTGATGAATCTGGGCTTCAACAAGATAAATTTTCCTCAAAGTAATTCAGTATTAGACACTTGAGATCAAAACAAAAGTCCCACTCCAAATCCCAAAACACAACCTCACCACCAGAACTATGCAATCTATTTCCTTTGAAGGGTTTGCAAGAAAACAAGCATTATTTTTGTGCTTGAACAACTGCAAGTGAATTATACACATGCTCTGAACAAAAGTAGACTTGAAAAATTTATTTTCATTGCCCATACAAAAAAACCCCAACAGACAAGCAAAGTAGGTTTTTATTTTACCCTGACTGAATCCCTTTTACCTTACTATACTATACCTTGCTGTGTCTTTTTAAAATATTTAAATTAATGCTTATCAAAGTAGTCCTGCAAGCTTAATATTTTACTGTAATTGTTGTAATAAGAATCTTGACCATTTGCTTAATATTAAGAAACCGTTGCTTAAGTGGCATTATTAAAAATAAATGCATATTTTCAGTAGTTCAGATATCAGTTGTCTTCATAGAACAATCGTGTCTTCATACACACCCTTGTTATTTTGTAACAATTTTACTTTGAATCAAACTGGAAAAAAGAATTCCCTAAACTTCTTCCTATTAAAGAATAATGTTAATTGGTTAGTGTATGTAGAAGAAGGTTATATGGCCCATTGGCTTTATATAGATTGAAATGCTAAGCAGGGCTAAGTAGAAGCATTAGTAGGGAATAGAGGGTAAGCACTCATCGGTTTTATGTTCTCTTTTCTATTTACTGGTTACCCCTTACAGTGTTTTACAACTAGATAAACAAAGTTTTCTTGGGTGCTTAATAAATAAAAATGTATTTTTGCTTTTGTTGGCTAACCTGCTAGATCAGTTGTGAGAGAAATAAACCCTGTGGAGAGGATGCCTAGGGTCAATGAATTAGAGGTATTTGCTAAGAATTACCTGAGAGAGCATCCAGGCTAAGAAAAGGTGTTGCTACTCAAGACCTTTTTTGAGTCTGAGAGACAGCCATTTCAATAGCAGAAAGACTGTAGACATTTGTAATGGAGATGGGATCTCAAGACATTTGCCGAATGTGTCAGTTCCACAAGAAAAAAGTGATGCAATACTTGATGGTAAGAAAAAGTGACAACTTTTAATGTAGATGAAGAGGTCTGATTTACTGAAGAGCACAAAACAGACAATGGAGGTAGGATGTGTGTGTGTAACTGCCTTTAAAAAAGTTAAGGAATTACTGCAGTTAATGGGTTATTGATTATCCACAGAGTAGCATATTAAAACAAAAACAACAGAAACACTTTTGCAGTTGATATAGTTTGGAGTACATGTGATGGCTTACCAGAACTCAGCTGGTGGATGGTAGTATTTAGAACCATGTTAACTCAGCCTGTATGCTTTCACACAGGTTTCTACTACACTTATTTCTTCTTTACTTGAGTATAAAATCAGAATTAGGCTTTCTTATCTGTACTTGAAAGATACTCATGAATGTCTAAGGACTAATTCTTGTTTAGATTAGGGTTTTCTCCCACCTTCAGAAGGATAGTGAATGAAGGATTCAGTTTTCAGCTGAACATAAATACGATTCATTCAGTGTGGAGTGTGGTTATCTGAATACAGGAGTCTATTGGCAGTATCCTACTGAATACACTTTGCGAGACATTCACAGGCTTTCTAACAATGCCCTCCTGAGACTTTCTATGTGATGTGTGGGGTCTGAGACTGGAATTTGTCTGACTATTTTTCACAGCTAAAAAAAAATAAATTAAAAAAGAATTTCAGCCTTTTGGAAATGACTTTGTATGGTGTTAAAAAATAAAGCCTAGTCCCAGTCTCAGTGAAAGTCAGTGGTGAAATTATAAAGGCAAATAAAAATGGTTTCTAAATTTTTCTACCCTGTTAAAGTAGAAAGCCCTCCTTTGAAATCCCTCACATCTTGACATCAGGAAAAAAGCTTCTAATGTTGATTTGTGAAAGCTGGGGAGGATGCAGCAATTCTAGATACCTTAGATTCATAGATAAATTTTCTTATTTTTCAGTCAGTCCCCCAAGAAGATTGGTTTCATTCAAGCCTAATATGAGGAAGCTTTCTCACAAAGAGCTGGCATTGGAAGTTGTGAAGGATCTGGTACATTATAGCCATTTGCTGTCTATAAAATGAAAGATACAACTGAGTTCAACCAATACTTGCCTTTTCCCTGCAATCACTAGAGAGCGATTGTGTGGCATACACACAGCTGGTACTAATGGCAGATTACTTTCTCAGTGCTCTGCTGGGAATCCAGCATAGATGTATCCCCTGGAATTATGTGATTTGCTGGTACAGCATTTTCCTTGCATCTAAGAAACATTTCCTGAATGTGTGAGCACAGATTGAGGGGTGCTGAAAGTTAAAAGTCATGACCAAAAGAGGAACCAGTGGCAAATGAAAATAACTTTCCTAAAATTAGTTGGTTTAGTCTCTGCTTCTATCTTTTTTTTTTTTTTTCTTTTTTTTTGTTCTTTCTTCTTCTGCCTGTCCCTGCAGAAAGTCTTCCATCCTCCTTGGAACTATCCAGAGCGAAGTTCAGCAGTCAGTCACTGCCCTGCCTAACATTTCCTGAGCATTTTCTCTCTGTTCTTATCTTAAGGCACTGATGTTGTGGTTTTGGGCCATAACTATAACTCCCAGTGGAGTATTGAGGAGTACAAAGATAAAGAATTAAGACAAAAGGTAATTGATGCTCTTAATAAATTCCTGTTCTCCTTTCTATCAGTAAGAATTTATTTATTTTTTTTAATTATTATACCGTATGTCAAATATATGACACGTCATACCTTGGTGTACAACTGTTTAATTCACCAATCCTCTGTTGAATCCTCTGTTCTTCCAGATGACAAAGTTCATAATATTTAACCCCTGCTTTCTTAGATGGAGGAGATCACAGTAGGCAAGACAAAGTACTCTGCATCTTCTCATGTCTGCAGCAGGGATTTCATTATCTGCTTCTATGCAAAGTGCTCATGGAGGTGTTGTGAACCAGCATTTGAGAAGCTGAACCTTCCTGTCCAGGAAGCTATGTATGTCTGTAACTCATATTATTTGGCAATTGTTGTTGATACAGCCAATCTTATTTCCTATTAAACCTGAGTTGTAAACAAATGCACACTTTAGGTGTGTATTTTTTGGGAATCCACCTCAAAGGTTCCAGTTGCTTTTAACTTGAATTCTTACTTGCAAGCACTCTACTGAACTATGTGTGTTTCAAGAACCTGTTCCAAGGAGTTTATTGCCACTGTGAGCAGTCTTTTCTATTACCTAAAAACCTAGGTTGTAAGGGCTTTGAGGTTCAAACAAGCAGCAGAGAAGTCTCATGACTGCATAAATTGCTGTACCCTTGTGGTCAGACTAGCTCGTTGCAGAGATCCTGCTAGTCTGCTTTTAAGAATCACTCTGCTGTAGTGCAAATGACACCTTTATAACAGTTATAATTTTTCCCCTCATAGAACTTACATTCTGAAGAAAGCTTGTCAAAACATAATTGTAATTATGTAGCACAATATTTTGTACATTTGAAGATGTTTTAAAACTTATTATATATCTGAAGCTTCCAGATTTGAAACTGCAGAAATGTGTAACCACATTGCTTTTATCTTTTCCGTTCTCAAGACAATTGCTTCACCTGTTTAGTTTCACACCAACATTTATCCTCTGATTCTCCTCATAGTACTACTTCTCAATGAACACTCATATTTTAGTAGTGTTGTCAGTATAGATGTAACCTCATGAACTCCACTAATAATGCATAGACTAAATCATCCGAGATTTTAAGAATTACTAGCTAAATATCTTGCCTTTTATGTATGTATACTGAAAAACCAACAGTAACTAGATAATAGGAGACAAAAATGACTAAAAAGAAGAGAGACGTATCTCTAGTCTAAACAAAATGGTGTATTTTTAATTGAAATAACATTCACTGGAACTGAACATCAAAACATTTAACTTTTTCAAAGTTTTCAGCATTAAAGAATTAAGATGAAACACAATTAGGGAACAGAAAACTGCTACATTGTAGAGGATGGTCACTTTTTGTATGTCATGTGGCTTTAAAAACAAGTCAGATAAATGATGATGCCATTAAAACTGAACTAATTAAAGAAAGCTTCTTTTAAGAACTCATTAACTGCAACCTCATTTGCATAATGATGCATATTAATTAAGTTTTAATGAATCTGAATTTGCACCAAGCCTATTCATGTTGGCTTTGAAACAAATTGAACAAATTAGTTAAAAGCTTTTTGGAATCTACTTTTCACACCAAACAGGATATGAATGCAATCATCTCCTCAAAAAAGAAATATTTTTCTTTTAATTTAATTCAAAGGTATGCAGACCCATCTATTAATTATTTTTAAATGCAATAATTTCCACCTTTTCTTTGCAAAATCAACAGTATTACTCATTCTTGAGTGGCATATATTATAAATGTATGTTGTGGGATAAAATCATTGCAACCAATTTATTGAAAATAAGGTGGAAATATTTGACTTCAGGGTGCATTTAGTTTACTTAATACATGGATTTCAATTTTGTTGGTAACCTTTAGGCATTTTGGCTGTCTACAGAACAACCACTAAAACTGTATTTTTTATGTTGCTATCAATTTTTCAAGATATATGTAAAATGCTAAATCGCTCCTACAATAACCATTTCCTAATGTAAGATTTCACAGCATCATAAGTCTTATAAGTATTATAGGGGGGGAAATAATTTTTAAGCTTTTAAAAGCTACATGTTCCTGCTTTGATGTTCTGGATGTTATTTTTTTTTTTCATATACACAGGCATACACACACAAGAAGCAGAATCCCATTTTAACAAGTTTGCTTTCACCTCATAATAAAACCAAGAATTACAGCAGAAACATTATTGATTTCCTTATACTCCATTGTGTCTTCATCAAGAATGAAGAGATTTATGTAATTACTGCTCCATCTTTTGTTGTTAGAAAGCACTTTTTTGTAAGTCAGCAGATACAAAGGCTGGAATGCTTTTATTGTTGAGATTAAAAGATCATATTTTTTTTGCCTTCCATTAAACTGTTTTTCTGTGATAGGTTCTTCAGGGAGGTTGACAATTAGGAAGACACTATACAGTGAAGAGCCACAGTTTTTATCATTGTTTTTCCAGCATTTTATCTTGTCACCTTATTAAAAAAACCCAAACGAAATATACGGGCCCCCACCCCCAAACCAAACTCCTCTCTTTAATTCTCTTTTGTTTCATTGGCCATGGTGGGATCTAGTGACACTAAACTGATACCAGTGCAGATTTCCTGCAGCAAAGTGCTCTGGATCCTTTTATACTTACTGGTACAAAACAGCAAGCTGTAGTATTATTGCCTACTAATGATTTTACTTTTTGCTTTTCCTTCCCTCTATCAACAATTTAATATTCCCATTCTTTTATAAAGTTAAACTTGAACATTTAATATCTGACGGCTTTGAGGACTATGTTCTAGAACTGTGTTTTCAGCACTGCAATTCTCTCCTCTCTGTTCACCTAGTGGAAACTAGCTGTACTGTAAAAGGCAGTGAACCTACTGCTAACGTTTTAAGGAATTGCATTACTGGGTTATAAAAGCAAACAAATGCCTGGTTGTATTGTGGTTTGACTCCCAGTTAATTAAGTAACTCTGAGGAAAAGTTTGGTGTAGAAAAAGAAATACGACTTAGATCATGATTATGAAAATGGGAGAGGCGCAGCTTGATTTTTCTTCACATTTATTATCAGAATTTCTAGAACATAACCCCCTTTTACCATGGATTTTAATTTGAGAAACACATTGTCTGAAGTTGTGGATTATTGTTCAGGGTAAGAATGCCATCAAGGCTAAGGGCAATGTAGACATCTGTGTGATTTTGAAGGCAATGATTATATTCTACAGTCACTTTAAAGTAGGACATTTCCCCATTTTTAACCTTTTTTTATTCTTGTACTTTTATAGTGTACTGTAACTTGAAAACAAAATGAAGCTATTAAATATCTTAAGTACCATCTGATTTCCAAATAGGAATAAATTTTTATGAGATCACAACCTGGAATAAAGAAAAAGAATTGCTGTAAGTTATAGAGTCATAATTCTTCTGAATTTTAGGATCCAGGATTAACCAGTGAACATTAACACTATTATAATAGCCTATAATTAAAAAAATAATAGAGGCATTTGGGACCTTCCATTATGGTCTCTATTTAAGTAGACAGATACCATTACAAATAATAGTTTTATATATGCAGATATGCAGTCACTCTAACCTATAGGCTATTACTGTAACCTGTCATGTAACCCATTGCTTTGTATGTTACACTTGAATATTCATGTTTCTGGGCTTAAAGATGTTAAGCTTCTTGGAGACATAAAGCACAATTTGCAAGGGAAGTTTGCTTTTGTTTGAAATTACTTTTAATCTTATTTATCTGATTGCAGGAGGCTTTTCCTTTGGGAAGTGTTTTGGCTTGTTGCTTTTTTTTTGGTTTTTTGTTTTTTTTTAATACAAATTTAGTGTGCAGAGCTGGTTTCTTTTGGAGGAATTTTGACAGAAAGTGTCTTCCTTGGGGGAGGTCAAGAGTCATTGGTATTAAACTAGACAAGCTGGTAGTGCAGTGTTAATGGAAATGGAAAGCAGATGTTTGGTAATTAGGGGAGATGTGAATGACAAGGCTTGAGAGGTACGGTACATGCGCTAGCTGGCACAAAGCAGCTGTTGTTACCGATTTCACTGTCAGAAATGTACACAAGTCAGACCATCCCCTGCGAGTTTGCCATAGCACTGACAATTAGAAAAAATTGTGTTTGATTAAAATAAGTAATATATCATACAAAGTAATTTTTTCTAACATTTAGAAATGACCTGCATTAAATCCCACAAAAAAAAGTAGATGTAAGAGAAGGCTGTTGAATTGACAGTCCTTAAAAGTAGTGAAAGTCAAGATGAGTATTGACAATTGATGCTTAATCTTTCTAGCCTGACAGAAAATTAATAGAGCTTCTGCAGAGTAGAAGAGGGTATATTTGATATTTGAAAATTAAAAAATAAATTCATGTTTATAATAATTCTATTTTTAGCAGAGAATATTCTCATTTTAATTTGCTTGTGCTAATGTATCTATTTACCAGAATTTTCATTCATCTTTTGTTTTATATTAACAGAACTTTTATTCATGTTTTTGTTGTGAATTATTTACTATAACTTGTATGGAACAAGTGTTTTTATTATTTTACTGTCAGAAAGCAATTCAGTTGAGATGGACTAGCATAAACTTTGATAATAATGTATTTGTTATGGCTGATCCTAAGTACCTGTTCCTCATCAATTTAAATGAGAATTATACCTCTGGTTAGCATTAGATAGCTTCAAAAACTTCTGCGGTAGGTGCTGTGCAAATAAAAAAAGTCATCATCTCTCCCTATTTTTGCTCATGTCTCATACTCTTCGACAGCACGAGAAAGAAAACCTAGAAGAATGTGCACTTCAGCACTGTTATACCTGTAAATGCATCAAAATGAGTTAGAAAAATGTTCTGCCTGTATGGCTTTCAGCATGTTTATGCCTGGATGGAAGGACTGTCACTTCAGTCATCAAAAAAACTAAACTCTAGTTTATTACATTGTTCCTCCATTTAGTTGTCCATGGTGTTGCAAACTATATTAAAAGGATTACAAAGGTTGCAGCCTTTCAGACATTAAGCTATGCTCCATTCAGCCCATCAGTGTTTGTTATCTTAAATAATATTCCTTTTTGTTCATTAGTGTTGAGAGTGAAAGTTGAAATTTCTTTCCTTTTGTCAGTGTTTTCCGTTTATCACTAAAACAGGCTGTAACTTTCAATGGTAAATTCTGGCAATATTAATTTCCAGTGTCCATATACACCAAAGATACTGGTTTCTAAAACACTTTGGGGAGCACTGCCTGTGAAAAATGGTGCAATAAAATGTACATCTCTTTATGAATAAATATTATCTCAAGATTTCATTTGATGATTTCTATTGTGTTAAAGAAATGCAATGGGACAAAAATATTAGAGATGATTTCTTGATGCATTGTTGTTAACTTGATACTTTCATAAGGGATATCTGCATTAGATCTCTTTGTATACTCGCAATTAAATTTAATTATGCCTGAGTATGTGTCTTAATTCATCTATCCATTTGTGAATGAAAATTTCTTCCCATCCATAGTAAAGACTATTAAAAATATTAGCTTTCATAAATGTGATTTAAAGATTTTAGCTCACTCCCACTTTTGCTTGAGAAAATAATTCCCTCTCCTTAACACATACACACATCCACCACATGCACACATACTTTCCATGTAGTAAATTTACCATTTTATTTCAGACATCTCCTGGGAAATAACAAACAAACAAAATTTAAATATAAAGAAAAAGTCTATTTCCTATGAAGGAAGACTCATTTCTGAAGCTTTTCATAGCATAAAAGTTTAAGTGACACTAAAATGTATACCCCAAATGGAAAGTAATCACTTCTCCTTGAACATGTCAAAGAGCATAGTATATTTGCAACTGTAGACATTCATACTCAAAAGAAATTGCAACCTCTTTTTTTATATTATTTAATTCCCAATTTTAGTTTTCAACCCACTTCTGCTATATAATTTTGTATCGTCATATAGGAGAAAATTTTGCCTTTAGATATTCCCCCATTGTTTCCATGAACTTGAATGGTGTTCTATATCCTAAATCAAATATTTGCCAGTGCTATGTAGCCTTTTTTCTCTTATATGTTCATCAAACTGCAATGTTAATTAAAAAGAAAAAAGGAAAAAAAGAAATGGTTTCAATACAACTGAGTGAAGAATATATAGTTTTAGGCTTGTGGGTCATAAATGAAAGATCTAAGGGTTAGTTATTTCTGTATGAGTGTTCCTTGCTCAATCAATGGCAATTTTGACTGAAAAAGCATTAGCTGTTGGACTTTACATGACTGCCTTTAATGCAGCTGTGCTTTTTTAAGCTAATTGAACAATAGAATCATAGAGACTACATCTAGAAGGGATGTTAGATCATATATTCTTCAGTATGTCCTGTAATCCCTTTTTAAATATATCTACAGATGGTGTTTTAACACCTTTTCTTAGTGGTGGTTTAGCTGTTGGATTGTTCTTACTGCTGACTGAGCTTATTTCCTTTTAATTTTGAGCTGTTTACTTAAGGAATTATTGATCAATTTGAAATTAAATAAGAATGAAATTAAAGTTAGAATATAGCAAATTGGATCCAAATCCTCCCTCTCTAGTTATGAAAGCAGAAGGCCTTAGATCTTCTCGTATAAGTTGCAGTAGTTGTACTGCATGTGATGAAGCTGTTGTATGATGACAGAACTGGAGAAACTGGTTCCATAAAGCATCACAACTGCTGACATCTGGGTTCACAAAGAGCTTGGAGAGCCTGTGTGTGTTCACAGTGTCTGCTGCAGGACAACAGGAAGGGGGATCCATGATTATACTTGTCCTCCCTAGAGTGCCGTGAGTGCTGCTTATGGGTGCTACTTTAGCTAGTAGCTTTTCCTATCAGCTGACTTCATCCTCTGTAGCTTCGGTTAGAAATAAGGCAACTCAGTTCTTTAATTTCCTAGGAAAATTCTCCATGATCAAAGCTAATTACTCTTGTGAAGATGCATGGGACATTTTCTTTTAGCATCAGTCTATAATGTAGGTTTTTGTTATTTAGACTATTTTGGTTACTGGGAAAATGGACCATGATACAGGAATTGAAACTGGTACATTATGACTGACATGGGTAATTCTTAAAAATCTCTCAAATTAAAGAAGAGTTGAAACTGAGCAGTAGCTTCTGTAACATGGCATTATTTCATTACCTCTCTTTAATACAAAACCAACTGAAACTTACTCAGAAATGAAGTTGACACAATTTCTAGAAGAGGGGTAAAACCAGAGGAATTTATAACTCTGTGTTTGGGTCAGTGTTACTGTGCAAATAAGTGCTGAAGTCACTGGCCAAAGTTTCCATTCCTTTACCTCTTACCTTTATAAGTCCAAGCCAGACTTTTGGTTTACCTGTGAACATTAAAAGTATAATTAGGATCTTAGTTCTGTGGATTGGAGAGAAGTGATAAATAAGATTCACAGTGAGTCAGGTGCCAGAATGCCCTTCATTATACATTGAATATGTCAATGAAAAATCCTGAATTAATTTTGGGATGTCATGTTTGAAGGATTTAGTGGGAAAGGGTGAGAGAAGAGAGCTAAGAAGAGCATATGGAGTGACAGGTACCTTACTTTTGAGAACTGGACTCTGCTTCTGCTTGTATTTGGTGAGTTGGGAAAAGGCCAAAATGAATATACTGAATTTTGAAAACAATGACTCTGGTCAACTATAATAAGTGAGAGATTATTTTCAGTACATTATCTGCATGACAATGTTATTTATAATTGTTGCTTTGAACTCATTCTTGCTACCTTTAGTGGTATGTTGTTTCAGCTTTTATTGGGACCAAACATACATATATTTCTTGTAGTTCAGCTTAGCATTTTCCTATCCAGTGGGAACCACAAAAATAACAAAACAAACCCTAATGTATTTTGAATGTGTTATGTAGAAAGAAAAACATAAAGAAATTATTCTGAGTTGGCTTCTGTTGTGATTTAAATATAGTATAGTTACTTGAATTCTATAAGAATTAAACTCAGATCTTTTAAAATGCATGCAAATGCTTGCAAAATATATATGAAAAAGTCACTATAACAGTAGAGGCACCTCTGCTTCCTTGATAAATGGGACTTCTAGAACACACTTTATTGAGTCTCAGATTTTTAATAATTTGAATCCTGCAAGATTTAATTCTGCATAATTCTGGCTGAAATCAGCTTTTGATTGAGTTGTAATGGCTCTGTTATTGTAAATATCTCTGCATGCTAATGTTGTGCTGGAATTCAATAATATTTAGATGAAATTTCTAGCCTCAAGCAGTATGGAAGCTGGATTTAGAAAGCATGAAAGTTTGTGTCAAAAAGACATTTATTTTTGGGAATCTATAACATGCAGTGTAATAAATGGTCATCCAAAGGTCCAATTTAAATGTATACAATAGAATAGAAAACAGTTGATGCAGTGTATTTTTTACACCCTTGAGCTGCTGGACTTAATAGTATTGATTTAGCAGGGTTTTGTAGCCTTAAATGGTTTTGTACCGTAATCATCCACAGTGAGTGTAGAGCCAGTGACACCAGATGAGCAGGAATAAATCATGCAATCAGAATAGGCAGCTCATAGCATACTGTGTTGTACTTTGATGTTATAGCAAAAATAACTTGTCGCAAAAAAACTCCAACCCTTATTCCAGATGTGGCTTCTCACTCACGTTTTTGCTTCACAGGCTGGAAAACACTGCCTACATGTAGGGTAAATTTTTGCAGTTCTTATCTACTTTGTATTAGTATGGTTTCTTTCTGTGTAATGATGGAAAGCCTTACCATTGTGGGGTGGGGGAACGTAGAAATTAGATTAAAAGAACAAGTTAAAAAAAATCCAGACCAAAATTACTGAATATTAAAAAAAATATTTGCAAGGAGCACAAGAAAAAAGTCTGGAAAATCAGTTGAAAAAAAAGGAAAAAATAATCTAGATATAACATGAACTTTGAGAAAATTAGGATATTTCACTCCTGGCTGTTTGTACACAGAGATTAATTAGCATACATACCTGCTTTTGATTTTTATATCCCATTAAGAACTGTGGAGCTCCAGAAGGTCCCAGTTCCCTGGCTGAACAACAATGGCCCCCATCTCTGTAAGCGGAGCATGAGTAATAATAATTTTCTACCATAGCCCTAAGTTTTGAAAGTAATAAATATGATGCATTCTGTGTATATATGAATACTGTGAAAAGTCGCCATTAGCACAAGTAGTGAATTTACTTACTCTTACAAAGAATAACATCACTTACGTAGGAGCAAAGTAACCTTACCAGGTAAAATCCTCGTCTGTTAACATCAGTGACAAAGCTCCCATCGATTTTGCTAAAGTTTGATTTTTGTTCCCTAACTTCCTTTTCTTAGTGTTCTTTAAAGAATAAAATATTCCAGTTTAAATGGTTGTGTATCTTAAATTTTTTACAAAAAAAATGCAGATGTCCTGACACATTTTTGTTGAGTGCTTTAGTTCATCGTTTCAATTAGGACCATATTTTTTTGTCATCAATACCTTCAGAATATATATTGCATACATCTCAATGCATTCTTGTCTAACAAGGATTTTGCAGTTTTAACACCTCTCAGCTGTGTTGGTTAGTTCAGAGTTTAGGCTCCTCAGTCAAATACAGTGCATATATATGTCAGTACTTGCCTTATTACCCAGCAGACCAGTTCACTTCTACTATAAAAACCAGAAGTAATTCTCTAAGCATAGGTTAGATATGATGCAGGTTCAGATACACAGCCTGATTCAGCAGCAGTACTCATACCATCAAATGTGGGCAAAACTTGGATGTTTCAGTACTGAAATCACTGCTTTGTCATACCCACATATCTTCAAGTTAGTTGCTTTGGCTCCTGCATAGCTGCAGCAGTGTGCAACTTGGCATGCTCTATTAAAATCTGCCTTGCTGACTTCCAGACTATTAGCAGTATTGAGGCTTGGCTAGGTAACGTAGATCCATATGAAAGACTGTCAGACCAAGAACTGCATTCAGATCTACTCTTCAAATAACAGTTAACTTCAGCCCAGGCTTTTTTACTGGATGAAAGATAGCCCTTATAAACTATCAAGTCAGTTGATACTATTGCCCTAACGTTTTGATAGAAAAGTATAAGAGATGAAATCCAAATGTATCTTCCTTGTAATGGGAAGTCTTTATCTTCAGATAAAATATCTCAGATTAAAACTGCAATTAATATTGCAAGGCATGCCTCTCATATCATTTAAAGAAAAAAGGAATGATATATCTTTGCATCTAAACACAAGAAATCAGGAGACAGTCTGCTTCTGCAGTGGATCTCAGTGGCAGAGAAGGTAGTGGTCCTTGCATGGAAAAAAAGAAATGATGCTGAAAACTGTAGACAATGCTTATTTTGAAAGCTTACCCTCCTTTCCCTGTTTTCTGTCCTGTCTTGTTCTCCCCTTAAAACCTGAGGTGAAGTGAAATTCAGTTGGCAGCTTTTGTTGATTGTTGGGGGTTTTCTGAGCCTGCCAGTATCTAATTTCCTTCTTATTGTCTGAAAGCAAAGGTGAGACTCTTTACAAGACTTATCCTATTCCTGTTATTCCCTGTATCTGTTAGTCAGCCCTCACTGATTATTTTTGGTGTACCAAGCTAAAGTATATTAAAAGTGCTCTCTTCTCAAATGAAATGTCTTACAATTTAAATCTCTCACTAGGAATGTCAGTATTGCCATGGGACATCTCCATCCTCCCAAAGCAAACAAAATTGACACAGTTGATTTGGTGTATAAATGTCTGCAGCTTTATTAAATATGCATTAAAGTGCAACAATCATAAATTACATGCACTCAGCCCACTCAGAACATAATGTGTACAGCTAAATAACTTTCTGACTGTACAGCCTAAGCAATAAGGCCAACCTAAATACTGACTGGAAGCTGAAAGTCAGTTCCCTAAAGTGTATGCTATTTGAGTATCATTTTATCATGCTGTTAAGCGCCTCACCTTCTCTCTGTGGTGTATGTATGAGAAGAGGAGGGAGGGGAAGGGGAAAGTGAAATTTCTGTATTACTAAGTTATACATTTCATTTACTTGTATATGCATTCCTTGACATGGAAGTATGGGCAGTTTGGTTCTTGGATCTTTCTCTTTGCTGTATAGAAAGAAAATCCTCTCATATAAGAAAATATTTGTTGCTGATTTTAATAATTCTAATTTATATCTTGCATTTATATGGCAATTTTATCAGATGTTAATATTTTTCAAAAGCTGTATGTGTACAGGGATCACTGCTTACCTTTAAAAATACCCCGTTTTCCTGTGTTATAATACAGTATAAATTGTACATGCTTCTGCACCAGAGTGGATTCTATGAAATAATGAATTCTCAGGATGAAACAAAAAAGAAGTCTTTTTAGAAAAGACAGAATGCAGTTACCTGCATTCCTGAATATGTACCCATCGTACAGTGAAGTGTCATGACATTTTGATGACTGTATGTACCTTAGTCTTTTTTCAAATTTGATCTGAAAGCTGGATTTAATGGTCTTTGTGCCTTCCAATATCATGATTTTGCAAAAAGGGTACAAATTGTACTGGTAAAAGTAACTCTCATGCTTTGTAGTACTCAGGTTTTTCTGAACTTCTTTCTTATAGCTGACCAGTGTCAGCTCCTCTTACTTCCTCTTAGCACTCAATATGATATGAGCATCAGCTGGCCATGGAGTGAGCTATACATTTCAGTCTTCCCATTATCACTCACTTCAGGTTTTTGCAGTTCAGTTTTGATTTTGGTTTGGTGTTTGTTGGCTGTTTTTTAATTTGTTTGGTTTAGTTTAACCTCCCCCTAACCCCACACCCAACATTGCATTGAGCAGAGAACATTTATTTGCCTTTGGTTGCTTATTCTGGCTAAAGTCCCCCAAACTGTACTTAGGGTCAATGCCATTTTTTAAAGAAATACTCCTTTGTAAAAATAGCTGCAACATTTGTGAGAAATTAACTTGTATTATTAAAAAACAAAATAGCAAGATACTAACTTTCCGACAATACCTGTAAATTGTGTTTATTTCCTGTTGATTTATTGCCATAAGTCTCTTGGCTTTCTCCCAAACATCTCTTGGCAACAGAGTCAACCAAATTAATTTTGTACAACAAGAGATCTACTATAGTAACTTAAAGCCTGTTTTCATCATCTTGCTAATGGTCTCTTGTGTGCTGCTCTACACTTGGTTTATTTTCCCTTGCTTGACAAATGTGAACAGAAAATCTTGGGGTACATGTGATTGTGACCTTGTTTCTCCTGTTTGAGACCATCTTTAATCTCCCGTGATCGATCGTGTTGGAAAGGGATCTTCCTGAGGAATTTTTATTCTTTATCCTCTGTAGGTTATTTCCTCACTATGCTAATTCTGTTTCATAGCTGATCCTTGTTTAACGTTTACAATTTCTTGAAATACATTGCAGAATATAGAGTGGCTTTTTTTTTTTCTGTGGCTATTACTAGCTGAATTTGGAGAACTGCTGTGTTCTGAAGTGTGAGCTGATCCCGCAGCTTTATCAGCTTTGTCTGTATATCCTCAGTAGCTTACTTTTGATTTATTGACACTTAAAGACTTTCCTGTTTGTTTTGTTTGTTTGTTTCTTTCTTTAATCACAAATAAGTAGTCCCCATTCAGACATTAAGTAGTAAATTTTAGTCGTCTGTCTAGTTCTTCTGGACACTTCTAAAAATGGAGGAATCAGACATTATATCACAGCATACATTTCACGTGTCATGGTGGAAATATAGATAGGCTAGAGGTTATCTTGGTTGGTTGCTGAGTGAATAATCTTACTCCAAGCCAAGTCCTTACCAGGTACTCAATGATAATAGCTGCATTTTGTAAAATCTTTGTCTAATTTCAGCAATGAGGCTCCATTTGAGGCGCCTCTGAATTGTTCTTTACATGAAGTACCAGGCTAATGTGTCCATTCCTAATATTCACAATTACGAAGAATATTGAAATGTGGAGAATTTGAGAGAGAAGACCAACAAACACTACAGGAATTATTAACATAATGAATGACACTGCCTACAGAAAGAAAAGTTTAACTTGCTCACACTAATTTAGTATCTGATTGGGGAACACGACAGGTATTTTTGATTTGTCAGATAGAAATAGAACAGAAACTTCAGTGCTGATAGCTGAAGCTGGACAGAAGACAACAGGGATTTGGATACTCTTCAGCAATGGCAGTAATTAATCAGGAAATAATTTTCACTATGGAAGATAATAAATCAAGAGTGGCTGTTTTTTTTTGATCTGTGAATCTAGATCAGCAGATGTGTAGTTAAAGTAGAATGGAATATTAAAGTTGAATTACTAGAAAAAAATAATGTTTGTAAATTAGAAATAATCTGAAGCAAAGATAAACAGAAGTAGTATCATTGAGTAGTCCTTGAAGCTGATTGTTTTCTTGAAAATATTGAACTACAGCCTACAATGCCAAAGCAAGTCACATATTGTTAGTGAAATATTGAAGCATATGATAATGAACACACTGTAGTTGCTTTTTGCATTGGCCTTTCACATCATTGGTTTATCTAAAAAGTAAAATATACATAGTGTTCATTGGCGTCTCATGTACTTACTTTCATGGTATTGGTGTTAGAATACCTGAATAAATGGATGAATAAATATTTAAAAGGGCACAGACATGGTGAGCAACAAAATTGTTAGATTTGTTTTGTAACTTGGATAAGGTTCCTGAATCTTAAGTAAGAACCACCAGGTTGTTGAAATAATTTACACCTAACCTCCACAGTTAGGTGTCATAGCATCTAAACACCTTCACATTCTTTTCCTGAATCCTATTGAAAGTGAAGTAATTTAACAATTTCTTACATTTATTCATCCCTCTAGTTCCTTGCTGAATTCATGCAAGATGCTTAAGAAAAACCCAGCTGATTTTGGAAGTTTTTTTTCTGATGTGACATTTTAAATTAAGGATTCATTCTGCCACAACAGATTCTCAGTTTTGAGTCCTTTCTTAGCTTGGTTCTCTAATTTAGTCCATCACATACATTCACTGACTGCTATGCTTTTCTGCTTAACAGGGATTACTAGGAGTTGGTTTTCTTTTGATAAAAAGCAGTTTGACATTTTTCTGAGGTATTTTGGGGGAAGCGAGTGCTTGGGCTGCATCTCTACAAATAAGATTTCTCATGAAAAAGAATGCTGCCCATTTTTCACTTAGGCTTTCATGTTTGTATTCTTTAAAAGCATAATTTAATGTTTGTGTGTTATCATACGAAATGTGTAGCATCTTGTTTCCAGAAAACCCCTGTGGAGGAAATAATAAGATATAAAGTTGCAATTACATGTATTATATGGGATCGATTAGCCTAGCTAGGAACACATATCTGCATTTAAAGCAGCTCAACCTCATTTTCAGTGCCCTTGATAATAAAATTTCTATTTATTTTTAGCATTTTTTCATCAATTGATTTCAGATACTTGCTCATTTAGGGTGTCATGATCAAAAGCACACTAAGAAAATGAGTCTCAAAATAATAAAATCCCTATAGCACAGGGTATGGTGAATACTTCTGAAGTTCATGTCAGGGGGATACTCAGCTGATACTGCGCCAGGCCCATGAACATAGTACTTCATGGTCAAACCTATTCACCTAGGCAGGAAAAAACTACTGTTGCATTTCTACTGTGGTGCTCCTTGAAATACTCTCTCCCTCTGCTCAGATTGCTGTGGGTTTGTTTGTATTTCAATTAGAGTCTTGCTTAGAGAAGCTAACATAAATCATAATTCAGTTCAGGTCAGAAAAACAGAACTGTTTCTGGAAGAGAAAATACATCTGTCAGGATGTATTTCCTTGGATTTTGCTACTCTTGAGTAATATAGGAGGAAACGTTCAAAATGTTTATAATTGGCAGTAAGAATAAATAAAAACATGAGAATACTTTAAGTACTGATTTCCTGAGACACTTGCCTGAGCAAACTGCATAGACGGCTTCTGATCTTGATCAGAGACATGAAGCTTCTGCTCCCAGGTCTGTTCCTTAAGCATTAACTGCAAGAGAATCGAGACTTTGGTGTGTAGAACATACATTTGTGCCAGCATACCCTTGAAGGACTAGGATTATTTTACCATGTTTTCATATTAACCAGAGGTACCCATAGAATGGATCATGAATAACTTCAGAATATCAGTGGATCAGTAAATAACAACAGTAAGAGCCACAATAGTAATAATGACACCCACACAAACTGCTTAAATTGTATTCTTAATCTAGACTTACACAATTTTTATTTTTTATGTCTCAAGGGTTTGTTTTTTTTTTTTTTTTTTTTTTTTTATTTTGAGGCATAGGCAAGCTATCAGAAGCAAATACTGGAAGCAAATACTTTTGCTCCGCTATTTGCACACTTTGAGCATGTGAGACAGAGGGGGGAAGTTTCTGATGGAAATTTCAGTCATGCTTATAAAATGAGTGTAACATAAGTAAGTTAAAAACGTGTTGTTGCAGACTAGTAAAACTTTCAGCCAGAACAGGCCCAGGTTTCAGATTAAGTACTAGCCTAATTTTGTCTAATTATTCCTTTTAAAAGCTGAAAAGAGGTAATATGAGTTATTTCATACACAATAGCTGCAAACAGTATGCCTGCTCTGCATTTATATCTCACATTGAGCCTGGAATGACCACAAAACATTAAAAAGTCCCATAGCTTCTGCACATAACTGTGTTGTTTTTTTTTTTTTCAACAAGAATGATGCAGCGTCAAAAGTCTCATTAATATCTGGTATTTGTGTTGTGTGTTTTCTTCTAGGCACTAGTTCTATAGACATTCTATAGACAGTGTTTTGGCCCTTGTTGCTGTGGTTTCAGAAGAAATACAATGAATCTGCAGGTTCAAAAATGATGTAGAGGATATATTAGGTTCTGAGACTGACAAAATACAATGAGGATAGGCTATTCCTTGTTGGGGTATTTCTTTTGTTTTGTTTTTATTTTATTGACAACCTCACTGTAATTTTTAAGTTGTGGTTTGGGTTTCTTTTCTGTTTTATTCAAAGTAAGAATCTGGGTCAGTTAATATAAAGGGCAGATATGGGCTGATATAACAAGGTATATAGCTCTGAAGTGAATCTGAAGATGTGTGGATTCTTTCCTGATCATGTTCCCCACCTGACAGTGATACAAATCCACTGGAATTTTCATCATTTAAAAATGGCCAGGTACATTTGTTTATAGAAAGTGTTTTAATATTTTTAAGGCATGATTCTATGTAGATAGTCAAGTTGTCATTACTGTGATGTGATGCTTAGTATTAGACCTATGTCAGCATCTTAAAACAAATTCTATGTTTGCCTCAGAATATGTCTCAAGTAGACAATTTCTTTTGAATTGCTAGGTCCAAAGTGCTACTATTTTGTTTTAAATAACTTTGAGAAATTCTGAAAAATAATAAATTTAAAGCTACTAGCACTCCAAATTGTGACATCAAAACAGCACTGGCAAAATAAATGATCGCCATTGTGGAAATACTTTGGAAGTTGGAGGTACACAAGTTCGCAACAATATTTTGTCATTTGGAACTTGGTTATGCTGCTAACACTCTGATGTTTCAGTTGTTGCTAAATAGCACTTACCCTGATCAGTCTCATGCTCTGCCTGTGAGGAGGAACACAAGAAGGAGGGAGGGACCAGAGACAGGAAATCTGTCTAGAAAACTAGCCAAAGGGGTATTACATAGCACAGCACATCACGCTCAATTTATGAAGTGTGTGTGGAGGGGGTGGTGTTGACCTGCAGCCACCAGTCACTGTTCATGGATGGGATGGGCATTGGCCAGTGGGTAGGGAGCAATTGTGCTGTGCATCGTTGTTTCTTGGATTTTATTCCACTTTCTTTCTTTTGCATTATTATTATTACTGTTATTGTTTCCAATTATTACACTGGGTTTAGCTCAACCTATGTGTTTTACCCTTATCCAGCTCTCCACATCCCACCAGGGGTAGGGTGTGGGGTGTATGTGAGCAGCTGTGTGGTACTTAGTTGCCTTCTGTGGTTAACTCACAACGTGCTGAAAGACAGCCTTTTCAATTAGCTGCACAGTACACAAAATATGCCATACAAGTATCTGATTATTTTACAAGATTGAACAGATACTTTTTCACTGGGGAAGTCATAAAGTATTTGTTTTTCTGTGAGTAGCATAGAATACTGTTTGAACAAGAAGTTTTATGGGCATTCGTAACTTCCCTGCCACATATAACTGAATCTAGAGCTATTGGTCCAACAGAGAATTACAAAACTATTCTTGTTGACTTAACAAATAGAGACATTTTAGTGGCTTGTATAAAGTTGCCCTGGAAAAGGAGAATTTTTATTATAGCATGTAGCCTGAAACTATCTGATGGAAAATGAAAATATAACAGCCAGGTTAAAATATTTCCTAAGAATTAAAAAGTAGGAATCTGAAAGTCATATACCATGTAAGAAATGTACTAATGTAACAATCTTTTAGTCATTCCTATAGACAGTTTTTGCCCTGTCTTATTAAATGTCCGAGTTTAATTTATGGAGAAGTACTTATTCCCAACCTGCTCATGTAGTGACGTCGCAATGAAATCTCTTGTGTACTTTGATCTCCAGTAGCTAGCATTGTGATAAAGGAAGCATATATTTCTAATTACTTTAAATAAATAAATATGCTTAACCTGTCCCTCTATTATTGAACTGAATGCAATTGTTTCTAAAATACTGAGTTTAATCCAGTATTTTAACATGATCTGGGGTTTAATTGAAATCAGCATATTTTATGGTAATGTCTCATTTAATCACATTTCAAAACACAGTAAGTTAGTAGAGGAGGCTACATGACTGCTTCTGTCTTTGCCACAGCTTCCGTCTCTCCAGGGAAAGATGTTACCCCTCTGCACCTCATTTTACACAACTGTGAAATACGGATGATTATACCTTTCCTTAATAGTTGCTTTGAGTTTTGTCAATGTGCCATGTTATCACCTACTCTGTGATGCTATTCATTATAACTTTGAATGACTAAGACAGAGACATCAATTTGATAGATGGACCACTCTGGCTGGATGGCCACACACAAAGAGTTGTGGTCAATGGCTCAGTGTCCGGCTGGAGACCAGTAACGAGTGGTGTCACTCAGGGATCGGTGTTGGGACCGGTCTTGTTTAACATCTTTGTCAGTGACATGGACAGTGGGATTGAGTGTGCCCTCAGCAAGTTTGCTGATGACACCAAGCTGTGTGGTTCGGTTGATACGCTGGAGGGAAGGAATGCCATCCAGAGGGACCTTGACATGCTTGTGAGGTGGTCTGATGCCAACCTCATGAAGTTTAACCATGCCAAGTGCAAGGTCCTCCACCTGGGTTGGAGCAATCCCAGGCACAGCTACAGGTTGGGCAGAGAAGAGATTCAGAGCAGCCCTGCAGAGAAGGACTTGGGGGTGCTGGTCGATGAGAAAATGAACATGAGCCAACAGTGTGCGCTTGCAGCCCAAAAAGCCAACCGTATCCTGGGCTGCATCAAAAGGAGTGTGACCAGCAAGTGAAAGGAGGTGATCCTGCCCCTTTATTCTGCTCTTGTGAGACCTCACCTGGAGTACTGTGTGCAGTTCTGGTGTCCTCAACAAGTCCAGAGGAGGGCCATGAGGATGATCAGGGGACTGGAGCACCTCCCATATGAAGGTCAGCTGAGAAAGTTGGGGCTGTTCAGCCTGGAGAAGAGAAGGCTGCGTGGAGACCTCATAGCAGCCTTCCAGTATCTGAAGGGGGCCTGTAGGGGTGCTGGGGAGGGACTCTTCATTAGGGACTGTAGTGGTAGGACAAGGGTTAATGGGTTAAACCTTAAACAGGGGAAGTTTAGATTGGATAGAAGGAGGAAGATTTTTCCTGTTAGGGTGGTGAGGCACTGGAATGGGTTGCCCAGGGAAGTTGTGAATGCTCCATCCCTGGAAGTGTTCATTGCCTGGTTGGGCAAATCCTTGGGTGATATGGTTTAATGTGAGGTGTCCCTGCCCATGGCAGGGGGGCTGGAAGAAGATGATCTTAAGGTCCTTTCCAACCCTAACTATTCTATGATTCTAAGAAAGCTAATAGGCTATAATTAAGAAAGCTGTATCTGAGTATGCAGAGGTCCAAGGGAAGGCTGATGCAGGTAGCTAAAGGTATTGTATGTGTTTTCCTAAAGATTTCTAAAGATCATACTGGAAGTATGTCCTGAAATTGAACAAACTCTGGGAAGGTTCTGCTTTGACACGAGCAGATAGGTAGATGGCATAATGAGAGTAATAACTTGACTGACTGCTGAAGTAGTTTTTCTCCTACAAAACAGTTTTATTTCTCTTGCCCAGCGTAAGCTGGAGCCTCCTGTTTCTCCTCTATAAATATTTCTCATGTAAGAGACTGAAGAGGTGCGTGGTAGGTATGTATTATACAGAGATATATGGCAAGCTGTGTGCAACATTCTTTCAGTGATAATAGTTTTGTCCCCATGTGGGTACTGGGAGAGGACCTATTGTAGCATGATCATCTAGGGAGAGTCAGTTAATGATCATATCATAGTATGTTTAATCACGTATGGAGTATATTAATCATATATGGAAGACATAATTAAAGGAGTAATCATATACTGAAGGACAGTTAATCTCTTAACTTCAGAGTTGCCATTTTGTGAGCAGCCATTGAACTATCTGGGCTTTATTCCTGAAGAGGGAATGAAGTCTTGGCGCTGTTATCTGTGATCTGCTTAGTTTTAAAGACAGCTGATAGGTCCCACAGTATCAGTGCTGATGTGAGTCTCCTTCCCCTGGCCATAAGGACGCCATCTATCAGTGCCATCAAAGCTATTCTTCTGCTTTGTGTTTGTGAGGGAGCCCTGTGAAGTGTTCACACCTCCTAGTTTGCCAGTAAATGACAATAGGTATCAGTTTGTATCTACCTCATGAGTTTGAAACTTTCATGAAGATGAATGGAGCTATTCACATCAAATAAGCTCGGTGTCCTCCACTACTGTATCAGGATCCTTTCAGAGGTCCCCCTTCATGGATTACATTTCACCCATGTTGAGCATAGCCATTGAAATAGCATAGCTATTTCAGTCAAAACAGTCCTTGTTAAGAAAACATATGCATTTACTGCAGGCTGCTGTGCTTTTTATGGGTATTTGTAATCTTTAATTAACTGGACTATTAACAGTGATGTAGTTTTTCATATTCCTGTATCTGCAAAGCTCACATTGGTTACCTCTTCCAAAAATATAAAAGGCTGTATTGAGTTAATTTTCTTTTGCATGTATGATTTCACACATTTTTCTGTTAATGTCACATGAGTAGATTTGGGTCAGTTTTGTGTTAATTTGCTATATTGGAAGTGAATATCAAGCAGCTTAAAAAGTGAGAGCTGGTGGGAACATATCTACCACACTGAAGCATTTAAAAAAAGCCCTTGACTTTGGTGTAGCTTCAGTTGACCTCTTGCAATACAGAGCAACATTTTAGGATGGGGGAAGCCATGTGTGAAGAGAAATAATGGTTAAAAAAACACCCCACCGTCTTTGTTTGACTTGCCTTTTCTGCATAAGTACACACATAGGAAACCTAGGACTGTACATGCTGTTTCTATTCCCATAATTTGTTGAGTCTTTCCAGAATCACTTTTCTACAAGTCCTTACTTTTAAAGCAGAAACACTAAGGAAGTCAGCAGTGAGTCCTACACTGAAAAGTGAAGATCATTTTTCTGCTAGTATAAACTTAACAAAAGTGTTTTCCTCAGGTATTATGGAAAGCTTGCTAGCAACATCCTTTCATTCAGTCTATCACCCTTTCTCAAAAAGGATTCTGAGAATATTTTAAGCACAGATTATATCTGCACATTTTCTATTTCCTTCTGCAATATATCTTTTCTTCCTCAAACTACAGCTAAAATCTTGCCCTTCTGGTTTTGCTAACCTTTGTTTTGTCTCACTCTTGAAATCATATTATAAATTCTATGTGGCAGGGCCCATTCCTTCTTACAGTAGTCTGAAAGTGCCTTTTAGAATTTCATGTACTGTAAAGGTAACGGTTAAAGATTTTAAAAAACCCACTTTTGGTTATACTCGGTTCTGTGGATGGCTGTGATGCTGATATGCATGGTTTAAATAAACAGGCTATGTGACACACATTCTCATTTTAAATTATGCTAAAAGTGAGCTTTTTAAGCCAGTAAAGCAAGCCAAAAGAAAGTACGAATGTAATGATATATTTTTCATATAAACAATAGCAAGAAGAGTTTGAATCATAGAATCATAGAATAGTTAGGGTTGGAAAGGACCTTAAGATCATCAAGTTCCAAACCCCCTGCCATGGGCAGGGACACCTTGCCCTAAACCATATTACCCAAGGCCTTGTCCAACCTAGCCTTGAACACTGCCAGGGATGAAGCATTCACAACCTCCCTGGACAACCTATTCCAGTGCCTCACTACCCTAACAGGAAAGAATTTCCTCCTTATATCCAATCTAAACTTCCCCTGTTTAAGTTTTAACCCATTACCCCTTGTCCTACCACTACAGTCCCTAATGAAGAGTCCCTCCCCAGCATCCCTATAGGCCCCCTTCAGATACTGGAAGGCTGCTATGAGGTCTCCACGCAGCCTTCTCTTCTCCAGGCTGAACAGCCCCAACTTTCTCAGCCGATCTTCATATGGGAGGTGCTCCAGTCCCCTGATCATTCTCATGGCCTCCTCTGGACTTGTTCCAACAGATCCATGTCCTTTTTATGTTGAGGATACCAGAACTGCACACAATACTCCAGGTGAGGTCTCACGAGAGCAGAATAAAGGGGCAGGATCACCTCCTTCGACCTGCTGGTCATGCTTCTTTTGATGCAGCCCAGGATACGGTTGGCTTTCTGGGCTGCAAGTGCACACTGCTGGCTCATGTTCATTTTCTCATTGACCAGCACCCCCAAGTCCTTCTCTGCAGGGCTGCTCTGAATCTCTTCTGTGCCCAACCTGTAGCTGTGCCTGGGATTGCTCCGACCCAGGTGTAGGACCTTGCACTTGGCGTGGTTAAACTTCATGAGGTTGGCATCAGCCCAGCTCACAAGCATGTCAGGGTTCCTCTGGATAGTATTCCTTCCCTCCAGCTTATCAAAAGAACCACACAGCTTGGTGTCATCAGCAAACTTGCTGAGGGCGCACTCAATCCCACTGTTCATGTCAGCGACGAAGATGTTAAACAAGACCGGTCCCAACACTGATCCCTGAGCGACACCACTCGTTACTGGTCTCCAGCCGGACACTGAGCCATTGACCACAACTCTTTGTGCGCAGCCATCCAGTCAGTTCTTTATCCACTGAGTGGTCCATTCATCAAATTATGATATTGATACCTTGCAATAACCAAAGGAAGTCTATAGCAGGTTGAGAAATGGAGGTCTGTTTTCAAACCAGTGGTACAAATATGAAGGAATGAACTTTAATGTCTTGTATCTCATTCACTGCTTTTATGTTTTGTACAAGGGAGCCGTCCGAGCACTTTCACTTTTTGAATCCTGTGATCTTATAATTAAGGCATTTCTCCAAATTTCTTTCATTGCTGTTTTACTGAAAGACAGAAATTTGTATGACATTTTTCATGTCTTTAAACAAGAATAAAAAAAGAAATAAAACTGCTGTTATGCAAAATCATGCTAGTGTTCATAGGTTTATCATCAGTATCAATATTTCTTGGTTCAGCTTCTGGCTTTGTGTGGAAATGTGGTTTGGTAACTGTGGAGAGCACAGCCAAATACATAGATTTGAAATGCAGCTTGGCTAAGTGTGTGCAACTTGGGTCTGCTCTGTTAAAAACCTGGGGTTTGATTCCTGCTTCACCACAAATGACAGCTCCTGAGTTAATCCATCTACAAACTTTGGGAAATTATACTTGTCTGTTTCTTAATGAGGCCTTGCTGAATAATAAGGGTTATGTAGTGCATAGAATTATTAATGTCAGATGAAAAGCTGCAACTAGAACTTGTGGCTCACTGCCCATCATAGTTTTGCAAGGATAAGGGTGCTTTACAGATGTAATTTGCTTGTATACTCTGGAGCTGTATGTGAGTTTTTGCAAGGTTTGGAGTTTAATGGATGTGATTAGCATATTGGGAGTTCCATGGATCTCTGGGCATGCCTAATGCAGTTAGGGGCTCAATGTGCCGGGAACAAAAAGAGGAGTTTTGATATGTCAGAAACTGTAGGCCTAAGTACTCTTAGTGCAGATTTAATTAATTTGTGGGAATGTCTGAGTGACTCCTGCTGAAAATGTAGGGAGGATAGCAAAGAGGTAACTCTGAGGCAGAAAGAGAAAGTGTGGATGATTTTAAACCAAAGTATTCATGTTTGGCAAAATTAAAAGTAGAATTATAAAATTCTAGGCTCTTATCCTGAGGGTTTTTAGGTGGATTCTTTGTAGGCAAAATGTCCATGGATGCCAGTGGGATTTTTTTCTGTGTAAGGAATGCTGGAATACATTGTGGCTAGTAAGGCTTGCTCTGCATCAGAGATTGTTGAGGAATGGTTGAACTGGGCAAGCATAACTTAAAAGGACACTTGTAAGTGGTACAAGTCCCTGTAAGCAGACCTCTATTTTATTTTGTCAGAATTTTGCTCAAGGTGATGGAGATTCAATGTACATCCCAAATGAGAAATTAGTTCCATGAGAGAAAGATTCGGGCTGAACTCTGTTGGGTTGGAAAGAAAGTCGGGGCATCTTCTACTTATGTCTCCCTTGTGTTACCTTATCTTGGTTGCCTGACGTTGTTGATGGTCTGAAGAAATCTGACTGAGGCTGTATTATTTATGTATGGAGAAGGCAGGATAAGATTTATTTATACCTGCTCACATTTGTTTTCATGAATCAGTAAGTATCTGTCTAGCCCTTTCTAAAGTAGTAGGGTCAAGGGGCATTTGATACTGAGCATTCAATGTAATTAAATATTTGCAAGTATGTTGCACATATTTTGTTTTCACTGAAGCTATCAGTATAGCCCCACATTCCATAACATACTAATGCAGTATGGCAGAGATAAGTATATCATAGAGGGAGGAGGAGATCTAAAGTACTGTCATATGTAAGCTGTTAGTATAATTATATTTTTAAGTGGTGCCTTAAATTGGTTGCTTGAACTGTGTTTTCAGTTTCTGTAGAAGAAACAGTAGAAAATAATTTGTATGACGGCCTCAACCTTTTGTTTAAGTCAACAGCACATAAAGCGTTTTAAGTTTGCTTTTTTATTGTTGAAGTCCCATAATCTATGAGGCACACTTGGTCATGAAGTAGGTTGTTATTAAAATATAATATCATGTTCATCTGTGATTATTATTTTAATTCAGTGCTCAGTTGACTTATACAAAGCTGCCTGAACTCTTTCAGTAACCACTCTCCATTCGCCTGCATTACATTTAATTTATACCAAGATGATAAAAAATTTGATTTATTTTACAACAGATCAGTAATTGTGCTCTACAAATAAGTCCGTAATGATAATCAACAGCATTTTCAACATAATTTAATTTGTCTTCTCCCGAGAGGTAGTTAAATGCAGTAATAATAACACTACTGTTATGGACTCTGCTGCAGTTAATCATGGCCTGAATATGCAGACAGCCCCAATATTGTATTGACAGAAATTAAATTAACCATCAGCTTGGGCAATCAGTGGCTGTACAGCTATTAAAAGTAATAAAGGCAACAAACCCCAACCATAGCCAATTACATTTTGACATATAAACGAAAAAAGACAGATGCTTTTGATTCAAAATTTTTATTTCATTGGAAGTAAAGAAGACATATCTTTTCATATACGTTATTTCCTATGCCTTAATTAACCAGTAGTACACATCACAGCCTAAGAATCATACTGACATAATGTAATATCAGAGGTATATTTTTAGTGCCTCTTAACCCAGTCATTTCATGTCTCCATATACAATGGCTTGGTATATGCTACAAAAGGTATATATCAAAATACATCAACAAGACAAGGTGCAACCAACATTCTAAAACAATTTAAAGAGATTAGAAAAAAGTATCTCTTTTAGTGTGGCACAGTTTTCCTAAAATCCTGCCAAGGTGAGAAGCAATACTCAAATTTTGTAACAGGGCTAATGACTTGGATTGTGCTTTGTAGGGGAGAAAGGAAGACTGTTTTCACTGTGTAGGTGGTTAGCACTTAATTTTTATTTATTTTTTTTTTTTTGCAAAATGAAACATCCATAACTTTTTAAAACTTGCTTTTATGTTGTGTTCACTTTAATACCTATTTTGTATGGCAAAATCACATATACAAGTGTATTCAAAAGCTACATATTCAATACTACATGGTAAAGTTTAAATACTTCTTCTAAATACATTTGTATACAAAATATTAAATTTATATATATTTAAGGGGAAATAGAGTAGTTCACACTTAAGGGCTATGGGTATTTTATCAGGAAGCAACGTTTTGCCTTAACAAATCAGAGGAGTTAACAGGTAAAAAATTCTGAACATCTGAATATGCTTAATTTACCTTGTAGTAGTTTCTATACGTTTACAGCTTGAAAAGTATGTATTTCAGCTCATTGCAATTTGTATCTTAGGATGCAAGAGAAATAAAATAATATGTTATTGTTCTTAATCAAAATCAAACTCAGCACATGCAAGAAGAGTATTTTGAGAAATAAAGACTTATTGTCACTTTAGACAATGTTTCGTAATCTTACATAGCATTTTCCTGGTGTATCACTTACTTTCTAAAGTGTTTTGAATACTTGGTGTTTGTACAATGATGTGTTACTTGATTTTTTCAGACTGATAGCCAAAGCCCCTGCGTGGCAGAAGGATGAAGCTTTTTAGATCAGAACTGAATTTCATTGCCTAGCCAGATAACAATCCGCAACAAGGTTAGTCCAGATCCACTGAAAAGCATAAATACCTGTTTAATTTGACACAGTATTACTGAATTCATATAATTTTTCCAGTTCCTGAGGAGTTTGCTGGATAGGGGCCTTAGTCGAGAGATGACAGTAATCCGTCACCTTTAAATCTTTCTGCTCCTTAGACTTCTTAAATTCACTATAGTTCACTTACATAGAAAAGGAAAATAATCCTGCAGGAACTACAAGATAAAACTTTGTGGCTTGGTTTATGCAGGTCAAGCTAGGAGCTCAAGGTTTTTAGAAATTCCCTTGTGGCCATAAAAGCCATGAACTGAAGTTCTTAAACAAAAAGTTTGCACAAGGCATATAGAAGAGATTTCTCTTATTCCATAAGAAAGGCCAAAAGTCAGCCCTCTCCAGCCATTTTGAAAGAAGTCATTCTGTAGTATATGTGACAGATCACAATGTTATAAAGGCTTTATTTGAGCTCATGGAGAATCATTGTTATAAACAGTGTATCCTTGCCTCAACCATTAGTGGTCTAGCTATAATAAATTTCTTCAAAGATCATTTTGTTGTACCATTTTGGTGTATACTTCATGTAAAATGTGCACTTACCTCTAAGAACGAATGTAGTAATATGCTGTCACATGTTAATGTTTAGATGTAGAATTTGGTTTAGGTATGTCACGTGATGGCAAAATTCAGACTTCTTTAAGTTGTACAGCATTGAAAAATTCCTCTTCTAGTTATGTTTCTGGGCTTCAGTTTTCTTAGACTTTATAAATAACTTTCTTTACTGGAGAACAATGGTTTTGTAAATAGGTAGTACTAGGACCAATATCTACTATCACACTTAGAATGAGGAAAGACAGATATATCACTGATGGCTATTTCAGTGATGAGTTATCTTTCCCCTCTGTAGCAATGAAGATATATGTCATAACAGAGATCAACTATCATTGTAATGCAATTTTTCTCAACATACATTTACAACAGCATTTGTTGTAAATGGTGTTGATTGCTGCCAGAAACTCAGAGGGTGGGAGATATGATTCCTCGTACTCACAGTGCAGGAAATATAGCTTAAGTAATGAATATTATAGCTGATGAATATTTGCTTCCATCCTGTAACTTTCTTCCGGGTTGCCTGAAAGTTCCATAAAGGAATTCACTCCATTAAATGCAATCTGGAAATTCTGTTGCCTCAGACACTAATATATGCTCACTTGTGTTTGTTCAGAAAAGCAAGGTACATAATATGGAAGTAAGCAGCAAATTGCAACTGTATTAATTGTAAATTGATTCAACAGGATAGGAATCCTATTATAATTTAGAGGGTTTAAAAATAAAAACTAATTTTACAGTGGTGTACCAACTAAAAAGGCTGCTTTTTTTCTACTTCAGCCTTAAATTAAACATGAAAGTATTTCAGCTCTTACTGTGCCTAAGTTTATAGACAGGGAACAACTTATCATAAACAAGGCAAATCTAGAAAATCTGTGTTTGGCATCAGCCACAGTAGCAAGTCAATAGTTATTTCCTTGTTCTGGCTCTTAAACCATAGAGATCTAGACCACCACAGGTACTTTGATAAATACAAACACCAATTAGGTATATTAAGCCAAAATCAAACATAAACTAAGCCTAAACCAAAGAGACTTTCAAAATATTTGTGCCAGTTTTGCTTTCTGTGAAAGATTTCTCTTGATATCTTCAAAGACTATGATTCAAAATGGGCATATCAGGGTAAAGGAGAATCTAGCAAAACATCTCTTCTAATTATGAGGAACTTCCAAATGGTCTTGCAACTAGGAAAACCTTAACTTAGCTTCACAAATCAACTAAAGCCAAAAAATCAGGCTCAATCTTACCATTTTGCTGTCAGTGATAACAAGGGAGTTGATCCTTAAATATCTTTGCTACCTTTTTCACTGACCTAGGAAAGAGTTTTGAGGGTTTACTGTGAGGCCCTATTTGCTATGATAGAGTATCAGCCATTGTCTCCAGTTGGCAGAGATTCTTTTCTTGTAAATGTTACTCTTTCAGCAGTACTAAATGAACTGGCCACCATTAAACTGTTCTATAGAGCCTCAATGAATGTTTTTCACTCCAAGGAGTATATCACTGAAAATTGTATAATGCTGAGCAGGATTGTCCTGGCAATCCATGTATATGTTTAGTTCAGTCACACAGTTCATGCTGAATGATAGAATATTTATGGAATAATATTGTACCAAACCTGTATAAGGTTTACAGGTATTTGCACACATATAACCCCAGAAATATTTCTGTTTCTTCAAGAAGTCAGCATTCGCTCTTTCATTCATTTGCCAATTTCATGTATTTTTTTTTAAATATTTAAACAATGCAAAACCTCTTTGTTGATATACTGCATAAATAATTAAGTTAAAATTAAGCTCAGGAATGAGAAGAATAGGGTTCTTAAGAATTGCTATCTCATCTGTCTGGTGGAAGGTATTTTTCCATTCCAGATGTTCTTATTGGACATGTAGCTTACTATCATTACTATTTATGGATAACATAAAATGAGAAAATATTAGCATGGAAAGTCCACTGCCTTAAACTGTTAGCTTTTGCATTCCTTCACTCTGATATTGACAATCTTAATATTGCATTATCATGTATTTCTCTGCCTAAAGTTGTCTTGGGTGATATGTAACTCTTTTAGAATTTATCAATAAGAATAAATTTTGAAGTTGCTGTGTATGTATTACATAACATATTACTAATCATTTTAGCATTAAAAAATATTTCCTTAAATTAACAACAATCATGAGTATACATATACAAAGAACAGAAAGGTTAATATGGGGTGAAATTTATTGCAAGGTAATTGTGAGTGAGAGCAGAAAACTTTTTAAACGACCTGAAACTTTCATTGAAAAAGCAAAGCTATTTCTTCATGTTCCTTTTTCCTTATATTTTTTTCTAATAACTAAGTTGTAAATGGTATTTGATTTTGGGATAATATAATGAGGCTCAGTGACTGTCTCTATATGTTACTATATTTTGTAGTTTTATGATAAAGAAAAATAATTTCTTTTATTCCTCCCATCCTTTCTGTAGTTGAGAAGTATTAACCTCATATTTGGATTGCATATCCTGGAAAATTGTAGACTGGAAGAAACAATTGCTTCAAGATGCAAAACTTGTGCATTTTACTGTTCTTAACAATTTATTTTGATCTAACATTAATGAAAGCATGCCCAGACAAGTACATAAGGAAACTCAAAGGTTGTGGACACAAACTGGTACTGATATTTCACACTGCAACCTCTCAAAGAGATAGAATATAAAATCCAATGAGTGGATCTGTAGTACCGCAGTTACCAGTCAATAACTTGTGGATTAATTAACTGTCCACTTTCAAAAAATACAGAATCTTATTATGCTTTCTTTGGGAGTTAGTATGTTAAGGCAAATGCCACAACCACGGTTTCTGCTATCTAGACTACACACTTGAGATAATCCAGTTGTTTGCATTATTACTAAGATGAACACAATCACCCTCTTGCTCACAGGACATGCCATGGGAATGGGAGCTGGCATTTGACTACCTCTAGAGCTGCATACTGGCTGCCCAAATATACACTTGACTTAATCAGTGGGAAGAAACAGTGAGATTATAAGCAGTAGCTGAACAGTAAGCATCTATTTTCCCAAGTAACAAGCGACAGGACAAGAGAAAGTGGCCTCAAGCTGCACCAGGCTAGGTTTAGACTGGATATTAGGAAGAATTTCTTCTCCAAAAGGGTGGTCAGGCATTGGAACAGGCTTCCCACAGAAGAGGTGGAATCACTGTCCCTGAAAGTGTTCAAAACCAGTGTAGATGCCCTTACTGACATGGTTTAGCGGTGGACTTGTAAGTCCTGGGGTAACAGTTGGACTTGATGATCTTAAAGGTCTTTTCCAACCTAGCTGATTCCATGATTCCATGATCATCCTTGTTATGCTGGTATTGTCTAGAAACCAGAGTGGCAACAGATCAAACCAGAAAACTATAACTTAAAGAAACAACGTGATATTTTGATAGCACTTGTTTTAAAAATGCAAGCACAGAGCAGCTTGATTTTAAGCATGTTGTTGTTTTAAAGCTATAACAGCTGAATGAGCCTTTCTCTGGATAAGCTTTTTGTATTAGCTGTCAGTTTCTCTACTTCTATTCATTCCTGAAAAGTTCTAAAAGACGCATTTCCTTAATATTCATTTTGGGACCAAGTGCTCGCTAGGCTGAAGCATCTGGTACAGGAGTCTTATCCTTCTCTTCTTTAAATTTTGCCATAATTGCAAAATTTAATTTTGCATTTAACTCAAATGGCACAGACAGTAGGCTTGCAATGCAAACCATGGAATCTTCTCATAAGGAGGGATGAAAGATTAGAAATAAACAATAAAAAAGGTAGCATATTCATTATATGAAAGGTAGTGCTCTTAGGGTTTCTGAATATGAGAATTCACTGGGGAAAAGAAGTAATACGGAAAACACTACCTCAAACTACTTCATCATCCTTCTTGTAATCTTTTACTTTTAAAACCATTAATGGACATATTTCAAACTTCTGCTTTATCATTGTTCCCTTCTTACTCTGTTTTTTTCTTCTGTTCTATTGCAGTATTTCATTTCCATCTATGACATCATCTTAATCCTCACTAGGGAAGGGGAAAAAGAGATGGGGAGAGAAAGGAAAAAAAACACCCCATAACAAAAAAAACCCTTCCTTGGCAACAGAAATACCTTTAAGTGTAACATAATTACCGTCTCTCTGCCCTTTCTCCCCCCTCTGGGACTATTCAGAAAACCCTCCAACATACACTTAAATCTTCAACTTCTCAGAGACACTACACGCAGATGGGAAAGATTTGATTAAAATTACAGTGCTTTAGGTTCAACTTCACCTATTAAGAAAAAAAAAGGATCTAGTGCTGGACATTTTTTCCCTGAGAAATAACTAGGTCACAGTAATTACAGACAGGGCCCTGCTGAGCACCATGAATAGGATCCCTGGGGTGGTATTTTCCTGTAACCTGTCTATGTAAGGCTGTTGACATCAACATGAATGATAACTATGCCAGGTTTCCTTTTTTTTTTTGTTTTGTTTTACTTTTTTATTTTTTTTTAATCCTTTTTTATGCCTTAGAAAAAGAAGGGGAGGAAACAGAAAAGAAGTTATAAGTGTTGTGATTTACATTTTTTTGTGTCAAGGATGCTTTTATATATTTTTCTATACGTCTGTGTGATTATTTTCTTAGATTATTTTTTTTGAAGTTGAATTTTGGCCTTCAAGCAATGAAGAGACCAACACAAGGCCAGTAACAACACAGAACATTAGACACTGTTGAAGTCCAAATGTTAGGATTTTTCCCAGTATTCAAATTAGTAGGAGCTTTCATTTTTGAGCATTTACCCACTTTAAGACAGGTGACTTGTACAACTAGATACTGTCCACCAAATTAATTTTATATGCATTTCAAGTCATGTTACACATTAAAATCTACACTTTGTCATTGTTTCAGCTAATAAAAGTCCTGAACTACCCATCAAAAATTAGGCTGCACTGGTGGAGACTAGAAATTGTAGCTGTTGACACACCCCAGGAATTAAACAGAATCAGTGGAAAGTGTATTGGTAGAGAATATCTAAATAATAAAGGTAAGAGCAATAAGCATTAGTGTCAGTACATTGGGATGGGGCTAAAGAAAAACAGTGAAAAATTAGATTGAGCTCTTAGTGTAACTAGAAATGCATGTAGGAGGTTCATGGAATTCAGAAGAGGTACTGTCTGGAGCTCTTCAAAAAATGTCAAAAACTAAAGGATGAGCCAGGAAAATACGTTTGTTGGAAGAAGTAGACAAAAGGCAGCAAGGACAAAGTCCTTACCTTCTTTCTTCTTATTTTCTGTTTATGAAAGAAATATAAAGCACCAATCTGACCAGCAAATAGTCTTTGCCAAGCTCAGAATCAGTTATTAAGGGAAATGTTGAGGCATCTCTTACATCATGTGCTTAACCTTCTAGAAGATGGTTTTAATGGCTTGACAGTCTGAGGAGGAGGCACGATAAGTGAATCTTTGTTCTGTTGACTCTTGACTGATATTTGCCTTGAACATGTCTAACTGCTGTTGTAATTAAATGCATCTCTGAAGGAGCCTGTCTCAAACTCAAATGTTAGAATCAATTAAAGTATCTCAAGATAAACTGGGAAATGTAACCTATTCCATGGCAAAAAATCCTCATCCTGGTGTAGAAGAGAATCAGGACTGTTACAGCCTCAAAATAATTGGCTTTTGTAGATACCAAGCAAAAAGAGAGTGTTTCAGAGGGTTTTTTTTTTTGCTCTGAAAACTCTCTGAGAGTGCAAATAGGCAACTGGTTCATGATACCTGCTAAGCTTGAGAAAGAGGCTAACATCATGAATTGGTCAGAAATGGGAGCTATTGGTTGAGAAATGACACATAGGCTGAGTATAGACTCTGGTGGTGCATGGAAAGCTTTAGATGCTTATGCTTGATGTAATAACATAGCATGGAGACAGACAAGGGGATACAGAAAAAGGAATAATATGGCCAAATCAATAGCCTGAGAAAATGATCTTTGAGAGTTAGAGAATAAAACCTTATTGTGTTTTTTAGAGGTGATATGTAAAACTCTTTAGTGCCTTCCAGGGAGCGTTGAGGAGCAGGGAGCATTTGGGTGAGGCTTAGTTCCTCATGTGCCTCTCACGTTGAATAGAGATTTTTTCCTCTCTAGTTATTGAAAAAGGAGGAGGCTGAAAAAGCCGTGCTTGGAAGCCCTGTAGGAGAGAGCTCACCTCCAGGCATGTTGAGATGCCTCGGCTTTCTCACTTGGAACAGTCATTAATACAATCTGCACAGTGCTGTGTTGTGCTTATTAGTCACATTCTCCATGTGGTGGTTTTTCCCATTCTCTTTGTACTTTGATAGGGTCCTCCGTTGCTGGTTTTATTTTCTATATATTGTCCTGAGCTTCCATTCTTCTGTAATATCTTTCAGCCATTTTCTGTCTCTTATGAAATTGTTCAACCCTATTCTTCTTCGGTTCCTTACTTGCCACAATGGCTATTCCTACTGCCATCTTTAACAACTGAACAGTGATGCAGGCTCTAAAGTCGTGAGGTGGACTTAAACACTGTAAAGGCAGGGGAGAGTCCTTTCCTGACTCTTTGTTAGCTGAAAGATTGGCTTCTGCCCTTTGAAAAAATTGACAGATGCAAGGAAACACTTCTGCAAGATAAGGCTTCCCCCCTCCCTCAATCATCTCAGCTCCCATAGCCTCTGTCCAACCGTCCTCCCTGAATTGCATAGCAGCAATTCAATGTGCCTAGCAGTGAGAGAACTGCTTCTGCAACTCTTAGATATCCTTCTTATTTATTTATTTATTACATGCCTTCTGGCCATATGTAAAATGTCATGTCATGGCTTACCCTCCTGACTGGTGAAAACTGTTTTGGCTCACAGTATCATAGAATCAACTAGGTTGGAAGAGACCTTTAAGATCATCAAGTCCAACCACTACCTCAGGACTGCCAAGACCACCACTAAACCATATCACTGAGGGCTTTATCTACACAGTTTTTGAATGCTACCAGGGACAGTGACTCCATCACTGTCCTGTGAAGCCTGATCAAATGCCTGATCACCCCCTCTGTGAAGAAATTTTTCCTAATATCCAGTCTAAATCTCCCCTCTCCTCAGCACAGTTACTCACTGCTATAGGTTACTCACCTTCTCTGGTGTTTTTTGCAAGGAGTTTGCTTACCAAGGCTGGGTTTCCCAAGCACTTTCACAACTCCAATGATAATAGGTTTGTGTATGCTGTATCACAGTATCACAGTATGTTGGAGATTGGAAGGGACCTCAAAAGATCATCTAGTCCAATCCCCCTGCCGGAGCAGGAACACCTAGATAAGGTTACACAGGAACGTGTCCAGGCGGGTTTTGAATGTCTCCAAAGAAGGAGATTCCACAACCTCCCTGGGCAGCCTGTTCCAGTGTTCCGTCACCCTCACTGAGAAGAAGTTTCTTCTCAGGTTTAAGTGGAACCTCTTGTGCTCCAATTTGTACCCATTACCCCTTGTCCTTTCATTGTTTGCCACTGAGAAGAGCCTGGCTCCATCCTCGTGACACTCCCCCTTTATATATTTATATACACTAATAAGGTCACCCCTCAATCTCCTCTTCTCCAAACTATAGAGACCCAGCTCCCTCAGTCTTTCCTCATAAGGGAGATGCTCCACTCCCTTAATCATCTTAGTTGCCCTGCGCTGGACTCTCTCCAGCAGGTCCCTGTCCTTTTTAAACTGAGGGGCCCAGAACTGGACACAATATTCCAGATGAGGTCTCACCAGGGCAGAGTAGAGGGGAAGGAGGACCTCTCTCGACCTACTAACCACCCCCCTTCTAATACAACCCAGGATGCCATTGGCCTTCTTGGCCACAAGGGCACAGTGTCGGCTCATGGTCACCCTGTCGTCCACCAGGACCCCCAGGTCCCTCTCCCCTACACTGCTCTCTAACAGGTCATTCCCCAGCCTATACTGGAACCTGGACTTGTTCCTGCCCAGATGCAGGGTGATGGTGATATGATCCAGTCATATTTAGTTCACAGTAATCACACCCTTTTACTCAAAACAGCATAGCTCTGATCTAAACCCATTAATCTAGAGATGTTTACACAAAGAGATTAATATAGCTCAGAAAAGCATAACCTTTGTCCATAGAAATGTCTTAAGATAATGAGTTTTATTCAGTGGGCTGGGTGTGTAGAAAGGTGTATTTTGGATGTAGACATCTAATTCTACATCCTAAATCAGCAGTAAAACAAAGCTTGTGCAGGCAGAGAAGCTTCAGCTGCATACGTGGAGGTATAAGGATGAAATGATCTCAGTTTAGAGCAGATGCTTGAGATAACACTGACCAAATGAAGAGATAAATAGACTAACAGGTGAAGCAGAACAAAAAAAAATCTTTACTTGTATTTAAAAATACTCTTATATACTTTCCCCTTCCTGCATCATGCTGACTAAAACAACCCCAAAACTTTCTTTGCTTTCTCAAGTTATACTAAAGACACATACCTTTGTTTTTCTTTTATTTAGAATTTTTTAAGTCACATTACAGCCTCGACATGAACAAATTCCTGAACAGTCTGTATCTCTAGGATATCATTTTTAGTTTGGAGAACAGATGAACCAGATGAACTTATTTATTATATTTATACCATAATGTACTTGTGATGCCTGACAACAATTGATACTAGATCAGCTATCAGTTTGGAATTAATTAGAATGCATATGGATTTTTGAAATAATTAGATATAAATTAGTTAACTAAATGTTAGATCTACGTTAAAATTCAGCTAAAAGAGCCAAAGTGCTCAGACCAAAACCTGATTTCAATGGAACTTCATACAATGTTAGGTCATTATTATATGGATTGATTCTGAGTATCCCAGAAATTTATTTTAAAGTTAGTTGCCTCAGCCCCTAGGACCTCATGTGGTCAACAGGCACAGAACTGGAAAGAGCACCATGTCCCAGTTCCTGAGTCCAAGAAAATTGAAAGAACTGTAAAAATGTAGATGATCACAAGAAATTTCAGGAAATTAGAGCTACTTAAGACTGCAGGGAAATGCAGAAAATTCCTGGTACCCCTACCAGTTTAAGTTTTTCAAGAAAGCTATACCAATCAGACATCTATAAATGAAAATTCACGTTAGATATATATTAACTACTGTGCTTGTATCCTGTCATAGCCAGTCTGTGCTGGTTGAGAACAAGGCAGTTGTTTTCTGCTGCTGAGTCTTTATGTGTTTAGAAAAAATAAATCTTTCCTGACCAGTCGCAGACCTAAGTATGGGTTTTGATATTACTGCTTGTCTGAATGCAGAATTTGTAGTAATTTAATAGAACTCCTTTATGGATCATACAGATATACTACTTGAAACAAGTCACCTACTGCATTCTTTTGTGCATCCCTGCTGGATTTTAAGGTGCAGTCCACATGCTTCACTCAACAATGGTTGTTTCCACTTAAAATCTCCAAGCAGGTGACTCAGAACGTTTCCTCCCATCAGGACACTAATGGTCATGAATGTCACTGCCCAATGCAACCCCCCCCCCCCCCCCCCCGGGACTCCCTCACTCTGCCTATGGCCCAGGATCTGCTGGTCAGATCCCATTGAGGGCTTTTCTCCGTTTGTTCCCTTTTGATGCCTAAGGGGGATATTCCTTATTTCAGGATTACATGGCTCACATGGAAGACGTTCAAAAATATTTTTTCATCTTTTCCACATCCATAGGCTGTGGCTGCAGTGGGTGAGGTGTCCCTGTAATAAAAGATAGGGTTTGAAGGATGGCATTATAAGACTTGAAACTAGGTCCTGTTACCAGATTTCCTTCCACTTCATTTAAGTCCCTCAGTCGCTTCTAGGATCAGACAGAAACCAACAACCTGAAAGTCCAGGCACCTTCTATTCTGCACTCTGGTACCACCACATCCACAAAAAAACATGTCTTTCTCCTTGTTTCTTCTCACTACAAAAAAGTTGTTCTGTTTTATCAGCAAACGTAGTAGCTGCATACTTCCTCTCCAAACTTTTGGCATCCACCCACTGCTTTCTCACTGACCTTGAAAAAAAATGCCAGTTCAAGGAGGTTGAATGCTTGTAACCTGTAATTTGTGGTTCCATGTAAAATGAAAGGAGCAAATGTGTATATTTTCATATGTATCCACAGATTGCTTCTGTTGGGATGGTTGTATGCCTTGGAAAATCACCTCCTAAATTAGTTTTGGGCAGACTTCTTTGAGGGCTTTTCTTTCCACATCATCTCTATCAAAAAGACTATCTGTCATGGAGGATCCAACCAATCTGGACAAGCTTGAGCCAATGGGGAGGGCTGGTTGAGTACCTAACATTTGAATTATATGAATTTCTTAAACAACTTAATGGGGGGAGATAAAAATAAAATAAAATATCTCAATCTGTATAGCACAGTCTTTTTGTTGTTTTGTTGTTGTTGTAATTCTGTGACTTAATGAGAGCTGTCTCATTAACAGTGTATCTTTTGGGTTCACTGAGCACTGTGTTGAGTTACTTATACAGTGCTGATCCATTAGTCTTACAATTAATTCTACTGGATATACTACAGGTCTTTGGTAGAGGTGCTATTTACCACCAGGACTAAGTGATACAGAGTCTGGTCAATGGCAGTCCTTTCCTTTACAAATGACAGTGTGGATTTTTGCAGATCAGAGGTATTTATTGACTTCATTCTGAGAGTGAAGAGTCCTGTGAATCTCCACATTTTTCGCAAATGAGGTATAACCTGGTAAATTTGAATCTGATTTGTGTCTATATAATGAGTTTAACTCAAGAGAAAACTAAATACTTTTGAAACTGGTGCTTCATGACTTTCAATACTAAGAATTTATGCCACTGGTTTTGGTATAAAAATAGTATGAATCCATTTTACATTAAATGTAGAAGTTTTTGCACAACTTTATGCAAAATAACTTTTTATTATACTACAGTTCTGTGCAGTTTACTCTGTAATAGTGCTTTCAGGTAAGAGCTTAAAATTGGAGGTCATGTTTGCTCCTCATGAATATTAAATATCCCAGGATTATTTTCATAATCATACAGATTCATAGTATGCCCTTGAGCAGAGCTACATTTCCCCCAGTACTGGGTAGTTCTACACGCTTCCGCAATCAAATGGGTGTCTATAAGTTGAGACAATGCTTTGAAAAGAGTCAAATTAGAGGCATGATATAAATGTACTAGAATACATTTGAACAGAGGAAAATCCATCACAAAAACACTTGCACAGCATAAATCTCTTGAATGCTGTGAATCCTCTCTTCCTACTGAATGTATGCAGAGGAGTTCTGTATGCTTGGACACGTCAGTGCTCATGAACAGGATATGGAACCATATAGCACCATTCCTATCTCCTCTCCCATTCCCAGGAAGGACTATCTGTGCCTTTGGGATTAGATAACTGTGAAAAATTCAAGGGTTAAATGTTGGGATTGTCCTGGGATATTCTTCCTTTCCTTGCTTTTCAAGAAATTTGGATTTCATTCTGGGGTTGCTTTCCATAGAAGCTGGGATAACAGGGAATCCTGTTCTTTCAGTCTATAAAATTTTTCTGCTGTACAGTTTTTTACTGTAACAGATTTTGACCTGGGAGCTGGCTGAATTTCTGGCTTCATATTCAAGTATACAGAGGAAAGGGAAACGGTCTCCCTTTGTTATATTCTACAGGCATTCCCGAAAAAGAGGGGTATGACTCCTGCTGCACTCTTGTTCTTTAAACATAGTCATTCTTGCTCTGACCTGAGTCACAAGAGTTGACACTGGACTGGACTGGATCTAAAGCCATGGTCTGAGGAATTCTGAGGATATTTTTAAATGTATGTCAAAAGATTCTTCTGGTTCTGATTAAAGCTCTTTCTTTCTTTAGTGAACAAGGTAGTAAGGCAAAGTGCAGAATCATTTTCAGTGTAGTAGAAAGAAAAAATAAAAGCCTTTTTCAGAATTATTTAATTGTAAATTCTATGGAAACCTATACTGTACTGTTTGGCACTGGAGTAGACAGGCTCCAGTCTCCATCTAAGATCTGTTCACAGATTTGTGAATGTTTCTTAGACGTTCTGGTTTCAGCTGGGATAAAGTTAATTTTCTTCCTAGTAGCTGGTACCGTGCTATGTTTTGGATTTAGGATGAGAATAAAGTTGATAACACACTGATTTTTCCATTGTTGCTGAGCAGTGCTGTTATCTCAACCCACAAATTTTCTTACTTTTACCCTTCCGATTCTCTCCCCCATCCCACTGGGGGAGGAGTGAGTGGCTGTGTGGGGTTTTTTGCCTGGGATTAAACCACGACAGATGTATTTGAGACTGTATCTGACACGGCATCTTCTTCACATCTCTACATCTCAGGAAATTTTGCAAAACTGACCTAAAAACATCTTCTGTGATGTATGCGTATAATTTTCTCCTCCCCTCTCTGCCAGCTGAATCAAGTAATTGCAACATATTAGCATGCATTTTGTTTGTATACAGTCAGCTGCCTAAGAACATATAGATACACAGAAAGTATTTGGTAGCTTTGCGACCTTGAGATATGAGCCATTCATCATTGACTAGCCTAAGAATACACATCCTCGTATGTTTTATTCATAACCCTATATGTGTGTGTAAATATACACATATATGCAAGTAAATATTCATTTTGTACATATTACACATTATAATGAGCGTGAGTTATAATTTGAAAAATGGAAGCCAGTGGGAAAAATTCTTACAAGTGACTACTCTTTTCTCCTTTGATACCTTTCCAAATTGATGTTTCCATCTCATTGTTTTTGTATTTGTTTTTAAGTTATCTAAAAGATTTTAAAATGGGGTATTATTTAACAAAGAAGAAAACTTTACCACTTTCTCATGTAAAGCTAATGTGACAATAAAACTGTCAACAAGGAGGCAAGATCAGTCTCACAAAAATCTTGAAACCTCTAAGTGGAATTTGCATAAAATAGTTTTGGTATTATTATTCACTGTTCTTTCACTGACAGATATGTCAAGGCCTTAAAACCTAAAAGAACAATTATGCTATTGTATCTCTCAGAGGATTCAAGGGGTGTGTCTTTGGTGAAAAAGTGCTATTAGAGCTTTGAAAAGCAGTAAAAAGACAGCCCAAGGGGCTCTTTAGCTAGTCATTTTAAAAAGAATGCCTGGGCTTTAAGTGTCTTAAAGTACATTTATTCAACTCTTACTTTGTGCTTTAAAAAAACTGCTCATAATTAATGTCTGTAACATTTTTTTAACATCTGCATTAGCTATAAATAAAAACTCTTGATAAAACCTTTATTGATTAACTTAAACTGTGATCTTTCGTGAATGTTTCTGTATTTCTGTCAAGCATATTGCAAAGAATTATATATAAGCTTTTGGGTTAAGCTAATATTGAGGAAATTGTTGAACAATTATAGACCAAAACAGGAACTAATCAGTAAATCCATTACTTGAACAAGCTAGCTTAACATAACATGTCTGACATTAAAAATGAGGGATTGATAAGTAATGTATCATTACAGCTGGATGTGCCATAGAAGTCAGCAATCCAAATGTAATTTTATATTAAGCATGTTCATGATTTTAGTTTTAGACTTGCTGGAGTTTGGGCAAAAATATATATTTTGAAGTTCTCATTAGAGAACAAGCTGGAACAGGCCTGTAAAGTAGAAAATCACTAAGCAAAGAAAGAAGATGTAAAATAAGTCATCATCATCATGGCTTGACTTCCCGAACGAAGATTTGTAAAATAAGTATAGAAAATGAATTGGACTTGAGAATATGGAGTAAAGAGACATCAAAAAGAATTTCAATAGCAAAAATCAAGAGCTGAATTAGCAAACTTTAATTGTTGTCGACACTTGCCAGCTAATAAATGTACTTTAGAATAAGACCAAAAATGGCATGAAATTAATTTATTTCATACACTTCACTGTAGAATGGAGTAATTATGAACTTGGCAGCCAGGTGCTATATTGGCCAGAGACCAGCTTAATATACAGTATTTGATTATAAAATGATTCATTATAAATATGGCAGGTCTATCTCTTATCAGGTTTGTCATACATCAATATAAAGCAAATGCAGAAAAAGTGCTGACCTTCACCAGCTATTTTTATTATAAAAGCATACACTGCTATTACATATAGAGTACGCTGAGGTGATATTCAGTTCCCACAGTAATAAACTCTTTACAGCTACTAGAGGTATGTCGAAACACTTAGAGGAGTCTGCTTAAAACAGAAAACCAGGAAAAATTATTACTCTTAAAATTCCATAACAGAACACAGCAACTTCCATTAACATTCTTATAAGTAGCACTGCAAGTCAGTAACTTCATCTGAATAATCTTTACATATTCTATACACTAACTATAAAAAATACCATAAAAACCAGTGTAATGCTAATTATTTGTAAAAATTAAGCTGTAAATCTTTTACTGGTGACCACTCTAACAAATTGTGAGTGGTTAGAAAGTCTGATGACGTATATATAAGGTTATGTTCATATAATTTCAATTCTGTCATGCCAATATTTAGGTAAAGCTGGCAGCAGTTGGTTTCCTATTCTGGATATTAATCTATATTTTATGTGATATTCACTTAATGCTTAAGTAAGTACTTATTCTAATTAAACTCAGTATGAATCTTGCAGAATGTAGCATGCAGTTATGCAGGACTCTGGTTTCTCACGAGACAGTTCATTTTGCATTTACACTGCTGGAAGTTTTGTCATCTTACAGACATGTAGAATCAGGGATTTTGTTTTGTGATTTTGTGCGCAGGTTTGTTATATGCGTGCATAGAAAAATAAACAGACCTATGCTTCTGTGTTAGAACTTAATGTATTGCAGCATTCTGATGCTGGCACTTGGGCCAACATGCATCACACTATTAGGTGATTTGGGATTCTGCAAAAATATATTATGCAAGTATGGATGGATAGCACTTTATAAACATGAGATTGAACCATACCTCTTATCTGTCCTTGAATTTTAGGATTATCATTGACTTTGCATGAAAAATTCTCCCTATCCTTCCTCAATGTATATCAGTGTTGTCTTTTAAAGATTAGGATTTATAAAGCAGACCATAATTGTCAGATTTTAAAATACAGTTAGGCTTTCTTTCCAGCTGCATTCTTTGTTAAAAGCTGCTTAAATTCCCATATATCTAATGATGTCTTTTTAATGACTTTCCCTGATTTAAACCCTTTCTCCATAATTTGATTTTTCTTCTCCTTTTCTTTTTGTCCCCAGCTAATGTAAGAGCATTCTGACAGAACCATATTTAATTAAGGATATGGGCCAAATTCTGCCTTCGGTTAAAACCCATTCTCTGCTTCAAAGTTGATGGATAATGTGGAGATGGAGACTGAGGTGGTATTATCCTAGCTAATAGATTTTGTAAAACAGCAAGCAATGAGCTCGGTTAGAATGGGGCAGTGGTCAAGCACAGGCCTTGTTCCTGCAAATCTTGAGTGGACAGGCAGCAGGGGAAGCACTTGCAGCTTTTGCTCTGAATGCTTTAGGCAAAAGTAGTTTCACTCCATTCCTACCCCAGTGTTCTTACCAGCCTTTGCAGCACTTTTTCATGTAGGCATTTAATCAGAAGAAAGTACTGACAAGGAATTTAAAAGAAAAATAGGACAGTGGCCTTGCTATTTGCCTAAAAAGGGGTAGAAAGCAAGAGACCATTATTAGTTCGACAGAGAAACAGGGAGTCAGCTGTCAGAGCTGGAATTGCTGCCATAGTGGTGAGGAGGAGGTGCAGTAAGGGCCAACTTGAATAAATAAGCAGAGGAAAGCTCTGAAACGGGGGAAGGAACTTAAATGTCATAATCAGGGGACTGATGGATTCAAAGTGTGGGAAAGATACTTCAGGTCAGACTGAAAGGCAAGGCAGAAGTTCCTTAGTTGTACAGGATTGTGCAGAGAAGAATGTGATATGAGCATGTAGGAGGCTAGAAGGGAAGATCTGCAGTGAACAAGGTAGTAAGGGTAAAAACAGAAGGTAAGGACTTGAACAAGTATTTATAGATGTGGTCATAAAGAAATATCTGACCATTGAAGACAAAATTCAAGGAGAAAGGGTAGAATTTGTATACAGCCTTCTTAGAGTAGGAAAAATTGAGAAGAAAGAAACCAAAGAGCCTATCAAAGCTGTGGGTCTACCCAAGAGAATAGACTGTGGGTTTGTTATACAGAGTGAATGATGTCAGTGCAAGAGGCACTCACAATAGCGTTTCTGAAATGTGACAGTGGTAATGGCTTTTCAGATGTGTGACTCAGAGAAGTTTGCCCTTTTTTTTTTTTTTAAAAAAAAAAGGGGGATGGACTTACCTACGCAACAGAAATACCATCCTTGTTCCCACAGAATTCTTTAAGAATTACCCTTTCAGGTGTAGTATCTGTTTTCTCTAAAGAAAAACCTTCCTTTCTCTAGGACTCTCCAGAAGTCAACATATCTCTTTTGTATAGGTATATGTAAGTTCAGAATTATACCCTGCATATGTCACTATGTTTGTTCACTTACCCATTAATAAGTAAGTTTGCTTTTTGGTATACCCTTTTGTGCTAGAAATAGAAGTATGTCTTGCAGGTGCTTCTCTTAGGCCCTTAATGTCCAGTTCTCTTGAACACAGAAGGAAAACTCCAAGAAATATTAATTAATCTATTCAGATTACTACACTATGAAACGTTTGTGTCTTGTAGCATCTTGATCTGAGTGAGCTATTTACGTTGGTATGAAAAGTATATTAAATATTTAAGGTTGTGTGTCAGTTTGCTAGTTTTGGCGCTTTGGGGACAGGGACTATTATTTACTGTATATCACAAACAACACCAAGTACAAGAGGGCCTCGACCTACTAGTCCTCCAGGAGCTGCTGCAATAAATAATAGTAGTTGGGGAACAGTCTGTCATTCTAACATGCTGCTGTTACTGTTGTAGTTTAAAGTGAAGTGGAAGTATCATCTTGACAGTACTTACTGGTTCTGGTTTTTGGTGGTTGATATTGTCCTTATTGCAGTAAATTCAGTGAAAGATGTTGTGTCAAGCCCTGACCCTGCTGAAAACCCCAAACTTCTAATGAATGCAGGTGTGCTCCAGGTGGCTGGCATCCTTCGCGCTCAAACCCAATTCAAATACAGTAATACACACACACCCCTACTGTATACTGGGCACAACACTTAGTCATCTGTGTGAAACAATAGTAATACCTGAACTCTGTGGTACCACCACCCTAAGGAGGGACAATGTATTAAACTGAAGCTGAGAATGTTATGGCATACTAAATGTTGTTCTGTGTTTTTCTATACATCCTCTATTGTCCTTCAGTGACAGGATGGGCCTCTTATTTCGCCAAAATGAAAGATCAGAACAGTGCTGCCCTGCTTATGAGGTCAGCTGTGGGTCTAAAAGCAGGTTGTGCTGCATTATCAGTGTCTCATAAGAACCCTGAAATTGGTCCTGTCTCCTCAAAAAGATCACAGGGAATGTGAGGAGTTAAAAATGGGATGAGAACAGACCCCCTGATTTAGGTTATATATAGTAATAGTAGCGTAACTTAATTTGGTGGTGAATTAATACTTTCTGGGTGTCAGTATTTGGATAATTCAGATGATGTCACCTATCACTAATCTATGCCTCCTTCACCAGTCAGGAATCTGACGTCTGTGGGTGGGTAATAAGAGACCCAGTACCTGAAAAGTTTCATTGTGCTCCCTGCTGTTTCAGGTTTAAAGAAAGGCTTGCATGACTGAAAGCTTGTCTGTTCTTTTCTAACTATGTCAATTGGTTTAGCAAATTCTATTAGCTTTCTGTACTAACCCTGCCTCTAATCTATTGCTCATTGCACTGTGCTTTTCCCTTAATTACCCTTAAATACAATCCCTTCCTCTTCATTTTTGCCTCGCCTTTCTATTTTTCCTTTTGTCTACCCTTTTCATATATTTATTTCCCATATCTGCCACTGTTCCTATGGACAGCAGCGTTGCGGGACAGACTCTGAAAAAAAGCTAGTTGGAGTAAGATTTGTCTTGACAAAAATGACAAGAAGTTTGATCTGACAGTATTTTCATCTACTGATTTGGGGGGAAAAGTACTTTGAAAATTGTCAGAGGAGACTAGAAAATCATTCAGGAAGGTGAGTACTGAAGTTAAGTTGATTTTTTTTCCCCTAGTCATTGAGAGAACATTCCATTACTAACAAAGGAATTCACAGAAATCATCCAGTCCAGAGTTACTTGTATACCATAATGTTCCGAAGCACTGTGTAAATACATAACTAAAAACATTTTTCAACTGGAATGAAGATTAGGAATATGCAACAGTTTTTATAATTCTGTAATTATCAAAAGAAAAACTAGGAGTTAAGTTTACATTTTGAAATATTTGAAATTGCAGAAATGCACATTCCAGGAATCTAAACACATGCGACTCTTTCTTTTGGAAAGTAATGCTGCTTACCTTACCGCCTTTATATTCCTTTTGTTCCTACTATGTAAGACCTTATTTTTTAGTGTTGAGGGCTTTTTCTAAGGATCCTTTTTTTCTAAGAATATAACTAGGAAATATGCTGCTGCTGTATTATTTAAATTGGAATCGTTCCTGTAAAGCAAACGGATTCTGTAATTTTGTGACTTTCTGGAGCCTAATGCCTTTCTTTTTTATCTTCTGAGCTTCTTGGACCAGCAAAGTGGAAGTTATATTTTACTATTTTCTCTGAGGGTTGGAAGTTCTCTGTTTCTTTCTTTTAATTTTTGTAAGCCTGTCAGTTGTTACGTGGTTTTAGAGAGAGTGTAAGTAGGTTGTAGCTCATCCCAGTCATTATGTCAATGCATTCATTATTGCTTTTGAGGAATTCACTTCCCTTTTCTTATGTGATTGTGCATCCTGCATGTCTCCTGGAGGGTTGGTGTTTAGAAGAACTTGTTGACAATGCATCAGCTTACATGGGCAGTAGAAATCTTGGTTTACCTCATGTGGTTGCAGTGACATTTCTTCAAGCATCAGGATGATGGAGAATCAAGAGCAGGAGTTTACCAAGAGAGCCTTGAGAACAGCCTCTGCAGGTGGGCTTTAGGCACATTATTTTAGTCAGGTCTCCATTTCCCTAAGGAGAAATTGGCTGAAGAAGCAGAAGAGGGTAGAACAAGTTGGTTTTTTTTGTATTTTTGGTGCAGTCAATAAAAAAATGACAGCTTTCTGAGAAGACTGTAGGTAGAATGAACATTTATTATCTTTTTCTTGTGAGGAATGAGAACAAGAAAAGAAAAGAGAGCAAGTGTTTGAGTTTACATATAAAGATATAAAAAACAGCAAAAAGGGGGAGTTTGGTCGTAACACACATTTTCCTTTTCTTGCCTCAGTGTGTTTGTCTTGCATTATGTTTTGAAGAATGGATAAAGAGAGCTTAGAGAGGTAACTTTTATCCATATCTTTCATTAAAGTTTACATACCCAGTTAGTAATTCAGACATAGTTTTACATACAAGTCAATTGCAAGTATTAAACATTTTCAATACATCCTTGAGAAAATTCCTGAGAAAATTCCTGATTATTCTCTTTCCTATCTCAAAATTGCACTTACCTCCCCAAGACATCACAGAGAAGTTAATGTAGAAATGACCTGCTGGATGATTTCTAAGGAGCTGTCAAATCAGGCACATAACTGAAGGCAAATTTTTACTACTACTGTGGCCTATCACTTCCCCATCATATTGAAAATATCTGTCAATGGGTGTACTGAAAAAGAGTATTCTTCAACTTGTTGTAGTAAACAATACGGCAGAAAAAAACAGTATTATAACATTCCATGTAACCTTTTGAGAAAAGTGCTAATTTCATGGGGAGTTTTAGGAAAAAGTGCCAATTTCATGCAAATTCAGAGGAAAAAGATAGATTGGAAGGTTTTACTTGGGAAGCATAAAACCTGTAATGACTGTAAAAGATATACAAGCCTAATAATAATGAAAGCAACACTCTTTTACTAGTATATATTAATCACCTCATATCATGCTGGCAAATTGCAGAAACATGATGTTTTACTCCATGTATGATGAAATGCAGCTTTACATTAATTTCCAAACTGGTCTAAAAGTGGATTCTTAAATCGATGTCTTTTGGAATTCTCTGGTGGTTCAAGTAGTTCTACCTCCTATAGTAGCCTCAAAGTACCAAGGTCATTCCGAGTTTAGATGTCTAGCCCATGTGAATAAATAAGTGTGGTTGATTAGTTGAACAGGCTATATGAGGCTGAGCTCTCTGTTATTGCTCCTTCTCTTTTTACTCACTGAGGTTTATGGGGGCATGGGCAGAGCATGCTGTATGAAAGCAGCACATTCAGCCAGTGATAGGAATATTTTACTGTTGAATTTGAAATGAACGTAAAATAAAGGTGAGAAAAATCAGAATTGGTTTTGTGATTATTTAGATTTTCAGTGATTTACTTGTCTTCTCTGCTATCATGTAATTGATGAGAGGTGAAAAAATGTAACATACACCCTTCGGAAGGGCAGAAACTTTGTAATTTGGATGTGTCTATTTGCAAAATTTCATTCAACTCTGGAAGTCTTGTCTGCTTCCAATGAAGAATGCTAGTAGCCAGACTGAAACTATCAAAAGAATATAGAAAGCTTAATATAATTTTTGCAAGGCAGGCAGTTATAGCTACTCGTATGTGGTATGAGCATTTTATCCCCCTTAGCACTTTAACAGCTGAGATTAACTCTTTTCAGGTAGATTTAGGCAACTGTTTGAGGCTTCTGGTTCTGATTTGGAAAAGATGCAAAGCTGCTCTGTGGTGTCAGCACCAAACTATAGAAATCTCTGAAGCTAATATTATTCATGATGTTTGTCACCTTCAGATACAATTACATGTGAATGAATGATATTGCCTGTTTTTAGCTATGCTGAGCTAAAACCAGAAACATGTTTTTATAGATTTATATATAATTGAAATGGTAGAATTACTGAATGAAGGATGTTTACCATATCTGATTTTTCTCTTTCTCTAAAATTTAATGTTTAGGCTCCTTCATCTACATTTTTTGATTATTAATCTCTTTAACTGTGCTTGAATTGGATTATAAATGGCCTAAACTAGTCACAAACTAAAACAATATTCATGGTACTTCAACAGTTTCTTTGCAGAGTCACAGAAAAGAAAAAAAAAAAAAGGGAATATATGTCAAAGTCAAAATGTGTGACCTCAGCTATTCCCAAAGTGGTTTGAAAAGCACTTCCAGAAGAATGAGGAGATGGACTATAACCTGGGTGTAGTGTAAAAAGAAATTGTATAGTGTTCCTCATATAGAATCTTTAATAGAGAGATGACTCTTTATGGAGTTGTAACTTTAAAAGGCAGTTTTATTGACTTACAGGATACTTGTACGTCCAGCAAAAGATTAAACATTATCTCAGAGAAGTCCACTATAGTTTAGCAAGAGATCAAAGAGTTCCATTTAGAGTGCAGTAGGAGCTAAAATATATTTATAGCAAAGGTTTATGTAGCTCTGATGAGGCCCCCCTAGGGAACTGGAAGATACTCAGTAGGTGAGAAGAAGATAAAGGAGGGGGAGATGGGTGGGCAATTATTGCCAGTCTAGAAGGAGGAGGCAGAACAAATTATTCTAATGGTAGTTTTTGGGAATACATCTTGAATGCAAAAGCTGATAGCAATAATTGAACGTGATAAAATCCTAGACAGTGAACTTTCTTTTAGCACAAACATGTCAAGACTAAAATATCAAGTCACATAAAGACCCTCCACCCCCTTCCTGACATCATGGTTCAAAATTAGTCATGGTTGGCAAATTTAACCTGAACTCACTGAAAAACAATTAAAAAAAAAAAAAAGCCACAATGGGAAAATGGTGAAAACTGTCTCTTTCCACTAGTTGTGGTTGGGAGGACTTCTAGAGGCGTATCCTTATTGTAACCACTGAATGAAAAAGAAGAGATAATATTATTACACTTCTAAAATCCTGGAAATAATGGAGAGTCTAGGTAAAGAGTCTAGCTGAGGTCATAGATTTACACCACAAACTACCATGCTAAATCTATAGAAATAATTAAAAAGCTACAATTTTCTGCTTTCATGGTTGTTTGTAAAATCTCAGACTACCTCAGAATAGAGCACAAAATGTGCCGTTCTTGCCTGAAGATGAAACAAAAACAAGAGAGCTGAGGAGCCAAAGACTCACCTTGAGTCACAATGAACTTTTGTGAGTGCTTAAGAAAGTGTTCTTGTGTTTTTACTATATTCTTGAGAGCCAGACTGCCCCTTCTGCACCAAGCCTACCGAGTACCTTTCTTCAGGATCCCAGCACAAGTGGTTTCTAGTCCTAGGGCTGAGGCCATCTGTGGTTTTTCACATAGAAAACGGTGATTATAGAGCATGATTCTGACCTGTACCAGGATTATAGAGCATGATTCTGATCAGATGTGACAAAACTGTTGTTAAAAAAAAAAATAGCAAGGAAGGTCAGAAGAATTTTTATTTTAGCACCAAATAACTCCTTTAAAATCTGTAAGTAAGAGGTGAGGTCACCAGCTGGGGAGCAAGGGCAGCCAAGGGACTGCAAGGATTTTGTAGTCATCTGGGTTATCACATATTTACTGTTTGATACAGTGAAATACATAGCTACTGGTTACTGAAGACTTGACATAACAAACTGATAGTAATATTACACCTTACTGGAAGCCAACACACATCATCGGTACAGTTCACTTATGATAATCTCTGATTAAAGGTATTGAAAATGATTAACACCATCAACCATATTTAGCTCACAGTAGAAGGGAGCGAACTATACCCACAATACAATAAAAAAAGCACACTTCCATTTAAATCTGCTGTAGACAATTTTTCAATGCTTGCAATATTAAAATGCATGATATTAACTGGACATCAGGGTTCAGGATCTATACTTGGTTTCTGAGGCTTTAAAAAGTGCATTTATGGGAAATAACGCCATTTCTGTCTCCTTCTCCCATCTCTCAACAAAATAAATCCCAGTATCTTTCTTTATACTTTTATGAAGATCTAGACAGTATAACTTCATATACACTGAGTTTTATTAGATTCATTGGCAAATGAATCATCTACTATGCTACACCTTTTCTTTCTTAAGTAAGTAGGCCTTGCATCAAATTTTACAGTACACAATTTCTGAACTTGAAACAATTTTATTTCTAGTTCACAAATTATTTGATTGAGTCAAGTGCAGTCATGAGGTGGAAAAGTGGTGATAGATGACTATGATAAATGCACTTTAAAGAAAAGTGCCCCAATAAAGCTGCACAGATATATTCAGCTGCATAATATCAGATTTCCATGAAAAGGGTAGCCATTGACATGCTAGAAGAACTCCCACTAATGGAATCATAATTAGTGCAAGCTACTTGCACCCTGTGCAAAATCAGCTTTCCCTTGTCACAGGTAAGAAAGTAGTAAAGCTTGATGCTTTGCTACTTTTATTTCCAAATAGTATTTAAATTAAACCCTTTCTCAGACAATAACTGGAGATTTGAATTACCTACTAAAGCTGTATTTGGAATTGTGCTTACTATATAGGTATCTTGTGTGATGCTGAAATTAAGTTTTGATGTGCGGTAGTGTGGAATTGTTCAAGGACTCTGGACTGCTACTTTAGCAACTAGTGCCATAGACTACATTTTTGACTGTGCTTCTGTCTGAATTAGCTTCACCAAAGTATCTTGGGTACTTCACAATGAAGTCACTGTAATATGGATGTACCCACAGAACAATGAAAACACAGTGAAAATCAAGAAAATGAATTATGTTGATAATTTATCCTGGAAAATGAATATTTTTACTTCAGTCATAGGATTTTGGTGTTAGAATTTGGCCTATGACAATAAAAAAAAAAAAAAAAAGAAGAAAAAGTCAGTTTAGAGTGAAGATACTGTCTTCCATACTCCACCTGCTCTTCTCTGTAACTGATGTATGGATGACTGCATACCCACTTAGGGCAAAGACGTCAGAACTGCTAGCACTGCTAAAATAAGAATTTACTTCTAGAATATTAAAGTACTCAATTGGTGTGTCTAATTTTTTATTATTTTTTTTTTTAATGGGTGTGTTCTTAGGTCTTAGCTGTGCTGCTGCTGGCTGTAGTCTCACTGAAGACTGTATGGGCTACAGTCCTAGTTCTGGAGGCCAAAGAGTAGTTGCAGTGGATTCAGCAGAGGACCATATATAGCTGCCAGTTGAGAAATGGGTGCTATTTGTCAATACAAAGAATACAAATGAAATCTGGAAAATTGGGTTCTTTAAGTTTGGTGTACTGCCACTGAAAGCAATGGAGCTTCTCTGATTTATAGAAGATGAGCACCTCAACTGTAATATTTTATTATTGCATTTTAGTGAATAATTGAATATGAGGAAACTGTGCATATTGTATAGATTTTTTTGTAAGGGGAAAACAGGATTTTGGAAAACTTTTAATGAGAAGTCAATCTTTGTGTATAAATTCCATTATTGTCAGTGGGTGAATGTGTAAAGCATGACTGAATCAATCCCATAGTCTTTATTTTAAACTGTTCAGTATTAGTTATCAAAGCTTTTTCTGTAGTCACTACCCTGCTCAAGTAGCATGATTCACAGCAATATTACTTAGTAAGAAAGGGTTAAGAAGTGAAAAATAAAGAGCTCCAAGTGTCATTGTTTTAGTACCAGTAATGTTATGTCTCTGCTACAGTGCATAAAGAAGAAATGCTGACAAGAAAAAAAAAATCACACTTTAAAAAACTTTTCTGAGTCAAAGGAGGTACTTTTAAATTTGTGCCAGTTACAGTAATTAGTAAACTTGTTCTTAATAGTGTTGTTAAAATGTAATTTTTTCACACTTTCTCTGACTTTGACACTGCTGCTTTTTAAACTTCATTTTGCACTTTGTTCCATTGTTCTTTAATCTGCTGCACTTTGCATTTAGTATCACTGAAATTTCGCACTTACTATGTCAATAACATCTGGCAAAATTGCCACCTATTAAGAGTAAGTGTTCTTTTTTCTCCTGTGAGAAATGTGATGGTGTATTATATTGGTTTCCCTTGAGAGGCTAAGGAGACAATTTTAAAGCAGATAAATGCATTAAAGAAATAACCTGAACTACAAGAGAAGGTTAACGAAAGTCAAAAACTTTTTGCTCTTTTTTTTCACCCCCTTTTTTTTTTTTCTTTTGATAAAAGCATCCTATACATGTGGGAAGTGAAAAAATAGTTCAGTTATTCAATCTTCTGCACATTTGGATGTATGTTACCTTCCATAATGTTTCTGCAGGACACGTTATGTTCTTAAAGGCTTTTATCTACATCAATATTTTTCTGCCCATGTTGGATATGTGTCAGTTTAATGTTGTATTGCAGTAAGTGTGCTGATAAGTTGAATGCTGTTGGGTTAGTGTGGAAACAAGGGAGTGGTTTTCCAGAGATGTTATAGACAGGAGCAGGCTCAGCTTTGAGTTCTGTACCTCCGTGGTCAAGCACTATTTCAGTTCACTTGTGCACAGAGTGAGCACCAGGATCCTTCTTACCGCAGAAATATTCTACTGAAGGAAGATGGATGAGTTAGAATGAAGTAATCCCCTTAGGCTCCTGTGTACTTACTAGTCCGTCTAGAAAACTTCCTTTTGCTTTCATCATAGCTGGAAGATTGACTCACTTTGGGCGTACTGTCTTGAGTAAGACCTTCCTGAGTTAGTAGGACACAGTACTTATGCCTGTTTCTAGCCTGCTTTTAAAGTGCGTAACATATTCCTTAAATATATAAATATCTTGAGTATGCCTGTGATTCTTATGTATACATTGCTAGCAAATGAAACTGAATTTATGGAATGAAGTACACCCTGAGTGACAGACTTTTCTTTTGCCATGGATAAAATCTGGGTGAAACTGAGCTGCCACCTATGCCATACACATGCTGAAATGGTGGTGAAATGGTGCTGAAATTCAAATAATTGTGCACAAGGCAAGGAAGGAAAAAGCTTCACAGAAGGAAATTCTGTAGCACTGTTTACACAATGTGGGTCTATTTTCATATTACTGCCTCTCATGGCATCGCAGAAATGTGAGCTAGGAAGGGCTAAGGGAAATATAGTGTGTTCCAGAGACTGTAAAGACATAGGGAATCTTTCCATTAACTTTAGTAGAGCTTTGGCCTGAGCCTGCATTATAAATGCAAACTATATGGCCTGATTGAAGAAACAGGAGGGATAGGAATATAATGAACTGAGACACAGGGATGTGGGATTTTGGTACCTTGGCAGATGGTAGAAAGGCATTCCATGTCTGTAAATCCTCATGTCAGGACTCAATGTTGCAAACACAGTGATATCTAGCTTTGCATGAGGGATGTGAATTTTGTATCCAGCTACATGCACAGCTCCAGTTAGCATAATGAGAACTGTGCATATATTGGATCACAGAGGGAGTAGACTTGAGCAGAAGGAGATCTGTCTCTGTGGAATAGCAACTTAACTATTAGACTAAAGAAAAGGATTGTTCTAAAATTGGTACACTTGATCTTTATTCAGCATATTGCTAAAGACTAAATAGATACATTCTTCATCTCTGTACAGATATGTATATGAGACTTAACATAAATGGCTTGAATTCGTATGTTTGAATTCTGAAGAAATTTTACTTGATTAAAGCAACATGGGGATGAGTACAAAGCCTTAGTGACTTAGAGATATAAAATTATTATATAATACATTTATTCTGAAATAATTTGAACTAGTAATATTACGGAGTTGTTATCTAGCTATAGTACAGTGAATCTTGCTATAGTTTTCAGTTTGCACATAATATTTATAATGGCGTTTATTAACTTGTTTTAGTATAAATCTGCCCAGGTGATGTGTTACTGCTTGAACTTTGTGTGTGTTGAAGGACACAGAAAATCAAAATAGAGCATGCTTGAACATTTTCACTGTTTTCTTTCTTGTTTGTATAGAATTAAGGTACAGATGCAGATATTTGCATCTGTATTATAATATGAAGTTTACATACTACTGGTTACAAATAATGAGGTTGTGAAGAACAATTGTATTTCTCCTTCCAGATTTTGCCTTTCCTTAAATTTCTCTTCTTAATCCCTTATTGGCTGCAATTTAAAATTTTTTTTCCCTGACATGAATGCATTTTCTTCTGACAAAATGACTTCCTGACACTTTCTGTTTTAAAATAATTTTATATCAACAAAAGATTGCACAAATAAGACTGTAATGAGCACAAACATGAATCAAATGCTCATATGTTGTCCGGCTGATACTGCAGGCTCATTGTTAACCCTCCTTCTAAAACTAAGTCACCTCCAATTTCTTAATTCGGAAAAGACATCTAGTTTCCTTATTCTGAAAATCCAAGAAGAATTTAATGAACCAGTGGTGGTTCATTAACTTCCAGTTGGAAACTCAAGCAAGTTCTTAAGGTGACTGCATGACTAAACTGCCCCAAATCAGTTATAAAGACATGTTGTAGTAGATTACATGCAGCTAGCTCACGTGAGCTTTGTTCACACTTTGTAATGCTTTTCTTGGTAGGTAGTTCCCATGATTTCCTGGGGAGGATTCAGAGAATAAGTCAAGGTTTGGCAACTTTTCAAAGTTGAGGTGCCAGATGGTATTTTTCTTTCCCAAATTAGAAGTTAAGCATGCTGTTAGAAACTCAGCAAGAGCTGGGAGATACTGCCTTTCACAGAAGCAAGATGCTGCCAATCACCTTATTGGAGGTATCATCTCTCTGCACAAAGCTATAGTTTCTCAGCCCCTGTTGAGCTTGGAAGGTGGGGGAGCCTCTGCCTCTCACACGTGCCCCTCTAAAGACGTGCTTTGTCTCCCAGATCCTGAGCCTGTGTAATCCCTGCTGTATGCCATTAAGAGACTGCCTGTGGACCATCTTGGCCATCCAGACATAAGGCTGGGGATTCCTAGAAAAAAAAAATTGTTAATAGAGCAGAGATGCCATAATCTAACCCTTGTCAGGGGATCTGGTTTGGAATGTCTCAGTGGTGTCTCCATCTGATAGTTGTTTCTCTGTGTGCTCTCTGTTTTTGTTGCTCCCATATTGGGGCTATTTTTGAGGTTGATTGCTTTTTTGCTCCAAATTCAGATTTAAACAGGTTACTAAAAGGTCAGGTCTTCAGCCTATAGGGAGTATCTTTAGGCAGTTATATTCACAGAAGGTGCTTCAGGGAAAAAATTGTTGCAGGAAGGCAAGTGATTAAGCTGCTAGGACCCATTTTCTGGCACCTGAAATCTGGCAAAAATGATAGTCTACTTCCCTGTTCAGCTGCAGTCTGTCAGATGAAAGCTGCTGCATCTTGCATTTCTGAGATTCTTTCATGTCACCAGAGATCATGATCCCTTGTCTGGGAATCACTGAACTTGTTCGTGAGGGTGATCTTGAAAACTGGCAAGCATTGAATCTCCACAGAGGTGCCTTGTGGTGTAAGGTCCTTTAAGTCTCCTAATTCGTGAACTAGCAGGAGAAATGCTGGAAAAATGACACCTTTTATAACCTGTGAAGTTAGAGATCTTCTTGCACTGCTAACCAGCGCCTTCACTTAGTGAAAGGGAATCACAAACATAGTAAAGAGAGGGGGACTTTCTGAAGCAAGTAAACACAGATCCATAAAGGTGATCTGGCCTATGATTCAAACCAAATGTAGGCTCCGTGCCCTTGAGCTGTCTGAATAATACATGGCCCCAGTGGCAGAGTTCTCTCATGCAACTAGTAGGAGCCCTGTTGGGTTGTCTGAATTCATAGTAGTCAGGAAAAGCTTTGGAGGACAAAATCAATGAACTCCTTTGTCATCCACATACCTGTCCAGTAGCAGAGCAGCTTATTGGTTTCTCAGGCATGAACATAGCTTTTCCATGAGTGTAGATGTCAGCAGATTCACCTCTGACTAGATGCTGGGGCATGTTGGAGGACTGTCATTAGAGGTCCAGAATCTCTTGACTCTACCAACTGACAGCTCATCTCCTACCATATCAGAAAAAAAGAGTGCAGAAACCTATAATGATGCCTTCTCCATCAACCTACCAATGTAATACCACTTTTAAATAAGAAGCTCAAACCAGCTTGACATTTAGCAAGATTGCTGTGATACAGCAAATATGTTGCAAGTCTAGAGACAGGTGCATTACCACTAAGAAGGATTTTGTTATGAATGTTCTCATTATAGTGTGCCATGGTTAACTAACAGCATACAATTTGTGCCTTGAAGTTCAGCTTTGCTGTTGTTAAATTGTCACGTTTTTATGTTAATCTTTTATATTAAATGATAAATATAGAAGTCTTTATTCAATTAACAAAGTAGTCATTAAGAGATGGTGATTGAAATAAAATGGTGAGAAATATAAGTTCTCTATCCTATTAAATGTGAAATTACTGTGTAAGAGTGAACACAGAGTAAATGACAGAATGAAACCAGCAAAGAGCAAAAGGAATCCTGAAAGCTGCCCCAGCTCTCTGTTTAGCAGGTAAATGTTCAGAATTTACTCAAGCTTTTTTTTACCCATTTTGCATGTTAGAGGTAAAGTGTATCCTAAGTTCTGCATGTGAGTATTCACATGCAAAATGTTAGGTATTTACTGTATTAGTGGCTTCAAAAGGACATGCCTTAAAGTTTGCTGCTGACTATAAATCTCTCACTGTAGTTTTAATCTGAGGTAAAATAATGGACTCTTTTCATGTATTATCTGTCTTCCTTCTGACCCAAAGAGGGATGCATTTTGGTACTGGACTTCTGTTATAATCTGTATTCTGATCAGATTGACTGTAATAATTATCCTGGTTGCTACTAAGTGATTTGAATAGACTAATAACAGTAGCCTGGAATAATGCAGCGTGTGCACGAAAGTGCCAGCCAGCACAGAAGAGAACCTGCCTACAGAGCCAAAAGAGCAAACTGCAACCCACCACCCCACTTACTAGACAGCTAGGAAACGTTGTCTTTTCCTTAGAGCAGGTAGGTAGATATGAAGTGTGGCAATTACCTGTCCCTTATCAATAATTAATACTTTTCACTCGCATTCTGTTATCTTCTCTCTAGTTACGATGCCTTGTTCATGACCACATTCACTGTGTGTCTTGTTCTGTGCATTTCCACAGCTGTCAGGTGTTTGTTTTCTTGTACTCTTCTTGGGCAGAGCAGTACACAGAATATTTGTAACTATTTTTTATAATCTGCAGATCTCTACATATATATTGATAAATGTTTTGAAACGAAGCAAGATCATGTTCTTTATCATGGTGTTGATGGGATGGCTTTCTCTGCTTTACTCTGCCATCATGTCAGCAGAAAGCAAAAAACAGTAATGGCTCCAAGTGTGGATCTGTATTTCTTTGCAGGTGTTTAGGTTATATTAATAATTTTCTTTTAATCGTTCTCTGACATATCAATTGTCTTGTGCATTGCAGCTTCTTTGCACTGCGCAGGCATGAGCAATGTTACTGTAAATGCCCAGCAGGGCATGTAACTGAGCAACTTACTTGCTTCATCTTCAGAAGCTTGTTTGCTGAGGATCTTTACCTTTATTCTGACTGTGACAGTAGGATCAGGGCTGACAGAGCTCAGATTTTCTCTATCTTTCTGTCTCAGACAGAAGCTGTTGAAGAACCTATATGACCTGTGCAACTTAGCATAGCTTGGCAGCAACTCAGTGCTGCAGTCAGACAGCCTGTTCTGGCTGCAGATGGTACCCTGATTTCTCCCTGCTTAAGCAACCCCTCGGCTCACACCCAGGCTCCACTGAAAGTTACTGCGTCCTCATGTCTACCGGCATGAATCACAACTGTCCCAAGCAGTCAAACTGATGTGCATTAAGGAAACAGTTTTTATTGAATCATCTTAGGGAGCAACAAGGTGAGCAGGCAGTGGCAGCTGTGAGGGAGCAGATAAGAGGTGGGCAGGTGAGGGGGTTTCATCAGCAGCGGGAAGAGGGTGCCCAAGTACCACATAACTGGTGTCAGAACCCCTGCCAGTCTTCTGAGGTGGGAAAGGGGAGAGATTTTCTCTGCCCTCTTGTCCTTTTTCCTAAACCAACATTAACTCTTATATAGAAGTGCATCAAACTCAGTGCTAGAACTTATTTATTTGTTATTTTAAGGAGTGACAAAGCTCTTACCCTGGTCAGTGAATGATTTCTCTAATGTGCTAGTCACAGACCAAGTATAGAGGGTAGGAGAAAACAATTGTGTTTGAGTTCTGGTATTATATACTGTGTTCATTGATTAGATCTTCTTTTTAAATTTCCTTCAGCTGATTAATCTCTAAGGCCTATACATGATACACATAGCTCACAAACATTCCACTTTGGATAGCAGTCAAAATGGAAGCTGTACATAGTTCTGGTCAGAACTTCAGCAGTAGCAGCTTCAGGAAAACAAATTATTATAGGAAGTGATTGATGTACTGACTAAACAGGTTGCAGTCTTCCTCTGCAGTAGGTGGTGCTCACTGCTTAAATAAAATGAAATAGTGATAGTGATGGGCATACCAGCTTTTGGCTGAGTCCTAAAACCAGGGGTGGACAATTTGTAATGAAAACCCCCGTATCTATGGGAGAGCAGAGCCTTATTTCACAGGGTGCATTCTATCTCACTAATTTTTCCTTTTGCAGTTTCACTTAAAGATACTCTTTCTAAAACTCTTCTGTATTTTGTGTTCTTGCAGGGACACCTGGTATATTTTATTGCAGAGCTGGTTGCTTTTCATTGGTTTATGAAATACTGCATGTATTTCAGTACACTTTAGGGAGGTCTCAGAATACCAGAAACATTAACTTGTTGTCTAAGTACTGATATTTTTAGTGAGAAAATTGATTAGTAATTTATATAAACTCTAACTTTGCGTGTTCAGCTACTGCTTCTAGAACCTCAGAACAAAGTGAAATCAATAAGAATTTGGAACAAATGCTTTGAAAACTGCTATAACTGTCTGTATGTGGCTTAGGCACCAAAATACCTTCAAGGTGTATTCTTCAGTCCTGTGTTGCTTGTGTGGCTCTGTGGAGCTTTAATTTGTTCACAGATCCAACCACCTACACATGCCTCTTCTCAGCCACAGTCCTCTGGCAGGTGTCCTGCTTTCAGGCTTACCACCATTGCTGCTGCAGATCTCTGCAGTTCCTGGTCTGTACCTTGCCCACTTCGTCTTTCACTGTTTCAGCATCAGCTTTTTGGTTTGTGGAACAAACCTGAGGATTTTACCAGGAGAGGAAAGGCATAAGGGGTATATGCAGACTCAAGTGTGATGATGAGAAGCTTCTGTCTGGACTGGGTCTTGAACAAAAGTGGTCATAGAAATGCAGTGGAGCCCCACATGTTCTTTTGTACTAATATTTTGGAATTCATACTGAAATTCTGGATCCAAGCCATCCTTGAATTTTTAGGAATGTTTGGATCAAGATCTGAAGTTTGTGACTTATTTCTATAATGGTCTGAACTGAATGCCAAATTTGTGAGGTCTGCCTTGCCTAAGTACTTAGATATTGGCCAGATGCTTGGCTATTACTCCCTTAAAAACTAAAAATTATTTTCTCAATAGTGAAAATCTCTGTTTTGAGAGTTTTTTTCAGAACAGCTGGTCTGGTAACCACAGCAGAATAAAAATGAAAATTGCATCAAAGAATGTGTGTTAGAAATTTTGTAGTTTGGTTTACTATTTATAGATTTGCAGGTCATTATTAATGTTCCATAATAATACTTCACCTGGTTATAATACATATTCATTCCTTCATGTTTCTAAAGCCCTTTGATAACTTAGTAAAGAGCTGCTAGAAATGTCCAAAGTGTTATTAAATGAGTTTAAAATTCCAGCTGTTTTCCTCATAATAGATTTTGCCTGAAGTAAGAATGAATATTAAAGAAAAAAATAGGACGTTTTCTAAAGTGGATCTTTGCTGTCAACCTGATAAATGTGCATTTCTCTGGAGACTGTCCATCCTTTTTTTCTTGATGATACTAAAGTTTAGTTTGGTTTAGTTTTTAGCTCATTATTTTAATAGCAAAACTTCACTGAGGCTGACATTTGTTTCATGAGGTAAATCTCCACTCCAGTAAACATGAAGTAAACCTCTCCTTTCATGTCAAAAGAATATTCTTCTGTAATGTTTTAGATTTGTTTTTGTTTTGTTTTTTTTTTTTCATAAATATTGGTATAGTCTCTAATAATGTCTTCTGTATAGAAATCACACGTCTCAAGTAATATGTTGCTCTAACAGCCTTAGAGATAGACAAAATCCTTAGCTGATTATTTTAAACCTGGCATTTTCTAGTTCAGTGCTCTGTATGACTTGCTTTTGTTTTGTTTGAAATCATAGTAATACTCGAAAACCTGTTGGAACACAGACTGTTAGCGTGCTAATGTAAATTGTGAAAAGAAAACTAATTTGTGATGTTTTCTTAGGATACAGCCAAGATTTTTTTCTAATTTGAAAAAAAAAAGAAAAAAAAGAGATTACAATGATGTAAAGGCCCATGAGTTAGAGTGCAACCTTTTATGTAGCAAGGAAAAAAAGCCACCTGAAAATATGTGTAAAATGTGTTTTAGTCTGCAACAATGAACTCTTTCAAAACAATGCTGTCACTGTTTCAGTACTTTAAAGTGACACAGTGATTTTCAAGTATTAATAAACATCCAGGGGGAGCTAGGGAGTAGCAATTTTGCTTTTTTTAATGATATATAAGGAAATACGAATACAGAGAAAAGTAGTATAAATGACATTATTTTGGGATTGGGGCTTTTTTACTAGGAACTTTTGATGAGAAACTGGTCAGCCTTTCTGAGAGTGGTGGAAAGCCTGTTCAAGGTCACTGCCAAGGACAAGAGAGTCAATTAGTATGCAGATCAGAGCCAAGGAGTTCAAAGGTATTGTTCCAATTCAATCACATTAGCCAGGCCAGTAATGAACAAACGGCATGACCTTAATCAGGGAGCCTGAACCACTCATTGAAGGGAAGTCTGTGTGTCTGTGTATGTACTGGGGGGACAGGAGGAGGGGTTAGGGTGGCAAAAAGGATGTGGTTTCTTTTGTTGTTGTGTTTTGGCTTAGGATTTTTTTTTATTATTATTTTTATTTATTTTTATTTTTAAAGGGACGGTTTGCTTAATTAGCCACCAGTAATGGAAACTTAGTTCTGGATGCCTGTATTCTGAAGTACAAAATGGATTTTATTTTGGGGTGATAACTGAAACAGGCTCAAATGGACAGGTGGCTTGAGTCTTTTAATAGAATGCATTCAGTTATATGCTAAAGGGTATGCAGGAAGAGGGAGATAACCTTATGTAAAACACCAAACCAAATTTTGCAATTACAGTTTCTCTCACACTGTGCTAATTTTCTTAAGTCTACATGCAAGGAAAATTCTGGGTCGTTTTTTTTTTCCCTTATACATAACATAAAGTAAGCCACACTCAAGTTAATAATGGAAAGAATATTTATTTAGAACAAAAGATATTTCTTTAGCACTTTCAAATATTGCACTGTATATATTTTAGATATCCACATTGCTAAGTTGTTTCATACGCTCAGCACAATACACACTGCATGTTTCAGTGTACTCGATTTAGTACAGTCAAAAAGCAACATTCTATGTTGTATTCATGCTAACAAATGCCCGCGCTGTTATAAACTTACAAAATATCTCTCTGTTTTTCATATATACATATATGCATTCAAATACTTTTACAGAAATGTGTACATACTGATGACAAAATAATAAAATGATAGGACATATCTGTACTCATTTATATCTTGTAACGTCTGCCTATTTCTGTAAAGTGTTTTTTGAATGCATACTTAAGACTCCGTTGAAATTTGTATATAAATCAGAACTATGCTCTGGTTTTTATAAACTATTTGGTAATAGTTTTTTATAAACTGAATTTGGTAGCCAAATATATTAAAATAACACTTCAAAAGATAACATTTTTCAGTATTTGAATAATGGAAATTGTAAACACATTCTTTGTGCATGTAGAAAGATTAAAAAAAACACTCTGCAAGAAAGCAATATTACATATTGAAAATATGAATGATGCTGAAAATATGTTCACATGGTTTACCTACAAGTTATTATTTTGTGGTTTTATATATACAATAACTTATAAGTTTCCTGTACCTCTCTGTGTAACATTTGCTCAGCAATTACTTCAGCTGGAGCAGATTATCAAAGAAAGCTGCAGGCTTCATTGGGAAACTGTTTGCAGAGATCACTGTTTCTCTATAAATGAATCATGATAGGCAACTAAGATTTTAGGAATCAAGGGGAGGGTGGGTTTTTTTTCACTCTCTTCCTTTCTGTTTTTTACTGGGGAGGGAGTTCATCATATCTCAGTAAAATGGAAGATGCATAACAGAAAATAAACTATTCTGGGCTATGAAGCACCCTAGGGGTTCATGAATGTTGGGGGAGGAACACTGATTATACAATGCAATAACATATTGAGACACTATTTCAGTTTTACACTTGGTATCAAGTAAATACAGGATATCTCACCCATGAAGGGTGATTATCTTTCATAAAGGGAGGAAATGAGTTATTAAGGTCTTTCTCAGGAGCAAAACAAGGATAAGAATCTTTATTAATGTAAGAAACAATCTGGTTTGCTTTTGTTTTTTTTGGTGGGCTTTTTTTTTTTTTTTCTTTTTCTCCTTACAGTAATGTACTTACTTTTTAGCAAAGATCTTTCTGTCTATAAATTGTCTGTAGCTCAGAACTGAACACGCATCAGTTTTAGCTGACACTACTGCACTGCCTGAGAATTTTGTTACAATACATGTGCTCATTTTTATCTAGATCACAATTAATAACATTTTTAAGCAGGTAAAGTCTATCTAGTCCCATAAAACAACTTGTAAAGTATTTGATATTTTATTTAGGGATATTAGAAGATTGTTTAAAAATAAACATATACCAGCAGAGCAGAATTTTCACATGATTATTCAGATAGTCAATAGGCCCTCTTTGATCATATTATCATGATGCTTCTCCTGGATTTCAGTCTAAGACAGGCATATCTTTTCCTGTCTCAGTCTCTCTGGCTTTGCCCCCTCCCCCCCCCCAACAAGGTCATAGATTTTTTTTAAATGAGGACTAGAAGTTCCAAGTACAAGATTAAGTAAGTTCTAACAGTGTTATAAAAGTAAGTGCTTTTTTCTATAATAAAAGGTGTTTAAAAGGTTCGCTACAGCTTTAAACAGAATTACAATTTACTTCTTTCAAGTGTCCAGGCCATAAATTCTTCTCAATTCCCTCTCTCTCTCCCCTTGTCGGAATTAATGAGATCAGATTTGATCAGGGCAGTGATGTGTTCAGAGCCAAATCACACAACAGCGCGCGTGCGGTAATGGAATTTGCATCTAATGCATACATAAATCAAACATCTTTCTGGACATTTTCATATGCATAATGTCATTTCATCCGGTTCTCTCTGTGCAGAGGGGGAGATTTTTCTCTCTGAGAGAATGACTTTCTTTAATGCTTTCATTTTATTTTCGCTGACTACAATCCCCGAGAATGCGCTCGGTCGGAGAATCTTTCGGGGCGCGGTTGACAGTTCCGTTTCCAAGAGGGGTCCTTCACATTTATCATGCCTCTTCCTCGAGGGCTTTGTTATGCAAATGTGGCTGAAATTGATAATTCCAAAGTGCTTCATTTCGGTTCCTTGGCGGTTGGAGATGGTAGATAAAAAGAAACTGACAAGACACACTGATTGCCCTCAATGCTTGTAACTCTCTTGCTAACAAGGCTCGATATTGTTAAAAATTCCTATTGTTATCAGGGTGGCAGTTCCATTATGCAGGCCTTGCAAATTTTTCATTTGAATATTAACCCTTTAATCACCCTGCTCCCCTCCCCCCCCAGCCCCAAATCAGTTGCTGGCGAATGGGTCAGAACGCAAACCAGTAAATTATTGTCCTATTATTAGTGCAAAGTGTGCTGTAGGGGTTGTTGTTGTTGCTTGGGTTTATTTTATTCTATTTTTTAACTACTTCTATTAATCATTTTTCAATGAGATTTTTTTTACTTTAAAAAAATGCTTTAACAAAACAGGTCTAGCAGAGAGAGAGAACTGGGTTACTTCAAGTTAGTGTTGGGGGTATATTTACATGGAAATATCTGTTTGCAGAAGTCAAATTCAGTAGCTTCTGGAGAGTGGAGAAGTTTCATTATTTTTAACTTGTATGTACTTGCACTTTATGTTCTAACTTAGGTAGGCCCCAGGGAGGGGGTAGCATATCTTTATATACCATAGTTCCACAAGATTTTTAGCTGTCTGTCCTATCAACTGCAGTATCCCTATCTCAGGCTAGCCAGCAGCTGACTTCCAGCCTATAGACAGATGACTAAAATAAAGGAGTAAGGTGAACTTGAAAGCTACAAGGATTTCTCCAGCTGTGTTTTTTTAACCTTGAAGGACTTATAACTATACTTCCACACTTAGGCACTCCTTATATTGACACATTTCACTTACATATTTATAAATTTCTGTTAATAAGTGGAAGAGGAAGGAGTGATTCAGGGACCTAATGTTGTCACTGCTGTGGTTCACAAGAGCTTTGCCAGTATCTTCAACAATCACCGCATCAGGCCCTGGAAATAACATACAACCAGGCAATGGCAAGTTCAACCTAAGGATTAGGTCACATTGCAAAAGAGCATGACTGGTTGCTAACTGACTTACTCATTGATTAATGAAATTGTGATGTCTGCAATTTCAAATATCCCTCTAACATTCCGCCATTGTGTGTGTCCGTAAAAGGTGAATTCTTTCCCACTAAGCACATGCCTTCAGGCTCATATTACAATTACAGGTTAATTTTAGTTTGTCATTTTTCTGGGGACACCTGACCTGGTTCCAGTTAAAGTAAATCTTGGTATGACAAAAGTAAGTACTCCTGATGCAGGGAGGAAGTGAAAGGAGGAACCGGTGCTATAAAATGAACCATAGTTCACTGCTAACACCAGGCAGCTGCAAGAATATAATATTTCTCTACATTTACAAAGAAGATGCATCTCAACCAGCTCATGTCAAAGGAACGTCAAAGTTTCCACTTTCTTAGTTCTGAAGTCTTGCAGAGCTGTGTCTGCCAAATTATAGTAAATAGAAAAGCTACTTGCACAATAGTAACCTCTTTTATATTGGAATATTTCTGTTCTTCCCTCAAAAAAAAAAAACCAACAAAAACAAAACCACAAAGAAACGAAAAAAGAAATAAGAAACAAAAAACCCCAACCCTCTCATGTTATTGTAGGAACTCTTGGAAGCTCTTAGTTCTTTCTTTCATTTATAGGTGTGATGGCAAATTAAACCCATGGCAGGAAACAGTGATAATGCCCACTGTAGAGCGGTGTGAGTTGCAACTGTTAAGTTTCCCATGCCTGTGCTTTTTCTTTCAATTATCTGAAAACACCCTGTTAATTTTTAATGTGTTCATACCCTCATTCTGTTACCAAAACTGATACCTTTACCCCCTTCTTACTTCAGAAATAGATTTCACTAAACCTGGCTGCCGTAAACTCATTATGCAATTCTATTATTTATTCTGTCCATTAGAGTAACCAGTGTTACTGCTTTTCCCCTCACTTGAGTCTGTCAAGTACTGTTATTTATGCTCAGTGGTATTAATATCTCTGGTTGTATTATGGTTGTGAGCTGAAAATTGCTAATACAATCCAAACTTAGCAATAGTGACTGCATCAGCTATCAATAATCAAAAAGTCTCATGCAACTTGTAAGTATGAGTCAATAATTACCTAAATATAATTAATGTCTTCTGCTTGCTATAAAGAATCACCAGTAGAGCCGATGGCTTTAAAAAGATCCCCCTTTTCAGAATCAGGGAGCATGCCTATATTATGAACAGAAAATTAAAAGATTTGACAGCATGATTTTGGATGTTTCCTCTTCCAAGGTACCCTTGGCAATGGATCTGCTGTAACCTGGCTATATAATCTTATCTGCTCTCTTTAGGTAGTAGTTGATTTTTCTTTCACTGCTTGCTTTCTGTGGATTTTCCAAAGGATTTTCTGTTTTTCTGTAACAAGAAAACCTCTTAGGTAATTTGTGACCACAGAATTAGAGCAATACAGCTAAACTAATATATATGCAATGGCTTCATTATGCGTAAGAGCAGGCACTCTTTACTTTGCAGCCCAAAACACACAGAGCACCCATTAGAATGAAGAGGCCTGTGATGTCTCTTCATGTGCAGAGTGTAAAGGTACATGAATGTCCTTGCTTGTTGGCATTTAATTTACCAGTTGCCTCTGTAGTGGAGCCTTGGCAGATTCAGCTTGAATCTGAAAGACAGGCTGTCATACTGAGAGTCTGCTGCCTACTGCTGAAATTGAGAGGCTTGGCAGATATGCAAACAGTAACTGGGTTTGAGTTGTTTTGATTACAAGTTAAACAGAAAGTCATTGGCAGGGCCAATATAAATCTGCTGAGGTTTTTTGGCAAAATCTGTGGGAGTATTTCTATATATTCTGCAGAATTCTGGAGCACCTTGATTTCACATCAAAGAGTTTCCACCTCTGAACCCATTCTGCAGATAAATGTGTCAGAAACGTGGGTGAACACACTTAACTTGCTGAGAGCTTCCAGATTCAAATATATAAAGCCCATTAACAACATGCTGTACCACACCACCTTTGTACAGTTGTTAAATTCTGCAACCCAATTTTCATTCAAGTTAGATGGATTTTTGGAGAAGCAAGACAAGCTACAAACAGCTGAAACAGGAGGGAAAAATAGATTTTAATAAAAGTTCCAGGTGAATAAATAAAAAACAAACAAACAAACAAACAAAAAAAAATCACCAAAAAAAAACCCCAAACACCTGATTGGACGAGGTCCTGAATTCAGCTGTGTTCATAGAAATGCAGAGATATTTCACCAACGCATTGTTTTATGACATTAATCGAGATTTTCTGAAGTTATTCTCTTCCTGGCACAAAGTGCTTTAACAGTGGTTCAGGCTGGTACAATTCAACCTGTAACTGGCTTTTTTCTACTATTCAATGTGACCAAACATCCAGACCTGATAATATCCAAATGCTCATCCCAAATTTATTTCCTTAGAGTTCATTTGTCTCCTTGCCTAATCTGCAATGCTGAGTTGAAAAAAGTAACCCAAACTGGCACTGTATAAGCAAAAAAGAGTCTGTACACTTTAATTACATGTGCTTTTACAATGCAACCTCTGCTTGATTCCAACTTGGTGTTTTGAACACTAACACATCTTTTACTAAAATTGCCTTGCAATTTTAAGGCAAAATCACATTAATTTTGGAGGGAGGGAAAAGAATACATATAATTGTCGCTCCTATTGTTTCTGTCTGACTGGCTGTAGACAGATTTCTGCAAGGCTGGCTAGCAACAATACATTGATTTACAGAAGCAGGAATATCTCCACAATTTCAAGGGCTAAGACACCTTTATTTGAAAACTGAGAAACTGTAAAATGTGGCAAAGTTCTTGGAAAGAACCCAAATGTATGGAATCCTTATAATTTATTTTTTTTTTCTTCTCCACTTTTATCTGCTGCTTTGCCTATTACAGTCTTTGGGGCGGGGGGGGTATGGGGGGGGGGGGAACAGCAGGTTAGAAACCACAACAAAAAAACCCAGTCCTGAATTAGCACAAATTATTATATAGTTCATGCTAAATTTTAAAATAACATAATTTGGAAAAATTGATTAGAATGTAAACATTGTTATCTAAATGCTCTTTATTTCCAGATCTGGCAAACTGAAGCAGCACATTATTTTCCTGAGACAAGTAAAGGTTTGTTTTCTTTGGAAATTACTCCACTGATATTCTCTTTCTCATATCGAATGTCCCTTTCCCTTGAGCAAATGGAATAAAAGAGTTTATATGAATGGGCCATATTGCACTCTGGATAACAGAAAACAGTAACATTTTAGGAATCTCATTTTAAGATCCAGGTTGAAAAAATACCCTGGCTTTTTGCCTCCTTTTCCTGTTTTTTCCTGTTCAATGTACTTTCTTTAAAAAAGTGAATTTAAGAACCTTTAAACTGCATGCTCTCCCAGTACTGCAACCTGATGCAAATTTTTAGAGAATGCTTCAAATGTCAAATCTCTCTGAAAGTGATACACTTTATTACTGTTCTTTCTTGTAATACAAACATTTCAGTGCAGCTCGGATCTTATTTTTCAAAATACACAGGATTTTGATATATGGACAACAATATTTTAGATGCAATGCCATAAGTGCTTCAAAGTTATTTCTGAGCTGATTTAACATGTAAAATCTCCAGGTAGATTAATTTTAAAGGCTGCTTTTATGGGTGTAACATTTCAAGATGAGAAAGCCATGCTTCTGAAATTTAGTTTTGTCAGATTTCATTGGCACCTCCAACCCTGTCTTTTATTACCTTAAAGTTGAAATTTAATCTCCTTTTTTTTCCTGATTTTTACTTAATTCTTGACTGAAGTGACTGGGGTTGTATTTTCGTGCTCAGGTTCTGTTGCTTCTATTGCTCTCTCATTATTTACATGTCCAAGGAAAAAAGTAATATTACAATAGAGGTACTTAAATAACTGTGCTTAGAAATTACAAGACCTGCGATGTCTATTTTTACTGGAGCAGGCAGCTATAGACAGAGGTTAAGCCCATGTCCCCCAAAAGCCTCTTTCCAAATGGCTGAGTTAATTCACAGTGGTAAGAGCAAGCTGCCTGAAACCAATTGCTCTATTGTGGTGAAGGCAGAGCTTGAAAATGAAGTCCTTGCTCAGGCAAAACTTCTGACAGAACCATGACTTTTTAAAGAAACTCCTATTTCTAACATTGCCAACAGGGGCTGTATTGCAGTAAAAGGAGAATGTGGGGTGTATAGAAGAAGCATGTTTAGTGATGTTTCTGTATGACTCTTAATTTGAATTCAGCACACACTTCATATATGTATATAGCCAATGTCTATGAACAATAGTGCACATTTGCGTATTATGTACATTTTTGTTTTTCTGAAACATATTCCAGAATGCATCGCAACTCCATATGAAAAGTGGCTTTTATGCATGTGTGTGTGTGTGTGTGTGTGTGTTAAGAATGCTTTATAAATCTGAATGCCTCAGCCATTTGGTTTGTAGTTATTTTTTCCTTTGACTGTACAGCAGAGATAGTCTACATTCTGGCCTCATGGCCTGCAAAATTGTTAAAAAGGAGGAATGTGTTTTTAGATTTCAGAAGTGCAGGTGAGGGGAAATAAAAAGCAAGCATTTTAAATCAGAAAATGTGTATGTGTTGTGTGTGTCTTTGTGCGTGTGTGCATGTGCTTGGAAATTCACAAACTAATAGTTTGAGGTTATGGTCTCAGTTTTTATGACTGAGTTACGTACTTAAAAAATTGGTCTCACTAATATAAATGCTGAGAAATTCTCAACTATTGTGGTGCCTGCGATAATAAAATTCGCTGGGAGAGAATGGCAGAGATACAAAACACCAAAGAATGATGATTTCCTCACTACCAATGCGATTGCATAAATTAGGTGTGCATAAGTTTCCAATGATTTATAGCACTTGAAACTTACAAAAAATGATTACATTTGATGTTTCCTTAGAAAATACAAAAAAGCTGATGCTTATTCACAGAAAGGATAGAAGAATCAGGAGCTAAACTCAGTGTATAGCAGCTATCTTGTAGAGATCTTTGTATACCTTTAGAAAATATTTTCTGCTAATTTTCCTTGAAGACCTGTTTCATTAGCCAAACTTGCATGTACTGTTTGTTAATTTGAAACAAAAAAAACTTTTAGTTTTCCTCCTCTTGCCCTCCTCACTGTTAGCCTATTAGTGGAAGTGACATTTTATTGATTAGACATTTAATAGCAATATTCTTCTATATTTGCACAAATATTTAGCTGTTTACGTGGTAACTGGTATAAAGGTCCCTAAGAATGGTACAACTGAAATAGGAGTATGCAGAAATGTATTGGCTATGACAAGAAGAAGTAATTGCTTTTTCTCAAAGGATCAGACGTGGTATAGTTGTTTGAAAAACAATCTAAACAACATTTTGTTCACCATTGATTTTAAAAGCATTAAAATTAGTTTTTATGCAGCTATACTCATTAAGCTTTTATGTATACTGTGTAGGGTGAATAGTTAAGAAGCAATAAAGCATTCTGCAGTAAAATATAGTTTGCCAGTTGTCAGAAGAAATAAAATACATAGATTTGGAATGTTTGTTTCCTGTAGAATATTGTGATATTTGCCATGTTAATTACAATCCAAATAAAACTATTTTATTTGTGTATCTTAAACAGTCTTGTAGCTGTAGATGACTAATACAACTGTTATTGAAAGTGTTGTTTGGAGGTTGTGTGTTCATGCTGATGAGAAACAATCATCAGCCACATATATCCCAACAATTCTTGCATTTTAAAACTAAACCTGACTTAGAAAGCAGTGTTCCAAAGTCCTATTGCAATTTTTAACCTCAATAAGTGAAATGAAAGTGCCATTCTGTGCAATTTTGTTCTGTACTCCCTTTAGTTTCTCATGTTAATATCTGCATTTGAAAACAAAGTAGTTCTTGTAATTTCATTGAAACAGTTAACAGTTTATTAAAAAAAAAGTATCTGGATTATTAGCAGCAGACTAGTGCCCAAGGAAAGGAAACTTATTTAGTTATTACTCATAAGATCATAACCTTTCATTTTTTGTCTCAGAAACTAAGAGTGGAGTATGTGTAAAATACATGTCATCAGAGAGAATAATGCATATAAAAATGAATTCCTGTTATTGTGTTCAGGTGTGTTTGTGAATAAAAAATGGAATTTTGAAAAGTCAATTAAAATGCATTTAAATTCTTTAACACCAGAATTCTTTAATGTGAAAATTTTTGCTAGACAGTTTGTCAGTGTTGCTGTAAGCACTGTGATGTGATCATAACTAGTTTCCTCCACCTGTGACTGTTAGATGGCTCAGAAACACATTACAGCTTCCTGTTCCAAAAGAGATTACTCTTGAAAACATGGAAGTACTTATAAAGTAAATAAGCTTTAATTAAATATCATTGTCTCACATTAATCTTTATAATTCTGTTCCCTATAGAAATAAAAAATAAAAATTCAATTTGTTTTGATTATGCATGAATTTTAACAGAAGCGTTTATTGTATATTTCTGTGTTCTTCAAAATAGAGGCATATTTATGTTGGCATGAGCCATTACGAAGTTTCCTTATTAATGTGAAATAAGAATGACTCATTTATATTGTATATAAATAAATTGACATTTAGAAAAATTCAGTACGATTTTTAAGGAAAAACTATCCATGTCTGGCTGGTGTAACTTTCTCTTTCAGTCTGAAATCCCAGTTATTTTCAGAGTTAACTATAAAGGGAAATACAGAATATTTCTACTATTAATAGGTATTTTATCCACTGATCCCTGCTGATTTCAGGGATCTTTTTCCCCACAAGTCAAGATATACTCATATCCTAAACCAGGACTGCAGAGTTGGTCTGTATGTTCATGCACAAGAGGAATCAGGGGCACACACTTAAATGCTGCTTTCACAGTATCTTAGAAACAAGCTCCAAACAAGAGGATATCTTCAGCCTCATTAAATTTCTCTAGGCTTTACCAGTTTCATATAGGAGAATTTTGTGATGACCAAGTCAGGAAAGTCCCACCAAAATCTACCTCAGTGCTAGGGCACAGTGCCAGGGTGCATCCCACTTCATCAGACTCTTGCAGTGCTCATCACCAGGTCCTCTGCTTTTGGCAAAGGGAAATTAATTCACTTTTGGTAAAAGTACACTCTCTAGTGCTGAGCTAATCATGTCCCCTATGCTAATTATTGCTGAAAAACAGGGAGGAAAATGGTGGTGTTTAAATCTCCTCAGTATTGAAGAATAGTTTATGTTTTGGCCTCTAGCAGTCTAGTGAGTAAAGCAGTTTTAATGACGAATGAAGAGTTAAACCATAATCTCTATAATGATGAAGTTCAGCCTGACATGGTTTGAGGATGTTTGTCCCCAGTGCAGTAAACTCTCATGTTTTTTTAGCTGTGTTGTAAGACACAGTTTGCCAGTACACTATGGCCTTGCATTTGCCGGAGATGTCAGAGAGTGTTTAAATAATGTGTAATGGCGTGTTGCTCTTTCATCACCTTGGGAAGTGGCTCTCCCCTGTGACAGTCATTATATGCTCAGTGCTGAACCTTAGAAAACACTTTTAATCCTGTCTGTCTGTTTTGCCCACACAGCTAGGCCAGTGCATACATTCAGCACAGAAGCATTATCCCAACGTGTAACATCACATTTAGTGTTGAAGCCTGAACAAGCTGCACCAGTACAAACCCTGGGAAACACCCATAGCAGAGGCAGAGCTATGAGCAGCTCCATCAGGGTAGAGAATAGTCCCAGGAGTAGACAGCAGAGGCCCTAGCAATTCCTCTCATAGCCCAATCTTCTACTCTGCAAACAATGTGGAGGGAGAGGAATAAACAAGAGAAACGAGGCAACAGATAAAAGAAAGGACACAGCAGAACATTATTTTTATTTTTTTTTTAGGACTAAAAGGAGAAGCAGCATTCCTCTCGTTCTTTCACATACAATTTTCATTATAGTTATAGGAAAAAGCATCTGAAAGTCAGATGCTTTTTGATGACTGTTTGTGCCATCACACAATGTATGGTCAGGATCCCAGACTTCTTGACCAGTCAGCAGAAAGGTGCAGGTTTTAATGCTGCTGATCTGAATTATACTTCAGAAGCTCTATAGACTATGTAGGAATCCTCGACACTACCAGAAGGTGAGCAATAGTGTAAGTAGTGTCATACTATGCAGGCCTTCAGTGACTACATTCTCCTCAGAGTCCCTTCCTTTCTTTCACTTGATGAAAAGTAGAAAGCTGGCATTGGGGATGCTGGCTATGCAGTGACTGGGTTGAGTGTCGTAGCCGTGGGGCACAAGTATGCTCTCCATAGGCGTGGAAAGAAAGAATTCTTTTCAGAAGCTGGGGAGCCCAAATCTAAAATTTCATCTACATATCCCAGGCTATCAAGCTTCCCTAGATGAATTCTTGCTTCAAATCAAACAGTTGTGGTTGGATAAGTTGAATAAGATATGTATCATCTTATTCAACTGTCCAGTAACACTTTTACTAGTTGTAGTGGCACAGAATCCATCTTAAACCTCACTGAACTTTTTCAGTGCTGTTAAAACTGTGACTCTGATTTATAGATTTATTCCTTAGCTATTGATTTTTGCAGCATTTTTTTCCCTATGTTGGATAAAGATTCCCTAAGTATTAAGTTCCTATTATCTCTAAAGACATGTCTAAACCATAATCAAGTTATCTCTTTCATTTCTCTAAACTAAATAGTTATTTATGTCTTTCACTCTGAGTCCTGTTCTCCAACCCCTTAGTTGCTCTAAAACCTTTCCTGCTCCGAAGTTTTTTGAACAAATCTAGAGCTGGTCCCACTGCTACTAGAAACGCATGCAACTTTTCTACTCTGTGTTCCCTTCTTTATTCGTCTAAGGACCAATCTAGTCCTTTTAGCTACAATGTCACACATTAAACTCATGAGCAGCAGATGAAAGGGATTAATGGATCTAGGAGTCAATTTTTAAAAGTTTACACCAGAGTGAATGCTATTATAAAAGCCTTTAATGAGAATGAATCTGTGCAAATATCACTGACAGCACCTTTTCAGCATTTGTTTTACAGTAGAGATGGTTGCACATTAAATGTCTTTTGACAAGGGACTTAAGGATTCTACTGGGAGCAATATAACATCTACCTTTTGTTACTCTATTCCTTGAGAAATCAGATTGTTTCCTACTTGAGTAAGTCTATCAAAACCTGCCCTTTCTCTGAAAATGTGTTATTTTGTTAACACTAATTTTCAATCTTTCTAAACTTGCCAGTGAAATATATTTCAGTGGGCTTGTTCAATTTGGTATGAACACAGCCAAGAGAATAGCTAGTGGTGGCTGGAAAAAAAAAAAAAAAGAGTACAAACAGAAGCTGAAAGTTACCCTAAAAATGTTTCGATATGAAACTGAAAATGCTGATTATTTGCCATAATATCTTCTCTAAATTATAAAAAACTGGTTCTATTACAGATGCTATTTTCCACTGTAAGTGAAACTCTCTGAGGATTAGTGATAACTCAGTGAAAGTGTATGGAGGAGGGAGTGAAGGAAGCACAGTCAAGAGGATGTGGGGAGAGGAAATGATGAAAGGCCATAATAACATAGCAGGAAACAGCAGAGCATGTGGCAAACATACTGAGGACTGCATGCATTTTATGTGTCAAATTACCTCCAAAGAGGTTCTTTGGAATTTAAAGCATAGTAAGAAAGTAGATTGCAAAAGCTCACAGGACCTAATTATGTGGGACAAATTAGTCTGAAAGACCTTCATAATCTGTCTAAAGATGTGGGTGTAGTAGTAAGTTAACGAGCAGGTTATTATGAGTCAGTGTCTGGAATGCCAGTTGTGCCACAGGTAAAAGATCTTATGTGCAATAAACAGAAAACTGCTAGAGATGTTAGTGCATACTTGAAACAGAGTAATGACATAAGGGAGATAAGAGGAAAGATTTCAATGGTGGTTCATTTGGGCCAAATGGGCTCAAATGCATTTGAAGACTGGTGGCAAGCATTATAGACTTGTAGTTTAAGAAAGAATAATCAGGAATTTCTATATCATCATAATAAAATACATTTTCCATGGCTTAGATGTCTTATCTGTTACCTCTAAATACCTCAAGATATTTACAAGACCACAGCAGAGCTAAGATCCAAGAGCAGTTTAAACAGACACCATACCTGCAATGGTACCCTTTAGTTGGGAGCCAACTGGCAGGACAAGTGGATGATGAGCAAAAGCAATAGCTTGTCTTTTGTGAGAAATTTCAGGTGGATGGGAATAAAGGTGTCTGTGAGACAGACTTAGCAGGAACCTTCACAATATTGTTTGTCTTTTTGCTGTTGAGAAATGTGGAAGAGTAGTAAAAAGAGTTGTGGGATAATGATTGCTTCACAGAGCCAGAATCAAGGGTCTGCAGCCATCGTGCAGAACCTGGGAGGGACAATGCTGCCTGAATCACAAGTTTATGCTTACTGTCTTAGGAAATAATTGGGAAAGTGGTGAAGCAGGCTGTATGTACCCTTTGCTGCCCCTATTGATAGTGGTAGATTACCAGCAATGTTTTTTTTTTACCTACTTTAAGTAGTAGGACCCTGTGTAATTCAACCACTCCGAGAAGGCATGCTGGGGATCAAGTTAAATTAGTTTTTCAATGTTTATTTAGCCCAAGCTAGCTTAACACAAATATTGCTCTGGTTTTGCCACTTACGAAGCATGGCAGGGTATTGAAGGGAACACCAAAAATCTGTCTCATGGTACTATATATTTGTACATTGGTGAAAGAAGCACGAAGATGATGGCATGGTTGTACAAATATTAAAATTAAGTACTTTACAGATAATATACTAGGAAGTCTGATTCTTACCTCAAACTGAAAAAGTATTAATAGCAAACTTTACATCATTAGACCTTAGACCAGTGATCAAGCCAGTCTTCTGCATGGAGGGAGCATTTAGTTTGAAGTTATCTTTTAATTGCAAAAACAGTGAATGTTAGTTGAAAATTTCTGTTTTCATTGTATCTGTCTTTTCTTTGTTTTCCACTACCTATTTTTACTGTTTCCTTTAGTTCATGCATCTCATGATGTGACTGAAATGTGGTCCATAAGTAACTCCAAGAAATTTTTATCTTCTGGGTCAAGATGATTAGCCAGCTTGACCTAAGAAATAAATAGTTTGTAATTTAGCCTGAAACATTGTTACATCTCCAGAAAAGCTCGAGACAGCACAGTCCTTGAAGAAAAAAATTCAGAAAATACAGGGACTAATTCTCAGCATTAGTCCCTGATTGGCTTGAAGTGTGGTAGTGAATACAGTCCTTTTTATAATTAAGATTATTTCCTTTTGAACTAGAAATTATAGGTTTGTGTGAAGCAGTCCTGTCCAAAGAAGAAGATATATCTTGAGGGGTAGACTGTAGATTTTTGCCTATAATTTTAATTTGTTTTAAAAATGTTTAAAATTATGTTGGACATAATTGCCTTGGAGACTATTTGTGTGATTTTTTAACAATGTTCCACTGGTTCAGAAACATGAGAACAAAATGTTCTTTGTTCAAACAAACAAAGTGTTAATGCTCATTCCAGCTATTGATCCTGTTATTTTATTGCACTTTGGTGCATTGCCACAGAACTGCCTGTCAGCTGAGGAGGCATCATTTTAAGCTTTTTTATCTGGTTTTAAAATTAATGTTTATAGGAAACATGCTTGCACTCAAAATGTAAATAGGAATTTTACTGGAGCTCTTAAAACTCTTACAGTGTCAGTGTACAGTAACTATATACTATGCACCTGCAGTTACAGGTATCGGCCTTTCTGCTGTGAGGCCTTCTACTGAAGAGAGATTTAAGATAGACAGTGAGTATTTTTGCACTGTCATATTATGTCCAAAATTCTAAAATGTGTCTAAAATATTTGGACATTTTAATCATGTGGGCACACGCAAATATATATATATGAAGTTGCTTGTCTTTTGTTTAATTTCTTAAAGTGGCATTTGATTGGCTGACAATCCAGAAAGATATTATTTGATTTTTTCAATGTTAAAAGAAAAAATTTCAATTGTATGGGACATAAAAAGATGCATTTAGTGAATCTATGAAGCTCTACACAGCAGGATTTCCAATACGTCTAATAGCAGTATGAATGTACGAACCCAAATGTACTTCAGACAATTGCACAAGAAAGTTAGTAAATAAAAATGGAAGCTGTTTTTTTGAGTGAATATTGAAAATGATGCTCTCTTATGTAGAGAGCACTAGTGCATGTGAAACCCTATGTGCTTTTTACATAATATGCCTCTCTAGTTAACATATAACATAAAGTGTCACAGATCTTTTAAAGCTTGATTCAGTATGAAAGAAACACAGCCATCTGTAGTGTGAAAGTTTATGACTCAATTGTCCACACCTTACAAAGTGATTCAGCAAAGACATATCTGGGCCGTGGAAACTTTTCCTTCCCTTATTCCATTAGTTCTTGCTTTGAAAGAATAAAAAGATCTTTGAGATACAGTATGCATTTTAACTCTTGCATACTAAGTAAGACAGCGTGCAGATTTAAGCATGTGCTTTTAATTGTTATTATTATTATTTCTGCTTCACACAGCCATTTCCTGATTCTGAACAGTATTTTGAAATTTCAAATGTGGATTAATAAAATGTGAAAAATGACAAGTCATTTTCAAAGTGATGGGTGTATGGATAGATTAGATTAGACATAAATCTGGACAGACCATTAGAAAAATGTTGTTAAGACAAAATGGGACTTCTGCAATTACTTCTAGTCCAGTTGTGACCCATTTGTAGAGGTTATGCAGTGCTATTTTTTAGCTTTCTTTTCCTTACAAATGCAAAAGCAGTATGTAAAGCCTCCACTAGTATCTCATCCTCATCTCCTCATATAAACTGTGAGCTAGTGACAAAATCATTGGTATTACGGGTAACATTCCCTTTCTTTCTTTCTTTCTCTCTCTCTCATTGTATACATAAAATGCATAACTCCCCTTTGATGACAGGCCAGCCTAACTTCATATTTCTTGCAGGCAAATGGCATTCATATGGATATGTCCAATAGACCAGCTGATATACAGTAACTGCAAGGACTTCTTCATTTGCCCTTTTTAGTGTTCTTGATAAGCTTGGCTGAGTGAGGAGCTTCTCTTTAGGACTCCCTGCACTTTTTCCTTCTTCCTAATTTCTCTTTTGATTGGGGTGGATCCACACCTGGCATTGTGAGCATCTGAGCTTCAGTAACTTTAAGTCCCTCTTCAAGTCTTACTGAGTTCTAACACTTCCTGACAGATTGGGACAACCCTGTTATACACCCTCTGGAGAACTGGTAAATCATTTTGCCCTTCATGATAGCTGCTAAGTAGAAGGAGCTGAATGCACATCTAGCCTCACTTTGGAAATCACCTTGCTTCAGGAACATGCTATTTCTCTCATTTGATATTAAATCTTTGCCAGAATCCAACAGTTTCAGATGAGCCAATTTTCTAAGATAGAAGATCAAGAAAAAGTCAAAGGTATTCCTCTTTTTTTTTTTTTTTTTTTTCCTGGTTGTTTTTAATCTTGGCATTCTGTTCATGGAGAGGTCTTTGTTGCCAACATGTCTGCTGCTTCTCCATCTCTCACCCTTCAGGTTTCTTAAAATAGCTAAGAACACAGAGTATCTAAGCCCGATTAAAACACTTACTGGGAAAAAGGGTCTGTATGAAGTTAAAAAATATATATTTATACTGTAAGCCCTGCAGCCTGGCTTCCTGCCCACGTTTGGGCATCTGTGCCGTCTCTGGGTACCTCAACTGACACATGCCTGCCAGATCCAAAGAGGAAGATATAAAGGGCATTGATGGTTCAATGCTGAGCCTGTGAACACAGGGCAGTATTTTTGCGAGATGGATTTTGCCACCATTAGAGTCTGTTCATTGTGACAGGCCTCTGGAGGACAGGGTTCAGTCTTTTATTATCTGAAATTAAAACTTCTTTCATAATACATACTGCCACTTCAAGCAGAATTCATTCATTCTTTTCATTCTCTCACTGCAGATAGTCTGGAGTATGTTTTGAGGTGAGCACATCTTAAAGTGTTAGTCCAAAGAAAGACATATAGGACATGGTAAAAGACAGATTTGATGTGTTAATTTATCATCTAAGTTCAGTATTTAGAGTTAGTACTGAGCTCATGGAAATAAAAAACAAAAATTCCAGAAGGGAGCACAGAAATTTGTCAGGTCCAAGCACAGAATGTAAATTCTCCTCTGAAGAAAGCGGATGGGTTTTGAGAAGGCAACATTCAGATTGGAAGAAAGAATGCTAGCATATGAATGAAGTTAAAAGATAGGAGGAGAAACTCTTGATATATATGATAAGCTTCAGAAAGGTATAGGAAGTTTGGAAAGTTGAAGCAAAATAAACTGAATTCAGGATCCAAGATGTGTTTTTTCATTTCTGTGAACTATTTCTATATTCTCCTTTTGAAATTTTAATAGATTTTACAAAGGATTTTATGGTCAACAGAGTTCAATATCCAGCAAGAAAAAAAGAGAAGTTCTTTCCAGGTGGAGAAGTATGACCAACCTCCCTGATTGTCTGAACAGACAGTTATGAAGCCCCAAACAGCAAATGATACTGTGCCAGAAACCTAATAGTACTGCTTTGCTCTTGCTCATCCCTTACTACCTGGAAACACTTGGCAACCAAGGCTTTTGGACTTTGCAGGGTTTATGCAACACAGAACTGGAGAAACATAAAGACTGTCAGCTCCAGAGATATTTTTATCCTCTCTGCAGGATTCAAGGATATGCAAAGAGGAGTTAGCTGTTTTATGTTTCTGAGTTAGAAACCAGTCCTGTGCTGGCTGAAGAGCTTGCTGGACTTGTGCAATGCAGAGGGTACAGGCTAGGTGGGTTGTGCCATCTGCTTAGAAAGAAAAGGCAAGGGAGAATTTCAGCAGCTGTTTGTTGAGTCAGATACTCATCCCTGATTATTTGTGCCACGGTGGCAAATTACTGCCAAAGAAATGCATCCCCTGTTGCTTAATAGACCTGACCTGGATGTTGTAAAGTTACACCCGCTGGAAACAAGTCTTATGATGTACTGCTCATGAAATGCCAGTGATTCTACTAGAGGAATGTCCTGAAATCAGCATGTTGAGTTCATCCTTGTTTCTCTTTGTAGCTAATAGCAGTATAGCAGGAGGCAGCAGGAATATATCACAGCTAATTCTACAAGGTGATTAGGTCCTGAGCATGAGGCTCCATACTATATTCAGGTTTTCCCTGAGTATGCTCAGTTTTGTTGGGCATGACATACTGCATGTGAGTCACTCATATTCTGCATGAGTCATATGTTGAAGTGTGAAAGCAATGCTGTATCTCTGCTGTTGTTACCCGTTGCTCAGCTGCTGCCATACCACATAGCTCAAGCCAATTGAGCTCACCTTCCCACTTTGAGCCAGCTCTCATCAGCTGCCTGATCCCTTTAAATGTGTTCCAAGATGTTGCCCAACATATAGTTAAAGTGAATGCCATATGTGCTTGGATTTGGGTTTTGAGTTAGGAGTCTGTGGATTAGAACCTCCAAGCACTCTTCTGAAAGGAATGTAAAGTGTCCAGAAAGTCAGTAGGCACCTTTAATATTTATTTTAAAAAGTAACATAATTTTAGTAGCTTTTTATAATACACTCACCTGTAGCACTAGGTAGCCAAAGTGTGTTTGTCTTCCTTATACACCCAACATTGTAAGACTACAACACTGTTGTGTGCTTGGTGGATTGCTTAAAGATCAGGTGAACCAAGAAAGGTTCACACCTTCGAAGTTTGAGAAACTCTGGTGCAGTCATACCCTGCATGTCACTAGACAAACATCATGAAACATCCATTGTGTACTGAAGTGGGTTTTTTTTTTTTCACTGATGAAAAAATAGGCCTTCAGTTTAGTGAGTGTCAAGACATTGCAAAATCTATTTTGGCTGCAGTCATCAAGCTGTTCCCTGCTGTGGCTGTGGTTATTGCATAGCACCCTTAGTTATTTGTGACATAGAAATTTTGTTCCAGTTATGTGGTAATTAATGCTTCTGGGCTAAATCTGTTTAACAAAATACAAAGCAGACTACAGTTATGTTATACCTGTCATTTCTAAGTGTCCAGTGATCCTCCAACATTATGTGATTCATGGAGCTGAAAGAAATGATTTGCCTAAAAAATTATTAGTGCTCATTCTGCCTGCAAAACCCCTTAATTCCTGTTACACATGTCAGCATATTATGACTGGGAGCTGTCAAATTCTAATGACTAAAATTTTATTTTTCTGTCTTTTCATGCTGTACTTGAGAACTATATGTTGGGAATAATTCCCTAGCTAAATTTCTTCAAATGGTAAACTCAACCATTTGTGCTCTCTCTGTTTCTTTCTAAATTTGTGTTTACATTAGTGTCTTTCTCTTTTCATTTGTTTCTCTAAAAGAAACAAAAAAAAATTGATTTTCTTCCCAGAACCACTGTCCATTTGAAAAAGCATAATCTGAGTTGACAGCAGACAGATTTGATGTAAAAGTAGTTTGGAAATATATTTGGAGAAGAAGGAGGAAAAGGCAAGGTTAGTAGGAAACAAAATTCACAAAAACCTCTTACCATTTCATATGGTTAAATAACCTTGACACTGGGAAATATTTTTGCCATCCTCCTTGAAGCAGGAATTTGTTGGCACAATGTTCAATAATAGAGATACAGGACTAATGTTAACATACTGCAAATACTGCACCAAATAGTATCTATTGATCCACCTGTTATTATGCTTGTTACTGAAATGCTATATGTAAAGCAAAGGAAACCAGTTCCCAATTTAAGTCATTAATAGATTGGTTTTGAAATTTATGTTGCACATGTCCAACAAATCAAGAATAAAAGCATGTGAAAGGCTGTGTAGTCCATATTGAATTACTCATTCTTTCCACAGTAAAAGCCTTTAGCTAGAGATTGACCAAAGAATTTTAAATATCTCATTATACATGTCATTGTTCAAAGTGTCCCTAAATGGGATTAAACAATAGTCACTCAAGAGTTTCCTGCGATGTCTATTCCCTCCCCCTCACCCCCCTTCCCCTCCTCACCTTGACTTAAATTAAGGCTAATGATATGTTTTCAGTGTAAGGTAAAAGAAGGATTTTCCTTGAATGACTTTCCAACATTTTCAAATCTATTCATTGTAAGTACTTCTATCATATGATTACTTATTTCATCTCATTGTCTTAGAGGATTTAACTCTAAAACACACATGTTTGATATAGACTTAATGAAGGTTTTATAAATTCAAACCAGCTGAAGCGGTATTCACCTACAAATTTCTGTTTGTGCTCAGAATTAAAAATAATGCCAGGACTATTTTTCAAAGAATAATAGATTGCTGCGAACTACTGTTTTTCCGCTTGCGTATACTAGTTTGTCTTGGTTGCTAATTCTTCAGTGAGAGGTAGAAGACAGCCTCATGGGTTGCAGGGGAGAGGGAAGAGAAGGGACAGCAGAAGGAACAGTGAAGAGAGGCTATTTTTGGATAAATGTTTAATTTTGAGTACCAGCTCAACAATACTGCACATTTTTAAACAAAAGACCTATTAAAAAAAAAAGAAAGAAAAAAATCCCCTTTCCTAATCATGTGTAAGAAATAGCTGCACAACCATGGGCATAGTAACACTAAATATCATTATAAGGAGGAAAGAAGCAAATAGTTTTGGTTTCTCACCAAAAAAAAAAACAGTCGGGATAATTAAGGTAGCGAACATATTGCGCTGCTATATTGGTTCAGTCACCTGATCTGTCTCTCCAATCACTATTTGCACGATATACATGGTTTTGACGGGCTTGTGATAGACTGCTGTCTGAAATTCTTTAGTCTGGGTCTCCTGTTTGGCAGTGCAGCAGACTTTGCTATTTTGGGTTTTTGAAACGAAGCCATATTTTGGGAGGATAAGAGATAGCTGTGACTCTGTACTGACTCATCAGTATGAAGGGAAGCCAGGTAAGCTTAAAACCAACAGTGGTCCTGTTTCTGCTGTCACTTGTGCAGATGTACAGCAGAAATTATCCCACTGAAATCTGTCACGTTACATCTGCATGCATGTCTGGACATACACCTGAGAATCAGGCCTAAATAGTTTCAGTATCAGCATACCAAAAGAAGAAAAGAAGCATTTAAGCCTACAGGAGGTACCTGGGGAAACATGACCTTTTTAAGGCTTTGTTTCAGGAGGTGAAACTGCCGAAGTCCTACTTTTAGGACAGTCTGTGTTGTTGCATCAAGGAATAGCTTTATCACAGTAAGTGCTGAGTCTGTCTTTGGCCTGTGTAGAAGGAGAGAAATTTGTTAACCTCTTACAACTCAAATCTCTCTGTTCCTTGATCACAAATGATAGCAAGGAAGACAGAGTTTTATTAAATTAAAAAGAAAAAAAAGTCTGATTTAGTATGAGGAGTAAGGATGTGAAGAATGGCTCAAATACACAATGCAGATACTTTATTCAAATCTATATTTTAATGTAGTTATTTGCTTTCTGACTTTGAGTCAAGTTGAGCATGGTTTTTCTCTTAGCAGTCCTGGCTATATAGGTTGTGTATAACTCTCCAGAGGTCAGACAGGACTGAAGGATGGAAATGCAAAAAGAGGGAGAACTCAGGGCAAAAAGGCTTTGACCCTATGGCCTTATTAGCTGTCTCTGTAGACATTTCCTCAAAACTTTTTTCCCTATGTGACTAAGGAATGAAAACTATCTGGCTTTCTATACATGGTTTTGGAGAGGTGTACTGTTGAAGGTATATAGCATGTAGGAAGTGGGATCTGCCAGTTCCCTGTTGTTCTCATTTGCAGGGATATATCAGGTATTTCATCTGTACTGCATTTTTTTTTTCATCCAGAGCATAACAAGAGTTTTTAAAAAACTTACCTATAATTTTTTCTTAGCAGATGAGGAATGAATCTACAGCTAAAAGGGCAAGTGCATTCTAGGTTGAACAAGACCAATTGTGAAGATGCCCTGGGAAGTGACTCTTTGCACAACCTGTCTTTAATCTATGTTTGCCACCAAAGAGCATATCATCAAGGCCTGCTTCTTGCTCATATCGGAGAAGCCTGTAAGCAACCAAAGTAAGCTCCCACACCCCTTAAATAGAAAAACAGAAAGATTGTTGCAGGATTTTTCTGACAATCAGGAATAAAAGATTTCCAAAGGCTGTTCCTGTAAGGCTGGGTTATTCCTTTACTCCTATAGACTCCATGGGATTTCCCTTGCAATTTACAAAGAAAGGTATTAGAACCCAAACCAGCTTGAACAGATTGTTATCAAAACAAAGCCAATGGGGAAATTAAAAAAAAAAAAAAAAACAAAACCCCAAACCACACAGATTTTATACTGTATATCCCCCAAATCAACTGTGACTAAAATTGCTGATTTTGTTTTGTAGAAGACACAATTTACTAGCTGTGAATGCGTAGGGCAACTGCCTTGTGTTTCGGAAAGTGCCTGCAAAAATGGAAAGATTCACAGATTCTGCAATGAATGTTTCTCAGAATTTGCATGAGAGTGTGTAATTTGCCTCTTGATAATCGTTATTTTCTTTCTTAACATATTTTAGTCGAGTAACAGCAATGATAGTATGACGTGGATTAACTTTACATATTTGTTTACATTTACAATTTGTATTGCAGTCAAGCGTAGCAGCATTCCTCAGAGACTGATCTCCTCACTGCCTCCAGTGCAAACTGCTGAGAGCTTTTGTCCTGGTCTTGTTCTTGCAGCAGAGCTACTTTCACACTTGGGGCTCTCTGCTGGATGGGAACTCAGGTGATCTGGCAGCTCAGGTCTGGGACTCCTTACCTTAAAGACTTTATAGGAGCTGGTCCTCAAATGCCACAATGTGGCAAAGATTTACATGTGTTCTGAACACCCTATCTGAGTTCAAACTAATCTTTGCAGGATTAAGATCCTGAAATTTAAGTCACTAACTCAAGCAGCATGAATGGCAAATAATCTATAGAACCAGTCCATGAACAAGCTAATGGATGAAAGCTCTTGCTCCTAGCTTGTAAATGAAGTAACAAACAACAGAAGGCTGGCTTCAGTTCACAAAGAATGATTCACTAATTGTTAACAAAATGGGGGCAAAGAAGGTCAGTATGGTAATGGGGGTGAGGAGAAACAATTTCTTAGTAAATAGTTTCATTTTCTCAAATATTTCTTTATTGTTGGGGTGTAATTATCTGCATGGAATTCAGAGTTATAGAGAGGCTGTGCTACAGAAGAAAATGTGTGCATGTAGGTTCCCAGGGCAGTAAGTAAATCTGTGAAGAAATCATAGCCCTAATGCAAAATTTATAGGAGCTTCTTTCCAAGTAGGTAATAGTGGATAAATTCCTCAGGACCAAAGATGAGTTAAAAGAAGATGTCATGCAGGAGGATACTGTAGAAAACAACCCATCAGTTGCTGCCCCACGTGACAGACCCAGAGGCAGCTCCAGAGCCATTAACACAACTGCTTGGGGAGTTTGACAAGGAAAAAGATTCTGACACTGGAATAATATCTGCCAACACTTGGCATCTGTGTTCTGTGATGTCCAACCATCCTCCATGGGTACTGACTCCACTGCTGAAAAAAAGAGGAAACGGAGAGCAGTAGCAGAGAATCATTTCTCATATGAACTGGTACATTTCACAGAAATTTAAAATTGGGACTTGAAAATGCAAACTTTTTTGGCTATGCATATTTGCAATTTTTATTTACAAAATAAGGAAGTATCAAAATGTGTATTTGAATAATAATCTGGGAACATATGATTTTATAGATATAACATGGTGAGTGGCAATAATCATTGAAAGGGTATTTTTGCAGGTCCCAGGCTTCAAGAAGCATACATAACCTGATCCTGTGCTAGCACTAGTTGCTAATTTCCAGGGTGAAAAATTATTCTTATTTGAGCAAAGTATTTGGTTTTCATATGCATTTTTCCTCGTTGCAGTCAGATTGATAACCTGGACATCAGACAAAACATAGTAAGAACTAAATCTGGCAGTTCCTATGCAGACCTCATTGGTATTTAGGAAACAGGCAGGATTAGAAGCAATTTCTATTTTGAGAAGCTGAGATGCTGCAAACATCTGAAGCCTGGACACTGCTCAGTGTTCTGTAATACTTCACTTACTTACCAGCAATACCCCAAATCCATTGGAAATCTGATCACCTGGCAGTTTGAAAATTGCAAACTTTGTTTTTTGATATGTTGGCTATTTGAAATCTAGGTCCAGCACTTAATTCCAGTATCAATTTTTTTCTGTTTTTTTTTTTCTACTGCTGCTGAATGGCACCCTATGAAATCCCCAAGGGATTGGACTGGGTGTTGTGGCCATGGTTTCTAATGCCTGAGTGAAAGACTAGTTTACCAGGTCCAACCCCAACAGAGTTTTGTTTGAGCATATAATTTCCTAAGCTTGTTGTGCTGATTTTTTTTGTGTGTGTGAAAAACAATAAATGCCTGTAAATATCCTTTGATCCAATCTGCAGTTTTCTATCTGAACTCACAAGATGAATGACCCTGCAGCAGCAACATTTTCCAGCTCTCGTCATCCCAGCAGGATACGGCCTGAAAAAAGGGAATGTGCAGTATTCATCCTTTTCTAAGACAGCGTCATCTTTGCACCTTGCATTTTGAAAATTACCCCCCCTCCACTCCCAAACCATTTGTCTTATTTCTTGCTCTTGTGACACTGGAAGAGCTCCCCATTCATTGTGGCTGCAGTTATCGTTATGGCTGAACCACCAGGACTGGAAGTAAGAGTTCAGCCCTTGAGAATAGAAGACTATAGCCTCTAGCATGTTGTTCCAGTCCACTGGCGTCTTAACTAGACAGGGTTCATCTTAGCATAAAATACTTATTCCTAACCCTATGGAGCAAGAAGGCAGGTTCTGTTTTCTTTTTCTTTTTATCAAAAACATTAAGCAGCTCGACACAAAGTTCATGAGATTAAGGAATATTTTTCTGTTGGCTTTTTGCCTCTGCATCTGTGTCATTTACCTGTACCCTGTGAAAGGTGCGGTTCACTCTGTAACAGCAAGAGGTAGTGAGAGAATAACCCTAGCCTGAGAATAAACTGAATAATTTATTATTTAAATGAGATTTTGTGAGGTAAAACAATGAATCTAGTACAGCCCCCTTCTGAGTTTTAAACATTGTTTCTTCGAAGGCATAAATTTGCTTTGCAAAGGTTTCTTGATCCACTGTAGATGGTATTCCTACTTATGCTACATGGTGACAAAACCTAAAGAGGGAGTCAGATGTGTGCTCTACAGTACTTGAGAATTTAAGTTAAATCTGTAATTTTTCCCCCTGCATTTCCTCAGAGAAATTAGCTATTCTATTCACTGCATAAATTTTCAGGTTTTGCTAGCACGACACTCAGGGTGTTGAATTTTTTATGACAAAAATGCTGTAATAATTGTTGAACAGATGTAAGTGTTGGAGAGTGGGCTCTGGCAGACCTCATGAAACCTCTATTAGCAATTTAACCCTGTCGTTACTTGAATGAAATGGAAGCAGAAAAGGACAGAGTTTTGAACTGTTTCATTCAGGCATTCACAAGGGGGTCCCAGGTAGAAGTAAATGACCTGTAATTAGACATATTCCTAATGAAAGCAGAGGTTAAAAAATATATATTAATGAGCACTAACTCCATATTACAGCACTATTGTGACTTTCAACTGTAATATGTGGCTCTAAGAATAATTTTGGATGGAGATATCCCAGTCCAGTGATCTGTGCTGTCTGAAAGGTTCATAGGACCTAATCCTCCAGTTTTAGGCCGGCCTCAGTAATACACCTCCCTTTCACTGCAGCTGAATTAACAAACGATGACAAGACAAAAACTTTATGTCCAAGAAACTGGAGAAGCTTTAGAATTTCCACACCTGCTTTATTACATAAATGGCTTTCAAAGCCTGCAAAACACCATTTAGGAAAAGGGGAGGATTAAGAAAGGAGTGGAGAGGGGGGAGAAAGAAAAGAAGCATTTATGACATTTATGGAAACACCCTTGATTCACTGCCTAAAAAGAGAGAGATGTCATTAGGGGTTTCCTGAGAACTTTGTTGCAGATTCTTCTGAATCAAAGAAGAAAACTAAAAGAAAATGGCAGCCCATCAGCAGCATAGTCACAGAGAAGGCCTTGTGGCTGCTCAAGTAACTAAGGGAACTGTCTTTGGTACCTATAGTGCAGAAAAATGATGTCGGAAAAACGAGTTTTTTTCTGTAGCTTTGTACCTGAAGCTGAGATTTTCTGTATTTATGTGCAGAAATACAGACACACACTCATATAGGCATCCACATAAACGTACCCATTCCTAAAATTATGCACACATTTAAAGCTAGTATTGGTAAACAAGTCATATCTTGAAATAAAAGCTTATATTTGACAGAAGAAAGCAACTAGTAAACTATTACCAATGGAGTCCTAAGACCAATTCATCTATGTGGGGAGAGTCAGATGTATATACAACTGCACCACACATGGGCAATGTAAAAATATGGGGTTCTTTTGAGATATTTTGTTATATCCATGTATTCTGAATTTTTCAAGTTAGTGGATAGGTTTGGGATGGTAAATCCCACTCTGTTATTGCAATTCCATTTAGGAAAGAGCTTGAAAAAAGAGGTAATATGTTAGGATCTAGAACAGAAGTAAAGACACAGAAGCCTGTCCTGAGTGATGTTATCTATCTTAGGAATTACGTTACTTTTCTTATTTTTTTGTCTTGAAAGTACAAAAGACTAAAACTTGTTTGGATGTATTTTTTTGTGTGTTAATATATATAAAATCTATGTGTGTGCCTGCTCCATCTGCTTTTGTTTTACATGCCCCTGTGGTGCTTAGTGAGGCATGGGCACTTCAGTGCAGTGGCTCAGAAGTTTTGTGGATAAAACCAGCCAAATTATGTTCTGGCTCTAATTTATAATACACATGATAATGTGCATCTATAGGGCAAGTTAAAAAAAATAAATTAAAAATGTGTAAGTTTGTCCAAATCTGTGTATGTAGTAAATGTGCTAACTGCACTTCTCTGGAACGGCAGTGTTTTCAAAGGCTGGAAAGATGTTTGAACACCTGGCTATTTCTTTATACACATTTACCCAACCAGTTATGTTAGTGAGTATAAACAGAGGCATTTCTGGTGCATCTATGTTTTCAGGAACATATTCAAATATTTGTAGGTGGACTGCTTCATAGATGTACTTTCACAGACCTCTGTGTGCAGCTTATTTGCAACCTGGCATTTTTTCTGCTTCTTTTTTTTTTGCTCTTTCCTATGGTGTGTTCTCAGAGCCTTATAAGTTAAACAATCTTAAATAGGAAGCAATGTTCAGTAGAAGTGCAACAGAAAGTAAGACAATAGTCTAGAGAAAATGTCACTAGTGGATTTGATTATGTTTTTAACTTACTGGCTGCCCATTGCCTATATAGATATAGCAACTCAAAAAGGGGGTTTGAATGATTTATTGGCGAGATACTGCTCTCATCCCTAAAACACAGCATTTCTAGTTACACTTTCATTTCAGATTTAATGAAAAAATTGCTGTACTTTGCAGGATGCAGAGTTGAAATGGGGACCGCCTGTAGGGCATCACTCTGTAAAGCTGATGTGATGTGTCATAATTTATGACAGAACATATGCAAAACTTGTGCCACAGTTGAATTCCCCCTTCCCTAAAACAAAACCCAAACAAAAAAAAAAATGCAGATTCTAACATTGTAAGATATCTCATGGCTTTTGCAAATTTGGAGGGTCAGGTCTTCTTAGAAAGGCCTCATTTGATTTGCTACCAATTTGTCAGTCAGTATTGAAATCTGGTCTTTTTTCTCAAGCTTTGAAGAAGCTCTTTATGTCACCCAGACTCCCAGAGAAACCCTTTGAACATATTACATCCATTTGCATTATTTGTTTAAACAGGAAGAATATTTAGGAAAGCATGAGATGCCTAAAGCTGTCTAACTTTAAAGAAGTTAGATACCTGAAGAATGGAATTGCAAGACTGAATTCAGTGATTCTAAATGTGCATTTTCCTTCCTCTGATTTCCTGTCCTAGACATAGTTTAGCAACCTGGTGGAAGTGTGTTGGGCATTGAGCTGAAACTAAACTATGTCTCTTACTTGTACATTCTCGCCGTACAAAAAAAGGTGTCTTCAGTAACTATCCAGTAAAACTGGCATCAGGGAGCATTGTCTTTTATAAGCCTACATATAAATGTTTTTGTTGCCTAGTGCTGCACTAGAAGACTTGGGAAGATTTAAGTTTACAGACACATTTTAGTTACTTTTGCTGTCAAAAGTATAAAGGATGTATATTGATAGAAAACACATTAAAAAGATTCAAATTAATCTCATATTTATTATCTGTAATAAGGTTGTCCTAGATCATAGTTGCAAATTGAAAAAAACTAAAATAAAGCTGGTGAGCATACGTGCTTGCTGCTGTGGCAAGGATTATATAAATATACTAGAGGACAGATGCTGTTGTATGAGCTTATGATGTGAGCAGATGAAGAATGACTTGGTTTTGCTCAAAACAAGAGTGCCACACAGGTGCAAAGCCCAAACTGTACCCTGTGCTTCCTAAAGAGGCTTCCTAGCCATTTCTGTTCCTTCAAGTAAAGCACTGCACTTGGACACATGGATGCCAAAGTACCTTCCTTGTGCTGGGTTGGTACTCTGGAAATGAACCTTTAGTTAGCAGCAGTGTGAAGTAATGGACAGCATACTCTGTAAGGAAGGGTGTAGGAACATGCTACAAGAATAAGAAAGTTTTAAAAAATGGAGACCTTTCACAGGTAGCACTAACATGTTCAAGCCAGTGAGACGACTGCAGCTATGGGTTGACCATCAAGCACTCTTAGTAGCAAAATCCAGTATCTTATGTGCTCATAAGCGGGAAGGCAAAGTGAAGCAGTCCTTTTCCTTTTCTGAAAAACCTATATGCCCCTTGTTTGAGGACTGAGGGAAGGGAAATATAGCATAATATGTTCCTGAGACAAGGTCATTACAAAGCTGTAGATTAGAAACTGTAAAAATAAGAGTCCTAAAGAAATGGCACTTAAGTTAATGAAAACTAGAAGACTCTTGTCATAAGTCAGAGAATTAATCTACAGAAAAAGTTCAAACTTCATTTTAATCATGTCATCTGCTTACAAGGGTTGACTGAGTAGTTAATGCAGAAAAAGAATATATTCCCAGAATTTCAGCTGTAATTCAGCCCAGTCTAACTGGAAAGTTATCTGCTTCTTAAAAAAGTTTTGCTACTGATTTTCAGTGTTTATCTTTGCAGATAAACAAAGCACAGAAACAGATAAACAGAAAGCACATCAAAGTGGAATTCTCACTTGTAAAAAACCAAGCGGAAAAAAACCCCAAAAGCTAAAAACAAAGCCCAGACCTCAAAGAATATTGAACTTGCCAGTGAAGTCATATACATGATTGAAACATGGCATGGGGAAAGTTCCAAGATCAAGGCCTTTCTCCTGAGAACTGTGACTCAGTACTCAGGTGTGAGACCTACTGTCAAACACAACATTTGCATTGTTGTTTGTATGGGTATGGTCAAAGACAAGTCATATAAATAAAATTCATTGATTTTGAGTTTTGAAGCCATAATTGATTTGAAGCCCTTGATTTTGAGTTCTGATTGCCATAATGCGATATAATAATAATACGATAATACAATGTCTTGGTTGATTATGATCTTGAACTTGTTGAACTTGCATTGCGATTGTTTCTCACCAGTCATGCACTGACATTTTCTTTGAAAAAAATGCTTCAGTTGATATGGGCTCAAGGGCAAAAAAAAAGAGCTAATTTTTCTTCAGTGTATGTGGATCATGCTTCGTCTAAGCTCAGTGTAAATCTTGGGTCAGTGGTGCTATGTGTAAAGCTCTCTTTATACTCTTTGGAGCATGTCTGCATTAGAAGTTTATATTGCTTTGGTTACAACAGTATAACTTCACTGGTGCAGGAGTCAGTGTAATTAAAGGCGGGGGCACAACAGCCCTATTGGTGTTATTCATAATGAAGACTAAAGATGGAGCTTTCAAAAGTACTGAGTGACTTACAAGTGCGACTTTCGTTGTATCGCAGGTCACAGATTCATTAATCATTCTTAAACCATGTACCCATGGATATTTTATCCCCAAGGATATTTTATCCCCACTAGCCAGACTACTATAGTCATATGGCTATATTTCTAGTACAGAAGTAGATCCATGATTTCAGATAAGAAACTCTATAAGACATTATTTACATGGGACATATCTAAATAGCATATGTATCTGTATTGCAGCAGTTCTCTTGACCTGAAACAGCACAACCCTCCGTGTGAACAAGCACTAAGGGATTTCTATGATCCTTCACTTTAACATTGCTGTTCCTTTTCCTAAATAGTCAGGGTTTTAAATCTGATCATATTTTGTTGATGTATTTTCAGAGGGAAGAGAGAATAATCTATAAACCACTCGTGTCTGAAAAAAGATCTGAAATCACACAGCTTACTGGTTTCCTCTACAGATTAAGATGCAGTTGGCCAGCTCTGTCCTCAACAGCAAATGTTACATGAATTACAGAGAATCCATATCATGTTTCAAGGAAAGGGAGAGTTTATATAAGAAAATAATTTAATTCTACAAGTTCCTGTATTTCTGCTAGCAGTGCTAGAAAAACAAGATTATAGTTTGCCTTTAATACAAAAAGTAGATTTGCTGATATAACTGTTATTTGCACTGTTTATATTCAAATGTCCTTTAAAAAAAAGCATCATCAAAATTTACTGATAGTAAGAGTGTGCAAATCAGAACACTTATCTTCTTTTTATAGACTAAAATAAAATTATTCCTCACATTTTTCTCAGTTACAGAATATTAGATAGCAGTGACTGTAAGTTACTTACTTTTTTTCAGAAAGTTATATTCCAAGCCCAAAATTGAATACCACATCAAGTCTTTTTAATGTTTTTAAAAATTCTCAGCAATGATTACTTGTCCTTCTGTGTCAATCTAGTATCATTCCTAAACCTACTCATGGCAGCAAGGAATAGCTCACATCACAATCAGATTCTTAATTAATTACCTTGTAGCCTGCTATCTTAAAAATACAGGTCGAAAAACGATATGTTAACCTTTTAATTTTTTTAACCTAATAAAATAACCAACTTGTTTTGTGACCTGTAATTCTGAATCTGATTGAGTTTTCAATATACTGCAATTCACAGATTTTCTCCCCTCTAGCACTAGGTTTGTATCTGTCACATGGTTTTCAGTGTTCCTAATGAGCTGTTAACAAGCTGTCAATTACCTATGCAAATGAGGCAAGCAGAAATGGAGGGGTTGCTATACCTTGAGTTAAACTGTGCTACCTCGGATTGTTATGAAATAAATCATTTCAGTTTTAATAGCTGTCTGTGCCCATGTGGCTTGTGTTATGTAGGCACTTTTTCATTATATTATTTACCTAGCAATAAAATGCTGCAGGGGACTTTGGGGGTGATTAGAAAGTTGAGGGGGAGGGGAACTCAGGCAAGCAACTTCATTCCTTACTGATTTGCACCTTCTGCTCTTCTTGGGTCAGGACTACAAGGCTACAAGCTGTCAGGTGCCCTTAGCCCTTTTGAAATTGACGACATTTCAGGAGTTTAGCCCTGATCCTGCCAGAATATTTAATAAATGTCTTTGCTGAGGTGTGTAAAGGAGCCTCGCGAGTATAAAAAGTTAAAGAGAGGAACAAGGAGCTGAAATCTTGAATTTTTGAGAGAAGGGTACTTTTTATATGTGTATTCTCAGCCTTCTAAGAGCTTTCTACAGAAAAGCCTGGCTGGAGAAATCTTGCACTTTTATTTGTGTTACCCTGTAAGGAATTCTATCCCCCTTGCTGAAGTCAATGAAATTTCACATTTAGATTCTTTTCCACTTTGCTTTAGTTTGAAGTTGATGCTTACTGTAAACCATTTTGAGATATTTTGTATGAAGAATGTTGTATAAAAAGAAATTGCATTGTATTTATGACTGGCACTACAGTAACGGTCTATCAGTGTTTCCATTATAAGCCCCTATTGTTGAGGGCTTTAAAACTCACCCATAAGAATTCACTCAGGACTGCAGCAAGGTCTACAAAGGATAAATAAATGCCTTTCTCGCTATTTTTGAGTTAGAATAAGTGAAATCGAGAAAGGAAATTAGACTTTTAGAGGTTTTCTCTCATTTTGGTATATGTGTGTGTGTGTGTGTGTGTATTTACATTTTTAAAAAATGGGTCAGAAACATTGTTTCCATTATCTGAGAAAGTGTTATAAAAAAACACCTAAAAAAGTTAATGGATTGCATTGTTTAGCTCCAGCCCATACCTAATCGAGGATGCTTGTTAAATCTTCTCGCACCATCAGGCTTCAACTCCTGAATTGTGGTTGATTTCAAGAGGGGTAGGGACACCTGACAGCTGGTAGCCCTGACTCAAGAAGAGCAGAAGGTGTAAACCAGGAAAGAATGAAGTTGCTTGTGTGTGTTCCCCTCCCCCTCAACTTTTTAATCACCCCAAAGTTCCCTGCAGCATTTTATTGCTGGGTAAATTTGCACACTTGGCCAACTCAGCTGAAAGGTCATTGGCATATGTACTTTTCTTCTGTCCTTACTTCCATTATGTTTAAGGTTCAGGAACCTGAAATTGTGCACACTGAAGCCAGGAAGCCTGGTGTGAAGCAGAGAGAAGTGTTCTGGTAGGAAGCCAGAAGGAGAGGAATTTGAGAGATATAATGACATGAGAACCAGTAAATAGAAACACATTAAATAAAAATCAGGAATGCTTTTTCAGATGGGAGAAACCCCAAAGAAAGAGTCTGCGGGGGGATTAGTAGTCTAAATCTTTCTCTGATCAATCCTGATGGAAGCTTTCTGGTCAAAATGTCAGTGGTAACTTTATTTTCTGCTGGTATGTACAATAATCCTTTTGTTCCATCTGCAAACACTAGGGGGTAAATTTTTAGCGTGATGCTTAGGGATTTAGCTGTAGGACTCCCATTAACGATAATGGGAATCATGTAGCTTGAGCACTCTGCATCGTGCTGAATATTTACCCCTCAGTTCAGAGCACTCTCTCATTGAATTTTTAATTATATTTACAGATAAATTCCATAACCAAATATCATCAGCTCTCAAGCAGATTGTTTTATTAAAAGGTGCAGATTTCCAGCTTCATTTTGAGCTACAACCCACAGTGATTGGTTTAGCAGCTGAGTAATTTTTTTTTTAAGTGTCTATTTAAAAATGCTTGATTTGTCAGCTTCAGAGTGTTTGGGAGACAATAAATATTAGAAAACATCCCACCCTGCATGCATGTGTCAGAGAAATGCCAAATGTGAATATTCTACCTTGTACTGAGCTTTTAAAAGGTGCGTCATGATGCAGCTTCTCTACAAGCTCTTTCTGGTAAATACGACTTCTGCATAAATCTGTGGTTAAAATCAGTAGTAGTATACCAACATTCAGCACTATTATGACATAGGCTGTATAGTTTTATTCACATTTGTGAAGATAAATGATAGGAATCAAAAAAGTTAGGAGATTTGCCCAAGGAAAAAAGGGTTAATGTAAGAGAGGATATTAGAATTCAAGAGTCCCTCACTTCAGTGCTCTATAACCTATGCTTACACCAAAATCTAATACCAGTATAAGCAAATACAGAAGAGACGGTACACATACTGATCTGCTTTGCTCCTCCCTGAGGCACACTTCCAGTTGCTTTTGCAGCTCTTAATTCTTGAACTACCTACAACCAGCTCTGCTGTGACCCTGCAGAAGCAATCTGTGAAGTAAGAATGTTTTTGCTGGTTTAGTTCATATTTGTCTAGCTGGGACAGTAGAGATGCTCTTTGTTTTAATATATGGATGAGATTAATCTCTCTTTCCAGGAGTTTTGTGAAGGAGATTTAAAGGCTGCTCAGCTAAGGCTGTTGTATAGCTGTTTCACTGGTGCAGCTATTCTAGGGGCTCCCATTCCAGTACTCAACTGCTGTCAGCAGAGTGTTAAGAATAAAAGCACAAATCATAACATCTTTTTAGTGCCACTCACAGCTGATATATTTCACATGTCACTTTGGCTTGTGCCAGAGGACTGGACTGACACAGAGCAATCCCAAGATCAAAAAAGCACAAAAGCAGTCTGACTGAGCCTTGCTGTCCCCTCCAGTTTCTTCCCGTATGATGACTAGTTGTCCTCAATTGAAACAACTGTTTCAAAGCACGTGCCTATAAAGTATTGCCTGCATAAGAGGTTGCCTTTGAAGGTTTTTTGGTGCTGTGTAAATGAACCTGAGAAATTTATAAACTTAAAGTTTCTGCATCAATGCACAAGAACTACCCTCATGTGAAAGTGCTTGCCTGGTTCTTTAGGAGGTACAATGTTTTCAGTGAGGGGGATAACTGCATTTGAGCAACTGACTTGAGTGTAGAGACTCTCCTAGTGTATGTTTATACATAATCCACTCAATTCCTACTACAACCACCAAAGTTCAGAAAAAACACATATTGCTTCCTCACCCTTTCCAGTAACCTACAAGTGTTTGGAGCAGTAATGCAGTGCCTCTGTGTGCTTCTAGAGTTTGGGCTTGCAGTCCCACATTTCCCACCAGAGGAAGACTGGTGGAGTGTCCGTTTGCCTTTGGTAGAACACAAATGAACACCTATCTCCATTCATGGCAGCAGCTTTGAATCAGGATTGATTCCCTCTTAAATTCAGTGGAAATGCCCATTATAGTTGATAGCCTGAGATCAAACCAGAATACCGTTTGGAAAAAAATGAATAGTGATCAGTCTCTCTTCTCAGTGCTGGTGATTGACAGTACAAGACAATGGGAGAACCGCCACAATATTTTACCTGAGAAAACTTATTTTTTCTGTATGCTAATCTTATATCTGAATATATACCTTAATCCTAGTATTCATATCTCTGCCCTCAGTAATCATCAGCCCATTTCTAATGTTTCTTTTGTTCAGAAAAGGTAAACTCTTCTCACTTTTCAGTAGAAGATTGCACAAAGGGAACTTTATGGTATATATTACACTCACAAAGCAGTTTTCTCCATCTTGCAATCACTTAAAAAAAAAATAGAACTTTCTTCTTATCTCATCTTCCTTCCTGCATGAATGTCTGAGATAATCAATGAAGTTCCTGTGTAGAGAATAAATTGAGCTCGAATGGCTCCTCTTAAACTGTACAATCAAAGAAAGAGGAATTTTTTGCTGATGATTTTGATATTCAGTTTAACTTTCTTCACCAGGCTGTCAGCTCAGTGAAAGTGAGGTCAATCTGACCACACTCTTCCTAAAGGATCCTCTTCTGAACCACCTACTTGAGTATACATCTCCTGACAAATCAATGACAGAATCGAGAGCTATGTACTTTGCCCAGAAACCTGGAGGCTGATTGTCCTTTGCCGTGCATCTTATGTAGCCATTGAGGTGAGTGCAGTGTGGGCAGTGCCTGATAACAATAGTAATGTTTAGCATGTGCATCCAGCATGTAAATGCCAGCCTGAAGATGCAGGACAACAGAGATGCAAACCTCTGTCCTACAGTGTAGAGATTCAGATCATGGCAAATGTGGGGCATATGAGCATTCACACCCACACCCACACAAAGAAACAGTTGCTGTGAAAGGGTGGTAAATGACTGGCAATCTTAAATTAAGATTCTGGAGTCGTTGATTCAGAAATATGAGTTTTTTTACAGGACAGATGTTGGGAGGCAAAACACTAAGCAAAATGTAGGAATTTACAGAGACCAAGAAACCTGCCTTTCCCTCCTTCAGTTGCATTTCTTGGCCAGAAGCACTTGCGACAAGCTCTGGGATAGGGACTGTCACGCTCCTGTGAAGTTACAGCATGGTGGGGCTGTGGCACAAGAGCAACAGAAGTGTAACAAATGTGACTAAAAACTCCCCAAACATACTTTTGCTAAATTATCCAGATCCAGCTAAATTTCTCAGGAGTGAACAACAGTTGTTTGAAACAACTCAGATCTGTCTCTAGGGTTACTGCCCTCAGCCATTTGCCAGTATAGGACTTTCCTGCTCAAGATGAGAAGGGAGTTGTAGAGGAGGAACAAAAATCAAGGGCAAATCTGGAATGCTGGAGAACTCGTTATCTTGAGAGAGTTCCTTAAAATTCACACCTAGTGCCACTGAACACATGTGCCTTGCACTTGGGCCAGAAAGGTTGTATAGGTGAATCAGCTTCTTCTATTCATGGACAAACCCTTGTACCTCATCCTCCCTTTTTCCTCCCAAAGGTTTTCTTCTGAGCTTGTCTGCATCCTGATGTAAAATGGAGTCGTATGTATGAGAATTAGAGTATTACATCCTGGGTAATACCCTTTATGTTGCTCTCTATTAGCTCTCAATTCTTGGGAATGCATTACTGCACTATTTCTTTTGTGCCAATGCTATTCCATCAAGGCCAGTGCTGGCTGACTCAGTTGTATCAATGATTTCTTCTAAGGTGGCAGAGACAATATGTTGTAATATATATTATACTATGTGATTTTAAAATCAGCCTTGCAAATATATTCTAAAAATTTTACAGCTCTCCAGACAAATCCTATTGTCAATTATTTCTAACAATGATTGCTGATTAGCAGAAAACAAATAAAGAGGCGATTTTTATACACATAAAAAAGATAAACTCAGTGAACACAGTCCTTTAGGCATGAGAATTTTGCTTTGACCCATATTGTAGCAAGCTTTTCAGTTGTCTTGTAAAAGAAGAAACGAAATACATCCCTGGCAGTGTTCAAGGCCAGGTTGGATGAGGCCTTGGGAGATATGGTTTAGAGCGAGGTGTCCCTGCCTATGGCAGGGGGGTTGGAACTCGATGACCTTAAGGTCTTTCCAACCCTAACTATTCTATGATTCTATGATTTTGAAATTGTATATGTTACAATACAAAAGTGTCAAAAAGTTAAACATGAATTGAAGCATATTTTCACTTTGAATTACAATTGATAATTATATTAAAATATTTTTTCAGCTGAAAAAATGAATTAAAGTTTATTACTTCAATTTTAAGAGCATTAAAATAATGCCACTTTCTGTTTCGTGAATGCAATTTTGCACAGCTAAGATCACTTTTCTAATCTAGGAGTGTTATGTTAAAATAATGTTGATATTTAAGAACAAATTAAAGGTGGGTTGTTTTTTTTTAAATGTCTTCTTACCATGCTCATGCTTTTTCCATCCTTCATGGGTGAAGGTCTTTTAAAATTCCTTTGTGTCCCGTATTAGCAGTGAATGATACTAACATACAGTTGTTTTCCTTGGCAATGTGTATTGTATAGTCAAACTTTCTATGAATGATAAGTGATATTCATTAACCTATATAGTCCTAAGCCAAATCTGGGGGCAGCCTGATCCAGACTGTGTATGTGGCCGATCTGTCACGAGCAGAGAGGACAAAGGCTATTCTGTACTCAGCACAACTTGGAGAGAAGTGTAGCACTCTCAGCTCTGCTCTCACCATTTACAGACGCCACGGGGTTGCTCTGGTTTGTGCTGTATAACCCAGAGTATATACCATGGTAGCTGGGCAAAGCTGTAGTGTATTTTATGTTCCTACAGATGAAAGTGTGGCCAGCACCCCATGGGGCAAGAGTGCTCTGTGCCTGCTGAGATTGCCTTCTCTGGGTTGCCTTACACCTGCCCCATGCACATAGGCAGTGCAAGGGGCAGGCATAGGAGAGGTGCTATTTTTGAGTGGCCACATTAAACGAGGCTGAATTTAGGATGTGCAGGGCTCAGGCGTGATTTCCTGTTGCTGGCCATGCTCCACCCCTCATGCCTGAGCAGGTAAATTTAGGAAGCTCCCTGCAGTCAAAGGATCCTGACCTTATGCTAAGACCATTCAGCCTGTCCAGGTTTCTTTGTTTTGGGGACAGCTTTCTACTCAAAGGCAGCGCTCACCTGCCTTCTTACACTGAATTTTCACAATGTGTCACTGTATATTGTCCAAAATTATACTGCTTGTTTATTTGAGAGCTGCAGCTTAAAAATGGAAGTGTACGAAAGAAAAAAGAGAAAAAAGGGTTGAAAGGTGAGAGGGCTGATACTGGTAGGGATAAGTGAAGAGAAGGAGAGAGGCAGGATGTTTATCGAAAGGAGCAATCTGAAAGGCATGTAAATCCAGTTAACATCTTGAAACCAGGTAGCTCTCATTAAAGGAAGTGGAAATAAAGTCAATTAGTGGCAGGAGGCATTAGTTGGTGGTGTCAGCTGGTGAATGGTCACTAATTTGATGTAGTCTAATCACATAGTTTGGCTACTTAATTACTAAATTGATATCCAAACACTCTCCTTCCAGGGCAATTTTTCTTAAAAAAAGGGTAGCTGGAATCATCATGACATCTGATCCATTCCTTAATTGAAATTAGTTTTAAATAGCTGTAACACATGTCATATAAAACCCAATAAACAAATAGTTGCTGGGACATGATGTGAAACACGGTGGTTCAGGAAAGCTGAGGATGCATGACCAAGAACTGGGCATTGGGCTAAGCTTTGAATGTGCATGTGGAGGTTCATACACACATGCACCAAGAGTGGGCCTGTAAAGACTTCCCTGTTTGCAGTGTTCTTAATCTGTAACTCATTCCCTATTGACAGTTGATTCTGTTTGGATGAAATGGGTCAAGAATGACAAGAATCAGTTTCCTTTCCGGTGGCTAGCCAGTGGAGATAAACTAGTACACATCCACAGGTTGTATGTACTTTGTTCATAAGAGTTTCTAGTACTGTTTACTATTTGGCATTAACATGAATGGATGGTTAGGGGAAAAGTAGAGGAAACAGCAGACACATAAAGTGGTTGTTTTTTTTTTCCATTACAATCAATGGTTTAGCAATTTCCTGAATCAGAGTTTATATCCAGATGTAAGAAACTATCCTTTATAAATTTGTCTAATCTTTCAAATCTATTAGTATTTTTGTCTCTATATAAACATCTTGCAGCAGAAAATTTACCCAATTATGTGATCAGTGCAAAAACTGGCTTCCCTTGTAAATGTGGTGCTTGCTCATTTCATTGGGTGCCCCTTCCTTCTGATACTGTGTGAAAAGGAGTAATCAATGCATGCATGCTTCTGCTGGGCAGTATGGGACCTTACATATCTCTGACCAGTCCTCCTCAATTATCTGTCTTGTTCACTAAAAAAATATATGATTTCCTCACATATCTGTTGTTCTCAGCCATGCTGGCCTTCACACTAACTTTTCTGTCTCTTTTTCATATTTGATGACTGTGCCCAGGCATATTCTTCAAGTTTTATCTCCCTCTGCTTCGTTTTCCTATCCAGTCACTGTTGATATATATGTTGCAGGAAGAGGAAGGGTGTCCAGTGGAAGAGGGATTCTCTGGCCATTTTACCATTGTATTCCTGAAAGTATTTTACCCGTTCTGGAGCTTACCTCAAGGCTGGATAGAGCAAGAGCTCTGCCCATATCCTAGACAGTATTTCTAGTGTCTGCGATACATTAAATGAAACAATACAGTGCAGTGTGTGACACCTTTAAAGGACCTGTTTGATGTTAAGCTGTGTCTGTAATCATACAGGTCATAATTCAGCATCAAGTTACATATCTTCATGCAGAGGAAGCCTCAGTGAGATGCTTTGAGCTAGGCATGTGCTTACCTATTCCAAATTGGCTTAAACTACTGATTGAAAGGTGTGCATGGGACCAGAGAGATGTGAAAGTCTTCATTCCTGCTTGCTAGCACATATCATAAGTGCAGACAATGCCAAACTTATGCTTTGTAGAAACAGAAAATCAACCCCCCCAAACACCTCAGTGTATAAGGAAGCTGCTCCAATTTGCACTAGAACTGAAATGTAATCCTAAGTGTTTTTTCTTTGCAGGTAGGGATGTGTGTCAGCCAGGAACAAAAGAACCAGTGAAAGTGGTATCCCAGGTAATTTTTGCAAACGATTTAAGTTTTTTTTTTGCTTGGTCTGGGGTTCATCAGGGTTGGACCTTAGCACCAACAACCTCCAACAGACTGCAATGTCTCTGCCTTTAATACACTCCCACCCCTGTGTGTTATACATCCATAATACTGAACACACGAGGCAGACAGCTGCCCTGAGGCATTCTCAGTAAAAACTTTCATATCACAACAGAAATGAACGTACCATTATAACACCATGTCTCCTTTTCTTCATGGTAAGAATTGTTCTGAAAACCAGGCAATGTCATGGAAATGTTATAATAGACACATTCGGAATATATTGGTAAGTTAGTCATCCTTGATGATATATTTAAGCTGTTCCTTCAACTATACATATAACAGGTTAAATGTAATTAACATTGGTCAAAGGGTCCTTTTACTTTACATACTTTATGAATGTATTGAATTATCAGGAAGGAAAAAGAGAAAGGGTATTTCTTAATATCTGGTATAAGCTCCTCTAAGTCATTTACATCAGAACATGCATTTTTGCTCTCCAAGAAGCATGAATATTTTCTCTCTCCCTAAATCCCATAATTGTTTTATTGCTACATTAAAAAAAATAAATATTCGTTCCCCTCCCCATAATAAATTAGACGCAACCTGTCTGGCTCTGAAAATGAACATTTCAATGTCTTCAGACGCACAATGACATCATATCAATATTTAAAATCATTTTATGCATGTATTCCAGGTTGTCCAACTTCATTAGGGGTATTCATCAGCCCTCCGGCTACAGTGTATTCCCATCAGAGTTGTAGGCCTCAGGCCCTACCAAACAGAAATTTAAACTAACTTGCCTTTTTAATTCACATTATTCTCAAATATTCGCTTTTTTTACCCCCCTGCCATGACTAAGACTTTTAGACCAGGCTGATTTTGTGCACATCAACATTTAACAGACAAAATCCCCATTTTTATATAAGAACTTGAATGCGTGAAAATAATAGTCTTTCCCCTTTAATTTCCTTGTCTTTTCCCATCTGTCCCTATTTCCTGGGTTCAGTAATAACTGTTCTTAATTTTGTATGCGAAGTTAATAATTTGAGCTACAGGTTGATAGGGATTTTTATGTTTAAAATGTTCTTTTTTTCCATGGGTTTTTATGTTTAAAATTTAGAAACATTTCAAACAAATTATATTTCATTCTTTTTCTCTCTCCTTCTCTTTCCAAAATAATAAAATAGCCTCTCTTGATCTATTTTTTATACAGCTAAGGATGCACAGCATGAATACATATCCCTGCTAGTTGCATCAAACACTGTTGCATTAGTATAAAATCTTTGTCCTCACAAGCAAAACAAGCAGTCTTCCCATTGTTCTGGTTTGTGGGATGACTGTGGACCTGCTCCCTGAGATGTTTAATGACCTTCAAAATGCCCGGGTAAAACTCACTCATGCTGTATAGCACAGGAAAGAAAATTGTCGTATCAACTTTCTATGCTACTGGCCAGACAGTGTAGATTTGGCTGAAGCCTCTGATTTATCCTCCCACATTTGTATGGAAAGCGTTTAAATGTCCATCATTTGTTACAAAAAGAATGGAAGCATGTGGAAGGAGCCAAGCAAATATAATGTGCACCTGCAGATGGAACAAGCCTGGGAGAGGTATTGGTGACTGAAAACATAAAAGTTGGTGTAATATGTATCAGTGCTACTTGCTCTTCTGTCCAAAATGTAACTGTGTACATGGCCAGAGACCTGACAAACTTGCACTGATAGGTTAAGACCCATTTACCTCCAAAAAGGAAAGAAGAGAAAGTAACTGCAGGCCAGATGTTCAATCATTTTTCCATAAGTAGCATTTTTTAAAACAGCTCTATTACTCTAAATTTCATTATGATCTCTGTTTCTCTCTTTCCTCTTCCTTCCTGCCTTAATACTCCTGCAGTCACTTTTTTCCTTATGTCACTACAACCCTCTTCCTTTTTTCGTTTCTTTCCTCTGGTTTTCACAGTCCTTTAGATTGAAGACCTTTCATAGTTATGGCACACAGTGCAGTATGTCAGGGTAAGGGAAGTTCAACCTGCCCCAGTTTTGTAGGGCTCCTTTTGCAGTGGTACAACTAGTCATTGTCTACATTTTATCCTTCTAGAAAGAAGCAGGTGCTGTCCCTTCTGCTATGGTCCTGGATACCATTCCCATCCAGCAAAGTTCTGTGGCTCAGTTTCTCAGAGATATAAAAATCTGCAAAAAAGTTCAGCCTTCTAAGGCCAAAGTTTGCTATCTGAAAACAGATAATTCAGTACAAGGCAAGTGGAAGCAAGTAGAGGGTTTCCATATAAGTGTACCTTATGACAGGTGAGAACTGGCTTGAAATACTCTCATTGCAACCAAAAAAGCTCCACAATGGTCTGGTGTGGTTTTTTGTTCTTGTTGTTTGTTTGTTTGGTTTTTTTGGGGTGTTGTTTGTTTTTTTTTGTGGGTTTTTTTGTTTTGTTTTTTGTTTGTTGTCGCTGGGTTTTGGTGGTTTGGGGGGGGGAGGTGGTGGTGTTTGGTTTTGTTTGTTTAAACACTTTATTATATTATTGCTAGACTTTGTTAAAAGTACTCAGAAAAATGTGTCATTCTCCGGGTGGGAGGTGCTCTGAATAATTTTGTCCCCTTTCCCAGCGGGGATTATGCCTTCTGTGGTAGAGTCTTCTGTGCCACGCATACCCAGATATCTTCACTTACAGTTTTTATCTTGAGGACAATCCTAGGGAAGAGTCCTGCTAGAGTCTGTTTGCTCTCTACAGTTACCTGCCAACCTTACTGTGGAACAATTAGAGATGTCAGGGGAGCTTGTGCCCCTTGAAACTAATGGCAAGTACCCTGTAATAAATGAGTTGGCTTTCTCCATAGGATCATGTTGTGGTGTGGACCTTTCTCTGTAGACTCCATGGCAGACTGCCCTTGAAGCCAAAAGCTGTTTTCCCAATATAGAATCATCGAATAGTTAGGGTTGGAAAGGACTTTAAGATCATCAAGTTCCAACCCCCCTGCCATGGGCAGGGACACCCAATGACAAACTAACCCTAACATTTCCATTGCCACCCAGGCCCTATCTGCAGATGTAATAAAAGGAAGATATTTGAGGCTAGGAATGGCCACTGTTAAAGTAGATCACTGAGAAGGGTGATGGCAGTGGTGATGAAAGGACAGTCAAGATTAGATCTCTGGGCACTATGGCAATAAGTTATACAAATAAGAACAACAGGAGAAAAATAAGGGAATGTGAAATGATCACAGTAAGGAACAGAATATAAGAACAGGACTTTGAAAACGGAGCTGGGAAGGAAAAGAATCACCATCACAGGGGATTGAGAAAAGGCAACGGATAAAGAGAAAGAGATATAGGGAAAAGGCAAGCAGACAGGCAAAGAATAGAGAGGAGGAGACAGAGAAACACAAAGTAGTGAGAAGATGCAGAATATTAGAAAAACTGGAGAGATACTTAAACTGAAAAAGTCCAAAACTGAAGATAAGTGAGAATAAAGAAGATGAAAAAGAAAGCAAAAAACTAAAAGGAATGCTTGATAAATAAATAAATGTAGAAAATATATTTAAAATGAAAAAGGAAGAAAAAGAGAAAGCTATTCTATGGAGATAGAGAGGGAATATGAGTGGAAAATTAAAGGAAGTTTTCTATCTTGTAAAGTACTGGTAATCTGCCCATACAATGGGCTACAGTAAAACCTGTCATTCCTGTTGGTTATTTATGGCCCCTTTCTCATCAGGCAAGCTACACCGATACAGCCTTGGAAGAGGATGGTACCACTTTTGATACCAGTTTAGATAGAGGTCTATATTTATGCTTGCAGACAGACTTTTTTTCTTTGTGGCTGTGATATCCTTGTAACTGAGACCTAGTAGTGCAAATGAAAGGAGTTTGCTGGACTGATGAAACAACATTTTCCTCTGGGTCTTGGGCTCCATGTCCACTCCCTGCCAGGACAGGTAGGTCCCACACATGTAATACCAGTGAGCTTTGTTGAGAAGTGTCTGCCTCCATGAGGTTGTGGGCATCATGTGGAGTAGCATTTTGGATTAGGCTGGAGGTACACCGGGAGAGGAGGGCACATGGGGGAGGTTGCAGAATGCAGACTGTGCTATGTGTGTGGCTATGGTCAGAGCTTTTTGCTCTCTCATTTTTGTGAGCACATCATTTGTTCATAAATTTTTAAAGGAGAAAGAATCATTGTTTAATGCACTTTTGTGAAGAAAACAGAGCAAGGGAGAAAAGAAAAGAAACACTGTGAGCTCCTTACTCCCTAGACTTATGACCTGCATAACTGCAATCATTGTGTTATTTAGACATCCTTCCTATTTAGCCGACATTAAATTTGTATGCTCCCACATGGTTGATTTGCAATTTTTTTTTTTAATCTATGCAGCTGGGATTCTCTGAGGGAACATGATGGGTCAGGGGGAGGAGAGGAGGTGAGGACAGCCATCTCCAAAATGCGGTGGACGTGCCTTTCCAGTTCTATGCTAGCTGCATTGAGGCAGGTATAAGCTGACGACGGGAATAGGTGGCAGCAACCATGCGAACGAGGTCAGTTGCTTCCTCTGTGGCTTTTTTCATTCTTCTGAGCTCTCTGAAAATGTGGGTGTGCATGTTAAAACTGCCCTATGAGGCAGCTCTGACATGTGGGGCTGCCTGGCACAAACACAGCACATAATAACACAAAGTATTTGGCAGTGTTACAGGGCTAATCTTTACGTAACTGTTCCCGAACAACTTCTCTAGCACACTGAGCACAAACAAGCTTTCCATCAGCAGTCGTCTGCATGCAGATTGTCTTGTGTCACCTGCTTCTCTACTGAGCAAATACTCTCTGTGGTCATAGCAAGGAAAACCTTCTTTTGCATTCATAACTGGTTCTATCTAAACTGCCTCCTTTTATTCCAAGGCTACTCATGAACCATAGGCATATTTGTCAAGAATGTCGCCTTTTATATAATTTTTTCCTTCTAAGAACAGACGTATGCTGGAAATTTTATTGTGGATTGTTTTCAAGAGTGCAGTGGGAAAGCAGGATCTGATTTTTTTAATGGTTGCTCCCCTGTTAACTGAAGTCATAGGAGGAGGGTAAATCTTTTATAGTTAAGACACTAGTGTGGGACTTAGGGAACCTGAGACTGGAATAATAATGTTTCATTCCTTCTGCCCTTTGCCCATCTTGTCAGATTTCAATGTAAACTCTTTACAATTATCTCCTACGGTTTTGTTGCTGGGTTCAATGGGGCCTGGTCACCATTAAGGCTTTTGTGCTGCAGACAGCAACACCAGGATACATATGAACAGTAACAAAATCAGGGAAAGAAAGACTAGAGCTTCCTAAACACTTTGATCAGTAATGGGTCTCCTGCTCTTGCACAAAGGTGATCAGGTGCAAACCTTTTCTTTGGCAGGTAGAAGATGAGTGTTTCTAGCTGTCTCTCCCAGCCTCAGGTAGAGCCATCCACCCAGTGCCACCCAGTGCCACCTTCCCACCCACAATGCTCCTCAATTTGGGTGCTCTTTTCACTCAGCGTTGCGCAGCCACAACACATGTGCTGCTGCACAGGAAAACCATGTGGCAAATATATAAATGTATGTACGTTTCTGAATGCTGGAAGAGAGCCCTAATTTTGTTGGCAGCAAACCTGACTCTCATTCTTTCCTTGGAGCAGGGCTTGCAGCATTCCTTGGTCTCACAGACATAAGCCCTCCCTCCTTTCTCCCAGTGTGGCAGAGTGCTGCCAGCCTGTACTTTTGCTCCAGCAGCTACTCCAGGAGGGGCAACTCCTCTACCTTGATTCTCAAGGAGGCTGAATTCCCAGCTTCAGGCTTGTCTCATTTCCTTCAGTGCAGTGTAGGTCAAACCGGGACCCTCTCCTGGATCTTGGTTTAATCTTAGCTCATGAGGAAACTTTGCATACCAGGAGGGAGGCAAAGCAAAGAGATTGCCAGACCCAAATGTTCCTTAGTTGCAAAGATAGTTTCTAAATACTGAACTTTAAAAATAATATGGCTTGTGTGTGGAGGGATGCAAAAGGGGAGATTTTTCTATTTGCCTTCTGGGATTTGGAGCCTATAGTTTCTTGGGGACACATTTCCAAGTTTTTATCATAAACTATATGGGCTAGAAAACACACTCTTATGTTAAATGAAAGCTGAAATTCTCCCTAGTTCTACACACTGAAGATCTGGAGCTTTAACCCTGTCTAAATAGCAACCAAATCTGTAGCATCAGCCTGTGCAAGATGTCTCTTATGAGAAAAAGGAAAATCCATAAAAAAAAAGTCGTTAAGGAGTCCTGTGCAAATGCAGCAGTTAAGGGAGCAAGCACTCAGTTACAACCAAGAAGAAGGAGAAGCATTTTCTGTGATGTGAAGGAAGTTCATGTAGCCAAAGGTGAGGAGATAGGGTCACCATCTATTCCCAAGACTCTTCTACTGCTCCAGCAGTGTATTGATTTGTGTATCTCTGCAAAGCATACAGACCAGGTCAGAGATATCCCTACAATTCTGTTTAATCACTTGAAGGTATGGATATTTTCTTCTCTTGCCTACTTTTTTCTCCATCTCCAGTTCACTTTCAGTGGGTTTCAGGGTAGGAGTGGGTTAGTGTTATTCTTTTCAGTATTTCTCCTCCTTTTGTTTTAAATAGGGTTCAATTTTCACAATTTTTAAATCATTCATGAGTTTGCCTACAATGATAGAATGCTTTTTGATTTGCTTCCAAAAAGATGTGTCTGAAAGAAACTGAAGTGCTCCATCCTTTCCAAATGCAATGTTTCACTTTTTTTTTTTTTTTTTTTTTTTTTAAGAGCACTTCATTTTGGAAGTGAATAGGGTGCTTTGGGCATGGGCACTGCAAATCAATTTAGATTTCCTAGATTGCCTCAATAATCTGAAGAGTACTTCAGTCATTTTTAACTATTCTTCACCATATGCTTGCAAACCCATTCATTTTTTAACTCAAGTGACTATACTTAGGATAAACTCCGCTGTTCATTGGAAATTGTTCTGTTCTGCAAATCCATAGACTTCAAATCCCATACAGAAACTTGATACGACATTTTGCTGTAAGAATGCATTAACACTTCTTGCCATAACCTTATTGGTCAACTATTTTTATGCAGTGCTTCTTCTTGTCTTCTTGGAGACATGTTCATAATTAGGCAAGTCAGTGTTTATGTATTTTGTTTTGGGGTTGGTTTACCCCCCGCCTTCCTCCTCTCCAATGTTTCTTCTGTATTCAGCACTGAGATTCAATTTCTTTTATGGCTTTTTAATCCACAGATCAGAATACTTTTGCAGATAGTTAAAACATGCAGTACCTTTATGGCACACATTTTATTTTCAGTTTTGGTAATGAGTGAAGTGCATCATTAAAGGTCTCACAAAGTGTCAGTAGCAGAGGCAGGAAAGAGTAAAACTCAAGCAATTTTAATCTTTCTTCTCTTTCCTGTTGTGCACACTGCACTTGTGCCATATGGTTACAGCACTTCCTGGTACTTATACTCTTGTATCTAGAATATTACTTGGTGCTACTCTTCAGGGAGTACTTATATTTCGATCACCCAGAAGAAAAAGCTCATGAACTGTCCTGTGAGGATTTCATGCCCTAATTCCCTCCTCTGCCTTCACCTTGCATATAAAAACCAGTTATTCTTAATTCATGTTTCTATAAAAGAGTGTCTACATTTCTAAGAAATATGAGCATCTTTTTCCAGGGAGACTCTATGCTGCCTTAACTAATTAAAGCTTAACAGTAGGGCAGTGTCATGCTGTATTTTGTAGTCCACCTGATGTCTTATTCAATCATGATCTAGCATTATAATTATTGGAAAGCGCCACAGTTTGCATTGATCTGCTGCTGGCATAACATTTTGCTAAATGATTGCCAATCTTTCACAAGAAGCATTAACAAGGCACAGAGGACACATGAACATGCTCTAGTTTACAATTTTTGTGGCAGTCCTGTGTTGCTCTTTGTTAAATAGCTGCCCCAAAGCTGAATTTGCAGTCTCTCTCCTGCAGGGAGAGGTTTTGGTGATGCTTCAACACCTCTGTTGCTGGGACACTATAGCTAAGACTATGCCTTTTTTTGTCTTAGCTTTTTTTTTGACTTTTTTTTTTTTCTTGTGGAGTGGCAGAGCACTACATATTTGTAGCCTTAAAGGTCAAATACTTGGTATTGAATTAAGGACTTCTGGCAATAGCTATGGCTTGACCCTAAGGACAAATCGGAACTGAGTCTCAGGTTCCAGAAGGTGTCCAAAATCAGTTTAAGCCTTCTTTGCTGTTAATTTCAGCTGAATTTTGCAGTTCTCAACTGTTACTGAGAATTTTAATGAAAAAAAAATAGTCTAATAGAATATGAGCATTTGATGTACAGGGAAAAATATTCTAAACAAAAAAAAAAGCCATTACCACTCAATAATTATTCATGCAGCCTTCATAGGAAACTCATGTTGTTTTCAGGAATCTTGCAGGCATAGGGTTACTTCTTCTGTGCTAGATAATTTCTTTTCTTCCTTTACAAGATTTCTTTCTAAATTTAGTGTGTCAAGGAAAGAGGAAGCTCCAGGGGGAAGAGAGATGGAAACTCCAGAGCTTGAACTTGTGTGGTACTAGGATTTTGGCCAGTAATGTCTATTTCCTCTGCAAGGCTGTCCCTTCCTTGTGGGGAAGACTATGTGCATTCAAAAGGTAACACCTTTTGAATGAAAAGTTAACTTGGTCCTAGCCATTTGCAAAAACTAAACATCTCACAGCTGAAAGAGTGGTATCTTAATCAGCTTCTGACTGGGTGATTACATTCTCCTTGCTTATGTTCCCTGAAATTCCAATTGGGTTCAATCTTTTCCTTCACTTAGTCATCTTTTTTACGTGTTAAGTGCTTGCTCTGTTTCACCCCTGGTGGAGCTGATTTTCAGTAGTAGATAAAGAACTTTCATTGTCTAGACAGAACTTTTGGGCTCTTTTGGGAAGGATTCTCTAATGTGTATATAATAAGGATACACTACTGTTGGTTGTCTACAATAGTGTGGCATGAATAAGAGAGCAAAAGATTGATTTCACACAGTTCAAGTAATTTTGAAGAAGAAATCAAGAATATTTTTCTTACTTCCTCAAAAAAATATTCTAAAGTTAGAGTCTGGGTAATAGATGCTCAGTCAGTTCTTTGCATAAATATTATATTTACTAGCTGTTTACTTTTAAAATCAAAGACACAGTTTCAGAAAACAAAACACAATATTGTTCCCTTATGTTTAGCTTTACAGAACTTAATTCTCTTTCAATTTGCCTTAAAAAATAATGCCATACAAGAAAAACCAGCAAAACCTAATGTCACTTGATGAACATCAGTGAAGTACTATAAAGTACTCCAAAGTAAATAAAGCATTGTTATAGGCCACAGTTTCTTTCAGAAAGTTATATGTGAAGGCAACATTTGCTAATGTAGTGATGTATTATCGTTCATTGATCTTTGCACCTGTCCAGTTAGCCGTAGATCCATCCAAGCATAAGTTAAAGTGTGCAGAAGGATTCCAATCTGCAAGAATAAATCTTCAGTTAAATGAACCTAAAGTGGCTTAGGATGTATCTGGCAAGCTATCCCATTGAGAATAAGCTCAAGAAAAAAGAGGAAAAAGGGAGCAAGTCTGTCTTCATGAAGCTGTGTCTACACCCTAGAGATAACTCTGGTTTTCATACTGATTTATTTGTACATCCAAGCTGTTGGTATATTTTTTTTTAATCTAACACGTAAAATAAGAATGACATCAGTCTACTCAGTAGAAATACATGACTGTAAATCTCAAATACAAAATAAGAATCGAGGTTTCCCAACCAGCAAGATCAGCCACAACCAGAAGTGCTGAAAGATATGAAGTGATCATGTCAGATTGACTCTAGGCAGAAAGTATTTCATAATGAGGAGGAAACTCATGAGGTGAAAGGGAGACAGGGGCGGCCATACAAGTGCCAGAGGTAGGAAGCAAGAAGAGGAGCACAACGTGGAACTAGAAGCCCAATCTGGGGTAAAGGAGCTGGATGCAGGGAGGTGTTACACATTTGCCAATTTTCTCAAGGACTTAACTATAGAAAATTTGGGTATCATTGATTCATGATGTAGAGGCTTTGATGGCTGAGGTGTACCAGAAGAAAAAGATATATTGGCAAAAGGTATCTTTTTTCTGCAGCTACCTTTTAGAGTGACATAAGCCATACCAGCAAAGGGACTCTTGCATCTATACAGAGGGTGTTGCTGGCATATCTATATCAATTAAGGGTGTGATTTTTTCATGCTTGTGACTGAAACAGCTTTGTCAACAACGCTTTATAATTTAGACCTGGCTTGAGAGCTGTCCTGGCTCTCAAGCAATTGCAGAATGTTGGGGATTTAAAGTGAACTCCTTTATTGTTGGCAAAGAAATAAAAGGACACAAACACAGCATTGTCATTTTGAATAGATTTTTTTTATTATTATCATTCACAGCACACACACAATTTCTTTTTTGTTTGGAAAGGTGGTGACTGAAGAAGCAAAAATAGCACCCTCATAGCAGCTGTGCAGCTTCATGGCAGGGCATCCACTGAAATATAGGCTTTCTTCATAATCAAAAGCTTAAAGGTTCCTGTTATGACCATATCCTAGCTAGAAAGCGCTTGTGATATAGCTAGGCTGTCAGACAGTTCCATTGGAGGCTAAGTTTACACTGGAACAAAAAACTGATAAACTGATACAACTTCCTGAACAAGATAAATATAGGGCAAAAGTACTCTTTTGTAGATAAAATGGCATATACATTAGGGGAGTTGCTGGCATAGCAGTGCTGGTTAGGAGAGGAAAGTGTGGTTTGCTTGCTCTTTGTCTTTGTTTTTTGTTTGTTTGTTTTTTCTTCAGAATCTTAAGCAACATAGCAATGCCATAAAAATTCAACTGCCAAGCTGCTGTATTTCTCTGTGCAATTTATTCCACCCTGAAGAAAAGAATCTATTTTTGTGCACATTTTGTGTTTCTAGAGACTAGAGATTCCTGGATTTGGTCAGACAATAGCTTCATGTGGCCAAAGTGATAACTCCAAGCAAAGTGACATCACACTGTTTCAGGGGGTGGTTTCTCCAGAGGGTAATCCTAAAATCCAGCAGATACTGAAAGGAAACTCCCTGCCTTCCTCACTCCTTCCCATGTTAGCTCTGGAGCTTCTTTAATGCCCCAGTAAGCAGAAGTATATGCTCATTATATGGGCAGAAAATGAACACAGCAAATAACAAGACACGATTTTCTGCCAGTTTACTGAGCTAAATTGTTAGTGTACAGATCAGATGAACAACAGTGTCTCTGCAAGAAGCAGCAGCATATATTTGAGACCAAGGAATATGAGTGGAAATATTCTTTTTTCTTTCTTTTTTTTTTTTTTTTTGTTTGGTCAGCATTAGATTGATTTAACTGTCTTGCAGAACTTCCTAATGTTATCTTAAACCTGGGTCACAAAATGATAAAACAGTGCTAGAATGTCTGTCCACACTGAAATACGCATTTGTTTAGCTGATACTGAATATCAGAGCTCTTAGGCTTCTCTGAGCTTGAAAGTATTTCTCAGTGTGTCTTGACTGGAACTCTCCCATCACTCTGAAAAGATGCAGTTCATGAGAGTCACTTGCTGAGACAGCTTAAACCAATTCAAGGAAAAGGACTTCCTATTAATATCAGCATTACCAAGTCTGGCTCAGGCTCATTGTTGTCACAGACATTTTGATCAGAAAAGATAATTTTTTTAAGGCTTGTAATCAACAGAAATTATTATTGTACTGGTAAAACAGTAAAATGGAGACCAAGTTAAAAGCAGTGTACTTAGATTTTTTCTGCTGGATAAGAAAATAAGTGTTTCCGTGATCACACAGAACAGGGACTGTTGTCTTTAAGATGGTGTGCTTTGCATGTAGCAGTGGACCATACAGCAGTTTTCTGTTACAGCAGCAGTTGCAGAAAGTGATGCTTTTTCTCCATGCAAGATATTTTCTTTCTGTAAAGCCATCAGTTTCATTTTTTTCTGTAAACAGATAGTCTGTCAACCTTCACATCAGTGAATACTTAGGTATTTTTTTATTGCATGCATTGTTTTGCTGCTACCTTTTGTGTTATGTATGCAAAATCAACCCTCTTTAAATTTTAGTTGGAGAAAGAAATGTGTTTGACTGTAAGTCCAACTGGAGGTAAAAAAAAAAAAAAAAAAAACAACCAAAAACCAGTCTGAAAAAAACAGTCTAGAGAGTGAATGTTGGAAGGTTGCTTTTTTGGGGAGTCAGAAAAAGCTCTTTGGTTGGAAATATTCAGGCAGATGCCCCACAGAAGGGTAATATTTGTGAATGCTGAAAGTTGCACAAATATTAATACGAATTTCTGCACATCTACAAATTTCTCCCTAAAAATACACACTCCATTGCTCATTATTAGTTGCCATGTGGTAGTCATGTATCTAAAATCATCCAGCATGGGAAGGTTTGATCAATTTCTCTGTTAACAGCAGTGACTAAATTTAGCAGATACTGTGTAAGTCGTGGAGCAGAGGTTGGAATATTTCTTACCTTTACCTGAGGGGCTTTTTTAACAGTACTTTTTGTGCCATAAGTATTATGTGCTTAGCACCAGAACAGGAATGACTAATGAAAAGCTGAAGCAAACAACCCACAAGCTGAAATGGTTGGGTGAACTATTCAACAAATACCTATGACAAATAAAAGCAAAACCATTTGCAAATTATTTGTTAATCAAAACGAGCTGAATCCTTAGCTGGTATAATTTGTAGCTAACAGTTTGTGAAGCTCTAACAGCCAAACAAACACTTGAAAGGAATGAAATATAGTGGCTGATTTTAATTAGATGTTGGGGTTTTTTTGCTATTAATGCACCCAGAGATATTAATTTGCTTCTCATTATGAGTGAATTAACTAAAAAAATATCAGGCCATGAAAACATATATATATGTATATTTTGAACTACAGACATGGGAACAGCCAATGTGAACAGGAGCTTCTGTGTATTGTCTAGATACTTCAAAACCTAACAGCCCCATTAGCTGTTACAGCAGAGATGTATGGTTCCCAGGCACTAACAGCACTTCCCAATCCCTCAGAAGTATTTGTGACCACACTTCCCAAAGTCCATTTTCTCTGTCACAGCTGACTGAGTCATCTACCAGGGCAAAATCACCCACTACCTATCAGCCAAGTGCAGCCTGAACTTGCAGTTCCCAGTCTGTAGTCATTGCCCAGTGGTTTTGCACAAGCGTACAGTGAGAATTCTGCAGAGGCTAGCTGAAGATTATCATTATACTACATGTGTGTGGTTATTCTGATGGCTAGAAAGTTGGGTTCACAAGTTTGGCAAACACTAGATAGAGACGTTTCCCAATCGTTCTGAAATTTGAAGAGTGCTATCATAACCACCCAATATGTGTATGCATTTAAATGCTTATATTGGGAATCTTAGAGTATTGCTGAAAAAGACAATTAATAATGTTATCTGTCAATGCCATTTAAGTAAATCTATGTGGTTGTCTGGCAACTGAGAGCTTTGTTAAGTATAATTACCTCTTGGCTGTGAAAGCGGAACTTTTATTCAGGTTGGGATGTTAGGATTAGAACATACTCGTTCAAGGTTTATTGAACAGTATGTGAATCACTATATTCCAGCCTTTAAGTTTTGCCCTGAACCGCTATGGCAGTAGAAACCAAAATGGAGTAAGACTCATTGTAACAATCATTTTATTTTTCACACTCTCTTCAGTTTCATTCAATCTGTGTTTTCCTGCTCAGTGTATACCCCTGCACTGTCTTCTCAGACATGGATGCAAGCTGAAGATAAGAGTATGCACACTTATTTTTTCTTCTTATGGCTGCTGTGAAGTTACAGTTGCAATACAAAGATGACAAGAAGTTCAGGAAGAGACAGATAAAGGACCTCAGTGTGATTGGACACTAAGAGGTGTACCAGACTTCCTCCTCTTGCTTGGCACTTCTCTTTTTATTCTTTGATTAAAGTCTTTTTCCTTTACTTACATCCTCCATTAAGATGTCTCAGTGTCATTTAGGGTGTTAATTGAGAGGAGGTTTAAGCTCATCAAGGCGATTATAAGTGATAGTTAAAAATTTCTATATATGGCCTATGCTGGAATCAGCACAGTAGGATGCCATTTTTCTTTTATCTAACTGACATTGGTAATAATAGATGAAATTATTACTAAATCGCAGCTGCAGAGATGATATCATGATTTTTTGTGTAATCTTTGATGAAAAATTAATTTTTGAGAGGGATAATTTAAAATGATTTAAATAGTATTATACTGAAGTCCTTACTGGTAATTAACACCAATCTTGTCAGAAGTGAATCCACTTTTGCAGCTGTTTCTAAAGATACCTACAGTATTTGTAACTTTTCTGGGAGTGAAATTATAGTGTTTGTACTTTATTTTTACTGCATAAGGACCATTAAGAGAAAAGGATGCTAATAGAGAAGGCTTTGTTCTCCAAAGGGGCCAAATTCTATTTCCCATTTGTAGTGTTTCTCTATGTGTACATTTAATTAGCTATGCTCAGCATGTAAGCAGAGTTTAGTATATGCAAAGCAGACTTTGCATGTTATTTATATGTATGTGTTCACATGCCAGTGTACACATAGATATGTATATCTTTATGGGTTAGCTATATACGTATACACAACTTTATTTGTGAGGGGTTTAATTGGTTGAACAGATGGCTGATCAGCAATGCTTCTTCATCTTCATCAGTGACTCGTCTTTCTTTCTTTGCATCGACTTTCATCACAGTGGCAAAAAAGTGCTCTAACGAGAAACAGCTGAAAATAGATTTTTCTTTGGTACTTTCATCATGCTTTAAATGACAGAAGTGGATTTTTTTTTGTCCTATATATAAAGACCTGCAGGAGAAGGTTAAAAAAGGAAATATAGTGAAATCTAAATAGAAAAATTTGAATGAGAATATGGGAAAGCCTCAGATTATTCCTCTTATCTTCATATTTTACTTTCTTCTTTTTTAAAGTACATGCTGATTTTTGACAAGATATATAGTCGTGGTTATTCACACCAGCTACAGTACCTGCCAATCAGTTTTTCTTTTCCTCAAGTTTGGTGCAGAAAGGGGGAGGGAGGGACAGGAGTTGAAAGATGACACAATGGCTTAGAGGACTGTTACTTTAGGTATTCATTAAAATAGAAGTTACATGGCCAGCTTCTGCTGTTTCTGCAGTTTTATTATATTCAAATCAAAGTCTGTCTTCTGTAGGCTTTATAAAGGAAACAATGTGCCTTATAAACAGAGTGCAAGGTTCACGTAGGAGTGGTTCACTTATAAGCAGATTCATGGCTTCAGTTTATGTCTAGATATATGAATAATCTATCACATTTTTAACTTGAAAGAATAAATTATCCAGTATTTTCCTTTGCCAGGGTTGAAGTCTTTTGAAAACATTTGCTTTTACTGTTTGAATTCCTGTGGATACATCACTGTTATTGAATCCATTTCACAAATTGGTAAACTGAGGAACACTTTGAGGGAGCTGAGGAAATCATGCAGCTGGCTAAGAGTCAAAAGCAGAAGCAGAACTTGAGGATTCTGGTCTCTTGTCTCTTTTCACCAGCAGTAGGCCAAAACCACTGGAAGATTATGGTTTCTGAAAGACAAAATTACTTTTTGCATCTTTAGATCAGTTTGAACTGAAAATGGAAGAAAGACCCCCATGCTTTCAGTATATAATAACCAGACCTTTTTTCTCCATGTAAAGTCTAGTTTTCATAGGTTTTCTCCTTGTAGACTGAGTCAAGAATCTGCCCTTATGCTCAGGGCAGTGGTAGAAGGACCATGGTCCTTGAGAAGTCTATGGGGGGGCCCAGAGGAACATTTCTATTTTAAGATGCAGTGAAGCCCGGGGCTGCAAGCAGAAGGTTTTTCAGTGAAGGCGGAATAACAATAGATAAAGAGTCAAGTTCTTCAGTACTACTGGGATGGGTCAATCCAATACACATACTTTAGAGATGAAAGGGAAAATGTGTAAACAAGAAATTCCTGGAGGTTAAGTATGTGTAGGGAACAGCACGTATGTCACAAGCATGAGACACAGAAACAGGCAACTTCTGAATTCTATTATTAAAATAATTTTTAAGAGAGGGAGAGATTTGGAGTCTGTTATAAGTACACAATCTGTCTCTTTAGTTTCAGTTCTTCAGAATGGGACAATCTGGAGATAAAAAAGGTATTACTAGGACTATCACCTCACAGCTTAGATGAGGCTGGCAGTGTGCTTAAGCAACAGCCAAGAGTTGCACTCAAATTTTCCCCCAGAACAATTGCTGAAAGATGAAGAGGATGTTTGTGCTGGAAGGAGAAAGAAGAGATACTGGGAATAAGCACAGCAGCCTCAGAATTTTTGAGCCTTTCTTTTCAGATTATGACCCCTTGTTTTCAGGCTTTGAAACCCTGATAGAAAGGGTGGGGGCTTAGAGAGAGGTAATCTTGGCTTAGGAGGTCCAGCAGATGGTGTTGGCAAATGGCACTGTGGGCTCCTGTGGTTTGGTGCAACACTCTGAAGGTGGGTAGGGAAGCAATGAGGTGGTGGGAAGCAGCTGTTGGCAAATACACTCAATATGGCTCCAGTGAGCAACCACAAGCAGCTTGGTACAGTTGAGAAGGAGAAGAGTATAGCTCTGGTAAATGAACCAATGCTGCATTTATGTCCCACTTCAGGATGGTGTGTGAGAAGTGAAGGTCAGTAGCTGACAAAAAGGAGGGTATGCCTTGCGGACCTTTTCCCCCTTACCCTTTGTGGGGTAAACCTTTCTAATGCAAGCCTAAGTTTCTAGAACCCAGAAAGGCTGGCATAAAAAAAAAATAAAATATCATGATTGGAGGCATTCAGCTCCCTTTCATAATGGTGTAAATCCATAGGCTTTCTAATGGAGATCGTGATATACCCCAAAGAATCAAGAGTACGTGAGAGGACTGAGCTGCCCTCCTTCTCTTTCCCTCTTCCCCCTTTCCCCCTCTTTTGATGTTAAAGATAATGAAAATAATCCAGGAAATTCATATCAACCATTTCTTTCTCCAAAGAGATTAATAGCTTAGGAAAAGTAATAGCCAGTTCTTTCTAGTGCACTGATGCTGATATGGTTTCAATAGACATATTTTTAGGAGTTACTTGGGAATAAAGCAATAGCATAAAGCTAAAACAGTCAAGAAACATACATTTGTATTCTGATTTGTTCAAAGCACTAAGGTTAGAAGAAGAAATCTGGAGCATTTACACATTAGATAGCACCAGCCAGGAGATAGAATATTTTGGGCATGAGGTTATGCAAAACAGCTTCACACAGGTTTGCCAATGCATTTCCATCCAGAGCTTTAGTAGCTGTGGACCTTTATCTGCAAAGCCTTACTAGTCTGCTGCATTTCTAAAAGGCTCAGGATATTTCTGGACATTATTTACCTTACATCCTTGTCTCATCATGATTGTCTTTTACTTTATGAGTGCATCATCTTAAGTAGTGGCTATGAAGTAAATGGCTATTAGGTCTTCTGGCCAGACATGGGGAAGATAGACAAAAAAGCGCTCTTGGTTGGCTGAACAGGACATCCTCATTGCAGTCCTTGAACTAGAGTCCATGCCAAACATTCTATGCTGTTGCTTCCAAGATGGACAGATGGGGACTTTATAAAATAAGACAGGACGCTCCTTCCTTGCCAACGTTTAAGCATGCTGCCTCCATACCTGTTCCAGGTGTTGATGTAAAGAAACAAGGTGACTCTTTTGCATATGATGCATAGCATGCTTTGTTAAACAGAATTGAATACGAATTGTCACATTTTTTGCTGCTGCGATTCAATGCCACAATTCTTCAGTCCATCCCTAATTACAAAGAAGGACTACTGGTTAAAAAAAGTCCTTAAAACTCAACTTCTGGAGATCATATCTCTATTTAAGATGAACAAGGAAAAAGTGAATGCGACATTATGTTTTTGATACTTTATTAAATGCAAAAAAGGCTTGACTTTTTTTTCCCCTCTCTGTTCCTTTTTCCTGTTATATATCCAACTCCATTAAGTATGATCTATGCCTGAATTGCTGGTGAAATTATGACATCATAACAGTCAAAAAGATAAAGGGAGGAATGAATCAAGGAAAGTAAAGGATTTTTAGTGATAATTCATGTTGCTTTTTGTATTTTTCTTTTGTTAACACTACTGAGCTATACTGCAGCATAACCTTTTGGAGAGGTAAATTTAAAGCCTTTCTTCTTTTCCCACCCTCTTTAACCATGCATTTTTAAATCACTAATCAGTTCAGTGATTAAAATACATGAAAGCCAAACCTGACATTTGCAAATATCTCAAAGAAAAAAAAAATAAAAAAAAACAAACTCAAAACCTTGCTTAAGTAACAGGAATAAAATAAACCTTTGGCATTCTTCATTCATTCATCACAGTTTATGAGCTATATAAAACTAACACCTGGTAAATTATTTGTAGGTCACCTTTAAAGAAGCTACTGAGATGGCAGTGCATCCCCTGAAATGAAAAAACAAATTGATTTTCTACTTTTTATGTGAAGCATGCTTATACTTTAAAAACATTTTTACATTAGGTTTAAGGAATGATAAGGCTATTTCAGTGTTATGTGATGTTCAGAGTTACAGCATTTTCTCAGTTAACTATGGCTAACTGCAGAATGATTTCAAATTAATGAACATAGTGCAATTGTTTCTATGTAAGTGTCTTGCTCTGGGATGTAAGTGAAACAGAAATTTAGTGTAGTAGTTTGGAAGACAGTCATTAATATTTACTTTTATCAGCTGAAAAGCCCCAAAATGTTATAAAAAGGTAACTTTTACAAAGTAGAGTGCTTGTTCCCCTGCTAATAATCAGCACTTAACCATCTAAATTCAGTCTCTCTCTTTTTCCACCTCTTCTTTCTTACCAGAACAATTGTGATGCTGACTGTAATGCTAAATTCATGTGTTTTTCTTCTTGTTATGCCATTAAGATGACTCATTTGCAGTTAGACTGTATCTCTTCCTCCTTTTTAAATGTATTTTGTTATTTCACCATTATACTTTATTTTTTAACATACATTTACTTGATTTGTATATTTTTCAACTCCAGGCATAGTGCTAAAACCCTTATTTATTCTAAGCTGTTCATGAAGAGAATTTAAATGCATCAGAGGATACGTAGATGTACCTGAACACTCATTTCCAAATACGCTCCAAAATATTGTTGTTCATTGTTCCTTTCTACATATTCAAGAGATGTTTGATCCAATGTATAACAAATATGAAAACATATAAAAGCTTTGAATTTTCTATGAGGAAAAGAAAATATGGAAAAATAGTATGATATTGTACTATACTGAGACGCACTGGTTGGGGTATTTATGCTGAAGAAAATAGCAAAATGCACAGAGTCTGACTAGTTTCTTGGAATCTTATGTTTAGTACTTCTTCAGTATGGAAATCATGCAAAATTGCTTGAAAATGGTTGTCAAGCATTTGATCATAGCAGTATAGGATCCCCAAGAAAAAAAAGAAAAAAAAATCCCAGTAAAGTTTTGAGAATGTTTGAATATCAAGTAACAGACTGGGCTGCTGTCTTCATACTTCTGGTGCATTTTTAACTAGACTACCTTGTGTTCTTTTATTTCCTTTCCAAACCCAGTATTTAAAAGACCCATATGGCAATAGATATTGCTGGAATAGAATGCATACTGTTCTGGAATCGATTTGATCTGTGTTAAGTTTTTATATTTTAAAATGCAGCTGAAATATTTTCCCTTCTCTGGATTTTCTTTTAACCTGGTCCTTATCCCCTCTCCACCCTTCTCTCATCTGCAGCCCTCTATGTGGTCATGAGATACAGAACTTTTTTTCTTTTAATCCTGTACAGATGGTGGGGAGGAGATAGTATAAGGGATCTTCTGCCCAGTAGCATCTATGCTTAGATAACAGAGGGGGGATCCAAGGTGACATATTCTATATGTGATAATATTAGACCAGACACATTAGGTATGTGCTTGTCATTAATGGGACAAGTATGGGAAAGAATATGAAGAGATAAGCCAGAATTTTATTTGAAACTTGTTGACGCCAAAAGCATTATTTAATTTTGAAGAACAAAGTTGATGATTAAACTTATTTTTCCCTTTTGATCTGCCTCTTTCTGGCAGACCCTTATCATAGGACTTAACTCATGCTTGAGGTCAATAAAAATTTCAATGGGAATACTGTTAGGGAATAACCAAAAAATGTGCTTGTTTTATTTAATATCCTGCTTAGACTTCACTGTTTGTGATTGACAGCCTTTTCAGCCATTAGATATTTTGTGCCAATAGGTCAATAGATTTAGTACCCTGGGAATATTCCCTTCAGATTGCTGATTGGCACCTTACAACAGTTGAAGTCCTGACCTTGGACCATTTGCTGATTTAAACTAAACCAATTGGATGTCAAGCTAGGATTCTGGGACCCTTATCACTACAAGTTGCATAGTCTGGTAGTAGGGCTATGGTCTGAACTGGGCAGACTGAGTTCACCAGGACATTTTCCTCCTGTAATAAAACTGCAGAGAAAAGAAATCATATATTCTGGATCTTTCTTTGCTGGGCAAAGGTATTTGCAAATCTGGGCTAATGTCTACAGCCGTACAAAAGCTACATCTGTACATTCCTAATTGTTAGTGGGAAACTACTTGCTTATTTCTTAATGTGTTTTGGTAGTGTTTTTGATATTGCACATATGCCACACGTGTACTCTCTTCTTGTATTGTACCTGGTGTGATACAGAAAGTAAATGTGACAATATTAGTGACTAATGAACCACACAAAATTTCATTGAATATCTACAATTTGTGATCCTATACATAGTTATTTTAAAATATTTAAAAGATAATTATAACTTTCAGCTTTCTTGAGAAATCTCTAGTCTAGCCAGATTTCTACTGGAGTCAGTGTAAGAATGGACCTTTCTCGGATTCACTTTGCTTTTGCTGGTGGTTTGTTTGTTTGTTTGTTTTTTGTTTTCTCCCCCTAATGTGGCTTTTGTCTTTCTGGTTTCTTATTGTAAGCCAGCTTATGGTGATTTTAAGGTCTAAACGCACTGTATTCCCACAGGTTTTCACAAAATAAGTGGAAAAACAGATAACAGATACCCCAATCAGGTCTCTACTGAGAAAGATACCTTTTTGTGAGCTAAAGTGCATTACTGGTCAACAGAGAGTATACACAGGATAGAGACATTACTAATACCCCAGTTACAGTAAAGGCTTCAGACTGGCTGTTAGGTACAGATGATACAATAGTAAGTTAGGAAGCCATAAGCTTCATGAGTTGTATATCTCATTGTTTTCCTCCCTGAGTCCAAAGGAAGGTCTTGTGCAGGGTCACCAGAAGCTCAAGGATGTGTCACTGACAGCTTGAGGGGAATTGGAGTTGTTAGTATGAGTAGCACTGTCACAGGAGGATGTTTTTTCTATGTTCCCAATGGATCTCCAGAGCTTCTATGCACTAATTACTGATGGAGGCTGCTGTTGTGGGAAAATAATATAAAGGCCCAGATTTTCTGCTGCAGGCAAAGAGCAAGGAGTGCTAATTGGGAGGGAGGTGTGAGGAAAGATGCCACCTTGCACTGACTGATCATTAGCCAGCTTTTGTCCCCTGCCATGGGTTAGAGCAGTCTGAGGGTGACTGTAAATTATGTGGACTGCTAGTGGCACCAAAGGACCATTGTGTTAGTTAGGCCTCACCAGTGTGTGAGATATACTTGCTAGAGTCTGTATGTTATCTGGCAGGAAGAAGTGGAGAACATCATACTTTGATTTTGAGAATGGGCTAAGTTTGGATGAGTGGGAGGAAGCATTAAGTCAAAAGCTAAGTTCTTTACTGGGATTTCTGCATTAACTTAGGTCTTCAAATTAAGATGCTTAGAAGAAGGGCTCTTTCTGCGAGATACTGATGAACAGAAAAAGTTCTCTTGCTGAATATATAGCAGTACTTTTAACTTCTGCTGCTGCCTGAGTGTACTGGGTACTGCATCAGTTGAACAACCCATGCAGACCCATGTAGTGCATTAGATTGTGGCTTCAGAGCAAAATCAAACTTCTCAGACGTTCTGCTGTAGAAAATCTCTTCTGAATATTTATGCAATGTCCCTTTGATAATCTTCTTTATGTCTTGGTCTTTTTCCCACTGCAGCTGTGTTGTAGTTTAAACCCAGACAGACAGCTTGTTCACTCACTCCCCCCCCTTTTCCTCCCCCTTTCTTTCCTTCCTCACTCCCGGAGGGATGGGGAGGAGAATCGAAAGAATGTAACTCCCATGGGTTGAGGTAAGAACAGTCCAGTAACTAAGGTATAACACAAACCACTACTGCTACTACCAGTGATAATAATGATAAGAGAAAATAACAAGGGAAGAGAATATAATACCACCCACTGAAAAACGAGTCTGACCCAGAAGCTCATGTCCTTCCGGGTAACTCCCAGTTACCCCCCTGAGCATGACATGCTGTGGTACCTCTTTGGCTAGTTTGGGTCAGGTGTCCTGTCTCTGCTTTCTCTTGGCTTCCCCTCCTCCCTGGCAGAGCATGAGACTCACAAAGTCCTTGGTCAGGGTAAACATTACTGAGTAGCAACTAAAAACACTGGTGTTATCAGCGCTGTTCCCAGGCTGAAAGTAAAAACACAACACTGCAGGTACCAAGAAGGAGAGAAATTGACTGCTACTGCTAAACCCAGGACAAGACGTGATAGGATTTGACAACATGTATAGCCAACGTGTACGTCAAGGATAACATGAAGAAGGAAAAAGCAAAAAGAAAACAAATTGCATGCTCTATGTTTAGAAGTCTTACTCTGAGTAGAGTTTATGAGATCCAGGAGAAATGTGAGGTATCCTGTCAGCTTTGCGTTTGACTTTTTTCTGATCATATTCTACCACAGAGAGTCGGTTCAGAGAAAGAGTCATTACTGCTCCTGCACGTTATGGTACTTTGGCAATAGGCCATTCTATGCATACATGCCAAGATGATTTTATAAGACCGTTTAAAAAGCAGTGCTAATTAGACACTTAGAGGACTAGAAATCCTGAAGGTTAAAATACAAGTGAAGCAGTTATGACCACTAATGCATATTACAGAAGTCCACAAAGGGTTTTCTTCACTGGTGAAAGCAAACCCTATGGACCCTACATTTCTTTCATAGTAAAATAGATCAGAATGTTAAATGTTGTTATATGTGTGCTACAATTTTTTTTTATTTATTCTTTTTGCAGTTGTATTTAAAGGCCTCACCATCATACCTGTTACTGCACACACAAAAATACAGTCTCTACATCAAATTGCTTGTAATATCTTAACCTTTCAATTTACAAACATCTTCCAAGGCATGTTTTAAGATAGCAGATAAATATTGGTGATGATGTAGCACAGAACAAATTTGGGCATGATGTGAAAAGTTTTTTATTTAATTTTTTTTCATGTAACGGTTTTCATATCCACTAAACTTTAAAGTATATTAGGTTACTTAAACTGGGCAAAGAAAGATAACCAAGGAGGGAAAGCCTACTGTGCCATGAATGGCTTGGAGAAGGTGGAGATGAAAGAAACATTCAAAGAAGAGCTAGGGGCAATCAGTGAAAGGGCTAGGAAATAATTTAAAACCAAAAGGAAGAGAGTTGCTTATAATTTCTCACAAAATTGTGACTGGGTGCTGAAGAATACTGTAGGGACATATAGGAAAAATGGCTTAAAAAAACACCCCATTAGATAAAGTCATATAGGTCAAACACAAAGTTACTGTGTCCTCCTTTGAGGATTATTAGACACAACTACCTAAAAGGAATCTGTAAGTTGCCAAATGCTGGAAGCAGGGAGGGTGTATTTAGGTAATGACCATTCTGTAACATTTCTTCCCTAAGCATCTGATATCATCGATAGCCAGATAGGATACATGTACCTTTGGTCTGATCCAGTTTAGCAGCTCTTAGACACAAAATTATCCCACTAGAGAGGCTATTTCTGTGTATAGCTTGTGTGAATAGTGTTGAAAAGTTTTAGTCCTATTTTCGCTCTGTATATATTTAGAGTCTCTAGTCCAAAGCTGAAGAGTGGTCTGAGAATTGAAGTGCTAGCCCTTTGTCACAACTAAGTACAGGAAACATTCCTGCAACATGACATGAGGTTCCAGTCATGGAGCTGTACCATCCGTCCTCCTCTCCTATCCACCTCTACATTCTTTGGTTCATCACAAATGTGACTTCCTTCTGAAACATGAAAATCAATCCAGGAAACTGGACAAAGCCTTTGCTTGCAGCAGCATTTAGGCACCCTGTACATTAGCCCAGTCTTACACCTTTTTGTAGAATTAACAGGACCAACAGGTCCAAGACTGATAAGTAGCCAGCTCTCAGCTTACTTGGATCATAATCATTACACCTTACTGACTAACTTCTTTTGTTTCAGAAGGCTGTGAAAAGAGAGGCTGTTTTTCCAGCTGAGTGCAGAGTAGAGTTGAGAAGTGAAGGTGAGCTTATTTCTGTTACATGTCTGCTTTGCCTCTGTGTAGTTTGATATTCTGACCCCACTGTTCTTTTTCCCAAATAACTCGAGACTCCCCTATATAGCTGCAGAAGATGTCACAATCACTGGGAAAAAAGTATAATATAAATCTAAATATCTGAAATGCAGGGGAAATTATTGTCTGGACTGTGGTGATTTAGCCTCACTATTCGCACTTACACACTAGCAAGTCCACATGGACACAGACACAGACACACATACAAGCACAGAAATGGCAGGCAGAAATGAGAGAAAATTACATGATTATGAAAAGTAATGCAAAACAAGACAATGGGGTTGTGATATTGTCCCTACAATGATGTTTGATTCAGAGACTCCTTGCCTTAAATGACATATATTATTGAAGTTATCCTGTGCAGATCTCTCTGGTTTTGTTCCCTGGATTTTTTTAATCCTCTTTCAGCTAGATAACTTGTTTTCCTTAGAGGCAGGGTATAATATAATAAACTGGGTAGCATCCATCTGTAAGTTGTGCTTAAGCTGGTATGTGCACTGTGTGTACATATACATAATATTTTTAAGTAATGTATATATGTGGTACATATATATAGGCATATACATGTGCACACACAAATTAATACTTTGATGTATTTAGAATTTTCAACTAATTATACCTTGCAGTCTAATGTTAATTCCCATTTGAAACATTTGGGACTATTCCTCCTAATTCATTTATATTAATGAGGGGAGGATCCTCTGAGCAATAATCAGTTAAAAATCATGACTAGCTTTGTTAATAAATACCAGATTGATACATGATACTGTATTGGCTTGTCATTAATTAGGAAGCACTGTAAGGAGTACCAAGAGGGAAATGCACATAAATTTTTCTTTTAAAGTCTAACTGCTCTCTTTCTGATATTTGCATCTGTGAAAAAGAGAGAAAAATGATAACTTTGATATTTTATCATTTTCCTGCACTTAAACCAGCTTATTTTTAATTAAGATATCCATCTAATATGGAAGTTTCTCCAACCAAATCCAATGTAGGAAAGGAAAAATCAAGAGAAACATAAGCAACATTGCTAAGTATTAGCCAATTGAAATGCTTAATTTAAAAATCAGAAAACTAGAAGTTTTATGAAGTATTTGGGGAGGCTGGTTGGTTCAGGGAACTAGCAATGAAATAGCAAAGTCTTCATTTCTAGGTGATTGATTGCAGCTGCATCTAGGAAAGGCTAGAAAGCAATTCCTGTAAGCTTGTGTGTAGCAGTGGTTGGGGCCTGGTCTCATAAGTCAGGTATTACTCTCAGCTGGGAGTTCAGGAGTGAATTGGCATCAAAACAGAATTGGCACATTTTAGCAAGGGCAGGCATGCAATAGTTTTGGAGCTTGAATGGTCTGCAATGGTAATGGGTAAGCTGTCCATATAGTCATTGAATTTTTCTTGGATTTTTCAATCTCAGAATCCTTTAAAGTGGCAACTTTTTCTGGCATCACTTACAGTGATTTTTCCCCCCCTCATGTCTTCTAAATACTTAACATCACTGTAGGCTTGCCAATGTGCAATCCACTGGTGCTTGTTTATGCCAAATAACTCCAGCATATGTACGCTTATTTTGTCACTAATATGAGTTACTAATATGGAAAAAACTTAATTAACAATCTACAAATCTTGAGATCTGCTGAACAACAGAATGGCAGGGACTGATGACCCTGTTTTATGCCACAGTGGAAAGTGAAGTCACAATTTCTTCTTATCAGGATCTTTCTTTAAAATAGGTTAACGTTTTGTAGCCTGAATCATGGATGTGCAGATCCAGGGTGAAGCAGCACTGAACTCTGCTTCCGGTACAACAGTGCTGCTAGAGAGGATATGCCAATATAATCTTGGTTGGTGTCAGTCAGATGGGCTTGAAGGTGACCCAACAGGGAACTGCACCAATATTGCTTATACTCTATTTTATCTGAAACTCCTTTTCAGTCCCCGTGTGGCATACACTTGCAGCTCTTTCTTCTTCCCCCCATTTGCTCATATCTGTACTTTCAGAAAAGAAGTCTTTGCAAGGTGACATTCATGGGTGTGGAGAAGGTGGGAGGGTTAGTTGCAGGCATGCACTTGACACAGTGCTTAGTCTAGCTAAGCACTTCTGACCTGGAAGGCAGGCGACCAGCCAAAAGCAGTGCTGTCAGTTTATGAAGTTGTGCCTTCATTTTCCCCTCATTTGTGTGTCCAGTCTGTTCATCCTGGAAGTAGCTTTGAGCAGAGACTGTTTCTTTAAGTCTATGTATGCAGCTCCATTTGGATCTCAAAGAATTGCTAAACAACCAAAAGCCCTGAAGTTGCAACAAGAGGAGAAAAAAGTCGGGTAGCAGTGTATGGAAAGGGGCACCATAGGAGGGATGGGAGCACAAGACCATCCCATGTGAGTGTGAGGAATGACTTTTCAGGGGAAACAAGGGGAAAATCCATTGAGAGGAGTAGGGTGATAACAATATCTTCTGGTATAGCTGTGCTTAATGGGGAGGGACCAAGCCCTTGGCTGTTTTCATGGGATGGCAGGCCTTGGGTACATATGGAAACAAGTGGAGAGCTGTCACAAGAAGGGAGAGATACAATGAAAGTGAATCTGTTTTAAGAAAATGGTTATCAGGCACTTCTCTGTGTGAGAGTTTCTCTGAATATCTCAGCCCCACCTTCTCCTTTTATGTCTTTTTAACCCTTACTGTCTTTACTTACCCTTTCTTTTCTCTTTCAGGACTTCTTACCTCTTGAATCAATAGTTCAGGAAAACCGCTGTGTTTGGGATCAGAGAGGCCTGAGGAGATTATTGCTGAAAGCAGAAGAACCTCTTATGGGACTGGTTTTTGTCTCATGATCTAACCAGGTCTGACTTGCTACTGGTCTCTGCTTTCTCTGGTGCTGAGACTTAACACTGGTTTTCTCTTGGGTAATGAGGTAATGAAGTGCCATCAGACAAGAGAGAAGAGGGATTACTGGGGCTGAACAGTGTGGGGTAGATGATCCATTGAGCACTTTCCAGTCTAAGCATCTTGTCACCTAAACCATCAGTAGTGTTCATGACTTAAGAAATGAAAATGAGTGCACTACTGATTTCAAACTCTTTTTAGCAGTCCCGAGCAGAAAGTATGACTGTTTGGTAAGTAAGAGTGAGGGAAAAAAAAAACCACTGGGAAATTAATTGTTTTTAACTGTATTTTAATTGCTCATAATAAATAATGAAAGTATTTCTAAAATAATAACCTGAAAACTGTTTAAAAAAAAATCACTTGACTGGATCCTTTTATATTTTCCAGTGACAGACTGATTGCAAATGTATATCAAACAGCTGCTTTCAGATGCAGGTAAGCTGCTATTGGAAAGGGATATGATCCTAACTATTTATGCCTGCTTTTGATGATAGTACAGTTGAGTATTGTGTTATTTAATAATGCATTCGAGCACCTGTTTAGAGAAGGTATATTCTACTATGGTCCAGAAAGGAAACAAACCCATTACCTGTCAGGGTTTCATTCATAATTCTTGTATCCTGCTCTGATTAGAGTATACATTGAACCTCAGATGAGCATTACCTAAGGCACATTGAGTTAAATGCACTGTATAAACTAGGCACAAACCACAAAGCTACCTTTAACTTGCACAAAACAGCAAGTAGAAATTGATTAAAATATGCATTCGACTAATATAACGGCTGGTCTCAGTATAAAAATTAATTAATGCTAATAGTACACAATCAAAACTGCTTTTAGAAATCTTTTTAGAACATTAACTAAAATGTTCATCTTTTAATGGATTTGACTGAACCTCTGAGACTAAAAGCTTTGCTTTCTCCATGCAAATGTGAAAAAAATCACAGCCTGAATTTTCAAGTGGTTATTTTATAGCAACCTCCCCCAGCCATTTGCTTTTGGATTTCTTGTTAACCTGAGCCTGGTCCCAGGCCATGAGTGAGGTTGTACTATTAGCTACTACAGATTAAGGTGGCAGCCCTGGGAATCGAGGCCAATAATATATGCAGATTGAGCCACAGAGCAGAGAAAGAGATAACTAAATGAAAGGGGAAAAAGTGTTGTGTTTAAAGAGGCAGCTCAGTGATATTCTAGGCTTTCATCTCAGTTATTCTGCACAAGGTATGAGCACTTGTCAGAAAAAATATCCAGAACACTCCCTTCCTCACAGCGCTGGTTTTGTTTTGTTTTTACATTTGGGCAAGGCATTTAACTTTATTGGTAACTTGAGCTGGCCTTGGACTTTGAGCCTCCAAAGCAAGAATTCCCTTTGGATAGGATCAAATCTGTCATCATCACTGGTATATATTTTCAAGAAAACCTTCAATATAGGGTATGATTTATTGAATAATAGAAGTGATTTTGGTACATGGAATTTATAAACACACACACCAGCACACAGATATATATGCACATATATATATAAACTTGTTTTGCACTGTTACTGAGTTAGAATCATAGAATAGTGAGGATTGGAAAGGACCTTAAGACCATCGAGTTCCAACCTCCCTGCCATGGGCAGGGACATCTCACACTAACCCATGCCACCCAGGGTTCTGTCCAACCTGGCTTTGAACACCGCCAGGGATGGAGCATTCACAACTTGCTTGTGCAACCCATTCCAGTGCCTCACCACCCTAACTGTAAATAACTTCTTCCTTATATTAAATCTAAAATTCCCCTGTTTTAGTTTTAACCCATTACCCCTTGTCCTATCACTACAGTCCCTAGTGAAGAGTCCCTCTCCAGCATGCTTGTAGCCTCCCTTCAGGTACTGGAAGGCTGCTATGAGGTCTCCATGCAGCCTTCTCTTCTTCAGGCTGAACAGCCCCAACCTTCTCAGCCTATCTTCATTCAGGAGGTGCTCCAGTCCCCTGACCATCCTTGTGGACCTCCTCTGGACTTCTTCCAACAGTTCCATGTCCTTTTTATGTTGAGGATACCAGAACTGCATACAATACTCCAAGTGAGGTCTCACGAGAGCAGAGTAGAGGGGCAGGGTCACCTCCTTCGACCTGCTGGTCACGCTCCTTTTGATGCAGCCCAGGATACAGTTGGCTTTCTGGGCTTCAAGCGCACACTGCTGGCTCATGTTCATTTTCTCATCGACCAGCACCCCCAAGTCCTTTTCCACAGGGCTGCTCTGAATTTCTTCTCTGCCCAGCCTGTAGCTGTGTCTGGGATTGCTCCGACCCAGGTGTAGGACCTTGCACTTGTCATTGTTAAACTTCATGAAGTTGGCATCAGCCCAGCTCACAAGCGTGTTAAGGTCCCTCTGGATGGCATTCCTTCCCTCCAGCGTATCAACCGAACCACACAGCTTGGTGTCATCGGCAAACTTGCTGAGGCCACAATCAACCCCACTGTCCGTGTCATCAACAAAGATGTTGAACAAGATCGGTCCCAACACCGATCCCTGAGGGACACCACTCATTACAGGTCTCCAGCTGGACTGATCTACATTTTCCTGGATCTTCTTCCCCACTCCAAAATGCTTTTAAACATTTGTATTTGCCACCTTGATTCCTTTGGTACTGAGGCAAATTTAAGCACTAGGTTACACACCACAGTGAGTAGTTTGTCAATTTCATATTTGAGTTCTTTTAGAGCTCTCGCATAAATACTATTTGGTCTTGATGATTTGTCATTATTCTTTTTATCAATTTGTTCTTAAACTGCTTTTACTGACACATCTATTTAAGACAGTTCCTCAGATTTGTCCCCCTATAAAGAATAGTTCCATGTGGAAATCTACTTCAACCCCTCCGCAGCGAGCACTGATGCAAAGAATTCTTTTAGCTTTACTGACATGACCTTATCTTCCTTGAGTGTTCATCTTACACTTGTAGGCCTGACTGGCTCGCTGGCAGGTTTCCTGCTCCTGATTTATTTGGAAAAAAATAAAATTATTCCTTTAACAAGTTATTCTTCAAAATTTCATTTTGTATTCTTTTGGGTTTGTGTTTAGGCTGCTGCACTCTTTGTGTTTAGGCACTTCACCAGCTACTAAGACTGAGAAAAATGACTGCTACTGCTGAACCCAGGTCAATTTGGTTTTTTTCATTTTCCTAAGTTAGGAAACATAGTATGAGACACAACAAATAGAGGAAGTAAACAAGAAGGTTATTTGGGACAGAGTAAGAGAGACAAAGTAACAAAAACATGACTTAGGTATTCTTAAACAATCAAGAGTACTATCATCAAATATATTGCCTGGTCTCCTCCAGATAATGTGAAAAAGGTGAATCCCACTAAAGATTGAGAATAAATACAGGCTAATATTTGACAAGTTCACTGAGGATCTTGAAAAAAAAAAAAAAAAGTCATTTCAATTTAAATTTTTTATCAGATTTGAGAAAAGTTGCCTGCTATTTCTAATATCCACTTGGCAGAAAAGCCAGATCAAAGGGCAGTAAAGGGGTATTTTGTTTTACTTTTACAGAAAATTAAGTGATTTCAGACCAAAGTGTTGTTGCAATAAGCCTCGTAACTGTATTAGTAGTAAACTTTTATCAGTTGGCTTCAAATATTTCCATCCAGCTTTCAGCCGGAATGCACAGTTCCATTTTTATGTTCTCTCAGTCCGTTGTCACCACAGATTTTCAAGAAGGCTTCATTAATGACAGAATGTTTTTGCCGTCTAGTTCTCTTTCTTTCCTTATTTTATTTGGAGAAAAACAAAATAGCTGAGTGTAAATGAAACTTTCCTCCTTTCTGAATTTCATCAACTGAGCAATAATACACATCAGCGGAAGGACTTCTACACATAATGGTGCTGTATATTTGATATTGTAGTGACATAACGTTGCAGAAATGGTGCAAAAAATATACCTAAAAGCAAGAGGAAAAACGAGACAAAGCTAACCACAAGTTCCCTACTGATGGATCTTGTTTGCAGTAAATATTTAGCAGCAAGCTAGAAATCTGGAGGAGGAGGAGAAAAAAGAAAAAGAACTACCTGAAAATAGATGTTTTCCAGAAACACTGCTCATGTTGCTCACAGAGCTCATCATAAATCCAGGCCAAGGACAAAGACCCAGGGAAAAGCAGTGGTGTGCAAAGATAAATTTCCCCCCCTTTTGTTTACTCAGTAAAAAAAAAAAAAAAAAAAAAAAATCCATTTTTTTATTTTGATTTTGATTACCACTTGTAAGAGGTGGTCCATGTCATCAACACCAACTATGGCATAATGCAAAAAGAAAACCATTTGTAAGGGGAATCTCTTTCCTCCACATGGTTTCTCCTGTATGAAGCCCCTTCACACTGCTCCCAGTGGCCAGAGTTTTTTTCATCTTGAAAGTCTTTATGTAAGGTATCAAGTGGCTTAAATTTACATCATGTCTTTAGCTTGGAATTTACTGCGTTAGCATTCCTGATGAGAGACTGAAGAATATTTCTTTCTTTTTGCATTGCGGAAGGATAATGAAAATACATCAAGGCAGCTATTATGGTGCTTTATGAACACAGGAGTATGAGAAAAGCTTGTGTGGCTGGTTTTCCACTGGTCATTTCTCCATCAGAGTCTTTGATGGACAGAATTTGTGCTTTGCAGCTATCTGCCATGTTTAAAACTTGAAAGATGATAAATCGTTCCTGCTTTTTTCCCTTTACTAGTCCAGCAGTAAGTAACAACCACAAAAATCTTATTCTTGTAGTCTTTGCTCATGAAATGGCTTGACTTTCATGCTTTCTTTAATTGATTTTAATGGGGCTAATTATGCCAAGGAGGTGTTTTCACTTGTGGAATATTTTTCCGGATTAAATTTTTGGATAACATCAGGTGGAAAACCCGGTTTTGGACACATACCTGAGGCAAGGCTGAGAATTGTAATTAAGGATGTAATTCTTTTTAACAGACTAGTGCAACAAGGTTTTATTTCTTCCTTTTGTCCATAGCAAAATTTTACTGTGTACAAGTATTGAAACTGGATTAACCTTAACTCTTTGCTGACTAAGTTGCATCTTTCTGAATTCAAAGGAAATGGTGGTTGCTTCTGTTTAAGGAGTTTGACATTTCAAGGCAGTTACAAAAATGTGTAAGTTGGTCACCTCAGAAAGCAGCAAAAATATTCACCATAGAATGACTATCCTCAGAGGATGTCATTTGGTGAAAATATTGCTTCTTTCTAAGAAATTAATGGGAATATAAATGAGAGCTAAACAGACTTTTTATTTAGTTGTGTTTTCCCAGTTTGTTTGGGTTTTTTTTTAAAAAGCATATAACTTCCTTGCACAAGAGACAAATATCTTTGCATTATAGTGCAGAAAGAGGTGCAGATGGTGGGGAGAGGTGCCAGCTAAGGTGTCACTCCAACTCACATGACGTGCTCATGGCCACACAAATGTGCAGAACCTTTCATCCAGAAGGCATCAGGGTTTGGTCTGAGGAAGATTAAGTAGCATGTTAGTATTTTTTCATGCTAATAAAAAAAAGAGGTGATTTAGTCATTATTTTCTTTCTTTACTGCTTTTAAATTATAAAATTACACATTTGTAGTTAGTGTTCAGATGTTTGAAGTACATATAGATGCTTCTGTTCTCATCTGGAACTGTGGGCGCTCTCTCACATGGCAAAACAGGCCTTTTTAGATTTAGTGCTTGCAGTGTATTTAAACCATTAAACTCTATATTTCATGTCAACAAGCTTTTTTATTTTATTAATTTGTTTTGATTGAGAATGTATGTCCCTGTACTATCTAAAGTTCTAGAGGACACCTTATTTTTAATTTTGCTGCAAATGATTCTATATAACATAGAGTTACTAGAGCTGCAGTGTACAATATTTCAGGGGATCATCAACATGATTATGGGTCTCATAGTCAGGGGTAATGAAGCTTATGGGGAGTTTGTACCATAATATGTTTTGCTTTGATTCTTCATCTCAGACACAATGGAGTGTTTACAAATACCACGATTATTTCTGTGGTACATGGTAGCATGTAGTGGGGTTTGTTGAGTTAGACATCTTGGCATTCTACAGTTAGCTGTTTCTCCTGTTTACAATCAAGTTACACTAATTTAATGATTCTTCAATTACATAAAAAGATTATCAGACCACTTGAAAATCGCCTACTAGCATTCTCATTCATATAAGTGTAACATTCTCCGTTACAGTAATACATGTCTGATGATTCACTTTACTGGAAAACTTAATCTGGATCTGTTGTTAATCTACATTTTGTCAGTGTTTAACACCAAATATAAATAAATGCCTCTGAAATTGGTTGCCAGAAATAAAAAATAATATTAATCAGACTACTCAATAGAATTAGCTTTATGTACTGAAGTTTCTTATTTTATTGTTGCAAACTAGCCTACTTTTAGTAGGCACAACAACATCTCGTTGACTTTTTGAGAAGGGATGAATAAATTTCTCTAAGTAACAGTGATAGTGGTGTCTCAGATCTGGACAGTGATCACCTTATTGCAGGTGAATATATGCAAGCACTTTCTAAGAGAAGAAAGTAGCAACTGCATTTCATTTACAGAAAGGTATCTTAGCTAATTTATCAGCTTGCACTCAGGACAAGCTTTTCATCTGCCCTCATCTACAAAGCCAAGTTATTGTAATGGAGGCCACCAGCAGCGTAAGAAAGGAAGACATTTAAAAGTTTGTGAGAAATGCATGTCAAAATCTGTTTAAGACAATATGAAAAACTGCTCACGTACATACAAATAGGTGAAAATTCTTTTTCAGCTTTATTTACCTGAGAATGAATTTCAGTCTGAAGAGGCCTTTATGTCGTTTCAGGCAAAGCACCTAAGATATAAGCAATTTTCAACAAGAGTACTACACATTTGTCTTTATAACAATTTGTATGTAACAGCTTTTATGCAAATGACACTAAAGTGGCACCTTTTTTCTAAATTGGACATTTTTATGGTTATAATTTTCTTCTGTAATAACAGCAAAAAAATGGCTGTCCCAGTGGAGTTGAGCGTTTCATCTCTAGTGCTGTTTTGTGAAGTTGGAATGACAAGTTTCTTTCATTTGTGCAGAGAATGACAAAAAAAAGTATTTTTTGTCATTCTTGTCTGACTTGGTTGAGGCAGTTACACTTGGAAGCAGTGCCAGTCCCCTGACACCAACCTCTTCCCTGCCAACAAGAATGGTATCATAAAGTCATAATAAAACTTAAAGGAACTAAAAAATATAGCAGTCTCTCTGTATCTGCTCTTTGAAGGACATAATTTACTCTGTTCGTTTAAGCATTTGCTGCTTTGGTTTGGTCTTTGGCATTGATTCCCACTTGCTCTCCAGATGTCAGACAGGTGACTTTTACAGACCATGATCTTGGATTTAATTAACTGCCATACAAGAAAATTTATGTATTGCATGGAAACATCCCAAGGCATTAGTATAACAAACCAAGTAAAATAAGTAGGTTTTTGTTGCTTAACTGACTATGCAGTTCTGCAACAGCTATGTGAGAAATTCTGGGTCTTTAACAATAATTAAACTGTCCCAGTTACCAATTAATTACTGATCTATAACCAAGAAACTTTGTGATGGATGCTTTTACCTCCACTAAATGTTAAATTGGTAGACTTCAGTTGAGATGTACAACTGGTTAACAAAGTCAAAGTTGAAGTCAAATACTTTATCTCATAAAATGGAATCTCATAAAACATAATTACCTGTAGTATTTTGTAAAAAACCCACAAAAGTTTATTTTAATGAGAACAGACAATAAATGCTAAAAACACTTGTGCCTTCCTCAGCTATATATATATAGTATCTATACCCATCGTATATATAGTTTAGAATCATAGAATCATAGAATAGTTGTGGTTGGAGAGGACCTTAAGATCATCTAGTTCCAGCCCTGCTGCCATGAGCAGGGATGTTAAATTTGAAGTCTTTTTTACTCATCTTTCTGTTAATGCTAATTTTTATTTCTACTACTCAAACATTACCAGTAGTGCTCCTTAGCACTCTGCACATTGGCTTCAGTAACTGACACTAGCCTAGGATAGCACATATGTACTTGAGTGCAGCACTTCTTCAAGAGAAAATGTCTAGCCAGCTCAGCCTGGGTCCGCAGGCCATGTCCTTCACTATATAAAAGCCTAGGGCTACATGGAAACACAGTCATGGTTCAGCTGCACCTTGAATCTCCCAAACCCAGGATACACTGTTCCTACTGCTATCCCCAACAAACTCTGCAGGATTCTAGCACCGCATAGAGCATAGAATCCCAGCTACCTTCCTTGTCTTGAGCAAAAAGAAAACAGGGGACCTAGCCAAGATGGTATATTTCAGCCGTTAGACACTAATGCAACAAGTTTGAGGAACAGAGTTGTTTGCTGCTTAGCTCAACCTCCTATAAGAATGGGAGAAAATCCCAGTACAGAAGAAAGGCCTAGAAGACCCTTCTGTTTCTCTTCATTTTGAGCTAAAAGCAGGAAAGGCATCCTCACAGACAGAGGATGCCTTAGGGGTAATGGAAGAACAGCTGTCATTTACTGAGCTAAAATGCAGCCATCCTTTGGAGAAAGGAGATCAGTGTTCAGTCTTTGTGTAACCCAACTAAAACAAGATACTGCTTGTAGCTTGCTGTATTTGGCACTTTAAATTTTGATTTTAAAGCTGCTGTGGTTGTTATTTGTCCCCAAAAGGCAAGACACAGATGTTGGTCCTTTCTTCCAAGGGCCTAACAACTACACAGTCGTAGGTTCCTTCGTTTGGCTTTTTTTGGGTCTGGACATCTAGCATGGATAACTTGTTCCACTTTCATTGCAGGAGGTATTGTTCTCTGTCAAACAGATGCTGTGTAGGTTGTGATCCATAAGTCACTTGGTAGTTGGGGCATGTCACAGAGCTAACCTTAATTATTGTATAATGAGCTGAAAGGTCAAGTTCAGTGCTTCTTTTTATAGCCTAAATAGTTTGGATTAGAAATATAAGGTGTTTTTTTCTCTGCTCAACAATTTCTGTCTTTGAAGCACCTGTATTTTTCACTATGCCTTCTATTTGCACTACATAGTATCTATACATATAATTGCCAAACTGTCAGAGTCAGCAGTGACTGAAGACATCTTAGAATTCCAGCCAAGGCAAAGCTTCAAAGCAATTAAAACAATAACTGTGTATGCAGAAGGAATTGTCTGAGAATAGTGGCTTGGGGGAGGAGTTCATTACATTAATAAGTATATTAGAATGTTAACTCTGAAATTTTGCTTATAAAACCCTTGAACAAACTGTCCAGAGTCATTAACATTCCTATAGAGTGAAACTGGCAACCTCCATCCTCCTGTCCCAGAAAAAGAAAACAAAGCATTGTGGATACAGATGAGTAGTTGAATTGTTTTGTATGTTTGGGGCACTCCCACAGGAATCATGTCTTTTCTTTAATCATTTGGATTGCTTACAAAATTTCTCAGTGTATCATCTAATTTATAAATATCTGTTTATGAAGAATCACTTCTGGTATTATGGGGGGTGTGTTAATGTATTATTACACTTTGGAAGCACAACTGTCTTTTTCTCAGCATAATAATTAATAAATACTTTATGCTTTTAATAGTGCCTTTCATCTGAAGACCTCAAAGTATCTCTAGACTTCTACAAGTGGGCAAACTGAGGCATATAACTACTAGGCTGCATTTTTTAGGTCACTGTCTATGGTTCTGGTGGAGCTAGTAATGGATACCCTTGTGCATTGACTGCGAATCCTGAAACCAACCCACTGTAACTTGTTGCAATGTATGAGCACCTATTAGATTATTAATATTCTGACAATCTAATGGTTTGCTTAGTTTGACATACCTTTAGGGCTTTATAATTAAGGAAATATGTGTTAACATTAGTATGAAAAAACCTTTTCTTGTCAAATATTTAGTGGAATCAACAAATGCTTGCCTTGCTGCCCCAGAAAACTAGTAATGAAACCAACTCATACAGGATATTGAATGTAAAGGCTGATTACACAAAGAAAGATTATTTAATCTAGATTCTTCTAAATAAAATGTTAAAAAGAGTTTGGAGCACTATATCACCGCTCAATAAGCAGGGCTAAAAAGGAATCCAAGTTTTATAAAAGAAAAATTTTTTTTTTAATTTTGCAAGTCCTAAATACCTGCGGCTAATTAGCATTGGAAACATGGCCTCTTTACATATTTCTGGCAACATAAAGGGGCCTGGAAGTGTGAATATATGTTAAAATACTCTTCTGTAATGGTCTAAAGAGATTTAAAGTGTCTGGGAAAAATACATGGCTTCAGTGTTACTTTCTTAGTATTTCTTAATACTTTAACTCAATAGGAAAAAAAACCTCAAAGAGTTCTTCCGATAATGTTTTTTGTTTCATGTGCTACTTCTGTCTGACTGAAAAGCTTTTTGGTGAAATCTCTGCTAACCAGAGTGATCACTGCATCATGAATAATCAAATGAGATTAGCCAACTGTGTCCAGGTCCAATTGTCCTATTATAGCCTACAGAAAAATCATCTTTTGGGTTTATATTACTTTAAAGTCTACTACCATAATCCCTGCCAGCCTATCACCAGAAAACCACTCAAATTCCATTTTCTTTTTCCTTAAAAAATTGAATGTTCTTTATCCATTCTTCTTTATCTGTTGTCTTATCTGTAGCATGCATGACAGTTCACTATCCCTGTCATCCTGGTGTGTTTTGTGCTTCGTTAATTATGAAAATCAAATAGTGAGTACAAAGCCTTCATGTGCAAATTGGAAAACATGATGCACACAGTTACACATAGCCATTTACTGTACTCATCAGTCACTGCAGGATCCCAGAAAGAAGGCTCACAATTCCCCTCAACATTATTTCTCAAAAGTATTCATTTTCTATTGCAAGGTAACGGACTGAAGAAGGGCAGAGTTCCTCACCTTTCTTACTTTGGTGTAAAAAAAAGAACAGGTCCTCTGAGATCAGTGAGTTGCTCAGAATAAGCAACAGAGATCAGAATCTGGCTTGGGAACTTTGCATGTTCACTATTAAATTTGGAAAAGGGAACCCCTGTCTGTCTCAATTTCTGAAGTGCTGTCTGTTACCAGGCACACGCGCATTAACTGTGTGTTTTAAAACTTTGTTTGTTTGAACTTGTCATCCTAGGCTAAAATTGTGTGACCTAACTTGTAGTAGCTTTTGCAGTGAAGGTATCATTTACTGTTGAGTATATTTTACTGTGCTGTTATAGATCTTTTCACTCAACCAGCTGTCTAACATGTTGAATAGTCTTTCATCTTGTCAAACACTTCCATTCCCCTTTCTACAGCTTTCTCAGCCAACATGTACACACCTAATCAATCTAATGCCACTGTCTCCAGACTTTCAAACCAAAAAGCACTGCCCAAACTACTTTTTTAAAGAGACAGTCATCCTTTTCCAGTAAATTCATCAGCAAGAGGACTGATAAATTGTTAAATGGGAAGAAACACTTCTCTGAAACTGTTACTCTAGGTCCAGCCTTAGAGCTCCAGTTTACTCACTGAATCTGTCATTCAGTAAAGGCTGTTGGGGCTTCCCTTCACACTGATTGTGTATATGTTAATGTAATTTAATTTAATAAACATTTTAGCCATGGAACTGAGCTTCAGTCCTCTTGCTTTTGCTTACATATACTTTTTTTTTTTTCCATTTTTAGGCAAACAAGATTAGTCTGCCTCAATCTGTTCAATGCCATTTTTTAATTTTACTTTTTTTTCTGCTTATCCTTCATCAATGGGAACTCCATTAGTAGATTGATATTTACATCATACAGGAGGCAGGTGAAAAAATACCCGTTGCCTTCAGGTGGCCCCTGCTATGTGATATAGTATACACCTTACATGGTATGGATTATTCATTAGGGTTGCTTTTATTACTTTTGTTTTTATTAGATATATTACCTCCTGAGACTGTATGAAGTGAACCATGTCACTGGGTGAGATTACTACTCAGTTAATAGCAGTTCTGAAATCGGGCAGTTGGGAATAGTCTATGTAGCAAGAACCTCTAAAATGTGTATATATGCAGTGGGGGACAGGGTAGCTCTCTGGAGGGGAAGGTTTTTCTTCTGTTGCTAGATTTTCTGGTGAAACATTTTTCAATTGTGTGCTCATTTCTATATGTGGTTTTAGTTAAAACAGATAATAACACCTGAAACAAACACTTTTATAGCCAGCAGGTACACACGAAATAGAGAGGCCTGAACAAACAAGTAGATGTGGGTGCTTTGTATTTTCAGTCTGGATCTGAATTACTAAGGACGGAGGGAGGTAAAGACGCTTCAACCTTTAAGCCCCTTTGACATTCACGAAGTGCTAAAAGTCAGCTGGGGTCTCAGCTCTGACAAATTTGCATCTCTTTGAATATGATGCTTGAAAAGCCAAGCCGCTAGATTAAATTTTGCCATGGAGAAAATGAGAAAGGCTTCCATCTCCCAGGTCTACTGGGAGGATCTTTATGGTTGATTTACTTTTTTTAAATAAATGTTTCTTTATGTGTTTTCTCTAGTTTATGTCCAGCCTTCCTCTATCATGCATGCTGTAACTTCTGCCACTTATTATCAGCCCACAGTATGTCAATCTGGGCAGAGTACAAGGTGAAAGAATATTTCAGTCTAAACTGCATATCCCTTTTGTGTTTTCTGATTAAAATTTTCAAGCAAACCTTGGAATAAACTATATTTGACATGATGACTTATAAAATAATTTGCGCAGTTTATAAACCAGGACTAAATCCTACAAACCTTCCCTATGTCATTTGTATGCAGAAATGCTGCAGGTTTACAGGAGCGGGCCCAGCTATGTATCTGAAACCCTAATATAAAGGACAGCAGGCATAATAATGATTATAGTGAACCCATAAAAATAATAAACTGATTGCCCATTGAACAAAATCTGCTAAAGTATGAATTATCTAATGAGCTGCTGCTGTGGTTCAGGCTGACTTATCTTGTATTAAGTCAACAATGACACCACTGACTCCTGTGGACTTGATGCAGGGAGGGTGGGGGCAGAATTTGGCACTGGTTTAGGTATGGAATTGTTTCAGTTAATGATGAATGAAAGGTTGTATGTAGGGGGAACTGTTTCAAGGTTTATAGAAGCTTATAATATGGACTCTATATATTTGCTAAGTATTTATGGCAGCTCACAAATTTATAACCTTCTCAGGAAAAAATATCTTTTCATAGATGTTGAATGTAAACATTGTTTCAATCTTCATTGAAGAAATCCCAAGTACACTGCTGTTGTCCTTGCATTATTAAAGAAGGCTGGTGCTTAAAAACATACCAGGTTTTGCAATAAACCTTAATACCCCTCTCCTGTATCTACATTTGCTGCTACAGGAGACTCATTATTTTTGGAATTTCCAAAGCAGAATATATATTTTTGTGAGCCAGGAGAAGAATTCCTCAATGCTTTACTTTACTCTTTGTTTCTTCAGTATATGTGAAATGTGTATATAGCAGAGATCATACCCATAGCCAGTAGGAGATGTGTGTGAAGGTTTATTTTCCTCTACATAATTTTTGTTTGCAAGGTCTGTGCAGAGTGTAAGTGATGAAAAATCACGTATAGCTAGTTTTTTCCTTTTTATTTTTATTTCCTTGCTGGGTTCTTATAATTTTCTGGAAGATCACATTACATTAGAATGAAATGTGATCTGTAGTTAGGACTTACTGATGCATCCTGCAGTTTTAACTCAGTCACTTGGGTTTTGATTTAGCCCAACATGTGTCTCTTGAAATAACTCAGGAGAGCAGATTGATGATATACTTACCAGAGAAATAACAGCATTGGAGACTCCTAGTTCTAAACAATCCAGTTATTAAATGTATCTAAAAATCTGAAGAAGCTGTTTAACTTTCTGAAGAAAAAAAAGGAAAAATACCTAGGAAACCAACAAAGCTCCTGTTGATGTTGATGATAACAGTAAGATATAAATAGCACTTTTTAAAGGGCTTGAATATGTGTCCAGTTACTGCAAACTGGTCCTGAGCATCTTACCTTCAGAATCTTACTGTCATAGATTCAGGTCTGTTTGCTTCAGTTGACACTGGTATTTCAGTTAGAGACACAAAAGTATTCTCTCTTTGAGGTGGAAGTAACTCCTTTCCAGCAACTAAATGGTTTAAAGCTTTTATATAAGCTTTGTTTATCCACTCAATTTTTTCTAGACCTGTCAGTGTCCATTACTTTTGGTAGCTGTGTTTTCTTCTCTTGAATCCAGCTGCTGTCTCGGTTGTATCCAGTCAGCTCCCACCCATGTTCACTGCTGCTCTGCACGTTGAAACTCGTTATTCCTTCGTGTCATTCACTACTCTAGGAGACCACATCTAAATGTGTCATTTTACTTCTTGTTGGAGACGGCAATCACTTCCACAATTGTAGCACATGAATAGCAATGGGACTTGCCAAATACATCCTTGCTGCAGTAACTAAAGTGCATCAATTCCAGTAGATACACACCTCTGCAGAGCAGGAATGTTTGAGCAGGCAGCAAACCGCTTGTCCCAGCCCCAGGACAGCTACTGTGGGACAGTGACTAAACACAGCATAGCAAATTCAGCACAGCCTATGTATTTTGTTCTGAATTAGGCCCCTAACTCCCAGGAAGTCCACTTCCCAGCTAGCTTAATGACTTGGTTGCCTTTTTTTTTAGAGAAAGAAAAAAGTGAGTGATCTTTGGAGCCTCTGAGAAAAGCACTTCAATACCTCATTTGAATAAAGCCTTATGCGATGGATTGGAGTTTCTAGGACAACTCCCTTACAAATGGATCATTACAGCAGTAAAAGCCAGTTTATTATTTAACCAATTCAGGCTGAGTGGAGACTGGAGAGTATTAGCACTTTCATTGATTGTAAGTAAGAGTCTAGTAATTAATGATCAGAGTTTTCAGCAACAGTCTTGAGGAGAGAGTGCAATGTGCCCAAATAGGTATGACTGAAGAGGTGTTCACTGAATTCAGAATGAGCCCAAAGAAAAGGGCAATGAAAAGCAGGACATTCACATAACCCATTGCCAGTATTTTGTCCATGTATCACAGTGATATTAAACAGTGAGTGGATTAAAGTAGGCCCTTTTGGTCTGGATTGACAGTAGTTTTCTGCCCTTATATGCTGCTTATTGCCAGTAGATCCCAGAACACCTTACAGAGGAAAGCCGTTGACTCAAAAACCTCTTGGGAATTGCTTTGAGTGGACATTAGTCATACAAAGGGTGTGAAGAAATGTATCTGATAGCCAAAGCCTGGAGGTAGTACACAGATATGACTGGAAAAGGCTACCTTTGTCTCTGTCCTGGCATGGAGCTCTGGACAGAAATTATCAAAGAGTAGCACTATGTTAATGTCTTTGCACATATACAGATACACTTTTGAAAAGCGTGGCTTGGAAACAGCTCTTTAATTAACTTTGCTTTGAGGGGATCTGCTAAATTATAAAGCTTCAGAATTTACTGTGGTCATGCTTACAGTGGTAGGCATATTTATTTATTTAATGAAACCAGAGACGATTGAAAATTCACATGACTCCAGGACTTCAGCATCTAAGAAATCCTTTATCCTGCAAGATTATATTCTAAAGGGACACACATATTTAGGGTACATTTCATCCACCTTATGACAGTTATACAGCTGCCTTTTGTTAACCAAGACTCTTAAAGATTAATTTCTTCTTTAATCTCTACAGTACAGGTAAAAAATAATAATACTCCCCCAAGTAAATAGTTAATAAAATAATAAATATGCAATCCAATTAAACAACAACAATAATCCCCCCAGATTGTCTTCATGCTTTTGCTCTTAACCATGCTATATATTTTCTCTATTTGTCCTTCAGATGGCATGATCTTCAGAGTACTAGCTTAATTTCTGATTCATTCAACGGAGATTACATGGTCAACACGTAACAAAAGAACACATAATAATACAAAGATCTGTGATGCAGATATGTACACCAGGTGCACTTCTAAATAGCTATAAATCTGAATGCATATATGGTTCACACATTTAAAATCATACATGTAAACAAATAAGGACAGACACATGCACATGTAATGCTATCATCAGAGCACCCATCTCAGGGTTATACAAACTGACTGTTTTGTGTGTGTGTGAAATGCAACAAATACCCACAATCTCAACTCTTTCCAAATAACAAAAATCTTACTATTAACATGACATGTTTAAATCCAAGTGGACAAGTTTATGTTCCCTTCTGCCCTTTTCTTTCTCTTTCTCACTCCCTCTCTCTGCCTTTCCCTCTCTCTCTCACTTTACCTTCCCAACGGCACTATTTTATTTCAGAAGAAAACTTATGAAAATTGTTGAAACACACACTACAAAGCATTTGCTTTTTTTTTTTTCCTCTCCTTTTTTTTTTTTTTTTTTTTATTTCAGCAGATAGCCCCCAAAAAAGGCAGGGATGTCAAAGGCTTCGAGTCCCCCCTTTGACATTCACGCAGTGCTGAGAGTCAGCCGGGGTCTCTGCTCTGACAAATTTGCATCTCTTTGAATGTGACGCTTGAAAAAAGCCAGAGCTGCTAGATTAAATTTTTTTTTTTTTTCCGTCGAGAAAATGAGAAAAGCCTCTATCTCTCTGCCGAGTCTTCTGGGAAGATCTTTATTCTGATTCTTGTTAGAATTGTTTATCACCCTGACAGACCAGACTCGGACGAGATAAAGGCGCTGCTCCATCACGGGGCCTGACAGTGGTAGGACATGCAGAGAAATGAAAGGAGCAGGGGAAAATATTATTAATAGATGCCGACTTGATTTGCCTCTATGGCACGTCAAGGAAGGAAGGGAGGGGGGAGCCCCGGCTTGATTGCAAGCCTATGAAGTTCTGTCCAAAAAAGAAGCTATTTTTCATTAAGTGATAGAAGGGCTTTTTTCATGTTCTTTCCTGAGGAGCTGATAACTTATGCAGTTTATTCTAACCCTGCTGATTTCTGTCAGGGAAAGAAAACTCCTGAAAGATGGCTCCAGCTCATCGTTTTCAGAGAAGGAGGCTGTCTTGTCAAAAATGGTAGCAAAGCATTAAAGCCCTGGCCTTGACTCCTGCAAGGTCCCTTGCGTTTGATTGGGTGTGCGTGTGTTGGTGTGCATGGGAGGTTCAGGGGGGGGAAGGTGTTATTAGGTACCCACTATGGCCCTCTGAAGAAAAAAAATAAATATCAAAATCTATATGCAGAGCAGTGCTTGCACATATGCATGTGCACACACGCACCACAGACATGGAGGCTTTGCGCGTTTGAGCATACGTGTAGAAACATTCGTTCCACTGCCTAATTGCTCTGCTGTTAGCAAAGATTTGTCCGATATGAGCAGGTGCTGAATTTGAGAACTGGAGGCTGGGTATAAAGTTAGAGCAGCCTCATTCAAAATGAAGATAAAAAAAACCCAACAAACTCAAATCTCTTCTACCTCCTGTATGTCAGGTCTCACAGAAACATGACCGGCAATACCAGGTCAGGGCTCCTGCAGTGATGCTGCCTCTGTTGTGACTGTTATGTGTTCTGGGGCAAAGTTGCCTCTACATGATCATTATTTCTCTTGGTTTAAGGTATTTTTGAACAGGGAAATTAGGAGTGAGAAATATTATTTGTGCCCATCACAGCCATGTTACTGTTATTCTTGGATCTGTCACATTTGGAGCTCTGACCACTAGTGCATTCTCTGCAATCACAGTGTTGCATGAACATAGTTTCTTGCTTGTAATTACCTTGTTATTCTCCAAAAATGATTGCCTTTGATCACTATCCTAACTGAATTTTGAATTCTGCATAAATTAACTACCAGAGAAATGCTTGCTTCAGGTATATTTCTGTGAACCTGCTCTTCAAGATGACTTCTTGCTCAATGCAACCCACTGCATGTTGAGCATCTTGAGGAAAGCTATGAATACTGCTGCAGATATCTCTGTTTTCAGTAGGATGGGAGTGCTTAGCAACTTAAGGAATTACTCAGCACTTTGCTGGTGTAAAGAGTTCATTTTTATTTTTATTTTTTTCTGGAAAGCTCATGGACTTTCCACGTAACAGGCAGTCTGCTTTCTCTTCCTTCTTCAGATTTTTCCTAAAGAGTTCTTCTTTTCTAGTAAGATGAATAAATGCTTAAAAAATCCCAGATCTCTTCCATTCAGGTGGCAATAAAAGAGGAACAACTGATGCTGTATATAAAAAGTGGAAAAAAAACAAATCAAACTGCTGGATCCTGGGTAACATGTCCCCACAGTGTTATGTCTTAATTCTTATCTTCATAATCTTCATCTTATCTTCATTATCTTCATCTTATGTTCTGACTACCATTTGTTTCCCTTGCTTGCTGTATCATACCCACAGCCAAAGGGAAAGTTTCACGTTCTTTTCTCCCAAAGTGCTCAAGAAAGACCTGCAGCATCTCTCCATCTAACTTTCCGCCATGTGTCTCCCATACAACCAGTGGCTCAGTCAAGTTTGGAATGGATTAATTTTCAAATTCAGATGTAGATGATAGGGGGTGATGACTTGCGAGAAGTCCTGAAAACACTAAATTTAGGAACTACGTAGAGGCTTAGGTTAAGATATTGCCCAGTTTGGGGGTTGGAAAGATTTTTACTACCTATTATTTGGGTGATCTTCCTAACTTCTCCTGAACACTACTTTTGATACACTACTTTTCTACTAAAGATTCTGAACCTGCCCAGTAGGAGGATTATGGACTGGTGCACACTAAATGTATGCAGTGTAATTATCTGTATGCTGATATGAAACTGGGTTTGAAAACCTGAGTTTCCCAGCTGTCTATTCCTTACTACATTGTGTGAGCATCCTCATGCAAACCAATTGATTTAAAATTAAGGGTATTTTAAACTACTTCTGAATGGTAGTTTACTTTTTTTGGCATAATAGCAATATTATGCTGGGAGTAGGAGAGCTTCACCAGGAGCATGGAGGGAGAGCACAGACTTAGCTCAAGAGATCTCATGATAAGTAGAGGGGATCTACAAGTCGGGAAGAGGAAAGCAGCTCTAGTAGGCTGATGTCCTGACGTGCAAAGACACTGTAAACCTTCAGCTTATGTCCTTTCTATGTTGCATATTTGCTGGACTGATGCCTGTGAATTCCCAAGAACTTTGTGCATAGTGATTTGACCTGACTTCAGAGGCTACACAAGCATTTTGAGAAATTCTGTGTTGGGTCTGTATGACAAGTCTTCTGATAGTGAAAAGCTAGAAGTATTATATGAGCTCAGGATGATGTTATACTTGGTTCTGTACAAAGCAAACCTACACACACATCAGACAGCCAAATGATGAAAGAAAAGAAGTATAATTACTACCTTTTTATGGCTCAGGATCTGAAGGATATTGGTACTGAGCAGCCCAAGATCACGCAGAAAGTCTATGGAAGGGTTGAATGCTTGAACTGAGATCTTGAATCTTATTTCAGTTTCTTAACCGCACCATAGCTCTTCCTCAGCTTAGCTCAGGGCCCAGGTTTATTTTGGCTGAGCCACGCTCACCATATCATGTTCTGTTATAATATATACATGCAAAGCAATTTAGAAAGGCCCCCTTTTTTATGACTACAAGTAATTTACCCGAATTCTGCGAGAAAGCATCATGACGTAGGTAGGAATTTGCCTCTTTTTTTTTTAACTGCAGTTGTTTACATTGCTCCAGTGACAAGAGGGATATTGTTAATGAAACTTTGTAAAAGGAGGCTGAGTTATGCATCCCCAAAGTCCTCCATTTGCATAGTTTTAGAAAGTGGATATATTTGGCAGGCTTTCTCTTTATTCAGCTATGGCTTTGGCACATGCCAGAATACAGAGGCTGAGTGAGCATCATGCAGCAATTTAAACTGAGAAAACAGATGTGGTTTTGCATTTTGGTATGTGTGGAGTCTCAGACTACCATGAAAATATCTTTGGGTTATCAGCACACCCAATCTGCATAGTTCACATGTTGATGCCTTGCAGTTATGCTACAAAAGGAAATATTTTGCTAAATTTTAGTTATGCTGCACCAGATTAACTTAGTGTTATGGATAATTTTAATTGAATTTATGAGGATTCTTTTTATTTCACATAGTCATCCAGAATTCTGGGTTTTTATATGCATTATCAAGATCCTTGATTCTGCAAAATGGGAATGAGAGAGGGTGACATCACAAGATTTTTTGTAATAATTCCATACGGGCAGACTGCAAAATCCAGAAGAAAGAATTTTTCTCCTAGTATTTCAGCACTTCTAATTCTGATTAGGAACCTACGTGATGTGCAAATACTAATGAAGCAGTGAGATAGCTAAGCAGTGTTGAACACAGAAAAAAATATTTGCTTAGAAATCAGTTCATATATAGACTAAAGCACTGGTGATTGGAAAGCAAATTTAACATAAGGGATTTAAGACCTGGCCGCATATCACTGGCAGAATTCCCTTGATATAAACGAATGTCAGTTCAGGTCAATAAAAGAGAATTACTTTTTTTTGTATGATGATAAGTATGAAACCCTGAAAAATCTCTGGAATGTGTTTATTGCTGATTTTTGTCTGAATTAGGTGGGGAAAACTGGAATTTTTTCATTGTTATATGCTCTCTTAGACTATCATGTTAAATGTGATGGTTTCAAGTTGTTAAAGTAGGAAGTTAGGGATATTAAACCACAAGTGCTGTGTAATTATGGAAACCACATGCATTTATATTTTATGATAGCTATTGGTTTGCTAGATTTTTTACAAGATTGTGTGGAAAACGTACAACTAATATGTTCATAGAACTAAACTTTCAGCTGAAAAAGCAATTGTAGATTGTTTCAGGGCAATCTGCAAACAAGGCTTAAAATTTAAGAGGGAAAGTAGCTGTAAAGTTACTAGCTGGCCAAGTGAAACGCATTCATCCATAACAACTGTCCAGCATGGCTGCTATTGTGAACATTTCCTTTTTAGTTCCTACTTTAATCAATCTAATTTGTTTTCCCATAGGAAGTTTTGCATATATGTTTCTAATTTATAAATGTGGCCAATAAGGAATTAGGATTGTATTTTAAATATCACCTGTTGCTTGAAGGGAGTTAATACTTCATAACCATTTTTCTACAAATTGGACCCTTTTTGTGTTCTTCTGAAAAGGTCTGTAATCAGACTGCAGGTTTGCAAAAACCAATGTCAGCAAAAATGCTCTCGCAGATTATTTTGCCTATTTCTGATATTTGGAAAGCATATTTCAATAAATGCAACAAATATAGCCATACATCACAACTGGCTACTTCAGCTCTGAGGGCCAGGCTTAACAATGCCAGTCCAGAGAAATGTATATACAAGTCCATATACTTCTACAGAGCCTACAAAACAATGCATCTGGGATGTTCTGATCACTGACAGGATCCTGGATAAAGGCTGCATTCATCTCTTCTACTTCAAGAATTCATTGAAACTTTATTCAAACTTTGTTTCTCTTCACATATCAAAGTATGGAGATGTCATTAATTTGCTTCCAAAAAGAAATGTTAGGGTAGCAGAAGTGGCTTCTTACAAATAGCCATGATATGCATACTCCCACTCCAAAAATAGCATGAATAGAAGAATGGTAAAAAATGTCTCTAAAAACAATTTTTCAGTATCCAAGTAATTCAGTTTCTTAAGTCATCAACATCAAGTGAGGAAAGATTGACAATATGTATGCTTTCTTTGTCAGGGAGCAAAGGAGTTGGGGGAAAGCTGTCCTTTGATTTTGGTTCATATTCAGGGAACAGCCTAGGTTAATAATTTAAAGGTAGGAAGTTAATTTATGCATCCCTGAAATTCTCCTTTTGTGCAGTTTTAGAAAATGCATACATGTGACAGGATATCTCATTGTTCTCAGGATGTGTTATCATGTATATGTGGAGTAGCTTTAGTCAGTTATGAAATGCAAATTTGCCTCACTTTGTTCTTGCCACTTTTATGAATATTAAAAATATGGATAAAGTAATTGTGAACACTTTTGGAAAAGGTCTTTAGCTCCTAATTTCAGTGCTATAAAGTTTTTATATTGGTGCATTAGAAAAAAGAAAAAATTTTACCAGCTTCTATTGACATGAATGTAAGCAATTTAATTGAAAATTTGCATTTTGAGTGCGCCCTGAGTGGAACTTTTTGATGGCATGAAACCCTAGTGCCAATAAATAGTATAACAACTTCTCAGGCCAAGACAATGTAGTTCACTCATATTAAATCAAACAAAACTTAGTCATTTAGGTGATCCTCAACCAGCATTAAACTCCTTTAGCACCAAGTTGGTAATATCCTGGAGAGATAAGGCAGTTAGCAACATGTGTGGTACTACCAATGCCATCTTTCTAAGTGCTGTAAAACTATATTCCCTCATAACACCAATCCATCTTGATCTTCCTTGCTAAGTGGAGGACTTGATAAGAAGCCTTTGTGTAATGCAGTTTCTACTCTCACTAGGAGATTCCTGGTTGTAAGGGTGGCTCTAAGGCTGCCACAGCATGCCTCTTTTAACATTGTTACCCACTACCTTTGTAAGTTATTTCTGATTAGAAAGTTATTTCTGCTCCAGAAATCGAAGCTATGTTAAATTAACAGAATAGACTTGTTTAAATTATCTTGAGAAACGGAAAGGCCAAGCCATTATTTTTGCATATGATTCTTTAATGTAAAATAAAAACCACATTCATTGATGTTATACCAGTGCATTATGTGCAGACTCAAACACTTCATATTGAAAGACAAAGGATTATGGTGTACGAACAGACTATTGTTCTGCAAGACTATGGAACTGGTCCTTTAGTTTAAAAGCAGTGTAGCTGAGAAGCTGCAGACACAGAATCACTGGTCTTATTTATTTAGATTATTCAAATAATAGTGTGAGTAATATTCACAGCTGGGGCTAAGATTCTGCTCTACTTTACTTCTTCTGAAAGCTGGACTTGTTTCAGGAATTACACATCCTTTCCTCCATGCTGCTTTTAGGCTGCAGTTATAAAGCTCTTCATCAGCATGTAGTGACTTTGCTCATTTCTTTGACAAAAGGCTCGTAATCTGCACTAATGGCTTTGGCTGACTCATATGTTTAGTTCCCAACTGACTTTGACTGACACAATGAGGAATATTAGCAATATGGAAAGAAGGCTGGTCACAGAAGAAGATGGACAATCATGCTGGGTGAAATGCTGCATATCTTTACTTCCATTAGAGTTCATTTTTTTCTGAGATTGGACTGCTTTTATGTTATATTCCCTTTTCTGCTGACATAAATTTGCAGGTCCTAGACTGTGATCCCTTACCGTAGACAAGTAGCTCTTTGTATTATGTCTTCTCAGATGTAAAGTTTCCCTTGAGCATGAACAGACTCACCCTTAAAGAGGAAAGTGTGAAAAAGATTAAAAACCCCTTCATTTTTCTTTTAAAATCATTCACATCCACTACCCAGAATTATATTCCCTTGGCTAGTTACTGACTTTATGAGCAAGGACAAGGCCATTTCCAGCTTGGACTGGGTTTTTCATTTGTTTTGATTTTGGGGTAGTGGTCTCTGGGGTAGTTTAGTTCTGAGCTTCTCTTGCAAAAGGTCATGCAAACAGAATACCACATCCACATCTGACATCAAGTCCCATGCACAGAAACCGTTTTTGACAACAGCAACAACTTCATGTAGTGTGAACTGCACACTACCTTTTCTTCTACGGATCAAAATAAGAATACATACCCTGAGACATAAAGATGGTGATATATTCTGCGCAGAACAAATCACAAATAATAAAACTTTAGTGTTTATAATAACAGCTGCCAAATAATAGGATAGGATTAAGTCAACAGATGCATCTACACATTAAATAAAAACGATAAGCATTGGCTGAAACTAGGCCCAGTATGTAGACTGTCTTGAGCAAAAGGGTTGGAGGTTGAGAGATAAGGTTTTACTACTAATCTAGACAACCTTTAAATTAAATTTTGACAAAAAATTAAGCTCAAAAATAAAATTAAAAAATAAGTTATAAGTAAAAATTAGTAATTTCAAAGTCAAAACAAAGTGTTTGGTTTCCACAGTCAATTAGAACTTATTTACAAGTAAAAGGGGCACACATGCAAGCCTGAAAAGGTTTTTAATCAAGAGAATCTTACCTTTGCAAAAGTTAAAACTTCTTCATAAGTACTTTGCTTGAATTAGGCAAATGTATCTCTTCTCTTTCTCAGTGGGGTCTTCAGAAACACAGGTGAGTAGACTGGCTTTGCTTTGTAGAGATGGCACAATGTAAAACCTTTTTCATAGATGGGAGAAATGACTGTTAGTGGACCTCAATGGAGCCTTTGGAGTTTTGCTTGTTAGAGGCCCCCAAAGCAAACACATCTGGTTATCCAAAAATAACAGTCAGAGAAGTCACTGTGTTAAAAATTTATTCCTGTTTTAAACCCAATTTCTTTCCTGGAGAAAGCTATATGGTCTTTCACAGACATAAGATTCAGGCAGGTGTTTAAGCTTGGCTCTAGTACATTGGCAGGTAATTTTGAAGAACTTAATAAAGAAAGAAAACATTAAAGACTTCCCTCCTGGAAATACCTACCTATCTTAATAAGATAGCTTTACATAAATATATGAAGCCTTTTGAGATTAATGTGACCTGTTCACTTTCCATTTCATTTGGAGCTCTCCCTACTACATGAGTTGAATCAAAAAGCTGGGAACTTCAGTATGGGAAAGTGAAAAAGAAATTGATAAAAACATAAAAAGCCAGTTACTGAGTTGGATTTCAAGTTTGTCTATGTCCCTGTCTTTGCCAGGAATTAATCAGAAAGACTGGAAGACAACTGCTCTTTTTCATTAAAAAGGAAAGAAAAGCAGTCTGTATCCCTGTGGCCCAGGGACAATTACATACACATATACACAGAAGTGTAAAATATGTGTGATTTTGCATATTAGTTTGCAGTGGTGCAGCAGTATTGTATAGACAAAGACATAAACCTGTCAATTCAGGTTTTATTGCTAGAAGTGCCAGATGCACTGTCCAGGAGCTCAAACATACCAGCCTGTGCCATCAGCCCAGGAGGCCATGTCAGGGTTTTCCTCTGCTGCTCTCACAGTTTTCACACTTGATAGACTCATGTTCCCACACTGTGTGTGCCATGGCCTCCCTCTGTGAGTTTTTTGCTTTTGAGAAAGTCACTACTGTGTATAACAATGTTCACGTTTCTGAAGAGTTCCCATATCGGCTGTAAGAAACTCCTAAGGTGCTGACCTAAAACAGATGCTGTGAGCACTCTTTTTTCCTACCCTTTAACTGTTTTAATGGTTTGTGTATTTTAATTTTGCCAGTCACTTAGCCTTCTCATTATATTGTGCTTCTCTCTCAGCTGTCTACAGTGGAGACACGGAGAGATAACCTTTCCTTTTCCCTCTTTCTGAAGGCAAATTAAAAGAAAAGCATAGGAAAATTTACGTGCCATGGTGTGACTGTGGACACTGCTCTGCTTTGTCAGGACCTGTCAGCTCTGCTTCAAACACTGTACAAGAGCATCATGCTTGAGCTGCCTGCCTCCTGATTGGGGAGGTGCAGTGATTTCTGGTTCCTTGGGTGTCACCACTGAAATTGCCATGAATAAGGTTGACAGCATGACCTGGGACCCAGAAAGGTGTCTGAATGTATGAAGATCTCAGGATGAAAATATAGTGAGGATAGATTCATCTTCACTATCTTTCAAAAGACAGTTACAGAAATGAGATTAAATTAGATTGCAAAAAGACTGCAAAGCTGGAAGGCCTGCAGCCTAGATTTCTGACACTATTAAATATTACCCTATGTTTGCACAGTTTTTATCACTTCTCCACAATGTTTCTGTTCAATTGTGGAAAATACAATGAAATAAAAAACACATGGTGGGATTTTAAAAAGCATTCCTGTTTTTTTGAGACTTTCAGCTAAAAACTATAATGACAACTGGCTGATTAATTTTGACATGCCGTAGCTCAATCTTTTTTGAGTCATGGAAACTCCACAGGAGTTATCTTCCCATCAGAAAATGGTATTACACCTATTACAGAAAAGGAGAACAAACAAAGGTCGTAGACACACTCAAATCCACCAGGCCATGAGAATTTCACTTCTTCATGACACTTTGCTGTGACTGTGGGCAGCAGATTGTGTTTGGATTGTCAGGGAAACAGTCGGGCTATTATTGTTTCATTTTTGGTGGTTGAGGGCTTTTTTAATTTCCCTCTTAGCCAAAGTATTTAAAAAAAAAAAAAAAAAAAAAAAGTTGATTTCTTCAACAAGCAGCTGCAATGACAGATGGCTGATGAATGCACTACCAGCAGTTCCAATGGAACTCGACTCCGTGGGAGTCGGGGCACTGCGCACCTTCCAAAGGGTGCCACGGTAGTCGCTTGGGAAAGGGAGTGAGAGTCAGAATTTCTAACCATGGTGAAAATGTACTGAAGGAAGAGAACATGATGACAAGGGGTGAGAAAGGGAAGGGAGTGATTGAGATCCATCCAGCTGAGTCTTCATCCCCAAGGATGAATTAAGATGAAATAGGGGCCCAGAGCCGTAAAAACTTCAGAAGTACTTTAAAAATAATGCCTCCTCTGATAAAACATATCATCTTAGCCACCCACTTGCCATTAGGCTTTGTTGATCTTTCTTCCCTAGGCCCTAGATGGACTTCTCTTTTTGTTCTTTCTATGCACTTTTTTCTTCTCTTTCCCATTCTTCCTTTCCCCATAGCTGTCTCTTCGTAGCCTCATGACTGTGTGTGATTATAAAGGAAATAGTTAGGCTGTTGCTTTTCTCAAAGCTGCTTCCTGATACCTGTCAGACATCCCCCCTGAATCTTACTTAGCACCCCAGGGTCTGGCAATCCTTGATCAGCCCTGCCAGGTGATCTGCTGCATACTGTCCTCACTCATAATATCCAAACTTGTAAAAATTATTTGTCCTGTGTAGTTATCATCTCTTTGTCCAAAGGTGCCCCATTGAAATGGGTAGTCAACAAATTTGTGACCTTCTAGTGAGAGCCATGTGCCAGGTGTGGGAAATTCTCCTCTTACTGCTTGTCAGTTTAAGCTCACCATGGCAGCAGAAACACAACAGGGAAGGAACACAAGCCCCATTCTCTAAAGGAATCTGAAGGCAAATGTAAGTAGACAGTTTCCTGCATCAAGCAGAATGTCATAACCTGCAAGACCCCCAGCCTATCATGGTCCCCAAGACAGTGTGTTTCCCCCATACTTCACACCTCAATGTGCGAAGAATGAGGTAAAACAAAAAGAACTGGCAGTTCTTGGCAGTTGTAAAAGCAGTAGGGGTTTGCAACAGGGCAGTGAGTAAACGAGGAACAAAACTCCTCAAGCAGTAAATGTACTGTGTAAACATAAACAATAGCAACAAACAAGACACATAATACAAATCCATCCCCAGTGAGAATCAATTATGTTATATCCGATGAATCGGGGGAGGGGGCTGTTGAGAGAGAATGGCGACCTATTATTATTTTGAAGTCAAGTCAACCAGCCAAGTCTGCAAACAAAAGCATTTTCTGTCTTTTTCTCTCTGTCTTGTTGATGGCCTCCCCTTGTCTCTCTTCCTTGGCATATTTCCTGCAGTTCCTCCACCCAGCAGTAGTTATATACATCTGAATAACAGTGCAGTTCAAACACCAGAAGAATTGTTTTCCTATGGTTTCTAAATGTCTTTTCTATTTCCCTGTATTCATAATCCTAGCATAAGCAGTGCTTATCAAGCAGTGTTCTACATCAGAAAACTCAAGCATGAGACTGTCTACACGTGTGTGTGTGTGTGCTCAGATGTACATGAATACATGTGACCAAGGAGACAAGAAAATACTGCTTCAGATCATTAATGAAATAATGATAGGCACTTATTTTATACCTGTGGCTGTAAAAAGAAAAGATAGGTTTTATACTTGTACCTGCACATCACTAACTACTGCTAACACACACACAGAGGTGTTTTGTTTTTTTGTTTTTTTTACTGTATCCCCAAAATCACAAAGTGGAAAATGAAGAGGAGGAGGAGAAAGAGAGAATTGCTGGAAATGATTGCCTCTTAGGGTGTTCTCTAATAATGAGAAAGGAGCCCCACTTTGAACTCTTGATTCTTTGCCAGGGAACAAAAACCTTAAAGCATTTTGCTACCTTTAATTGTATTACTCTTCTAGTAATCAATAAAGATAAAAAAGGATCATTCTATGTACAATATGAAATCACGCAGGGTCTGACTATGTGGAGATAGATTCCACTTATCTGTCTCTAGGGGCAGCTTCTCTTGTAGCAAAAAACTCAATTTTTATTTGGATTTTAAAAATGTTTCAAATTATCCAGTCAATGCTACATGCATATTAAAAGATTTATTACCAGATATTCTCATCTTGATGTACTGGATCTATGCACCCAATTCCCACTAATGTTAATGAAACTGCATCTGTAAATCCCTGCACATCAAAGCAAGGCAGTACCCATAAGTACTGCAAATACATAGGTAGCTGGATAAATAGCGCAAGGATTAACCACCTCTGGCATTACTGTTTTTTTTTTCTTCTTTGTGTAAATGTTAGTCTCATCTTTCTAAAGACTCAAGATGTGACATAAGAAACTAAAGGCATCTGGGCCAAGATCCCCCACACTTCAGCGTGGGTGTTGAAGGGAGACACCTCACTGCTAAGCAGCAGCACCCACTCTAATTGAAGGGGAGAGGGAAAAGGGTGCCTCTGCAGCATGACTCAGATTTTAGGTGGGCTGAGTCATGCCCAAGGTGCCTGTTCCTCTCCACTGACTATTAACCAGGGTCATATAAAGAGCAGTTAATTTAAGTACCTGAAGGGAGATAGATTACATCTGGCCTTAAAGTATTAAACCCTATTCCTATCTTCTGGTATGGGGTGATTTGAAGTCTCCTGGTCATGGAATCAGGTGCTCGATCCCCGCTGGGTTGCCTATTAGTCCTTCATGTTAAAGGTGTGAAGAGAGATGGAGGAAAGGCAACCATCCCATCGCTCTCATTCACACTGATATTAAAAAAACACGCAGGTACATCAAAGACAAGATTTTCAAACATGGGTTCCTAGAGTTTAAACCTTAAAACCCTAGGTGGAATTCATAAAAAGCAGCTTGCATTTCACTGCTTCAGAACTTCAGTTTGGGTTAATTATCTAACCTTAGGCATCTACGTTTTGTAATGCTTGGATCAAGTTTTAAAATTAAGAGAAAACCAGTGTATTATTATTATTAATATTATTAATAGCTCTATTAATTAAAATCCCTACATATATGCCAATGTAAACTGTAATTAAAGTAAATTAAATATACTAACAACAAAGTTACACATATAGCACATACCGTGTTATAATTCAAAGCAAAAAAAAAAAAGCATGTTTTAAAGTGAAAGAAGGATGAGGTACTTAAGTACCTCAAAAGTACTTACTGGGGGGATAATAACTGTATTATTTGTTAGAACACACTACAGCTACAACAAAATCACAAGTGCATTCTACACCAAAAGCTGGGTGGGGAGATTACAGCACAGACAGGCTAATAAATGATAATGAATAATATCTCTTCTGAAACTTCCATTTCGTATCTCTAGATTTGCAAGTGCCTTACAAAGGAAGCATCATTAGCCCCATTAGTCAGAGGAAGGAGGAAGAGGCATAGAGTAATGAAATACAGTGGCCAGAGTCACCTGAGGGTATGGCTACACAAACAAGTTACCGCAAGTTTAATTTAGAGTATAGATTAACAGAGTCAGCTGCTCTGCACTAACTTCCTATTTGCCTGCTCTTAACCTGTGGTAAATGAAACCCAGCTTACCTCAGGTCTAATGGGAGGCCTAAGCCTCCTGTCTGCAGGAAGAAAAAAAGTGTGTATCTAGTACAGTAAAGCCATGCTGGCTAACTTGCTGTAATGCCACCTCCGTCAAAAACCTGGCTAGTCTGTATTTGTGAGATGGCAGTGATCATTTTGTGAGGTTCTGCTAACACTGGGATGAGTGTGTTATATAAATGGAAAGGGTTGATGGGAAAAGAACAATAAGTGGGGTGAGATACATCGTGCAGTTCAGTGCAGAAAAGTTAAAATCTGGTGCAGATCTGCGATGTGACAGTAGGATTCCAGGAAAAGCAGGTGGTGTGGGAACGCAGCTCCCCATTAGGACAGGGCTCAGAAAGAAGGGGATCAGTCATAGCCAGAGCCTGCATTATTTAAGGCTTTAAAATCCAAAAGGGCCAACTTAAAATCAATCTGCCACTTCGGAGGCAGGCACTGTGAAGAATGCAGCGTGGTGTAATGCTTTCCTGCTGCCTTACATGGCTGAGCACACGTGCTGCCATCCTCAGAGTGAGCAGCAAGCAGTACCAAGCAGCCTGGCTCTAAGCTCTGCTTAAGAGGGTATTACAATAATTGAGCTTTCTGGTAACGAGGTCTGCATTGCTATGTTTTTGATAGGCATGGGATAAACTAAGCGCACAGCCGGTGTGTGCAGCATAACTGGAGGAGGGAGGGGAAAGAGCCTGTGACACCAGAACTCTAAACCTGGCTTCAACTTAAGCAATGGCAAAACTCCATTAAATTCAGTTTCAGCCTGTGCTTTCCAGGTACTTTTCCAAGAGCATTGTGGCCTAACACAGTACCAACATGGACCCAGCTCATGACTTCTGAAACAACTCTTCAAAGTGCAGGGGAACCTAACAGAAATAATTACACCTATTACACCCCAACACTTGGTTTTACCAGCTCACAGAAGAAGTGTCTCCAGTTCCATGAGGAAACCTCTTTCCTTCTCTGTTTTGAAATAGAAATCAGGATGTTGATGGCATGGGATTATATATAGGTTTCACTAGGGTGTACAATCTTCATTTAATTTTTCATCTGTTTTTATCTGTTCCAAACTTACTGCATTTCTCACATTGTAAAATCTGGGAGAAGATCTGGCATAGATTGTATTTTCCCACGTGCATTTTCCTGTGGCTCATATTCATTCTGAAAACCCTTTTCATCTAAAATCCCAAATCCTTTGCCCAATCACAGCTAACAACATGAAGTCTGCATCAGAAAAATCTTTAATTTTCAGTGGTCTCCCCTGAGTCGCGTATTCCTCCAGGTTCCAAATCAGGCAAATGCCTAAGCATTCACTTGGCTGTGGAAACTGCAGGGAAACTGGCTCTTCCTAGCTCATTTTCTCTCTCTGACCCACCTCACTTTCTTTCAGCTGTTTTCTGGTTGAGGCTTAATGCAGTAAGTGCATTTAGAGAAATTCAAAGCATTGTGTATGTACAGAGGAAAGCTATGCTGGGGCTATACTAGGGAATGCTATCCTGACAAAGCTGGGTAGACAGTTTCTCCACATTGCTGGCACAATGGTCCCCCATGCTTTCTTCTTACAGCAAGATCTCTGGGCATCCAAAGGGAGGGCCAGGCACTTCCAGAGCCAGATTGGCATGTTGGAGATCTGCTATGCTCTTTGTCAGTGCCTGCTGTTCTGGTTAGCCTTCGAGCTTTGCTTTTAAATCAGGGTTCTCAGCTAAGAGATTAACACTGAGTCACAGAAAATGGGGACCCAGTATCTTTTGTGGCTTAAATTAGGCACTTACGGGCTTTCGTCTTGCTAAACTGAGGTGGAAGTGAGCTAGGGATTTGAAGATCAAAAGTTACAGCGTTAGGATTTAGGTATGCAAGTCTTCTCTGGACTGAGCCCTTCGTCTAACCCTTTTGGCTAACATCTTTTACTGCTCAAGAATAGGCATCTTGAAATTCTGTGGTCTGCTGTGTCAGCCACAAATTAGAAATGGAAAATAGATGAAATTATTCATAAATACTCAGAAACTTGTGTGTATATGCACGTTTGTGCACCTTGAACAAAATGGACCATTTTTGCACAAGTAGAACAGCATTTTTGAAAAATGAATATATGATACTGTATGTGAAGTCTACAGTCATAACAGGAAATCATGCAATTTCTGCAGAAAGATTTTATTTAAAAAAGCAGAGTGCATCTCATTGACCTATATTCAGCTTTCCCAGCATACACTCTACCTGCAGAACTTTTCTGCAGAGATACATTGTAGATACAGATCAAAGGGAAATGCTGGTGTCAGAATTGTCTAAATGTCCCTTTTTTGAGCCTGAAAACCTATATCATTTGCACTGACTTTGTAACTTTAATCACCCTGTAAACTGTTTCTTGGACTGGTGTCTTTAAAAGCCAGGTAGGCTGTTCATGGAGATAATGTCTGTATCTATAGAGGAGACAAATGAAGCTCTTTCTTGCCTCAGAATGAAAAATACCTTTTTTTTTAAGAGCTATCTAAGATACACTTGTATATAACAGTAGCAAAATACAGTTAGCATCTTTATTAAAAGAACTACAATCCACAACCAGCTAGATTCATCCTGTTAAGCATATATACTAATTGTTTTGCGGAACATTTGGTCCCCTCTTTTAGAAAGGCCATGGAAGTGGGTGTTAAACACCACCTGTCAGGGATGTCAGGGATGTTGGATTTTATTGGATGCACATCTGACTACTTTGACTTAGACTGAAACCTGTTGGCTCATTTCCCACACGACCACTGTAATAGGCCTGGATTTACACATGGGGGGGGGGCCCAGTGATGGAGAGCGGTAGCAAGAGACAAGGGAGCTGCAAGGTGTAATGCTGACAGCTGTAGTGCTGGGTTTTTAGGCACCATACTACCTGGTGAGGGTCACATGGGGACATGCTCCAGCTCTCTTAAATGATGCATACTAGGTATTAAAGAAATACAGCTGACAAAGGAAGTATGCAAAGCAGGAAAGGGCTTAAGTTACCTTTTAGAAAATAAAAAGCATGTAAAATGCAAGGTATCTACAAACCCACTCAGTTGAGCAATCAGGTAGTTGTGGACTAGCTTTTTCAAGTTCAAACACTCTATAGAAACAGATAATGTCTGTAAGCTTGTCTTTTACAGCTAGAGACTTCATTAATTTGCGGTGTGATGTGTGTCTCCAATTATGAGAGATGAAATGCTAGAAGTTCTAAACCCTAGAAATGCTAAAAAACCCCTAGAAATGCTAAAAAACCCAAGACAGCCACATAAAATTGTTACTAATGCAAATTTTTCTCTGAGATGGAAAATATTCTGTTTTCAAGGATTTTTTTTTTTTAATTAGTGTGGTAGCTGAGGTAAAGCTAAAAATTATTTTGCCCTTCCAAAGGTAAATATCTCAGCCTTTATAGAAAATATTTTAAAACATGAAATATTTAGGAGAATTATATGTCACATAAAATTACAATTGAGAAATTAATCTGTATCACAACACTTTACCATTTCAAATGAGCTGTAATTGTTACCAGTTCTCCAAACCTGTAAGGCCCTGGGATGCAAATTTGAACTGATCTGAAAGCATCTTGGATTGTGCCTTACAGTTTTATGACCCTTACAGTTCCTTGTTGTTAGTTACCCAATATGAAGACTGTCTTATAGGATTTGTGCTACCTCACCCAAAGGTAAACCAGTTCACAAGTTGGATATCTCTATTTGTTAATGCAGCATGTAAGATGACACAGACACATCCAGGTAAACCAAGGAATATGAATTTGCTTTGGGGTGCATAAATGAAACACTCCATCATCAGATAAGTCCATGTACTTCATTTATACTGAATCAGTCTAAAATCAGGCACTGAAGATTTATTTTATGTTAAAAAGGGAGTGGGAAGGACCCAGTTCCAGAAAATAGGGGAGTGGGAGGAGAATATTAGTACTAGCAGCTTTATTTGGGAAATAGCTAGGATAGATAGCAAAACTGTGTAAGAGAACTACGAAAAGATTTTTCAAAAAGAGAGTTAAGACATGAAGTGAAGATTGCATCTTCAAACAAGGGCTTGTGTGACCATCCTTAAGCATTCAAAAACATGGCAGTGACAAATCAGGCTGTAGGAAATTAGAGATTGCTTTAAAAATGGCTCAAACTGCGTTAATATTAAGCAACATGTTCCAACTAGAGGCTTATCTGTTGAAAAGGAGGGTGGTTTAGGCTATAGAGTTCAGTCCTCCCCTATGTCCTCAGTATATTGATATCTGTTGTCCACAGATTGTGTGGACACTTCTAGTGGATTGTGTGTAACTTCTAGTTTTTTTAAAGGGTCAGTGAATTCTGAGAGAAATGGGGCAGTACCACTTTGCATTCTGCACTGCCTTGTGAGTCCAAAATCCATTGTAGTTTTGGGCCATATTCTGTCTGCTAAGTATTGACAGGGTCATGAGTAGTGCTTTTGTCAGTAAAGTATGACTGAGTGTTAGTAAAGGAGGAAATATTCTGGCCTATTCAGTTAGTAGTTTAGGATAAACTGTGGTAAATCCATGTAAACTACAAATTCCATTATCTGTGATTAAGATTTTTGAATAAGGCCATAATGTAACTAATTACTTATGGATAGTATGTTTAAAATTTTAATTCTCATGTACTGGAGGACATAATAGCTGCATGTCTCTCTGTCCCAGCACAGAGCATATTTTATCATTTAGTAAATGCTAGAAGGTCCAATGTCCTTATGCTATAAATTAACAAAGAGTTGTCTTTTAGGGAGTAGCATGTCTGGTTTTTAATCCAAATCACCTCAATTCTCAGAAATATTCTGAAAAAGAAAAATAAAAAAAAATTAGAAACTGTTTAATACTTGCCCTCTGAAAAATACCCTCTGTAATTAACCTTCACCTTGGGCACCCAGCACTGAAGCACCTGAGTATCAGCCACTCTAAAAAACTTGCTCTTGGGCACCAACTAATTAAAGGAAAACAACCTTTTCAAACCTGTTTGAGTCAATGGAATATACACAGTGATTCCAAAGGACCTTTGACTGCATGGAGGAGAATTTAGCTATTAGGATTCAAACTCCCTTGTTTTGGTGTATTCTGCAAGTGATAAAATTTGAGAATTAGAGCACTGTCAATACATACTATAAAACCACATGTCCTTTAAGACATTAATGCTCCACTAGACCTTTTGCCACAAATTACTCTATATAATTGGACCTAAGATCACAAAGACCGCACATTTACAAGATAAATTGAAAATTAATGAACAAATAATATAGTAATTACCAAATCCTTATTATTTGAAGAATATACACACTATGGGGTCTATTTCTTCCTTGATGAGCATGTGTAACCCCCATTAATTTTAATGGGAGTTAAGTGTGCACATCAAAAGAAGAATTAACTCATGATTTTAAAACTGACTACTAAGATTAAGACCTGCACTTTTGGCTTTGAGTTGAAAATGTGGCATATCTTTTGATATTTATCTCTTTTTAATTGTGTATTTGTAGCTGAAGCAATTTGCAAATCACTGTTATCCCTATCAGTACAAGGCAGAGACAAATTGCATTATATACCCTACTTCTTGGAGTCCTTGATGTTCTTTTCTGATTGAATTGAAATGTACCAGTAGTATCATAATTAATAATCTATGCTGATAAAGTTGGCAGTGCTAAGGCTGTTAGGTATCTGATAGCAATGAAAAATTGTTCAAGCAAGGTGGATTGTTTGTTTATTTTTTCACTAATGTGAGAAATATGCAATTAATAGTACTGAATCGTAGATATTGACAGCTAATATGAAACCTGCGGTTTAGGTCTGGCCAGAGAAAAACATCCATTTTAATTGGACTTCTGAGGCAACTCATGAACTACGATGTTAAGCCTACGCAAAAAGTATTTTACTCCTTGGAAAGAGATTATAAGACTCTCAGGTGGAAGTTTTTGGTCTAAAATGAATTAGATACTAGTGCCAGTTGTTGTTACTACATTTCGACTCAAGGCAAGGATATTCTGTGTGCTCTTCTGCAGTTGTCCATTAATTAACATTAGTGAAATGGCTTCTGCAGTGGTTCATAGACTTTCTGATAGTGATCCGGGTGTTACTTTCCATCTTAGAGGAGGAATTGGAAGTTTTTAAAGGTAAACCAGCATGGATTGGATGTGTACAGAGAAACTCTAATTTATTTAAAACAGGAAAACCAAGTTTTTGTTTTTTAAAATGAATTATCCAGTTAATTTTTTGTACAGAAACATAGAATTATGTTAGTGGTGAAGAGCTCACAAACATGATTACCAGTGCATTGGCCAGTGCAATCATGTCAGAGATGAATGAACTGCAAAAAATAAATATCAACAGAAATGGGAAAAACAAGTTGAATTTTTAAAATACTTTGCCTTTTATGTAGGCTGGTTTTCTTGTCTTAATTGTAAAACTCACCCTAGTAGCTGACTGTGGTATGTGTGGTTCATAATCCATCTGTTGCTCCTTACGCTATTGCAAAGTAGAATAATTTTCCATTTGTTTGCCTGTGTGAAAATACAACTGAAGGAATGCATTCGCAAAAGCATTTATCTAGAGGTGTGGCCACTGAATAGCCCTTTTAAATTTCCCTTTATTTTGTTCATCTATTAATTTAATTTTAAATATTTCAAACTCTTAAACTTCTAGCAGGCATTTGCACTGCTTCAATTATTCATGACCATAGTTTAGAGTGTGGAAAGCCAGGTTAAGAGCATGAAGCCCTAGGTCTCAGCAATGTAATCAAGCAAAATAATTTAAATCTCTCCAGCTTTATATTCTCAGCACCAACTAGTTATAGAAGCTTCCTCCATATTTCTGCACACAATATACGATGACACCAAAGGACACGATTTGCAAAAACTTCAGACATCTAAAATGGAGTTCTCAATAACATTAGTCAATTATTACAATGTTAACTGAGTGCCTGTTGTCCTCTGGTTATAGAGATTGTATTTGAAGTAAGTTAGCTTCACTGTTTTGCTACAGCTGTTGATAGGAGGATAAGAACTTCGAAACCAATCGAAATGAGTGACATCTGTAGCAACTTTTGAATAGTGATTAATGTGAAAAAGGTTCAGCAAGAAGTCTCCTGAGTATTTTCATGAGAGAAAAAATAATTACGGACTATCAAAATAAGGGTAAGATGCAACAATTAAAAATATCAGAAAAGGACAGTCATAGCAACCACTGTATATTAATAATTTTGAAACCCTCATCAAGGTCATGATGACACAAAATTGAGGGCCTGTTTGATAAAATGAATGACCTGGCGGCTGTTCAGAGAGATATTAAATTTGATAGAGCTGGCAGGAATATAATGAAATTTAATAAAGATATAGATGAAGTCCTACACCTAGTTGAGAGTAACTTCAGGCTGAAGTGCAGACTGTCTGAGTAGGAAGTAGGTGTTCCAGAATGGACTTGTGTGTTTTGGTGGATGACAAGCTGAACATGAGTCAGCCATATGCCCTCACAGCAGAGAAGATTAGCTACACACTGTGTGAGCAAGATACACCCAGCAGGTCTGTGGAGTTAATTATTCCCCTCTACTCGGTACTTGCGAGGCCACATCTGGAACAGAGTCCATCTTTTGGGGATCCAGTACAAAAGACAGACTGACAAGGTGAAGAGAGACCTGTGCAGGGTCACTTGGCTATTTAAGGGGATGGAGCTGAAAATGATTGAAGAGAGACTGAGCTTTGTTTGCTTAACCTGGAGGAAAAAAAAAAAGCTAAAGAGGGAATCCAACTAGAGCACATGTGCAGCTCAGGTGCAGTTAAAGGGAGGTTATGGAGATGACAAAGTGAGTCTTTTTTTCAGAGGGTTACAGGAAAAGGATGAGGTCACAAATTACAGCAAGGGAAAATTCAATTGAATATCACAGAATCACTAGGGTTAAAAGGGACTTTGGAGATCATCCAGCCCATCATTCCCCCCCCCCCCCGCCAAGGCAGGCCCAACTAGAGCAGGTCACACAGGAATGCATCCAGGCAGGTTTTGAATGCCTCCAGAGAGGGAGACTCCACAATCTCTGTGGGCAGCCTGTTCTAGCACTATGCCACCTCAACATAAAGAAGTTCTTCCTCATGTTGAGGTAAAACTTCTTGTGTTTTCATTTATGGGCATTGCCCCTCATCTTTTTGCTGGGCACCACTGAGAAGAGTCTGACACTATCCTCCTGGCACCCACCTTTGGGATATTTATGTGCATTAATGAGATCCCTTCTCAGTCTTCTGACTAAGTCTTGACTAAGCAGGTCCAGATGCTCCAACAAAAAGCAAAAATTTTTCATGAAGAAAGAGGTTAAGCACTAAAACAGTGTCTGAGAGAGGCTGCGGGGTTTCCACCATTGAGGATTTTCACACTTTCCTGGAAAAGGTCCTGATTAACCTAGTTAAACTTGGAAGATAGTCTTGATTAGTGCTGGAAGTTGAACAACTTTCAAATATCACTTCAGATCTGAATTACTCCATGATTCTGTAATTTCATAAGAAAGTAATTTTATTACTTAGTTTAAATGTTAAAATATTTAACTCAAGAATTACAGCTTCTTCATTTGGCTTTGCTATTTTCTTTCTTTAGGTGTTTTGGTTGAGGGTGGAAGATAAAGAAAGAGGACAAAAACCTATGTATTCCTGACAGGTGCTTACAGCTATTTATGCCATTATTCCATTGTTAAATAAACTATTTTTTCCACAAAAACTTTCAAGATAGAGCACAAATTTAAAAAAAATATTCCCAAAAATGCCTGTGAATTAACATCCAGCTTTGTGGATTGGTGAAGTCATGTAAATTAAGTGCATTAAGAGCACTCATGAAGCCATTACCCATGAAATTTATGATCTTTGTAACATAAAAAGTTAAAGATAAAAGCAAGACAGTGTAACTTAGAAAGACCTGCACAAAAATACTATTTCCTAAAATTGAGTTCTGTGTAATTGTTTATGTGAAACTTATAATTTATTTTACTTTTCAATGAAGATGAAAGCATCAGCAAAGATATTTTTTTCACCTGAATGGGTTGTTATATAGTAAGAACAGCTGTATAATCCCATGATTGTGAAAATAGTGTGCTGTGTCAGAAAGCAGAAGAGATTCTTTGCTCCATTTTTAATTGGCTTATGATTCAAACGACCATTGTCTGAGAGCAGTATCCAGTGCCTGGTATTTTTATTTGGATATCTGAATGAATTAATACCCAAATATAATGTTTGCTTCCAAAAAAAACTTGGTGTCCTTTTGTGGTATTTATAGTTCTGACTGTCTTTGAGTTTGAAAGGATGGATTGCATGCGTTATGGTGAAAACAGCCCCAAAAGCCACTTGAATTTCTAAACTAGGTCCCTGATCGGTTTCAGATAATGACCTGAATTTCTGAACAAAAATCATGAAGGATTCAAAACACCAAACCTAAATATTTGTCCAACAATGACTTGATTTAATGCAACTGTAACCATTTGGCCCTTTGCCACTGCCTTCATTAAGCTCACTATCATGACCCAAAAGTTTTCTACCATTATCAGAAGAAGATATCTAGGAAACCCTCAGCCTTTTTGCTGCTGTGGTGTGATTTTTTTTTTATAGTGCTAGCTTTCTATCTTTTCCAAGCAGTTTGCTTTTGGGGCCCTGACACAGCAAGTCTGCTGTAGTAAGACTACATCACACAAATGTTATGAAAATCACTGGGAGAAAGGCTTTATACAAACTTCTCCTGTCTGTCTGAGCTATGCAATTCTTTATTAATGACACTGTCAAAGTTTGTACTGTGCTCACATTGGAAGGGAAAGCTTCACCCTCACAAAACCAATAAAAGTTGATTACATACACATGAAATCTATGGATTAGGGGCAGGATTCTTGGATCCTTTGCAAAGGAAGTGTCATGTTTCATCTTCTGCAGGGGGATTTATGGGTATGCATGTGTGAAGGCAAGGAACTCCATATAGACCCTTTCAGTAAAGATCATACAAACAGAAACAAGCTCTCTTTAAAGCACAACTGCAGAATTATAATTGGGGGGGGGAGAAATCTTTTCATCATCAGTACCACCTGAAGACTGTCAACAGAAATTTATGACTGTAATCAAGGAACAAAACATGGTAGATATTCCTAGTTAATAATACACCAATACACTCTATTAGTTCAAGCAATTCAGAATGGCAGCTTGCGAGGATAGGGATGGTGCCAGACCTGTGACTGAAGGGCCAAGTGTTCCAATGGGACCAGTTAAACATCAAAATCAGAAGTCAGATTTTCAAAAGCAAACATTATGATGAATTTGTTAGAAAATCTAGGAAATGTGTTTCACAGTAGCATAGGTATAAGAAAAAATATCATTTTCCTTTAGAATTTGTGGTTCATTTGAAATATAAAACCTTTGTGTAATGAGACAAATATTCACACATATGGAGTTACATGAAAATAAAAAGGTGTGAATCCCAACAAATAACTGTTCTAAAAGCAAAGCATTTTTTTTCTTTAATTTTAAAGTGGCATTTCAGAAAAGATTTTTGATCTTCTCTGTCACAGTCCATCACATAATTACAGTATAAAAATGTAAAAAAGAAAAAAGTAATTTGACCAAGGTGATGTAATTCTTCCTCCTCAGAATTATTCTTCTTAGAAAAGCTTGAAGTCTGCAGGGTTTTACAATTTGAGGAATATCAAGTTAAAAAATTAAGAATCTTTCCCAAGAAAGAAATTTCATTCCTTTTATATTTGAAATTTTCTTCTTTAACCATTTTTGGTTGCCTAAAAAGACACAGAGATTTTTCAACTTATTCAAATGTTCAATTTCAAATATGTTTTTTAAGTAGACACACCTTGCAAACTATTAGTATTATTAAAGTGTCCCAGATTATCACTGTGACATAACTTTTACATGTATTCCCATCAGCTTCATTCAGTTCCCTTTTAAATATGAAACTGACTCCACAGCTAACAGATGAACCTCAGTGAAATGAAAGTGCAGCACCACAGGGTAGGTTTAAGACATAAAGTCAAACAAAACAGCCTTTCAGAATAATAGGAGAGGGTTTGGCATCGACAGTGGATAATCACTAGAACCATAATGTGAATCGTATTCTAGAGGTTAAAGGAAAACACCTGACATTGTAAAATGTGTGATGAAATATTTTTCATATAATCATGTATTTCAGAAAGACAGTCAGCTTGATTGTTACATTACCTTAATTGAAGGTAAAAGATGAAATATATATAGCAGTCTGGTAAATTGCTATAGGGCCAGGATACCTTTATTGAATCTAATAGTGCCCTTCTTTCCTCCAATTAACTGGATGGCAAGTAGCAGCTGGTCTTTAAGCAGTCAGAACAATGGAGAGCTGGCAAAAATACATGCAGGAAAAGAAGAAAACCTCTTTTGTCCCTGAAGTTGTAGTCTGGTGATGCACTCCACATGTTACTGCAAATTTATTTACAATTGTTCAGTTGTGCCAATCTGTCTCAACAGCCACAATGCTCTAAGGCATTCAAGATATTTGGACTGTTTGTATTTTCTTTATCTCTGGATTGATTTTTTTTCATTAAAAATATGAAAATTTCTCAGGTATCAAGACTGTGGAAAGTCATGGACAATGCCCATGCTTTTAATACTGTAGAAGGACAGTTCTTGGGAAATTTTTAAACTACATAATTGTAATATGAATATACTACCCACAACTTCCAAAGCTTAAAATTAAGTATTCTAGGTTACTTAGTACTATACAAATAAATATAAATATAGTGTGGATCCCAGTTCATAAATGCAGGACCACTAAGTCAGATGTCTGGATGTTCAAATGGACCTGTGGAAATGTGAATACTGATGTTCAGGAGTTCTATACCGATTTGGAAGCTTGCTGTGAATCAGTAAGTCTATTCTGCTCCTGGGGAAGGAAAAGCATCACATATGAGACTCACAGATCCTTGTTTGAAAAATAAACCCAGAGAAACTTTAATCTGTGATTTCTAGAAATTTGGTAATACTAGGTTGCATCTAGTCAGAGTAACTTATAACAAATGGCATTTCCTTGGAATTCTTTTTTCACTCTGATTTTAAAGGATTTTCCATTTTCCTGTAAAGGTATAGTTCTGAAGTTGAAACTATCAAAGCAGAAAGTTCAAACACGACTAGAAAATATGTTTGATAATAAAATATTAAACATTCAGTAATAAAAGCACAGAAATTATTATATAACTTTGTAGGTTAAACATGACCCACTTAAACAAATAGCTGGGGCTAAAAAAAGGTCTGTAAAATTTGTGTATTTATTCCCAGTGCTCTGAATGACGTATGTTTAAATTGATATCACAATCAACTCATATCTGCTCCAGTACAATCATCTGATACTTGTTTAAATGAATCTTGTCTAAGGCTTGCAAGATCACTCCTGGTTGACAATTCCATTGCACGCTGATATATATGCTAATACAACTGAACTTAGGGACAAATTCTTGCTGATCCTGATTCCAGTGAATCTTCATGCATCTTGATTTCAAATACAGTCTTTGGTTGTCAGGATCCTGGATAGTAATCTCAAGTCATTTTTTTAATTGAGAAAGCATGAGGAAAAGATATAAACAATGGGAAAGCGGAGGGAATTGAGACTTAATTGGATATTTAAAATAGAATTACAATATTTTAAAATATGATCAAATATTTCCATATAAGTAAATATAATGTATCAAGCAAGCTGTATATATTGGCCCTGTTTCAAGGGCACATTCTTGTTCATTATTGTGCATAAGCTCCTGCTTAAACGCTTTTCTTGTAGGGAATGGTCTTAAGTTCTTATATAAGTGCTCTTCTGAAACATGGCCAACATATAACTTCATGCCGTTTCCATTCAGACACTCTGTCTTTGGTCACCACAGTCACTTATTCCCTCTTGATGCTGGTGCAACAAACTCTTCCAGGTAAAAACCACGGTTCTACGTTTATTGATGAAATACGATCTTGCCAGCTCTAAGTCCTGAATGGGGTTTTCTGGTGTTTCTTCGCTGAGCTGTTAATACTAGTAATACAAATAACAGTTAATAAATCAATCTGTTTCTTCCAGGAATATTGCTAGGAGGCATTAACCCCTTCTCACCATCTCCCAGGCCACACCCCTGCACTCTTTACAATGAATGCAGCATATTTTTTATTTCTTCAACTGGCATTTGCAATCTGTCCTGACATAATTTACACATTTACACATTTTACAGAGCAAAGCACAGTCATGCAATTTAATTCCAAAAAACATAAGCATAGGAGACTCGGCACACTCGATTAGCAAAGCATATGATCAAGTTTTGCCAGTATGATATCAAAGGCACACGTTTGATTTGAATTTGTGTCAAAATGTACCTGCTGCTCTTCATTTCAAAACAGACATGTGCTGATGTGTTAGCCCATATTCACACACAGGGGGCTTTTATATGCTGCAAACTGCACGTGTAGACCTATGTCCTTTATAAATGCACTTTCTTTCCCTTCCTTTCCTCTTAACTCAAGGCAGCTGGTCTCCACATCCTTAGGGAAGGCCTATCACTGTCTGAGAGACAGAGAAGAGGAAAACAAGAAATCACTATTCATCCTAATGAAATAAAGTTCTGACCCAGATAAAGTCATCTGGGTTCTTTCACTGATCATTGCCCTATTGAGCCACCATTCCAGTCCTATTATTTCTTTTAAATAGGGATTTAATGCTCATGAATGGAAGGTGAATGCTTGAAAATGAAAGGTGATCACTGCAGTAAAGGACAAATCAATACAGAACCAAAGTGCTCTACTTATCCACAGGGCAAACTAAAGTGAAAGGAAATGTCTTCAAGACCCTTTCAAGCAGTTGTACTAATAGAAACCATGATTAAATTCCCATACTATTACACTTGGACTTTAAAAAAAAATAATCAGTGATTAAACAATTGCTGAAAAAGGAATTGGCAGCTCCCTGGACTGTGGATACTTTGTGGTTCACTTCCCTTTAGCTTGATATATAGGAAAGGTATTTGACTGAATTTTGTGATTTTTTAATTAACAAAGAATGATAGCTGAAAAGAGCTGAAAAAAAGGACCAGAAAAAAATATTCTTCTGCAAATTATTTAAAGTTCAGTTTCTAGGAATTCAAGGAACTGAGTACTTTTCTTGAGTTCTGGGTCACATAATTGTAAAGGAATATATTTGGAATAAGTAGAAAGTCAGTTTGTTCAGCAGTTGTGAAATGGGTTTGTTTTTACCTTCAAATGTGATTAATATCTGAAGTTGCAAATAACATGATAGCAAGAGAAGTCCTCATGTTCACAGGTAAAATATTTTTGAATTACATGGAAAGTGTAAAAAATGAAAATTGAATTTGATCCAGGAACTTTCTGTGCTAATCTGGGACTGACATTTGAGAGTGTTTGTGTCAGGAGATTTTAGTTTTGGGTCATTCTCAGCAGTAGATGAAACAATGAAGGATTCACTTTCTTTGATCCTCCAGCAAACTGATTGGCTGGAAGCAGGGAGAGACAGTTAACTTCACAAAGTCAATAAATGTGGCCATCTGGGAGAATGCAAATTTAGACAAATGTGATATATGTGGGATGACACTTTTTGCTTACAACGTGCCACACCATAAAAGCATTAAAAATACATTCATATGACCCAGAGCATTTGATTAAAGCCTTTAATATACAATAAATTCAGCCTGAAGCAAACTAAAGTGGACAACCTGTACAAATTCCAGACCCAGATTCCAGGATTAGTTTTCTACTTCCTCAGCCTCTTCTCTTCAGGCGTCTTTGCGTTTCCTTTCAATTCTGAACTGAATGGAATTTGTGTAAAAAACTCATAATCTATTTTGCCACAACTCCTTCTTTATGTGGAAAACTGTTTTCCTTTTTCAGTTTTTTACATTTCATCCTTTCAAGTCACTGCCTTGAGAAAAAGTTAAGTAACTTTGCACATGGTTAACTTCTTCTGGGAGGAGTCCCAGTATGTCTAGCATATGTAAAGACGACCTGATTAGGACCTGATCCCCATAGCTGCTGCAAGAACCATAGAATCAACTAGGTTGGAAAAGACTTCCATGATCGTCAAGTCCATCCATTACCCCAGGACTGCCATTCTTGCACTGTATCCTCACCAGATCCCTTGACAGCATGATAGCTCAAGAGGGTGTCTTCAACTTTGTGTTACAATGAAGTAAGAAAGCATAAACTACAGGTTATCACCTCTACTCTGTGACTTCTTAAACAGTCATCTGATCATGTGACAGCCATACAACTGACCATCAAGACTTTGTTGGACCTGAATTTTAGAATCTCTTTTCTCTTTTGTTTTCTGCCCTGTTTGCAGCTCTGCCACTTTCTGCTTTGCTTCTCCTTTTCACCTAAGATCTTTGCAGATGTTTATATTGTAATGAAACACTTTGTGTTCAGCAGCATGTCCTTTCCCAGCTGCAGGAGCATTTCTGCAGCTCAACCAGTTCCCAGGCAGGGAGTAAATCCAAAGCTGCTCACAGTCCTTTTCCAATGAGTACATTATGCAATTCTGCTATCTAACCCATCCTGCACAGCAAAATTGATCTGTCAATGTGTGAGTAATCTTTAAGTCATTCACAGTGTGCTTTGGCATGATATAAAACACAATGTTTCTGTAGGGTGTACTTTATCTTGTACATGCTCACTCAAACCAAAGACTTGACGAAGGGTCTGTTTTAAAGCAGTGCGAGAGCTAATCTAACCTGAAACATTAAATGTCCTTTTTGTGGTGGCCAAATACCTACATCAGCTGTTCTATGACAGACAAATGGGTAAAACCAGGGATCACCTTTTCCCTACAATGTGCACTGATGGACAGACATATGTACTTGATGATTTGTTGCTGACATAAAGACCTACTACACCCAGAACAGGGTAGAAGTTGAGAAGTGTATATCAGAGCAGTGTATGTGTGACACAGCACCTCCTGGAGATACAGCTGATGTGGTACAGTATATTTAGTGCTTTGCTAGGTGGAAACTGAAGGCTCAGCCTACCCTTTCCCTAAAGATTTGTTGTCTTTTTCTTTTTTTGTTTCTTTTTTCTTTTCTTTCTTTTTTTTTTTTTTTCTGTCAGAGTAGTCCTACTTAAAACAAACAGAAGACTTGCCAGCTTCTATTTTTTTTTTTAATGTTATTTTTGGCAAATTACCTGAGAATTTGCATTGAAAAAGAGAATTGAAAGAATGCAGCCTTTATATGAAATAATTCTAGCAATAGTGGAACTAGCTACAAGAGTAAAATTTATTCAATTAAACTTTTATTTTGTGTCATAGAAGATATGAGTAAATGAATCAAGCATCCTGAAGTGTTGACCAAGATGATTGCTGCAGAAGAGAAGATGTAGTTACATAAACTTATGTAAAGCCAAAACAAAACACTGTTCTGTGTGCCTGGTCCTCAGATGGTGCAACCTGTCATGTCTTCACTGCCATCAATAAAACTGCTCCTCTTGCCCATAGAATTTTTCAACAGGTGACCCAGCTATCACACCATGGGCATAGCTATAGCACCAAAGTGACACAACAGGCTGAATGATATTTACATATGATGAGGAGGCCTTCTGGAAACCAGGCTGTTAACCAGAAAGAGGAGGACATGCCTGCTACTATCTGTGTTTTACAAGGTGAGACAGATAAAGAAAAAAGTGAAGGTTTCTAAGGAGAAAAGGAGGGGGTGGGGGACTCTCCGTTTGAAAGAGCAAGTGTCCAAAGTGTAGTTTCCTGTAGTCTCCTGTGATCACATCAATTTGTGGTTAGAGAATTATTCCACAGGGCCAACTGTGCACTCATTTGTTCATACTTTCTGTTCACACTGGTCCTTTAATGTCTGTGTGTAATAAAGAACACAGGGCTAACCACTACAGCCTATTTCATCTGCACTTCATCAGATTAGCATTAGGCTTAAATCTCCAAGACAATATAAATGCGATCAATAAATAGTGCAATCAATCTCAGCTAGTTTTAAGTGTCTAGAGAGAGATTTAAACAGAACTCCTGTAGGCTGACATTGCTTTACCAGCACAGAGAACACCAAACACATTGTATTAATGCTAACACATGTGTTGCCCCTTACAATGATTCTTGCACTTAAACAGCAAAGCCAACAGGACACTTTCTGTTGATTTGCAGATGCTTTGGAAGAAGTTTTAAAAACATTGTTTGAATTTGCAGTGACAGCAAAAAATACATCTTTACAGTTCTTCCTTTTCTTTGGTTGAGAAATGGGCCGAGGTTTATCTTGTTTTGCATCTCTTTTTACATTTCCCAGGTATTCAAGCAGGGACTGAATAATGTGTGTCCAGATCTGAGTCCACTGTCAGTGACTAAGGTATAATGAAAAATTTCCAGGGTTTGCAAGTGAAAAAGAAGAATAATCCAAAATGCTCCAAATGAAGAAAACAAACACATCATCCTGATTCCAGATGTTTAAAAGCACCATGATAACAAAATGCCAAAGCAACGTAACACACTAACAAGTAATGCAGATATAAAGCATGGAATTACTTGAAATGCATGTGCTGAAAAAATCTTTTGCGTAGTACAGGTTAGGAAGTATTATTCTTCACTTAATGTTCACACTGAAATCAAAGCGGTTGCAGTAGCCTCAGTCAGGGCGATGACTGAAACCCTGACATACGTTCCAGCAGGGAACAAGGAAAGACAGTTCAGAACATTCCAGGTTCGTTACTGCAGTTCCCCAAAATGGCAACAACAGTTTCACTGAGCTATGAGGATCTTCCCTTGTCTGACAAAATTTTGAAGACTTTTTTTTTTTTTTCCTGAAAAGTGGCAAAGCAGGACACTGCTTGTAGCCTTCCTTTCTTTTACCCCCCTGTGAGCCCTAAGAAGTCACAGTCCTCTCACAGTCTAATCAGCGTGGGGAACTGCAGAATGAATGGGCTGGAAAATTCCTTTTAAAGGCAATAATATTTTTTTTTCATATATGAATTCCGGCTTGGCTCTTAGGAGCTCAACAACGTGAGCTAAACGGTTATTGGGTTATTTTTAGTTTTTTGCTCCTTCATAGAGCTTCTCAAAGGCACTCACTTTTGTATAAGTTGTAAGTTTATATTAAAGTTCTGTGCTAGTCTGTGTTACACATTTTAGTGCATTCTGTACTGCCCTGGGAGCTAACCCCCTCCCCCAAAGAACTCTTTCTCAGCCCCTTCATCTGTAACCTTTCTGCAAGTAAATGCTAATTGAAAAAGAAAGAACACCACTAATCTTGGAATTTAAATGCATTTAACAAAACCAATCTCAATCTAAATTGTTGTTTCACCATTCCCTTTTCCCCAACAGATGTCGAGAAACTGCAATTCCTATTAAGAACACTTGACTGTTTACTCAGCAAGAGAACTTCAGGCTCAGGCTGCATCAATCTAAATGCGTTTCAGGACGTCAGTCTTTTGAAAAGTGCAGACTGTTAGTTGGTTATTTTTAAATGTAATCTTCACATAAAAGAGCTGCTGCATTTTTTCTTTTCATTTTGTCATCCCTCTCTCTCTCTCTCCCTCTTTTTTTTTTTTTTTTAATGATAGCATCAAACATAGATGCCCTGAATTTTTATGTCCCATTCCATTTAACTTTCTCTTCATGGTGCTTTATTTCATTTTTTTCTCCCTTCTTTTCAGCTTTGCAAGAAACAAATATTACTGAAGATTGTGAACATTATTGCAAGGAAAAAAAGGTTTCCAGAAATGTTATGTAGGAAGAATGTTGGACATCAAAAGCATAAATATGTTTTCTTACAGAGGTTTACAGTAAAGCCCCTGTGAGTTTTGACCACAGACCTATGTAAAGTTCTCTGTGCAGATTAAAGAGACTCTGTGTGGTTGGTTTTTTTTGTAGCCCCAGTGTCACTAGTTAACCATGATCAGGAAAGTAGACGTGTTTTTTCCCCATTTTCCTGTTATCAGTTAACATGATCCTTCAGTTACTAAATGCAATATAAGTATTTGCAAATATAACCTTGAGTGCTAATCACTGGAATGGAGCTTAGGCCTCAATTCTGCAGTTACATCTGGCTGTAACTTTATACAGTTACACTGGTATATGCCCCCCTTTAGTACGAGTCCTTGAAGCATGTTTTACTATAGAATAAATTTTGATTGCTTTATTCATCAGGTTTTGTGTTATGGTGGGTCAAGTCCTTCAGTTCTTATGGGGGAGCTCGCAAAGCTGAGGACTGTAGGCTGTTTGCACCTGCATTGCCATAGGCAGGTCTGTTTTGGCTGGGGCAGCTCCACCTCAAGGTGTGTGTTGCCTCAATGGGGGATGGTGTTTTTCTAAGGTCTTTTGAAAGGTGCTTTTCTAAGGTCTCCATTTCCTCTGACAAAGGCAGGTGGCTGGAATGCTGTGGACGTCACAAGGTCAGGCTTAGTCACATGGCTTTAAACCCCGTCACTCTTAGGTATTGCAATGCAGAGAAAGTCATCAAAAGCATAGAAAAATGGCATTCAGGTGAAAAAAAATTAGCTTACATTATGAATGCTTACAGGTAACAGTTGGGTGCATGGGTGTGTGCGGGGGTAAATGTCTGAAACTGAACTTTTGAACTCTTAAGCAGAAGCCTGCTATTTGTTGGCTGCAGTCTGTACAGGCTGGCTGTTAATTTTGATAATACCTGGACTAAATAAAAGTGGTGCATATTGAATGCCCGTATTAATAAAGAGAAATTAAACACAGCTAGCAAGTAGTTAACTGCTCATCTGTTTGGCTTCTGCATATTGACTATCTGGATAGTGAAAATGGGGGACTTGGTTCCAGAATGAAGGCCTGGTACTAAACCAAAGGATTCCTGAAAAGAAGTGGTCTCAGAAGGAAGAAGGTAGCCTGGAAGAAGGCAGCTGGAGAAAAGATCCTGGAAGCGCAGAAGGTCTGAGGGATCAAGAAGATTAAAACAGATGCCAAGGGGTGCCCAGGGGCAAGCAATAACATCATGATCCGATCCTCTCAGGCCAGCAGTGATCCCTGGGATAAAAGCTCTGGTCTTCTTAGTTCTTAAATAAACCTAGTGCCCAGAGCCACCATGGGCTGTTGTTTGCTCTGTCACACTTGTGACAGATGGGTGGTACTCAGGTATCATGAGCATTGAATATTGTTTTCAATGACGAAATCAGTGGGATTGAGATAAATAAATACTTATCTAAATCTAGTTTAACTACCAGTTTCTGGTTTATAAGGTATCTATCTACATGCTCTATTCAGTGGACCCTACAGCCATCCATCTGCAATAGGTTCTGCTGTAACCTGTTACCCAGCTAACAGTGTTGGATAAACATTGAAATGCCATTTCACTTTTCAACCCTTTTTTAATGGAAAGTAGAGAGAGACACAACTGCTTTATACTTTTTCTCTAGCAGTGATTTTGAAGAACAATGAAGAGCAAAATGCTATACAATGTGAATAAAGAAATGCAGCTTCAGTATCAAGTGCCTACAAAACCCTGCATTTTAGGGAGTCAAATAATTTGGCAGGTATGTATTAAAAGTTTGTGATCCAAAATATCATGGAATTTTTACAACAAAGTATCTGCAGGGGTGCAAAGAGTCTGAATTATATGTGCAGTTTCTCAGAACAGCCCACACCATAGAGTAAGTTTGTTAAAATAAAAGTTGAGGGTTGTCCAGTTTATTTGGGCAACTTTCTAAATTACAGTAGCATAATTTATGATCCTAGAAGTTGTGGCAATCACAAATGACTGTACAATCTATTTTTGAGACACTGCTGTTTAGATTACAGTTTAAAATTCAAAACCAATATATGAAATAACCAGCATTTTCAATAGATTTAAAATGTTTCTGCAAATCAGATTTCTATTTTTGGTCCAAAAAAGTAACCTTAGAAACAAAAGGTATTCTTCTGAAGAGACTGAATTATAACTAAACATTAACTGCTTCCAAAAAGTTAGAACCAAAGAAGCTCAGGTTTGTGGTTGTTTTGCTTTTCCTTCAACACCAGGAATGCATGTGTTTGCTCTGCTTATATTTGGTTCTGCAAGGCAAATTCCCCTCTCTGTAAGTGTTTGGCTCACCTGGGTTCCCCTCTGACCCTCTTTCACAGCACTGTGAAAGTCTAATGAGAGAACAGAAAATCTTGTACATTCTTGTTTTGTATAAAGGATCATCATCATCCTCTTTCAAGATCTTGATATTTGAGGTCAACCTGTACTGTTTAGTTTTTGTCTCCAGTATAATTTCATTTGAGGTTTGTGCTTTTTCATGGGGTCTGTGGTTGATTTGTTTCTACAGTCTGAAGTGAGAAGACCCTCAGTTTCCTGCTCTCCACTCCAATTGTGAGCTGCAGGAGAGAACCAGCACCTGTGCAGGGGCAGTAACAGAAGCTGAGAATGGCTTGGTCCCTATTCAAATAAACACCTGACTCCAGCATGCCAGGGTGTGCTCACTGTAAGAAAAAAATGCCTCTCTGACCTGTATGGCAGCACATCAAAAGCTGTAGCGTGCCTCAGTGTATTACTGCTGTTCTTTTCACTGCATGGTGCAGAGGATAAACAACCTGGGCTTCCAGCTGTAGAGATGGAGCATCTAGCCCAAGATTCAGGCACAGACGTGTCATCCTCCAGAAGAATGATCTGTGACTAGTACTGCGAAAAAACATTTGTACTGAAACAAAAACGTTGCATATTGAGCCTGGAGCACATTCAGACCTGTGTGCTCCCTCCTGCTGTCACAATGCACTCTTTTAGCACCCAGCTCAGCCACATTCTAAGTACAATTCAAATGGGAAATTTGTCCCAACTCACAGTGAAATATATCTCTTTTCCTATAAAAGTACTAATTTCCTTCACTATCAAGGGCCAAACCTGAACTTTTTGCTGTCACTTACTAATTCCCACATTAGTTACATGGCTATTTACCTTTTTTGGTCCCAAGACTCTTACCAAACTTCTGAAGAAAATTGTTACAGCTGTGTGTAAGCCAAATCATCTCCCACTGATAGAGTACAAATAAGATGCTACTTGGACTTCTTTTCTATTGAGGTTTTCTATCCAGAGAGAACTGGTGCTTTTTTTCAAGATTAGCTTGCAGTATGTTTGCAAACTGCAATTAGATAGAAGAAAATTTTTCACTTCAGCAATTAAATTTATGCTCAGAAACAGCAGAAGAGGGATAATGGGTAAGAAAATAATGCTGAAATCTCTAGGAACTTCACTTTAAAAGATTTGTTTGTTCAGTTAGAAGTAAATACCTGCAGCCTTGCTAGGTATTCCAACTACCCCAGATTCATCATGTTGCAAACTGTACCCTGTGTCATGAAAAGGTCAGAAAAATTGAAAATTACTTTACTTCCCATAGACAATAAGGTCTTTTAGTTCTTGGCTTTGGTTCAACAATTATGTGTGTTTGTGTTTAACTTTTATTCTGCTTGGTTTTGAATATGTACTTGAATATTCAAATAAAGACTTTGATAGGAAAAACAGCAAAAAGAAAAACAAACACTGGTTTTTAGCTGCTTAATTCACCTTTGCAAATGAAGAGTCAGACCAGTTTGTTCCCTGGCTGATAATTTCCTATCAGTGATAGTACTCATACGATACAATACAATGCAATGTAATATAATCCTTCTAACTAATTAATTAATTTGAATGGTAGTTAATAAATTAAAATAAATATTTTAGAACGAATTTTTAAAACCAAACTGTAAAGTAATTTACAAATTATTTTTGCAATTCATACTTTTATTACTGTTCTCATTTAAGGTTACAGAAAGGCAAACGTTTGGCTGGTGTTACAGGATGAACTACTCTGTCTGGGACTAGAAATTGTGACTCCTGTGTCATGATTAAAATCCATAAGAGACTTTGAAGGCAATGAACAGTTTATTGGTCAATGTTGTTCAGTAGGTAAATTATATTATTTTTGCCATGGTCACTGATTAGCTGAGAACTTTCTGGAAAGTCATTTTAGATTTTTAAAAATCAAATCAAAATAGAACAAAAATAAATTGCAAATAAATATGATGAACTTTCAAAAAAGATGTAACATTGGTAAAAATTAACATGCTTTTTTTTTATTTTTTTCCAGGAAGCATTTGATTTCATTCAAAAAGCAGTTCACATTAATACTTTTCTAGTTTTTAAAAAAATGCACCCAAATCTACAAGGTGCTCCTTTTAATCTGCTCTTCTCCTGCAAGGACTAGTAACACGTACCCTCACAGAAATACTGTAGGCCTCATATTTTATGCCAGATGAGGACCTTATATTTCATCTTCTGGAGCACTTACTCAAAGGAATGCCTGTTTCACTTATGTGAGTAAAATATTCAGGGGTTCAGAATTCATAACCTGTTTCTTTAAGGTACTGTGCAATTGTGGATGAAAGATGATATTGCAGTGAAAAACATGGCTAATTACGATTTATTATTACCCACTATTATTTCCATTTATATCTCACTATTTTTAACTTGCTCATAAAAATTTCTGTTCTTATGACTTAGTCCAGATTGTACGATAATAAGTGAATAAATAATGCTAACGGTTCCCTATCCTGTTTTCTTTCCCTTTTTTTTATTTTTTTATTTTTTTTATTTTATGAAACCAGATTTCTACATGTGAATCATCACTTTGTATTCCCCACCCCCCCCTAAAAACACAGCTATAATTTTGTAGACATTGCTATGTATCTGAGGTGAATGTTTGGTAGAATTCTGTTGGTGTGTGACAAACAAACAAATACGTAAACAGAGTAAATAGACAAATACAATACATTCTGCAAATTTTGCCAGGATTCTGGGAACATTTATTACTGACCTGAAAAAGGATTTTTTATTTTTTGTTCCTCATGTGCTGTTTTCTGTGTGTTGTGTCACACAAAGCATATTCTGCACAATCTGTGAAGCCTCACATTAGACAGAATGAAAGTTAAGTGAATTTTATAAGAATTATTTATTATATTCCAAATCACAGCCTGGCATAGTGCATTTCTTCACTGAAATATGTTTTTAGCACTTTGGAAATCCCTTTCTATGCATGTGAGTTGATTAATTTCTTTGCAAGCATACGTGCTACCCAATACACTTGTTATGTGTTTGTAGCTCTCGGTGTGTAATGAACATTTTTGCTGTTGCTGATAATTCCATTGTACTCAGACATATGGCGTCAGTTGTTTGGAGCTTTAGAAACCTTTGGATTGGCTGTGATGTATAAATGCAATAATCCCCATAGAACTTCGGACTTCTCAAACCAGAGTTTAAAATCCACATGCTCACATGCAGACTGGGGAGTTTTAAAAATAAACGGGCCCTTGTAGATAACTTAACATTAATGGCCCGAGCCAACAAGAAGTGCAAAACATTCAGCCCCCAGGAACACTGTGATACAAAGTCTGAGATGTGCTTCTGCAGGGTATGAGCCAGATGGAAATATGTATAACCAGCGTTTTATCAGTGTTCAGTATGTATTAAATTAGAGTTATTAAAGGACAAATTTTAAATACTTTATTAAGGAAGAATGATGATCTGCCTTCTCTCTGTAGTCCTAATGCAAAGCCAGCAGCAGCCAGTCGAAAGACCCGATTGATTTTGATGGGTTTTCTATTCAGCCTTATATCTGAAAGTTTGATGAAAAGCAGCTGCAGGGAATTGGAGGGCCCTGGTTTAGCAGATGCTCCTGGCTTCCAGAGGTCCTTCACAGAATGTGCATCTGGGGTGAAATCGTGATTCCATCTCAGTTAGTCTGTAGTTTTACCACAGACTAGGTAGAATCCAAATTTTACTCCTGGTGTGGGTAGGCCAGTTTTTTTGTTTGCTCTGGATATTAAATATCCCTGATGGGGGTCTTCTATTTGGATTGTCCCAGTGGGCCTCTAAAGAGGTTTGGCTATTTATGTTTCTATAGCATTACCTGATTTAGGGCATAAATACATACTTTTTTCTGATCCGAACCTTGGTGCAAAACATTTGCTATTGCAACTGCCTAATAAAACAAATATTTGTCAAAGGCCAAAACTGAAGTGAATAAGGAGCATTTTCCCTTGCAATATCATGCCTTAAACTGTATTTCACTAAGACTGTGCCAAGCTGCAACAGGACTGACTACAGATAGTGTTTTAACGGAGTAGGAATAACATTTCCTCTGTCCTTCTAATATATTTACTTTCATATACTGTGGTAAAGATTTCTTTTTTAGTGAAAACAAGTACATTAGTGGAGTCTTCCATGCACTATAATGAACCACTGGGCTTCAACTTATTTGTGTTCATTACTTGCAAAGCTCTTCTGTTTAGAGTAGCAGTTCTCTGAAGTCCAGGTTGCAACTAGGTCCAATTGTTCTGGGTGCAATACAAACATGGAGTTAACCAACTGAACAATGTGTAATGATTTGTAACTTCATTGCTATTGTATATTGCAGGAATAACAGAATGAGTGCAGACCAGCATTGTGTGATCAGCTAGAAATTATTCACATCTTTTTCTCTGAGATGGCAACTTAAAACTCTTGGATGAGCATTGGCCAGCTGCTGTCCAACCAACAGAAGTCAAATATGTAAGACCAGAGGAAAAATTAGTTCTCTAGCCTATGTGTAGGTACACAAACAGGGGTTAGTAGAACAGGAAAGCAAAAAAGATTTTAGTCCTTAGCTTCCCTTGAATTCCTTAAGGCTAAATGGATCTTTTATGTTATGCTAGGAATAATATACCTTTGCTGATGAAAAAACTTTTTCTTGTAACACCTTTCTATTTGCAGTCCCTTCTAACATTGATGCCAGGGGAATTTCCAGATAATATGTTTGCAAGCTTTCAGTTTTTTGTGTGCTGCTGGACCAGCACTAAAGGGAGTTACTTGTGCTGGAGGACTGACCTCCATTCATGTCTATATAGTTTCTTCCTTTGTGACTTTGTGGAAGATGTCCAAATGATCAAACTGCAGCCAATGTTTCCCAAAACAAAAATCAGAATGCTTCTTCCTTTGAAGCTGTGGTAGAGGAAGCAGAATTGAGCCTTTTGGGCACTTTTCTGAAGACACCTTGTCTATCTCTCAGCTAAAGTTCAAAAGCTTGTTAGGAATATTCAGGTAAAGAACTCAGATAACCAAAAGATAGTTTATTCAATGGAAAATTTGTACCTAAATTTAATTTTACTCCCAAATGATTGTTTTTAGATGACCAAACCCCAAAATGCTCATTCTATTGGAATTATTTATGTGAGACAAATACAAATCCATGATACAGTCAGACAGAGAGGTCAAAGATTTCTTGAAAGCAGCAATTCTTGTTTGGATCTTCAGAATAACTGGTTGTACACTTACTACTGCAGTCATAGAATCATAGAATAGTTAGGATTGGAAAAGACCTTAAGATCATCTAGTTCCAAACCCCCTCCCATGGGCAGGGACACCTCACACTAAACCATGTCACCCAAGTCTCTGTCTTTGCATTCTTGTAAATATTGCTGCTGTCAGGAAGGGAAGAAAATGGCATGTTTGACAACAGGGAGCTACCTCTCTAGAACGCAAAACCACTTTGTTTGGGTATATACTCTATCCTTTTCCTTACATATGTATGCAAGAGACTGTAGCTGGTATCACAGAAGTTGCACATGATGGGTTTTATTCTGTGAATAGGAAATACTGGGATTCAAAGTGCTAGTTACTTTTTGCATGCAAATGCCCTGTTTCTCTCACATAAAGGGTTCTATAAGTTGCAGATAAGTGTTTTGTGAATCAAGCCCTAAATCCCTCTTTATTTTAACTGGAGACTTTAGCCAGTGGATAAGCACCATCAGACATTATTCAAACATTTTACAGCTTGCAAAGGAAATATTCTTTTGTAAAAAAAAAGAACACTTTAAACAAGAGAAAACAAACAGTTTCACTGGAAGTATTCCGGTTATGGATATCTTCTTTACACCCCAGTGGCTTGATGTGACTGTTAACTGGCACTGGGCTGTTTTATAACTGGTGCAATTATTTTGTCAAAGGTTGTAGGGTTTTTTCCTCCTTAAAAAAAAAAAAAAGTTAGTTTACAGTTTATTAACTTAGATTACTACTAATAGCTCCCATGGGTCTTTCTCCTGAAACAAGGACCAGGATAACTGATTTCTTAAGACCAATCTGGAAGACTTTAAAGCGCATTAATAGCTATCACTGAAACAGCAGGAGGAAGAATAGTCTGTCAATTGGGGTTTTTTCTTCCTTTTTTCTTCCTGTTCTCTGCATAAACTTTTCCCCAAACTTTATCTATTTATCTGTTATGCAGTCTCTCTATTTCTCTTTGTTTTTTTCTTTTTCTTTTATTTTTTTTATTTTTTTTTTTTTACAGCTATTAACAGGCTAAGTTTTCAGTGAGTGCAAATAATCAGCAATGACTCTTTTTGACTGTTCAGGGAGCACATTAGCACATAAATAGGAAACAAAGACTGGTGCTAAGATTGTTCTGGGAAAAAGTAAAATGATAGTTTAAAGTGCAGAAGCCTAAAGTCAAAACACCCCACTCTCAGCAAAATCTTAAACTGGTGCAGAATGTCATTCATGCTTAACATTTGGTCTTTTTAATGCATTTTGCTTTTTTCTGTGCACAAATGCTATCAAAATCAACACACACAGGTTAAACACTTATACATGCGTGTGGTTTGCATGCCTTTGAAGAAGGCAATCATTAATTACATGGGTCTATCAGCAAGAAAATTATTTTCCTCCTTCCACTGTTTTCGCATGGCTCCTCCCACCATACATTTTTGTCCTATTCCTCACCTTCTTGGCCAAAATAGAAATGTGTGAATTCAGGCTGAGCAGAAGTGCCTACTCAGTGTGTCTGAACTAGTGTAGGAGAAATCTGCTGAAGAGCATGACAGAAAATTTTTTCTTACTTTTAGTCCCTTGTTGCAGTTGCTATAGTGAATAATGAAGGAAATTTGGTTTGCTGTGGAAGGACTGTAAGCAGTTAAAACAGCTGGGCTGCTTCTTTCCCAGGTCCTAACACTGGAGTACTCAGTGCCAAACATCACGAGAAAGTGATGAATCCATATTTGCAGGACTAAAAATGTAGATATAAACTGAGAAATGATAATACTCTTTCTCATCTCTTCTATGACTTGAAGTTGTGATGCTAGGCAGTTTGGAACATTAGCCATCCAGCTGAGATGCTGGATGAAACGTCATTTCTTCCTTAGCTTCTTTCCTGAGTAGTGGGAATCGTGCTAGTTACATCTGTTAATTTTTATGGTTTTGGTGCACTGCCTGAACTGAAAAGGAACTTGTACAAATCTAAGTAATTAATAATTATCCTTTCCTTAAACACCTTATAATTAAAACACCCTTATTTCTATTATCTGGAATAAAGACGAAATGGAGTGGGGATGGGCAGAAGGGGTGCTCCTCTGATGTCATATCTAATGGGAAAATGCAGATAACTCAGAGGCTTTGAGACCTGAAAAGATCGAACAGGTCCAGCTTAGATGTATCTTGATCAGATACAGCACTTCACACATGTATGAAATAAACTGAGGCAAAGTTACTAAACACCCTTGCCAGGACCTGGTGTTTGTCATAGCAACATACTCTGAATTATCCATGATATTGTTAACCAGAATGCAGCACATGAAGAAAAGATCTAACCTAAAACAAGGAATACAGTAAGAGCATGGAGCCATATCTTAAGAACCATTTCTGAAAATGTTGCTTAGGAAATTAAATTATGTAGAGCTCAATTATCTGCATCAATAGGTGTTAAAAATCATCATAACTCCTTCAAAGCTGGTTTTACCATATTTACAGAATGGTGCTGTGGTCTGTATTTTGCTTTACTGAAAAGGTTTACAGACATATATTTTCATTAAAAGTTGCTCCAAGGAGTTTATTTCCAACCTATTAATTGTTTCAGTAGAAAATGTTTCATTTTCAGTCCTGAATGGGGGTCATACCATAATCCTCTCTCTTCAGTATTTTACAGTTTTATCCATCATTGATTCATAAATGTATATTGAAAGAACCAATGTTATCAGATAGGCAAGTTATAGCATAATCTTATTTTCCTGGAAAGAGGTTTGCATATAGATTTGTAGTGTGCTAAAAATGGGTCCACTTTGATAAGAAAAGTTTAAAAAAATGACCAATGAATTTACTGGGAAAATACATATGTCATTTTTCTACTACCAGCTCTTTCTGACACTCAGCTGTTGATGTTCAAGCAGTCCTGTAGTAAAAGTGCCTACAGTGTATGACAGATAGTATGATAATGAAATGGCATACTTTTCTGTTACACTGAAATTTAAATAAGGGTGGAATTTTGCCTCAAAAAGAGGGCAGTGAACTTCTCACAAACACTGTCCTTTGTCCTGAGGCACACAAAATCCCCAAATCCCTAAAATATTTTATCTAAGGATAAGATAATTTTGCACCAGCCCAGGCATGAAAAAGAAAAGTATATCAGATGCAGCTGGAAAAGTCCTGTTGCTTAGGGAGAAGGTAAATTAAAGGTTTCTCTCTTATCTGTATTTCAATTATGATTTTATTTTGGTTTCTGGCAGTGAAGACAGTTGAAGTCTTGGGAAGTCACAGGTGTATGAAAAAAGAATCCTTAATGGTGGAGATGTATATATTTGAACTATTTTGCTTTTCATGTGGGGTATACGTGACATTTAAATAAAAATGTGGATTCTTATGGAGGAGCCTACCTGTTTGAGCTCACTTGAAGATTGCCTTTTTTCCCCCTTTCTTTCTTTATCAATAATGACCTAGTTTAAGAGTGCTACTCTGCCTGGATCATTCTAGATGTCAGTTCTATTGAATTCAGTTGTGCAAGGAGCAGAACCAGTTAATCAGAAAGGGAATGACCTGACTTCCATTGGTGTCCATGATGCATATTTGCATCCAGTTTTCTAGGAATTGGATGACAAAGTGTTAAGATAAATACCTCTTAGCTCTCTGGCACCTGGGTCTGTAGGTAAAGACAAGAGAAGACTTCCACCTTCTCTGTTGGGCTGTTCAATTACAATGTAAGTCTAGTTCTTGCTGAAGGTGTTGCCATTTCATCAGGTGCCTTTGCAGTTGTCACTGTTTTTGCTATCTGCTTTACTAAAGACATCCAAGACTAAGTTCCCCTCTCCACTGGTATCAACAGTGCAAGAATGCTGCTGCTGGGTATGCAAACAGCTAAAGTTTGTCTTCAGTGACAAGGGATTTATTTATGTAAAAAAAACCCTCACAGGTATATGTATGAAGCTGATTTATCGATATATTCTGGTGGCTTAGTAGGTAACAATCATATACTTGGTTTCATGAGCCCCAGTATGCAAGTGAATCTTCTCCAAAATGATCCTAGCCTACTGGGAGGATGGCAAAACATTCTTCCTTTGCCTATATTTCTACCATAAACACCGCAGACGGGTAACTTTTTGTGGCTTTATTATTGTCAGAAGACTCTGAAAGTGGTAGTGGAAGAAGCACTGTCTCCCATGATTTAACCCCACCCAAGCACTGGAATTTACTTCCCTCAGCTGATGAAGAGTTCAAAAGCCCCAAATGCCACTGTCTGGGAAAAGTGATGAAGTCCTTCATATCAGTACAGACAAAAGAGAGGTGAAAGAGATGGAGCTCACAATATGGATCCAGAAAGCCTAAGAAAGACTGTTAAAATCCTTTAGTAGATTTGAGGTAAATAACAGGAATCTGAACTGGGCTGTGATAGCTAAAACTCATATCCATTTGGAGTTTTACTGGAGAAAATTCTGGTCTCTTCTGTTTTCTTCCAGGTAAGAAATGCCCTGAAAATGATCCTGCTGACTGATATTTTATTGCCGTCTGATTTTAGCTGCACCAATGCTATTTTAAAGTAGAGGGTTAACATCACTGTAAAACTACTGAGAAAAAGAGGCTAGAGAAGGTGAGAAAAGGTAAGAGGGAAATGCTACAAATGCAGAAAATTATAATAGTGAAAGAAATATCAAGCTCCAAAATCTTTTCAGTCTCATTCATTTGCATTAAAAAGTTAGGCATGAACATAGCCAAAACTTCAAAAATAGGATGATTCAGTGTGTAAATTTGTTAATGTCTGGATACACACACACATATTTATACTCTCTACTTACAAAAATGCAGAATATTCATATATTTGTGCCTGTGTGTATTGAGCCTGTACATATACAAGGTTTATTTGCTGTCTTCTTGTTAGGGAAAGGAAGCAGAGAAGAATTCTCTGTCTCCTACCATTCCTCTTGGCAATATTTTCTTCTGTCTGTCTCAGATTCACACACAATATTTGCTAAAGAAAGATTTGTACAATTCCATGACTCGTTGCATCCTATATTTCGTTATACTCTGCAAAATATGTATTTCCTCATTGGCATCATGAAAACACATCGGGATTTTCATGTGGCACAGTTGAAATTCATAGTACATTCTCAGAAAGTGTACCAGGCAAATATTTTAGGGTCTGGTGGTGCCCTATGGAGAAAGACCTGCAGAAATCACCAGAATAGAATGATGAATGGATTCTGCATTATATTGCAGTTGAAAAGTCTGAGAAAGCTATCTAATAGATCTTCTACTGCTTAGTGAACAGGACTCGCATTCAGTAATGGCAGCAGAAAGCATTAAAGACAATTGTATATGATGTAGTATTCGGTCAGATTCATCTACAGTGTATAGTCATTTCCAAATGGCATTTTGCTGTTCTTTGTTCTGTAGCAATGTCTAATATTTCTAAACATTTTTAGGCTCTGTGACACCTTAATGGTATACAATAACAGTATGCTTCCCTCTTAGAAAAATGGATACCCTCATTTTTCTAAACATTGTGCCTTTACCTTTAACCGTTTCCATTTAAATGCAAATTTCAATCATGTCCACCTCTCTGTATTACAAGAGGAACCCAGGGAAAAGACTGTACCTTAAATCCTCATTTCTCCATAAAGGGAGCAGTTCCTTCAGGTGTGTCACTCCATGTTATCTATTTTCCTTCTCATTTTATACGTCATCACTGTGGCAAGTTTACCTTGCAGAATTCACAAATAAATAAGAGTCCTATTTGGCTGAAAACTCTGCTCTTTTTATGCACTAAAAGAAAATAGGCATTCGTTGTTATCTTTATTTCTTGTTAAATTTGTCTGACATAACCTAATGACATGGAAATTTCCCATTCACAAGACTATGAACTATTACCAGCATTTACAACTGTTTATACACTTGAAAGTTTATAATTCCCTGAACAACTGCGGACAAATTAAGTAAATTATATCATAGGCATGGATCAATCTGATAATTACTGTTCCGGTTTAAAGGAAATAATTGAATTTCAGGGTTAAGGATAAAACGTGATGCTATGAAACATATGTGATACTAGTGTCAGTTTTCTGATTGTCTGTTCTTCGTATGCAGCTTAGCAACACATTTGAGCAATTCATTAAGGTGTCTGCTTAGAGTCTTCGGAGAGAGAGTTACATTTGAATCTGGCGTGTAAAAAACACTCAGAAAACAGCCAACCAAAACAAAACATCTCCCTCCCCCTTGCCCCTCACGCAAGAAAAAAAACAACAAACCAACAAAAATCCATACACTTTAGCTGATGTTAGTTCCTCTCGATTTACTTTTGACAAGAGAGGGCACTGTACTAACATTCTAAAGAGTGGACATATTTGTATACACTTGTACAGTTGCCTCTGAGACAGAAAATAAACCAGGGATTAACCCCTGAACCAATTACTTTATGATATAGCAACTACTTCAAAAAAAAAAAAAAAAAAAAAGGGGGAGAGAGAGAGAGAGAGAGAGAGAAACAATTTAACTAATTAGTGCAAGTCACAATGTTCTTTATGATAATTACTCGGAGGAAAAGTTGTTGAGTGGGCTCATAGGCCGGAGGATGGATGTCTGCCTTGGAGTGTATTTATTAATTCTCACTTTGAGTCAGCTTTTACTGGCTGTGAAACTTAGCTGACGATACTGGCTACAGTCCTTTAAGAGAATTATACATATTGGAAATGCTGCATAACTATATTGATTCAGCAACAGGTTTTTTTTAACCCTTAATTAAATTCAGCCATGTGCATTTCTAATTCTCCAGTGTATTTCTAGTATTGGAGAGGTTTAAGACCATTTTATGTAGGTCAGAGATATCTTGTGTCTGTCATTTTAAAATTAAGGGTTAAATGTAGCTCTGATATACAACTTGCCTTGCAAATAGCTTACTTTTTAATTGGGGTTATTTGCCTTGCAAATAACTTACTTATTAACTGGGGTGAAAGTGATTCTGAGCACAATTTTTAATGTAGATATTAAGTAGGGGCATTTCAGTTTTGAGGTGGTTGAGGCTGGAGGAAGGAGGCAATTTAAGACTTCAGGTACCTGCACTTTACAAATAATATTCCTTTTTAGTGTCAGAAGTTGAGTACCTGGAACTTCTTGTTATTTTCAGGGAATCTTGTCTATGAGTGTAAAGCTGTATTGTTGGTGGGGGCAGGAAATTTTTCTTCTGCCTTGCTGCCATATGTCTAATGCATTCTTGGTGAGATGTTATTGTTGATAAGGATAAATGTCATCTGACAGAAAGCAGAAGTTAGAGGATGTTATTTATATTTTAAGCTTTAATAAATGCCTTTTTTACTCTTATTTTTTTCTTTTTTTAATTGAAATAGCTACTGTGGGAGATTCATGGAACCCCCTATGGAAACACAAAGGGGGTTTCATAAACATTGACATTTTGGACTTTACTTGAAATATGTGCATAATCCACAAAATATGTTAATGCTAACTCTACTTTCAGATAGCAGAAGACAGACTTTTACCACTAGCTGAGGCGATAGATTTGGTATTAATTTAATTACGCAGGCTTTTGTGCCTTTGACTTTAACTGTTCTCAGTTGACACCAGTGGCTTGTAAGTGATATTTAAGAATGATTGTTCTCTGTTAAAGAAATCTTACTTATGTTTGTTGCCTGTAATTGTGTCTTGGGAAAAAATCCTTGTAGCAGGTTGGGGAGTTCTGTGAATACCTTGATTGCAAGAAATGCTCTGAAAGCTTCAACTCTCTGACTTTTTATTAAAAAAAAAAAAGGACTCAGTTTTTTCCTGCTTTATGATAATGTTTGTTTCTTCCTAATTCATGCAGGCTGGAGCAAATGACTACATGGTACTAATTGATTAGCCGAGACTACTATCTCCAACAAAAGCGACAAAACCTCAGTTGAATATATTTCTGCCATTTATTTTGTTCTTCAGTTTTTGAGCTTGTAGGATACATTAGCTAATGGGGAGTTCCCTGCACTCTATCTTGATCCAGAAACAGACAGGTAAAATTAACAGTCATTGCTTGAAGATTAGCTATCATTAAGTCTAGCTTTGACACATGTGGCTAATTGAACGAATACCAGGTACAGCAGGAAACAAAGAATAATTGGTAATACTTAGAAAAGATTTGTTTTGCCTTAAATCCAGTACAAGTGTGATAGTGCTTTTATAAACTTAAGGAAGTTAAGTAATCTTTACACACTGATTACTGTTAAAAACTATATATCCCCTATGCTAATTCTTTGACAAATGTGGTGTGAGGGTTTTTTTTAAGTGAGAACTGTTAGACCTTGCTGTGACCAAAATTATAAACCCTTTTTTTTTAGCCTGCTGCAAAAGCTTGTTTCTTGGATATTTTTCATTTAATTTTGCATTTTGGCTTTCCTTGTTTTACTTATAGGTACGCAACTGCAGATATGGATGAGTGTTTCAATAACTTGTGTTTTCACATAGGCCGCTGTAAAACCAGGATGGAGTCATGAAGACCTGAGCTATTGTAAAACTGAACCAGAAAAGGAAAAGGATTATAGCTCCAAACTCTGTTTATGTCTCATCCATGTTTTCATATCTCCAACAGTCATTACAAAGGCGTGTATAATACCTGAATCCATTTTACTAAAGTGAAAGGCACTCACATTGACTTCCAGGACTTTGTGCAAATTACACAAACAAAAGGGGTTATTTCACCACTGTAAAATCCAAAGAAAGATATACCATCCAAACTGAAATTTGGTCTGATATTTGTTATTTGCACAACCTTCAGGAAAGTGTATTTAAGTGAGTAATGCACAATTTAAAAAAGATCCTAATTGAGAACAAATAAAAAAATTCAGAAAATATTTGGACACCTAATAAAATACAGTGCAGACAAACTCATCAGGATTAATCACTGGATTTTATGAAATAAGACCATTTTCTTCAGACAAATACATAGGGATTAATTCTCTTCTTCTGCTTACCCTTATGTATGGGGGTAACACTAACAATGCTTGGATGTATGCATATGTGTGTGTGGGGGGTGTGTTAATGTCTATGTAAGCAATCTCTCTATCACATGTTTATACAGAGAGCACATACACAGTTCTAGCACACACACTCCAAAACAAAACAAAAAAAACCAACCAACCAACCATTAAAAAAAAAAAAACAAAAAACCTGTTCAAGCCCTAGGCTTTAAAGTCACCAGCACTACGGTATGTGGTAGGCTGGCAGGCTGATTTTTATAATAAATGATGTTTAAAAGGCCTTGGGTTTCTTCCATAAACAATACATAACTTTTCTGATCCACATATAAGGAGGCAAGTATGTAAACTAGTCAGTTAGAATCTAATCATCTCTCTACAGTTATTTTCTTGCTTCCTATTTTCAACTGATGTCTAAAAGTGTGTCAGAGTTAATAGTTAGCTATGAACATGCTATAATGTTGTTGAGCTTTGGTTTTCTGCTTGCTCTAATGAGTAAAAGGAAGCAAACATATTACAGGGGTGAAAGGTGAGCACCCAGGTGAGCAGCTAAACTGCCAGAGGCCATGGGGGGGGTAGTGAGTTTATTCCAAGAAAGATACTGTGTGACATAGAGTTTGTGATACACAGTACAGTATGTCACGCACAAGAGGCTATCACAACTTCTTTTGATGTCTCATACATCTCAAACAGAATTTGTCTTTTCAAAATTAACCCGTTTTAAGATCATAAATTGTGCCAACCATATATCTGCATGGGAAATCACATCTTAAAGTTAAATCCTGAAGTGTGATCCATCTGTTTTCACTGTCAGGCTCAGCCCCAGGTACTTCTAAGAAGTTACTGTTGTTGCTGCTTTTTAATAGGATAGGACAGTAATGCACAGCCCTCCACATGTGCCCTGATTTTGTCTTGAGATTGATACACTTGACCTCAGGTTGATGTTGAAAACCTGTCTGAGGCCAAACAGAATTACAGTGCCCCTCATGAAGAGGAGAAAGAACTTCTAAAGTTGAAGTGCTGGAAATTGTTCAGTAATCAGTGGATAGCTACAGTATGAACTTTAGTAGCCTAGAGAGAGCTGAGGGGGGAAAGAGGAAGCTTTTTTAACTTATAATGTAACACAGTACTTGTTCTTGTCTCCTGAAGTCTGGTTATTGAAAGATGAATCATGTGACGAGGAGGCCTGTGTTACGTTGTATCAGAAATATAAAGAGAGATCATTTTCTTTCTCCAAAAGATTGGTAATTATTAACTCAGTAAAAAGCAGGGCTTTTTACCCTCACCTATGGGTAGGAGTGAGAAGATAATCCACTGTCAGAACATTTCTAATTTTAACTAGTGTGGGTATTTCTCAGATAAGTGAAGAAAGGCAGTGAAACTGTGCATTGATACAACCCAGACAATGAGCCTCTGGACCTACTGTAAGTGCTGATAATACAGACCCAATGCCATTCAATGCCTAAGCCATTTCAAACAACGATATTTAATGAGATTTGAGTCTACACTGCCCTGAGCAGAACCCTAATGTAACACGAGGCACTGAACTGCTCTCACGTCCCATTCACATTATACAAAGCAACGTGAGGGTCGCTCCAGATGACAAGTTGGCACTACTATTTTCTATTCCTTAGAAATACCAGGTGACATGCTGAGAGGCAACCAGCTTTACCTTTTGGAAATCAGAACGTTTGATTTCATGCTGGCTGCAGTGGACTTCTAGGAATAGCTCTGTAAACCACCCCAGTAAAGCTGATTTTAATTGGAAATGTGCACAGAACAAATAAAAGGGGAAATACTTCACACTGGAATATTTCTGATAACTGCAACTTTAAGAAGAAAGTTGACAGGAAGAGCTGCTTTCATCATTAGAGAAGTGCATGATACAAGCTGCCCTGCCTTAATCACAGCTGTCATGAGAAAAGGAAATAGATTTTTAGAGTCCAGATAGGATTTCTCCTTGGAAAAGTCAGGAATGATTGATGTAAGACACAAGTAAAAAGCTTCTCACTAAACGTGTGTTTGTCTACACTTTTGAGTCCTGCCTCCCCCCACCCGATATGGTGTTGTCATGATTTTAACAAGTCACAGGAAGAGTTAAGTCTGTGCTTTCTGAATAAATTAGTAGAGTCACAAAATGACACTTCCTTGACCTTTGCAAAAGGTGGAGAGTATAACGGTAAGACATACAGGGCTGTTAAACAATGTTGGGGTTTTTTTAACCACTCTGACAAAAGGTGCAAGCTCTTTAAAACAGTTTCCTAATGCACTTCAGCAAGAGAGCTAACTGACTGTCATAAGATGACATGCGTAACACAGAGATCTTGCTACACATTTTGATGCAAAGGAACACCCTGTTAGTTGAAAATCATTGCTAACTGGATTCAGATGTTAGAGATGAAGTACATGGAGCACTGTACATTTGGTAAAGCTTAAAGACGCTTAAAAAAATATCATAAATCTTTAGCTGTGGCCTTTTATCAGCTCTTAATTTGTCATGGTATTTTAATTACTTTCAGTGTAAAAATCTTAATCCATATGTTAGGGGAAACCATGCTTCTTTCTTGCTCCTCTTAAAACATAGTTTTAAAAAATTAGCAGCCCTGTGTGCACATGGATGTTTTAAAAGCTTGCAATGCACCATTTCTAAGTTCCCTTAGCTCCATGTTATGCACACATTCAGATAGTTGTACCCATGCTGACTCTGGAAGTTAAAAATTCAAATCTTAAAACTGACACAAATTTGTTTGGACGGCTCCAGCTTGGGTGGAACTTGATTTTCAGAGGGCTTGTGCTCAACAGCGCCGTAAGAAGTTGCATTTTAATTGTTTTGAGAGCGGTATCAAAAAAGTATAGTGTTTGTGGCTCTTGAGAATAAAGAGCCTTTATGTGGGTAGAGGTTGCTTTTTTTTTTTTTTTTTTTTGTGGTTGTTGCCCTTTTTATCACCTTATTTTCAGGACTTACATGTGTGACTGCTGAGACATACACAAAATATGATCAAATTGGTACATGAGGCTAAGGGAAGCAATAAGGTATTCTCAGTACTGCATGACTGCAGTTAAGTCATTTTGAAATCAATAATCCCCTCGCAATTCACTGTGCCACTTGACTGGACATACAGATGCAGATGCCCTTGTAAATGAGTTTACATCACACTGTGCTTGTAGCCATATAATCTTTCTTCCTTTCTCAAGTCAGTCCCATTTTTCCTTGCTTGCGTTATGCATATGAAACTCAAATTAAGATTGCATGTAAAGTTGACTAGCTATTCCAGGTTATTTATTGGAAATGAAACTATATAAGCATACAATATATGGTTTTCTTAAAATTGATTTACCTAACTCTTTCCACAGTCCCAGGCAAATACAATTACTATACAGCAGCGAATTGCATTGCAAGGGAAAAGAAATAGAACAAAAAGAACATATCAATAGAGAATTTTCAGCTAGTTTATGGGGGATCTCAATCTGATAATAAAGAGGATAATTCATTAAATAGAAAAACTAGGTGCAAGACACTAAATTTAAAATTCTCATCGGTTACAATAATCTAAGGTTTTAGGATGAAGACCATGCTTATTTTGAATGTGATCTCAACATTGTTTGGATATGAGCTTAGACTGAAGTATGGGAGGTGGGTAATCTCTGGAGAATGCCTTGGGTGGTTTTTATTATCACCTTGCATTGTTCCAGCCATGCCCTTTCCTCCACCTACCTCTACCCCACCTGCCCAGGTGGTGACAACAGGGCACTTTATATCAGCCAGAAAGAAATCTGTAATGTCTTAGATTCATCAGTCCCAGAGTCATAGGCTGCAAGGGAAGCAAATCTATGGAGAGGCTAAGGTTCTGCTGTGCTATAGCAGCTTGGCCCTGAGCTATGTTCACCCTTTGGCCTGGGAAGTAAAAGTATGAAACATGAATATAAAGAATGGCATAATTTAGCAAGCTTCCTAAGCTGTTCTATAAGGCCATGATATCACCATTATCATCATCATTAGAGTGCAATATAATGACATGAAGGATTCAGGATACTGACAAAACAGACATGATCTAGCTTGGCCCAGAAGTCTCTATGACTGGTTTTGTCTACCATAAGCTGCAGTTTTTAAGTTCTTTCCTTTTACAAGGAAATGCAGCTAAAGTAGATGGACTATAGCATGAAAGATTTATCTCCGAGACCTTGGGTTCTTGCACTGAAGTCTGAGAACTTGCTTTTTGCTGAGAGCTTTTAGGAAATGGCATACAGAGTCAGGGATGTGAAATGGTCTTTTCCAACAGCCAGTGAAGGCTGCTATTAGAGGAGAAAGCGCAACCCAGTAAAATGCCTTCCTTAGTCTCAATACAGACTGGTTTCTATTCTGAATCATGCCCTACTTTTCGCATATTACTTTTATGTGTATATACACATATGTATGTGTGCATACATGTCTTTAAAATGTATACGCACACACACACGGAAGAATAACTCTTGTGTTTGCTCACCCTGAAAATGTCTACTTTTTTTTTCATCTTGCCGAGCCCATGGGCTACAGTGACCTTGTGGTAATCAATTGCTCAGGCAATGAGTATGTTGTGTTCACAGCCTATCATTTTTGCTGAATGTTCCCCTTCTTTATCAATGTTAGGAATTATATCCTTATTGTAAGACCTGGACAATCTTCATATGATACTCATGGGAACCAAGCTGTAGAGAGGTCAGATAACCAGCAGTATTGAAAAAGAGATAGGAAAAATGAATATGACTCATCATAGTTGCTAACCTTCTCTAAGCAGGATAAAACTTGGGTCCATCTATGCCAAAACTGCAGAAACACTGAGTTTCCACATTTACTTTAGGTAGCACAACATAACTGTTCTGCTTCAAGGAGACAGAAAGAACAGACTACAAAAGGGCTCTGCATTTGCTTGTGTGAATGACCCAAAATGCGGCAGTGGGCATTCTCAGCCAAAGAAGCATGTGTTTTATTGTTAAATACTGTTTTCTCTTTTCTGTAGAAACAATAGACTCTTATTATTCTAAGTTGGCATGACAGTGTGTGAAAAATCAGATGCTGCTTCATGCAGACTGAGAAAGTCACACACGTTTTCACTGTCTAAATCTTTCATAAGAACTCCAGTCTAGAGAGGATCTACCAAACATCTTGTTTTCTTTTGCCTTAAAAATGCTTTTTTCCTTTCATTATTTATTTGATCAAAGACAAATGGAATGAGATCTACTGTTTTTCCCAACCTGCAAAGATTTACATGCTCACCTCATAGTCTACCACTAAATCACCCACTGCTGAGCAGGGATATCTTCATGTTGCTTAGAAAAAACATCCCTAGTCATCACCTAAAATCCTATTATTCAGTCCTAAAGCTTGAACAATTATATTTTTAGCTGACATACACTGATAAAAAAAAATATTGGCTCTCCTGTAACTTGTTCTAGATAGCTGTTATGGCCAATCTAAGATTTGTGTTAAGTCTGGTTGCATGGCCACTGCTGAGTGGCACAGTGAGAGAAATCCCACATTCCATGGAAAATTTGAAAGAAAGAACAAAGAAGAACCAGAACTCCTCCATTCCAATAAGAAAAAAATGAAGCAGACCTAGGGAGAAAAATACAATTTCCCGCCTGTATTTCAACATTCTGGAATTTGATTCTTCCTCTCTCAATCATTTGCCCAGAAATGTGCCAAAATTCTTTTACCTGCATGAATGTGCACATACATCGTTCTCTCTTCTAATCAGAATTAACAAAAGAGACCTGAAGAAATTTCTAGCCAAAATATTTTCAAATTACTCTTGTTTCAATGAAATTACTTTGATCTGACAATACAATGGTTTTTTGGATGCAAGTATTTTCTGTTAACATGTCCCTATCAACTCCAGTAAAAGATATAATGATGAGAAACTCAAAGTGAAGCAGAAAATTTAAATAGTATCATCATCAGTGTCCTCTTAGACAAAACATATCCTAGCTGTCACATACCTGAAACTTTCAGCTAGTGTTTTAGTACTGAAATACTACAAAGCAATGATTTTTTTTACTTTGTTTCTGCTGCCTACTAAAGATGTACATGACAGTGGTTTATTTTACTCTTCAGGGAGTTTAAAATCTATGTATATATCTCTGCTGGTGCATATGTGTCTGTATATACGACTGCAATGTACAGATCTGCTTGACTTTATGAACTAGATGCCAGACCACATCTGAAGAACTGCTGAGCTTGCATAGTGTAGTACCACACTCCTCCTTTCATTCTCTCTCAGCCTCTCTCTTAGTGCTGATAGTTCTGGCCCTTCGATATTTTTAACCATTTCATGGGTAGAAGTTCAGAGAACAAAACAGATTTTCTTTATGTGTCAGTAGCGTATGCTCTGTGACTGGGATTTACTTACTGGACTCCGAAGCAGAGCTATGTACCTGTCTTGACTGAGTTATATAAGTTACATCATGCAGTCAATGTTTCAGAAATATTCAGATCGAGACTCAAGTCTGCAAAAATTCTCAGCCTTGGGAATAGAGAAGTTTGGAAAATCTGGTTACAGACAAAGCCAAAGCAGAAGTTTTTGGATGTTTAGCATGCTTGAGAAAACTTATCCTTTTATAAGCGCTTAAATGAGTTCCTGTAAAATATGGTCTTAACTCTATGTGTTGAGAAATTTTAATTATGACCCTACACTACACTTTGCCTACATCTCAGACACTTTTGTGCTGTCACTGGTGTTTCTATCAGTTAGTTGGTGTTAGAATTTAGTTACCATGATTTAAATCAGGATGCTTTTATTTTTGAGGTATTTTTCCTGATATCTCACATAGGGAGTAAAAGTCGTGGTTTTTCCAGATTTGCACGGTACTTACAGTCAGTCTCTACCCTACTGGTCTGAGAGCATTCTGATTTTCTGAGCATGTTATCTGGCAACCCTCGTTGGTGTCTTTGCGTGAAGCTGAGAGAAGAATGTGCTTGTTCAAAGGAAGACTTTGGCTCTGTGAGAAGCAGGCTGTGTGCTAAAGATTTGTTACTCTGTAACAAAGGGGGGCCACTGATTTGCAGACATAGCTCACACTGATGTCAACAAAAGCCGCACATAGAGTTCAAGTGTGCAATGAGGCCCTTTGCCTCTATCTCAGGACTTGCCTTATTTCAACACACAACTTTGAGCTGAATGAGATTTGGATGGATTTTTAAAGATGTTGGCTACAGATCCATGCTGATGAGAGGTGAGAAAATCCTTGCAGTTCCACGGACAAGTCGAAAACCTGCCTGAGCAAACTGCCAGTTCAACTGTTTGTAAAGTGGCCACAGACCAGGGAATTGCTGTGCACAACTGAGTGTCAGATACTCGCCTGGCATGTTTTGGCATCAGTTCCTTTGCTTCAGCAGAGGCATGCTGATTTTCATCTGCTGCAGATCTGCTTTTAAAGTGCACATATAACTATTTTGAAGCCCCATCCTCAAAATTCAGGGTTTGGGTTTTCGTTTTGGTGTTCTTTCTGTTTGTTTGTTTGTTTGTTTCTGTTTTGTTTTTGTTTTTGTTTTTTTTTTTGCAGAGGGAGTCATCTGTTTTCTCTGAGGTAACAGTTTAATTTCACTGGACTGTTCCTGTATTGTTTTACTTTTTCTTGAAGAATATATACACAGTGAAAATGGTAGGGATAGGGCAAAGAACATTATGTTAAATTGTAATTTCAGAAAAAAAGTACCACAATTCTGCACTGGGTAGTACAGTACAAATAAAATTTCATTAAAATAGATGCTTTTGAAACTAAAAAAACCTATGGTCTTTCCTGCCCTTATATGTGTTCCCTATAGTCTTTTTATACTTAGTGCGTTGAAGACTGGCAAATAGTTATCACAGAGTTGTATTGCTGTTAATTCAAATACAGAAAACTTGAAATGTCCTCAAGAAGGCACGCATGGCAGAGAGAGGGGGGAAAAGGGTAAGTCAGAGCGCAACCAGCTCTTGAGACCCTTAGACACCAGAGTAAAAATTACCTTAAGCCAAAAACAATGCAAGTGTGTGTATGCTTCTACAGTAATGACCTAGATAGGCAGGAATAAGCAAGCTGTGCAGTAGAGGACACTCATTTGACCAGTGATGCTGAAGCACTGCAGGTGGAAAGCTAGAATTTTTTTGTTGCATTTGGTTGTTTTTATCTTGATCATCCTGGAACAAAGCAGAAAAAGTACATGAATCCTAGTCTCACAGAGCTCTTTGAGGGATTTCTGAAGTTGAAGTTTCATACAAAACTCCATTTTCACCAGATATGGGTAGTCATGACCTGGTAATGTTAGATGAGATGACCAGATCTAAAGAGACATTTATCTGTCAACTCACATTCAGAGAAGATTCCTCCATAACTGCTCTGACTATATCCAGTGTGGGCACCATGCATGTGGCAGGGCTACTCCACCTAAGTTCAGGGCTGAAGACAGCACAGCCTTTTCACAACAGGGCTGTGGAGACTGCTGTTGCCTCCCTCCTGTCAGTTACTCCTAGAGATACCCTCAGGTTGATTGTCTAAAATATGCAGTATACTTCTAAGAAAATTTAGGTGTGTGGCTTGTAGCATCTGGAAAGTTGAATATTCTTGCCTGTCAATCCAGCACTGCTCACAAACACTGTATTCTCACTCAGGATTGTTAAAGACCAGATCGGTCACCATAATTGAAAACAGTGTCTTAGGCATTCAGGCTGAGCTGAGGGTCTGTTTTCCATGTTAATCACTGCTAAATTAGTTGTGTTGTTACTGAGTGGGAAATTAAGGTTTTGAAAGTCTCCAGCATTAAGTTACTAGTCACTGTCCTGCGCTGTCATTTTGGTTATGCAATTAAACAGTCTCATGAGAGAGTTTTAAAAGAAACTAGAGTGGCATTTAACCAAAACATTTCATACCAATTCTTTTTTATAAGAAGCTAAAGAAAACATAAATTTTGGTAAAATATTAGATCAGTTTTTCAGACTGTACTACAGTACAGGGAATGAGATAATCTGTGTGGCTAGTATGTCCACCTACATTAAAACTGAGCTTGTTTGAGATGTACAGTGGAGCCTGAAATGAGCACCTATTGGCCTCGTAACTCCCAATCTGTATATTTTCAGGATTAATTCTGCTGTGAGCAATTCCATTCCATCTTTAATTTTCCCTGGCGGTTGCAAAACAGGAGGATCATTCACCTTCTTGACATAAACTGTTATGTTTTTGTGTGTTCTTCAATAGCTGCCATATTAACAGAAATGGATGCATTCTAGCAGGAGGTAGAATCATTCAGCCATGTATGTGTGTTCCTTTTTCTCATACATTATACTACATTCTAATTTTAAGTGATTGCCATTAATTTACTAAGAAATTATTTTTCTTATTTCTGACTGAGAGCAGAGATGCCATTTCATAAGTACTGAAACCAGTCAGGCATCCTGAATATTTCTGTGACATATTTTTGTGTATTTCTAAGTTGCTTTATCAGTCATTAAAGCTCAGCTTGCAGTACTTAACAATCTTGGCCTTGATCCTATAAGCATGCATACGCCTTGCTTTATGCATATAAAGCATTCCCATTGAAATCAATATTCATCCACATTACATTAAGTACATGCATAAGTGTTTGCAGGATTGAGGCTGCCTTTTTTTTTTTTTTTTCTGTATTCATACAATTTTCTGTCTGGTGTCTGTTGTTGTCTTTTGGGTAAATGATTCGTAGACTGAATAGGGCTCTTCAGATCTCATTCCTCGCCGAATGATACAATTCCTCATATAGAAGCAGGACCCACTCAAGGCTTTTCCATTCTGGAGGCAACATTCACTTACACTTCTCCAGGGCTTCCCCCAAGACCAAAATTGAACTCTGTGATAATGGCACAGGCTATTCAAGGAGTTCATGCAGGTGTTGAGGGAGGCCAATAAGGGTGAGGTGGATGAGCAATCAAAAGGGCCAGGGTAGGTTTTGGAGAGCAGTGTGTATGTATACGAGTGGTCCATGTGGTCTCAGTAGAGCTCTACATTGCAGAGTGAGGCATAAGAAAGCCATGCAGATTTTGGGGGAGGAAGAGAATACTGCTGTATTCCCTTGGTGGCTGTATATCTTGTCTGATCCTAAGCTGGCTGTGCATCATCTATTTGCACAACCCGCTGAAAAAAGCTTCAAGGAGGCTTCTTCCTGTATGTGTGCAATCAGTCCCTTTCATGGCTCTCTGTTCGACTTTTCTGAGGGAAAGGAAGGATTACTGAGAGACTGAATCTTGGAAAGTTTCGATACAAGGGATCTATTCTAATTATTAGACCCTTCCAGAACAAATATCTTCTTATTAATATTTTGTGTTGGGATCATGATGGTTGACTTAAAAGTTTGATGGATATTAGATCTTGTTTGTCAGGCCATTTAATCTGTTATTTTTCAGGGGCTTTGATTTTTTAAGAAACATTTTTATGTTAATTCATACAAATTATGGAAATTCTTCATTTTGATAAAAAAAACTTTAAAAAAAATCAAATTTGTTTTCTGTGATTTCTGCTGTCTGTGTTTCCATCTACCACAATGAAAAAGGGACCAATAATTTTTACTGCTGTTTACAGACAATTTATATCTTAAATTTTTATGTGCCAACATTGGATTCCTCAGCTTACAATTGTGGTAAGACAGTTTTGTCTCTTATTTAACTTTTTGTAGCTGCACTTAAAAGTAAAAAGTGGAAACATTTTTTTGTTTATGGTGTTAAAATTATGTTCACAAACCTGAAATACTATAGTTTACTTCTACCTGTAAATGTTTCTGTAAATCCAGAGTTGTGTTATTTTATGGTTGTTCAGCAACCAGGGACTTTGATAATCATTCATTATTTCCCACTATTTTTTTTTTTTAATAGTATAGGAATCTTTAGTTAAAGACTAAGTTTGAATCTGGTTCTCCATTTTATTCAGAACGTGAATACAGGTATTATTTATCAGTTATGCCCTACTTCAGCTGTAAACATTTCAGTATTTTGGGATTTAAAAACTGAGGAACGGTGCCTGGAAAGCATGTGCTTTTTCCACCTGTGCCAGGTTTTCTAAAAGAAAGAAATTACATCTCTCTAAAAACTTTGTTTCTCTTAAATCCTAAGCATATACGGCTACAAGAAGGCTACTATTTTAGACATGAAGGCATTGATTATATTTGACATATTTTTCTCTTCTATAATAACATTTCTCATAATAAAATATAAAAAACAGGACATGAATTAACATGACACACCACAGAATATCAGTGGGTACAAACTCAGATTTAAAATTCCAAGCCTTTGGGGGCTATGGTAGTTTTTTTCACCATTAAGTAGTTTCCAGTTTTAATCGCCATTTGTTCTTAGGCAAAACCACAATAGAAGCATACAATGCACTACAGCCCACAGTGGCAGAGGGGTTCCAGCAGCATAACTGCACTCTCCTCCTCAAGAGGGCAGAGGATATTGCAGGCCCTCCTCTATCCTCTGAACTACTGCCATGAGCATCTTGCCTTTCCAGAGATTCCCAACAATAGGGTTTGGGGGAGCAGGAATTTCTATTGGTTGAAAGTGGAATTTGGCTTCAATTAAAAAAAAAAAAAAAAGAAGAGAGACATAAGGGGGATTTTGGGTTTATGAATTATACACTCTTTAATTTACAGGCTTGTATAATACTTATGACCACTAAATGCCTGGATTTAGCTCCAGCTCCAGGAATCTCTCTTTTCCACTCTCATGTAACCACCAGTGCTATTTCAGTTCAAGTGCAAATGTATAGTGTTGGGGCTTTTTTCAGTCTTCCTTGTGGGGGTGAAAAAAGAAGGGGGAATGTGGTGAGAAAGTATTCATTTCTCCTGTATAGTGGCCTCCAAATGCATTATAAACTTTTATTGCCTTGGAAAGTGTCACAAAGTCAGACTGATCTGAATTTGCAAAAGAGAGATAAGAACTTCTAAGAGGAAGCTGTGATGGTCAGAGGATTCCATACAGTCACAAGCAGCCTTCTCTCTGGCCTCAAGAAACCTGTTTTTCAGTGTAAATAACTGAATGAAAGCAGATTTCTTGGAAGACTGTTGTAATTTAATGCATGTAAACAAAAGCTTTTATACAGCCTTAGTCACACTGGGATTTCTGAAAGAATTGCTTCAAACAAATATCAGTTTTCAATTGAGAGGCACCCAAGAGGGTGGATGGTGTGGTCTTTTTTTCTTTTTCTTTTTTTTTTTTTTAATATATATATTTTCTTTCTCTTTTGCCCCCTGAAGTGGAAAATATTGCAAAGTTCACAGAACTTTCGTTTAATATTCCTACCAGACTTTCTAACACTAAAACTTCCTAGGAGTGTATCACAGAATTAGTTGAAGTTGGAAAGAACCTCTAGAGATATCTACTCCAACCCCTGCTCTGAGCAGGGTCAACCAGAGTAGGTTTCGCAGGGCTGTTGTCCAGTCAGGTTTTGAGTGTTTCCAAGGATGGAGATTCCCCAGCATTCATTGGAAACCTGTTCCCGTGTTCAACCATCCTCACAGTTAAGAATATCTTTCTTATGATTAATTGGATTTTCTGTATTTCAGTTTGTGTCCACTGACACCCATCCTTTCACACACCACTAAGAGTCTGGCTACACACTCTATATCAGGTATTTATACAAGCTCATAAGATTGTCCAAGCATTTTCTTCTAGAGGACAAACAGTCCTAGCATTCTGGGTTTTTTTTTTCAGTCCTAGCACTCCGTTTTCTTCCAGGCCCTTAATAAACAGTTCATCCGTTCAGTGAACTCGCTCCAATAAGTCCATGTCCCATACATGAGGGAGCCCAGAACTGGACCCAGCACTCCAGATGACTCTCATATGCTGAGTATCCTCTCTCAGCCTGACATCAACACTTTTCCCACTGCAGCCCAGGAGGATGCATTAGTAGATGTTGAACTGTACTGGCCCCAGTATTGAGACCTGGGGTACACCACTAGTGACTTACCTCCAGCTGACTTAATGCTGCTGATCACAAACCTTCAAGTCCAGCAGTTGAGACTGTTTTCAGTCAACCTCACTGCCTAACCCATACTCTTGTAAACAACCTTTAAGATCATGGAGTCCAGATGTTAACCTAACAGTGCCAAGTCTGCCAGTAAACCATGTCGCCAAGTGCTTCCACCTATTAGTACGTTTCTTTCTTATATCTGAAGATTGTTTTTTGGAGCTACCTGTTCATCCAGCCCCCTGTCACCTTCTATGTATAGGCATAGACCACTCCTCAACTTGGAGGAGGTGATCCTTGAAAAGCAACCAGCTCTACTTGACTTTTTTCCCTCTAGGACTGTGAGGATTTTTCAAAATAGGTCTCTGATCAAGCCACAGTCTGTTCTCCTGAGGTCCAGGGCTGTGATACTGCTTTTCCTTGTTCTATTCTCTCAGGATTCAGAAGTCCATGATCTCATGGCCAGTGCAGCCTCCAGCTTTCACAACCCAATCTATTCAGATTTGAAAAAAAGCCAAACCAATTCAAACAAACCCATACCAAACCACAATAGCAACAATAACAAAACCAAAACCCCCAAACAAACAAAAAAGAAAATCCTCTGAATTAGGTATGTTTACTTGATTCAGAGTAGAACATAATAAATTAAGAAGTTAAATCACTGGCTTCTTATAAGAAAACATGTTTTAAAAATAAAAAACCCTGTAAGCTTAAGCATCTTATATTTCAGGAACACATGTACAATACTGCCCATTCTCTGCTCAGATCTCCAAATACTGCCTCAGTTAACAGTAATATAACACTGGTTATTTCGTTTGATATAGTGACTTAGCCTGGGGCTATAATGATGACAGTTTCTTTGCCCATTATGGCTCAGAAATTTAAAGAAAATAAACCAGCTATAACTACTTCACATGCCATATTCCCAGTACTTCTTCCTCACCTAATTCTCTGAAAAAATCTAACCTAAAAGGGCAAAGTTCTTTGAAAGTTACCATGATTATAATATAATAACAGTATAGAATGCTAACATGTTGCATAGTGAGATGGAAGGGATATGTTTCCATAGGCAGCCAAATTCCTGTTTTGAAAGTGAATAGTCCTGTATTAGTTATGTGAGAGCTGAATTGCTTTTATTGGATGTACTAACAAAAATAATTAATCAGGAAGTTCTGAAAACAAAGAAGGTAACTGGGAATAAAGTTTGTTCACTGGATGTTAGCTAAAAAAATATATATTTATTTATATAAATATTTGTCTATCCCTGTTCTCTCAGTGAAGACAAAGATTTTGATGGGCATGGATGGGTGCTGGATCACACTTAAGAGGAATTTCATATTCTCAAGCCTGACTTCAACACACTGATGACAGTTCCTAATTACTGTTGACCTCACTGTGCAAGTGTCATATACTCAGAGACTGTTTGCCCTTTATTTATGTATCCTGAAGCGAAGAAGTCTGAGAAAAATCCTAAGGAAACAAGTTTAAGGGAACAGAAACAAATGGCATAATATCCACCTTCTTACTCAAAAGTCTCAACCCATGTCATACCAAGAAATGAAGGATGTGTCTTAGAAAAGAGCATGTCTATATTACTAGAGAAAAATGTGTGTGTCTAGTGTTTCATAATGTGGTTTGCTCCTAGTTTTCTTAAATTAGTTTTCAGTGAAGGACGTGGATATTAAAATTAAATACACTTTTTTGAAAGCTTCAGATTTTAATTTTTTTAACTGAGAAAAAAAAACAAACCTCTTTTTTTTTAAAAAAAAAAAAAAGGTTTAGATCAAAACATAATGTGGTTTGATTTCATGGTGGCAAGCTAATATTTTCTAAAGTGTGGGAAATAATTTTCCAGGAACTTCCTATTAAGGTATTGATAAGCATGCACCATTGCACCGAGGCTGCTGCATGAGCTGAAGGAACTGCTGAGTAGTCAATGAGATAATCTGCATCTAAATAACAGATACATGGTTTCTGATATGACACTAAAAGTAGATTTAAAAAACACAAATCAAAATGGTGGTGGGTAAATGTATGGGAATCAAATGATGATTTGATCTCCCTAAAATTTATGCATCACAGCAAAACAAAATAACTTGGAAACAGAATGGAAGTAATTTACATTTTCATTGTATTCAGTTTTTAACTCTTTAAAGTAATAAACTCAGCGTTTAAATGTGAAGAATATTTTTTACAGCAGAGTAAAAGGTTAAGGAATTCAGTGCCTTGTAAGCTTGTTCCTGGGGGGGGGCGGGGGGGGAGGGGGAAGGGGTTTGAAAGCAGTAAATGGTAAAACATGAAAGCTTTTCTCTTCTTCATCTCCCTCCACGTTTTAAACCACTTTCACATGGTGAGATTTTCAGCTCTATGTGTGAAGCCCAGGTGACACCACTATTCTTGATCACCAAACCATGAAATGTGCTATGTCCAGCTATTGGTGTGTGGTTTGTTACTGGTTCAGGAAATGACATAATGAATAATGCCATTATCTTAACTTCAGTAGTGGATACCACTGATAAGGTATAAGATTTCAAACCACAGTGACAAGAAACTTATGTGTAAGTCCTTCAAGTTCTAGTTCTAGAATAATTTCTGCAATATATACACTATTGACAGCTTTCTGTGTGACAGACTATATGAATTGGATAGGATCCATTTAATTCTTTAAACCAGCATTTAGCTGGGCCTGGAATAGAGTTGAGTCCTTGGCCTTCAGGAAAGCATAGATGGCCTTCTTCACTAATGAATGCAGCCTTGTAGCCAGACTACAGGCTTTTACACTCAGACTCTCTCAGGGAGAGTACATGTCCTCACATCCAGCTTGACCTTTACGAACAAAAAGATTATCAGCTCTCCCTTCCCCAACCCACACCCTTCAAAAGCATTGCGAAGTCTCTTCAGAAGGGTAATTTGGTAGGAATGCTCTAAGTACAAACCCTCTGCATCCTTCCCTATTGAAGTTATGTAAAGGTTCATAAGGTCACTGAAAAGTAAGGAAGAAGAAGCATGACTCCACTGGTGGAAGATGGGAACACATGCCTAGGATAGAGGCAAAACCTTCCGTAAGTCTTGCATCTTCTATGGAAACCAGGCAAGAAACCGCAGCTCAGAATAAAATGCAATGAAGACATTACATAATAGTCACAAACTTAATCTTTTTTGAGACGTGAACATTCACGATTGAGACACAGATAGGTTTAACAACAGAGACGAGGATGCCTGCAAAGTTAAGCCATTGGTAAATACAAGGCCCATGATATCACCATCTTGGTCACTATGCATATTAGAGAAATAAATAGAAATAGGTGAATACTAGGATGAGTTCACTGTTTGGAAGGGAATACTGCTTAGGCATGTTGTTTGACAGGTGGAAGAGTTCAGTAATACAGTTTGGCCCTCATATTATAAAGAACTCTTGATATTTACAGGAGACAAAGTCCTGATGAAAGGGTGTTCCTGCTCCGGCAGGGGGATTGGACTAGATGATCTTTTGAGGTCCCTTCCAATCTCTAACATACTGTGATACTGTGATACTGTGTGACATTTGTTTGCATGTTCTGTGCATGGCAGCGAGTGATTCAGGTTATAGGAAGGACATATGGATAGGAAGGATATGGGCTTAGATTCAAAGAAGGAAAATAGATTAAGTGGTTGGCCCTTTATAGTGATGAATTTTCTTAACCCCTCTTGAGTTATGGAAAACAGAAATAGTCTCTGCATATCTCCCTAATTTAGCCATAAGGGACAAGGGCAAATCTCACAGCAAACTGCCAGAAAAGTAAAAACAAAACAAAAAAAACAAGCCAAAAACCAAAAACCCCAAACCAAACCAAAAACCAAAACCCAAACCCAAAAAAACCCCCAAAACAAGACAAAACCAAAACAAACAAAAAAACACAACACACAAACCCAAGAAAACCCCACAAAAAAAAAAAACCCTTCTTTGAGACAGTCACTAATTCTATTATAGGAGGTCACCATGAACTGAAACTGAATACAGGGCAAAAAGTAAAGTGACACACATGACTTTTCCTGAGTACCTAATGTGAACTTGTAATGCCAGCTATGACACAAACCGGTGGTATTGCTGTCACTTAGGTTTACCAGGAACTGCCAGAACGGAAGATATTTCCCTTTTTCTCTTCATATCGCAAACTTCTCACTGGATCCCCTGTGAAGCTAACATTGAATCGTGTGGTTGACTTGGCTGCCTGGTTGTTGAGGATGCTGTCTCTTGATTTGCTGTCCTCCTGAAGAGTTTTTTATCCTCTCTGTTGGAAAGTAATGTTCTGCAGAAATCTGACATCGGATCCAAATATTAAATTCTTATTTACCATCTAATGACAACATAGTATTTATCTGCTATATAAATCTATATATAGTTTTTATGGATCATTGACATCCCAGTATATACTGTTGGTTGCTTTTAGTTTCCAAAGATTTTATTCTTGTGGCTTAGGTACGCACAATCTTATTGCCAGTTCTAGTGGAAAATGTAACTTGAGTAACATTATGTTTCTTGCTTACTTTAATACAAGAGTTGTTTGGATCTCAATAGCATCACAAGTAGTGTAGTAAAATCATTATAACACAGAAAATGTTTGAATTTTCAGTCAGAAATAAATAGAAAATAACCCCATGGCTACTATTTAATTGTATCTGAAACCATATGAGTAATATGACTTTGCAGCTTTGTCACAGAATACAGTTAATAAACTTCTCTTATTTGGTCATGTTTTCTTCTGCTGTCATACACAGCCTTATCCCACATGCAATGAACTTTCCTGTTAGAAAATTTATACAGCCTTGTGATCTGCAAAATTATGAGAGGATAAGCTTCTCTGTTTATCCTGAAATATACTTTTATTTTTAACAATTTAATTTATTAGATAGTTGCTAAATGGTTGCAGCCTGACTAGTAATTTTATGAGTTAAACATTTAGCTCCTTTCCAGAGGCCTATTTGGACAAAGTGGAAACTGACAATTTCTTGACAGCTTTTTTAAACCAGATGTAGCATCTACATATGTGTTTGCAGACTTACTGGTGGGTCTGGATGAGAAAGCATTTTTGAAGTACTATCACCTCAAGGTAAATTAAAAAATTTTCCTCAATTATACCCATTAAAAGTTAGGCAGCTGATCTAAATTAGTCCTGTATACTTTTTCAAACAGCTATTATCCCACTTGTGTTAAGAGACCTAACAACAGGCAGAGATGCCATATTCTCTGGAGGTACCTGTCTCTAAATCAGGTTAGATATTTTATCTGCAGATAGTCAGTGTAAGCTGTATGTCTGATATTTCTGGGACTGTCCTGGTAGAAGTAAATACTGAACAACACATATACCTCAAGAAAGCATGCAAGCAAACAAAACCACTTTCTCTGCAATTTGAACAGCATTAGTTGTCAGAAACCCTGAACTCTCACCTGCAAGAAATACATGGCTGGCAAAGAGGGGGAGTATTTGCTCTGACACAGTAGGTTCTGCTGTATGTGGTTGCATATATTGGTATTCTCCAGCTCCATCTGCCCTTTTCACAATGAGATTTTGCTAACCCCTCTGTAGCAGCCAAGACATTAGCAATGCTTAAAGAAATATTTTTTTAACACTAACAACTTTTCCTTTGCAGACCACCTAAGGACAACACTTTCTACATATATTTGTATTGATGGGGCTCTCAAACCTTCTGCAAAATTATTACTTCAAGACTTATGGCACTCAAACACTGTTTGATCTCTGTCTTCTAGATGGCTAGGGGTAGGGATTCCTGTATTGGAAAGAAAAGTGAACGAAAGTCTGTGTGTCTTGACTTCCACAGTCATGCTGGAACCCCAACCACAGTGTGGGCTTAATCATAATTAATCATAAGTACCCAGGGAATTACAGAGCTGTCAGTCTCACCTCTGTGCCTGGCGAAATCTTGGAGCAGATTCTCCTGGAAGGCATGCTAAGGCACATTAAAATCAACAGGGTGCTTGGTGACAGCCAGCATGGCTTCACTAAGGGGAAATCCTGCCTGACCAATTTGGTGGCCTTTTAAGATGGGGCTACAGAACTGATGGACAGGGTTAGAGCAGTTGATGTCATCTACCTGGATCTGTGTAAAGCGTTTGACACTGTCCCACACAACATCCTCGGTGGATAAAGAACTGGCTGGATGGCCGCACACAAAGAGGTGTGATCAATGGCTGAATGTCCAGCTGGACACCAGTGGTGTCCCTCAGGGATCAGTGTTGGGACTGGTCTTGTTCAACATCTTCGTCGCTGACATGGACAGTGGGGATGAGTGCACCCTCAGCAAGTTTGCCGATGACACCAAGCTGTGTGGTTCGGTTGATACGCTGGAGGGAAGGAATGCCATCCAGAGGGACCTTGACACGCTTGTGAGGTGGGCTGATGATAACCTCATGAAGTTTAACCATGACAAGTGCAAGGTCCTACACCTGGGTTGGGGCAATCCCAGGCACAGCTACAGGCTGGGCAGAGAAGAGATTCAGAGCAGCCTGGCGGAGAAGGACTTGGGGGTGCTGGTTGATGAAAAAATGAACATGAGCTGGCAGTGTGCGCTTGCAGCCCAGAAAGCCAACTGTATCCTGGGCTGCATCAAAAGGAGTGTGACCAGCAGGTCAAAGGAGGTGATCCTGCCCCTTTATTCTGCTCTCGTGAGATCTCACCTGGAGTATTGTGTGCAGTTCTTGTGTCCTCAACATAAAAAGGACATGGAACTGTTGGAACAATTGCAGAGGAGAGCCACAAGAATGATCAGGGGACTGGAGCACCTCCCATATGAAGAGAGGCTGAGAAAGTTGGTGCTGTTCAGCCTGGAGAAGAGAAGGCTGACTGGAGACCTCATAGCAGCCTTCCAGTATGTGAAGGGGGCTTAGGGGGATGCTGGGGATGGACTCTTCATTAGGGACTGTAGTGATAGGACAAGGGGTAATGGGTTAAAACTTAAACAGGGGAAGTTTTGATTGGATATAAGGAGGAAATTCTTTCCTGTTAGGGTGGTGAGGCACTGGAATGGATTGTCCAGGGAGGTTGTGAGTGCTCCAATGCTGGCAGTGTTCATGGCCAGGTTGGATGAGGCCTTGGGTGATATGGTTTAGAGCAAGGTGTCCCTGCCCATGGCAGGGGTGCTGGAACTTGAGGATCTTAAGGTCCTTTCCAACCCTAACTATTCTATGATTCTATAATGCAGCCACAGGGGACCATCAGGCTCCCTTAATGTCCTAATCAAGACACCAAGCAGAGAAGCCTGAGGACTCTGAGGAAGAGAAACTGAATTGTCTGAGAGCTGAAATATAATGAGCAAGAGACATAGCCTCTAATTCTTTTAGCTGAAAACCTCACTGTCTTAGTGAATCAAATTGGAGTATTAGGTTCTATTAAAACTAATTGTCTACAAGATTCGTAGAGTAACATAATATTATTTTAACATTTTTGGCTCTGACTGTCCTTATACCTTTAAATATGAAGATTATTTCTTGGAAAAGTGATTAGAATATTAAAACTCTATAAAAGTAGGCATTAGCTGATGATCCTGTCATTATGTTGAGTACCCATGGATTCACCTCAGCACACCTAGTGATTTCACAAAGGCTATTATCTCATGGCTATATCCCCTTCTTCTGAGCTTATTACTTTAAATAAAAAAATGTTAATGGTTTCTGAGAAACTCATGATGAGAAATGGAGGATTTCTTACACAAAGAAGCATGCTTTCCAAATTTCAAAGCTTGCATTAAACTTTCCAGCAAATGCCTGAAATTCTCAGTTGGCCAATAATATTGCGAGGTGAATTCAGCCTTCTTTTATACTGATGTGCTATTTGGATATACTTTATTATTATTTATTAAATTACACAGTACCACATGTTATGCATAGCAATTACTTAAGAATGTGCATTAAGCTTTCACATACAGGGAGAAAGGGATGAAATTATAAATTCTGAATCATAAACAAGGTCAAACTGGATGATCTAAAAGCTCTTTCTGGCCTTAAAATATGAGGACACACATTCATCTCAGTATACTGCATATACGGGTATAGGAAATGCTAGACATTTTAAAACCTGAAGAGCAAGCAGAATGACACGTCAGTATTTGGCTGCATTGCACATATGACCCTGTGCTGGGGTACTGAAGAGCGCTAAATGCTTTTGAGTGATTCAGAAGGCAAAAGCAAATCAAGAGGCCATAGTAGGAAACTTTGTGTTTGCATAGAGTTAAAGCCTTTGCAACAAGACCTCAGTCTGTGCATACTGTTAGCACTCATAGCAAAGGCTTTGGGTACTAGGGCAAAAGGGTTTCCAGCAGCAATCTGCCTCTTTTCAACTAGAGATGCTCCAAGACCTTCCTCTCTTGCTCTTCAATCGCTTAGGTTGGTGGAAGTTGGGATTCCTTACTCTCAGATTCTTTTGACTTACATCTTTATTCTGTTTCCAGATCCTTTCAGGGTTACACATGTAGTCTTTTCTGGCCTCTTTGCACAGGGTGCAAGCTACAGGGGACCCATAAGCCAATTTGGGAGCATGTTTGGCTTAATGAAAAGCAATCCCAAACATTATCCCAATCTAGAACCAACCTAACAGCTGGAAACCAGAGGTGACCCAGAGGGCATGAGTGCTGGTTGTATGTTAGGTACTCCAGGGAATAACCAGGCTTGAAGAAGCCACGCACAAGTTACCTGTCAATCAATTAAAACATTTTGAGAGAAGGATTAATCAGACTGTATTTTTTGCTGGAAGTCAGTAAAAGGAGATGGTGGTGGAGATGAGGAGACCACACTTCTGACAGCATGGCCAGTTCTGACATAATCTGTTCTTAGTCACAACCCAAACAGAAGGCCAAACCAAACCAAACCAATCCACCTGGACGTATGGAGAAGAAATATCAATGCAATCTTTACAACTACAGAGAAATGCACCATAAAAATTAGGTCCCCAGGTGAGGTCATGGGTGCTGAGAGATTATTGTTTACTAGTGAAGGAGAGGAGGTAGACATATTTTATTTTGTAGGTAAACATATGCAGGCAAGCAAGTATATCAGTCAGAGAGGTAGAGGAAAACTGACACTGTGCACTAAGAATGATGCTGGCAGAAGCCTGAGTGAATGTCAGAGTGGTTCAGTGAGCTGGATTTCTGTTTCTGCAAATAAAATAATCTGTAAAAAAAGTCCTTAGAAAACTCCAGAGATCTTGTCAATATGAGTTTCTGCTAAAACATTGAGGGATGGTTATGTTTTACTGAAGAAAGAAGAAATTAATAGCATTCATTATGCACAAGAATAAACCACCTTCAGATTAAGAAATGTTTCACATACATGAGCTCTTGTTTTTGTATTTCTGAGAAGCTGTCTTTCCCTGAAAAGCGAGGTGAGTACAGCATGTAGGAGCCTCAACTCAGACCGGCAAGAGCCACTGAGAGACCCTCACGTCCCCCAGAGGACTTGCCCAGCAGCCGGCAGCTCAGCTGACGCGAGCAGCTGACTCACAGGGGCCGGAGCCAGGAGAAGCAGCACCAGCCCTGAGTGGTTAAAAACCTGCTCCAAGGAGCGTGGCAAACAGGATGGGCGAACAGGGTGGGTCGAGGCAGTTTATGAGACGGTTCGTGAGGGCAGGCAAGCGGGATGGTGAGCGCTCGCTCTATGACCAGGGCACGGTCTGGGAGTTCTGCTCTGGCTGCCCCGGCGGTGGCCACCGTAGGCACCCAGAAAGAGCAGAGGAGAGGAGAGGCTGCAGTGCAGAGCTTGGAGTGCAGAGAGTGCCTGCACTGATCTGGTGAGGGGAGGGTGCACAAAGGGCAGGGCTGCGCTCGGTGCTCCCTGGTGGAGGTCCTCCTGCAGCAGGTGGCTGATCTGCGGGATGCTGTCAGTAGGCTGAAAGATGTCAGGGAAGCTGAGAGGAAGCAGGAGTGCTTGCTCCAGACCCAGACTGTGCAGGGGCCTCAAGCGTGCCCTGTAGCTCATGAAGGAACGAAGGAGGCCGTTAATTCAGGAAGCTGGGAAATAGTAACAAAAAAAAAAAAAAAAAAAAAAAAAAGGAAGAAGAGGACAATTAAAAGCAAGGGGCTTTCTCCTAAATCTCTTGTCCCTGCCCAGAACCACTTTGCTGTCCTGCAGGGGGCTGATGAGGAAACACACACCAGAAAAAACTGGCTGTGCACTGATAAAGATCTCTACTGGTGCTGCCAGGAAGAAGTGGTGAGTCATAGCTGTAGAGGACTCTGCTTTGAAAGGGACAGAAGCACCCATCTGTTGGCCTGACCCAATCTCAAGGGAAGTGTGTTGCCTACCAGGGGCACGGATCAGGGATGTTGCAGAGAGGCTGCCTGCTCTAGTAAATCCCACAGACTATTACCCACTTCTAGTGCTACATGTGGGTGCTAGTGATATAGATAGCAGCAGCCTGGAGAACATAAAGAAGGACTACAGAGCCCTGGGAGAGGTTGTTAGGAGCTCTGGAGCTCAGATAGTCTTTTATCAATTCTCCATACAGGGGAGGACCTTAAAAAAGCTAGGAGGATTAGCCAGGTTAATAAATGGTTAGAAGGGTGGTGCTATAGTTAGGGGTTTGGGTGTCTTGAACACAGGACCCAAGTTTGTAGGCCAGGTCTACTGGGGGCTGGTGGAGCTGCTGTAGGAGAGCAGTTTTGGTAGGAGGCTTCCCAGACTGGTCAAGGAGGCTTTAAACTAGATGTGTTGGAGGAGGGGCACATCATTCCATCCCAACACACCCAGTTAGTTGCCAGCACCTATAATAAATGCTCGGAGCAATGTAGAGATATTCCAGCCACCCCAGCCAATGAGCTGGCTTCATTTGGAGCTCAGTTCAGATACCTCTATACTAACACCAGTAGTATGGGGAACAAACAAGAGGAATTAGAGATGTGTGCACATCTACAGGGGTATGATATAATAGGCATCACAGAAACATGGTGGGATGGCTCCTATGACTGGAGTGTTGGAATGGAAGGTAACAGGCTCTTTAGAAAAGACAGGCCCGGCAGATGAGGAGGGGGAGTTGCTGTTAGGGATAGTCTGGAGAGTATGGAACTCTGTCTGTAAACAGGTGATCAGTCGACAAAGAGTTTGTGGGTCAGGGTTAAAGGGAGAACAGTGATGGGAGACATTACTGTGGGGATCTGTTACAGACCACCTGATCACGAGGGATCTGTGGATGAAGCATTCTACAGACAGATAGGAAAAGCCTCGCTCTCACAGGCCCTTGTTCTCATGGAGGACTTCAACCACCCTGACATCTGTTGGAGGGATGGTACGACCCGGCACAAGCAATCCAGGAGGTTCCTTGATTGTGTGGAAGACAACTTCCTTCTGCAAGTAATAGAGGAGCCGACAAGGAGAGGTGCCATGCTTGACCTCATGCTCACCAGCAGGGAAGGACTCTTCGGAAATGTGACGCTTCAGGGCAGCCTTGAATGCAGTGACCACGAGATGGTCGAATTCGGGATCCTCAGGACAGTGAGAAGAGCGTGCAGCAAGCTCACTGCCCTGGATTTCAACAGAGCAGACTTTGGCCCCTTCAGGAGCCTACTTAGTAAGGTTCCATAGGATATAGTCTTAGAGGGAAGGGGGGCCCAAGACTGTGCGTTGATATTCAAGGATCACCTGCTACAAGCTCAGGAGTGTTGCATCCCAATTAGAAGGAAGTGCAGCAGGAGCACCAGGAGACCTCCTTGGACGGATAAGGAGGTGCTGAGGAAAATTCAGAGGAAAAAAGGGGCTTATAAAAGGTGGAAGCAAGGACAGGAGGCCTGGGAAGAATACAGGGATGTTGTCCAGGAAGCGCAGGACGAGGTGAGGAAAGCTAAGGCCCACTTAAAATTAAACTTGGCTAGGGATGTTAAGTGTGGAGACAGCGTTCTCACAGGAGAATGGATAACTGGTACATAAACTCGGAATAATCCTGAAAGATACAGCAAGGCCGTGAGAGGCCCGAGGAACCTTAAGCAAGCAAGATAAGAAGAAGCTGTAATTCACTGAGTTATGAGAACTGTGGGCTGTTGGCAAGCTTTCGAGGTCAAGCTCTCACACCTGTGCTTAACCAGTTATAAGCTAGTCGCTAAGGGTCTTCAAGACATGTATCCAATCATAATATGCCAAATCACTGTAAGTGCATGTAACAAGTGGTATATAAGGGGATAAAGCTTTGTAATAAATTGGCATTCGCTTATCACATTGATCGTTCCTGCATTGTCCATGACTCCTGCGTCGACAGTTAAGGATAACAGGGATTTTATAGGTACATAGCGAATAAAAGACAGACTAGGGACAATGTAGGCCCCCTCCGGAAGCTAATGGGAGAACTGGATTTGGAGAAGGCTGAGGTTCTGAATGACTCGGTGTTCACTGGCAAAGGCTCTGACCACACCACCCAAGTCTTGGGAGGCAGACGCAGGGACTGTGAGAATGAAGACCCTAGGCCCACTGTAGAAGAGGATCTGGTTCAAGACCATCTTAAAAACCTGAATGTACACAAGTCCATGAGTCCTGATGAAATCCATCTGTGGGTCCTGAAGGAGCTGGCAAATGAAGTTGCTAAGCCACTGGCCATCGTATTTGAAAAATCATGGCAGTCAGGTGAAGTTCCCGATGACTGGAAAAAGGGAAATATAACCCCCATTTTCAAGAAGGGGAAAATGGATGACCAAGAGAATTACAGAGCAGTCAGTCTCACCTCTGTGCCTGGCAAAATCTTGAAGCAGATTCTCCTGGAAGGCATGCTAAGGCACATGAAAATCAACAAGGTGCTTAGTGACGGCCAGCATGGCTTCACTAAGAGGAAATACTGCCTGACCAATTTGGTGGCCTTCTATGATGGGGCTATAGAACTGATGGACAGGGTTAGAGCAGTTGATGTCCTCTACCTGGACTTGTGCAAAGCATTCAACACTGTCCCACACAACATCCAATTTAGAGACATCAATTTGATAGGTGGACCATTCGGTAGATAAAGGACTGGCTGGCTGGCTGCACACAAGAGTTGTGGTCAATGGCTGAATGTCCAGCTGGAGACCAGCAACAAGTGGTGTCCCTCAGTGATTGGTGTTGGGACTGATCTTGTTCAACATCTTGGTGGCTGACATGGATTGAGTGTGCCCTCAGCAAGTTTGCTGATGACACCAGGCTGTGTGGTTCGGTTGATACGCTGGAGGGAAGGAATGCCATCCAGAGGGACCTTGACACGCTTGTGAGGTGGGCTGATGCCAACCTTATGGAGTTTAACCGTGATGAGTGCAAGGTCCTACACCTGGGTTGGAGCAATCCCAGGCACAGCTACAGGCTGGGCAGAGAAGAGATTCAGAGCAGCCCTGTGGAGAAGGACTTAGGGATGTTGATTGATGAGAAAATGAACATGAGCTGGCAGTGTGCGCTTGCAGCCCAGAAAGCCAACTGTATCGTGGGCTGCATCAAGAGGAGCATGACCAGCAGGTCGAAGGAGGTGATCCTGCCCCTTTACTCTGCTCTTGTGAGTCCTCACCTGCAGCATTGTATGCAGTTCTGGTGTCCTCAACATAAAAAGGGCATGGAACTGTTGGAACAAGTACAAAGGAGGTCCACAAGAATGATCAGGGGACTGGAACACCTCCAGTATGAAGAGAGGCTGAGAAACTTGGGGCTGTTCAGCCTGGAGAAGAGAAGGCTGCGTGGAGACCTCACAGCAGCCTTCCAGTATCTGAAGGGGGCCTATAGGGATGCTGGGGATGGACTCTTCATTAGGGACTGTAGTGATAGGACAAGGGGTAATGGGTTAAAACTTAAACAGGGGAAGTTTAGATTGGATATAAGGAGGAAATTCTTTCCTGTTAGGGTGGTGAGGCACTGGAATAGGTTGTCCAGGGAGGTTGCGAATGCTTCATCCCTGGCAGTGTTCAAGGCCAGGTTGGACGAAGCCTTGGGTGGTAAGGTCTAGAGCTAGGTGTCCCTGCCCATGGCAGGGGGTTTGGAAGTAGATGATCTTAAGGCTCTTTCCAACCCTAACTATTCTTTGATTCTATGATTCTTTATCTTCGTGAGCAATGCAGCTCTTTTCCAGCTGACCATTTTTCAAAACTTGTGTGTATCTATTTCTCACCATTTGCCTTGCCAACATCATCCTGGATATGTCAGAAATATGGATTATACTCACTAATCTTTGGCAAATCTCCTCAAATAGAGAATCAATAAATTAATAAAATGGAGGGGGAAAAAGAGGAAACTTGTCTTAAGCACGCATCTATCTCACCAGTATTTAATAAAACAGTAAGGTTTTTAGCTCAGTAAGTGAATCCTGCTCTTGAGTATGATCTCTCCTCCTGCATGTCTGGGTAGAACAGCACTACTCTCCATTTGACACAGATCTGTCTACTCTCAGGGTACCATCACAGCACCATAACCTGCAGGTTTTGGACATTCAAGACATGACTACACTAATGAAACAAGTGCAGCATCCAATTCCCCACTATAATTTCCTCCTATGTGTCCTTTTTTCTTTCCCCAGCCTTATTTCCCCTCTTTTCATCCAGAGATCTTCTTGTGGCATCATCTGCTTAACCATGCAATCTGGTACTCCAGCAGGTCTCTCCAGAGCCTGCTCACAGAGTAGGAATTGGAATGTACTTTTCCAGTGTTTATGATAAGTGCAGTGCCAGCACAACATGAAAGAGATGGATTTGGGATAGTGCTATATAAATTTCTCATTTTTCTCTAAATTGTTGATTTCTACTGGTACAATTGGGTAGCCAGTCAGCCCAAGTAGTAGAGGGTTAGGATGTGATCAGGTCTCTCCCTCACTTCTCAAAAATAAAGTAGCTGGACAGCAGCACATGCCAGACTCACTTTGGATTTGTTAGTAAAGGCGTTTTTCACATATAGCTTGTGATCATTACCCACTGTAAGCACATTAAAGGCATATCAACATGGTACAACACTCTACCCTAAAGCAGTATTCTAGGCATCTATTACAGAGCTCCAGTGTTAAGTTTTACAGTTAAAATCTAGATTCAGGAGGGAGTTAGATTGTAGAGCATTTGCTGCAGTATTTTGGAATGCCAACCTAGGAAGCTGGAGATAGATAAAATGGGAAGAAAGTGTTAGAGACACTCACAGTTCTTGGGAAGGTATGACATGCACTGATTTTCTGTTCCTGGAAGTTGTAACCAAGGGCATAGCTGAGACACTAACAAAGACAAAGAGGCAGATGTTGATTAAACACTGATCAGGCACAAGAGTAGTACAAAAAAATGTTTTCACACAAAAACTCATTGCTTGCATGCCATGTGAAGTGTTAACTGGATCCAGAAACATAATAAATAAATCACAGCTGGGGTAGACATAAGAACATTATTTGTGCACCCTCTCCTCTCAAGCCAGGACAGAATTATTTTTGTCATACTTGTGTGAATGTGGGGTATCAAGCCTGAGTCCTGTTCAAAATTCTTTGTGTTCGTATTCTGATAGACAACAGAAGGCTCTGAAAGGTTTCCTGGTGCAGTCTTTTCAATGTCTGTCTGCATCAAATAATTTTTTAAAAGAGTACCAATGAAGTTTATACCACTGAGTTGCTAAGAATATATGCAAACATGCTGTCCTTAAACAGTAAGCATTGCCACAATAATTTATCACACGTTTATATAAGACTGTAAGTTTCCCCTCTGGAGGAGAGGGTGTTGTAGGGCTACAAAAAGGCAGGGAGGGCTGGTTACCAATAATAAACTGTGTCATGGCTGAACTAGTATTTCAGATACATCCAGGCTTCCTTGTAGATGGTTAGCTTTGCATTAACAGCCATTAACACATATTTTTGTGTACAGATGACAATAGCTGAAACTCCTGCTGTACCCAGACCCAGAAAGTGTCTGGCAAATCTGTAGGCACTGCAGTTAACTGCTGAAAACATTTTCTGCTTGGGTGAGGGAAAGGAGGACACTGCACTTCAGCCAGAAATGTAGACCAGTTCTATAAATTCAAACTCTCTACTTAAGTTCCTGCTGGGACTTCACAGAGTAGTTGCTTTCTTTCATGCTAGATTTATTTGAATGACCTTATTATGGAAAATGGGGGGTTATATCTCATTGCCCATTACATTTTTTTTTTATTTGTTACAATGAAAACATTTAATTAAAGCCTTTATTGAATAGCTAAGTGTGAATCTTGAGAGTGAATAAAAGTCATTGTCATGGTTTAAGCCCAGGCTGTAAGTCAGCCACACAGCCCTCTCGCTCACTCCCTCCCTTTCTTCCTCTCACCCCGTCCCACTCCCGAAGGGACGGGGAGGAGAATCAAAAGAATGTGACTCCCACGGGTTGAGATAAGAACAGCCCAGTAACTAAGGTATAACACAAACCACTACTGCTACCACCAATAATAATAATGATAAGGGAAATAACAAGGGAAGAGAATACAATACCACCTGTCGATATGCAGCCTGACCAAGCAGTGAACCAGCCCTTCCAGGTAGCTCTCAGTTACATCCTGGGCATGGTGTGCTGTGGTATGGAATACCTCTTTAGCTAGTTTGGGTCAGGTGTCCTGTCCCTGCTTCCTCCCGGCTTCCCCTCCTCCCTGGCAGAGCATGAGACTCACAAAGTCCTTGGTCAGAGTAAACATTTGAGCAGTAACTAAAACCATGGGTGTTATCAGCGCTGTTCCCAGGCCAAAAGTCAAAAACACAGCGCTGCACCAGCTACTAAGAAAGAGAAAAAATGACTGCTACTGCTGAACCCAGGACAGTCATTTATTGAATCAGTCTGTGCTGGAGCTAAGAAAGCATCTAGAACTGCAGAACTATAAAATGCTCAGTGCACATGGAGTTTCATAGCAAAATGCTACAAGACATGTCTCAAGTTCACTTCTAAAATAAACAAAGGAAGGGCTCAAATGGTTCCGTTTAAGGACAACACAATTTCAGGGCCAGCCTTTATCCCTTTCCTGGGGAAAATTACTACCTCCTACATGGAGGGGACATGAAGCCACTGTTACACCTCCTCTGTTGCTATAAGGTGCCGCCTTTACTCTGCCAGTTGAGCTTGTAAGGCTTGAAAGGAGTGGGCTTGTTTGCTCCTGGACCTGGTTTGTCCTTGATGGGAGGCAGGGAGGCCATCAGGATCTGTTTCCCCCAAAAGATGAGATGGAGCTACTGGGGCTTCTGCTTTTGGTACCACAGAACCTCAAGGCATAATCTCTCTCTGCCCCCAAATTAATTAGATTATTAAAATCATTCTGGAGCTTTAACTTAAATCATAAATCTATTATTTCCGCTTTTTAAATTATTTAAAGCCAAAATGCACATGCAAGAATTTCAAATGTACGTAAAGACCAGGGTTTTTAATTTTGTGTCCTTATTCATGTATACTGTGGTTGTATTTCAGCAGCTAAAGAGAGGGGAGCAGATTCTCCTCCCTGATACTTCACTGTAAATCCAGAGAAACTCCACTGATTTCAGTAGCATTTACTCTTGAACTTCCCTGTGTCATCTGACAGCAGAGAGTGGCTGACTGTGACTCTATAGATACATACACTGTTTATATTCTAAGTCTATTGTTGATTAAATATGCACACAAATGCAACAAGCCATCAGTCAAAGAAATCACATTTGCTCTGCTGCCAGGATATAAACTAAAATCATGAAAAGAAAATACATTCTTCTGATATATTGAACGATAAAATTTCAATAGAAAGCACTGCCCACATTATTTTAATGTGATTAGTGCCTGTGAAAGGCACTAAATTAACAGATTGGAAATCGGTATCCTCTGTTTAATGATTTAAAACCAACAAAACTCAGCAGCTGGCATCCTCTACCCTGTTCTACCAGTCTTTCTTGAGTCTGATATGGAGGATTTCCTCTGACAAACAGGAGTTTTCCTTTACCCTTGCTGTTTATGCTGAGGAGCATGCCAACAAGAAATCATCTTCAGTTGAAACAGCTTTCTTGAGACATGAATGTTGGCCCGTTACATTTTTTATGATCTGGCCTGCTATAGAAGCATTCAGGTGCTCCCAAGTTGTTTCAGGTCTCAGCTTTGATTAAGAATTGAAAGTCTTTTCAAGTCCTGTTAAAAAAAAGTCTATTGCTTAAATACCCAGTTGCCACCTATGCATTGAAAGTCTACTTCTTACTGACAAGCATAAGTCTTTGGGATGTCCATATGCTTTTGGGCTGTCCAAATAGAAAACCAATGCTTAAAACATTTTAGAAGAGACTTCTGATACAGAATTTATAAATAGATGTAGTTAAGTAGATCCTATCTGCTCTGCCAACATCTTATTACTAGATTCCCAATCTCCAGTGCATCTTTGGTGTCTTGTAACATCCAAGTTTTAGAGATGTTGCTGTAAATTTAAATGAATATATTCATAATAAAAAAGTGAGATGAATAGTCAAATGTCCTTTCAGCTCTCAGCATCCCAGTAATCTATATTTTTCTGAGAACAGTTGAGTACATTGCATTTATCCATACATTAATAATGACAACCACGTAGCATTTGGATGTAGCACTGATTTAATGTGTTTCTTGGTTATTCACAAATGTCTTGGTTTTCCATCTTTTCGAGCACTCCTACAAGGCACTTGGTATTCATACTCAGCTGAATCTTTAGATTTTTTAAAATCTGGTCCTGGTGTGGTTTGATGCAATGGTCAGCATGGTCCTATGTAAAATTTTGGTGAAAAAAAAAAGAAACAAATATTTCAGATATTTTATCTTACCTTTCTTTTATTTTTGTACATTGCTTGATGCCTTGATTTTATTAGATAATTTTTCTGTTCCTAGTGACGTGTAATATTTATGACTAATTGCATTAACCCAGTAAAATTCTCTGGGGAATGAGCTATTCCCCTTGCTATTTTTAAAGATTATAAAATCCAGTCACACACTAAGTTTAAGACTGTTATTGGCAATGAATGAACACCAGTACAGCTCTGCAGTGTCCTCATGTCTTAGCCAAAATGTTTTGCATGGAGTCAAAATATGTTGCTATTGACTGCACTAATAATGATACAAAATACAAATTTTATTGGTTAAAAAAAAAAAAAAAAAGAGCAAAGGAATGGAAAGGAAAGGAAAACTGCCTGAGATTCACTTCCTTACCTGTGCATTCCCTGGACTACTGGCACAAAGGTTAATGAAACCTGGAAACAAAGTAGCAAATGATATCAGTAGTTAGCACATTATCATTTTCTCTCATCTATTCATCTAAAGTGCAGAGCAGGTAACTTTAACTATCATTTTCAGCACAAAATAAAAGCCCCAGACCCAAGAGTTCAAGGCATTGTCAAGGAGCTCTTCAGCTTTAGCTCTTAATTAAAGTAAACATAGTTAAAAACATTTCCATTAAAAGAGAAAGCTTTAACATCTTGTAACACTCTGACCACATTCAAATGAGGATGGAATGCATGCTACATCATGGAGAGAGCTTGCAGTGTAAAATTTTGCCAGTATAAAGGCTGCTAATAAAAAATTCTGTGATTTTTCATTGCACTGTGCTCATTCATCATTGGAAAAATGAAAGAATAAGATCTTCCATACAAGTTCAGACATATGCCCTTGAGAAGCAAAGAATGACTTTTCAGTGCAACTCCAAATGCCAATGTCCCCACAGGAATGCAGATCCAACAGAGGAACCTACTACCTATATTGCCGTCATATTCACCTCAGTGAGTGAACATCATGAATCAGTGTGGCTTGATAATGTGATTTGCTTCTTTGGGTCTGCTGTATAATTGTCAACATCAGCAGTTCTTCCTAAGACTTCTGTCCAACCGGATTTGACATGGGAAGAATCTCCTTGATTTTTTAACTTTTTTTTTTTAATATATACATCACAAAACAAGCTATCACACAACTTGCTTGAATATTTTCCTGATTTGTTTTTAAACAATTTGCATTTTAAGTTATAACAGGGAATCCGTGAGGGAGTAGGAAAAAAAGAATAGAGAGGACTCCATTGCCGCAGAGTAATAAGCAGAAGAGTAGACAACGATATGTTCTCCTTACACAGATCTAACATGCCACTTCCAAGGTATCACAGAATCACAGAATCCCAAGGGTTGGAAGGCACTTCGAGAGATCATCTGGTCCAACCCCCCTGCAAGAGCAGGGTAACCTAGAGTACATCACACAGGAACATATCCAGGCGGGCCTTGAATATCTCCAATGTGGGAGACTCCACAACCCCCCTGGCTTATAGAATCATAGAATAGTTAGGGTTGGAAAGGACCTTAAGATCATCTACTTCCAACCCCCCTGCCATGGGCAGGGACACCTCGCACTAAACCATATCACCCAAGGCTTCATCCAACCTGGCCATGAACACTGCCAGGGATGAAGCATTCACAACCTCCCTGGACAATCCATTCCAGTGCCTCACCACCCTAACAGGAAAGAATTTCCTCCTTATATCCACTCTAAACTTCCCCTGTTTAAGTTTTAACCCATTACCCCTTGTCCTATCACTACAGTCCCTAATGAAGAGTCCATCCCCAGCATCCCTATAGGTCCCCTTCACATACTGGAAGGCTGCTATGAGGACTCCATGCAGCCTTCTCTTCTCCAGGCTGAACAGCCCCAAGTTTCTCAGCCTCTCTTCATACTGGAGGTGTTCCAGTCCCCTGATCATTCTTGTGGACCTCCTTTGTACTTGTTCCAACAGTTCCATGTCCTTTTTATGTTGAGGACACCAGAACTGCATACAATACTCCAGGTGAGGTCTCACAAGAACAGAGTAAAGGGGCAGGATCACCTCCTTCGACCTGCTGGTCATGCTCCTCTTGATGCAGCCCAGGATACAGTTGGCTTCCTGGGCTGCAAGCGCATGCTGCCGGCTCATGTTCATTTTCTCGTCGACCAGCACCCCTAAGTCCTTCTCCACAGGGCTGCTCTGAATCTCTTCTCTGCCCAGCCTGTAGCTGTGCCTGGGATTGCTCCAACCCAGGTGTAGGACCTTGCACTTGTCATGGTTAAACTTCATGAGGTTGGCATCAGCTCACCTCACAATCATGTCAAGGTCCCTCTGGATGGCATTCCTTCCCTCCAGCGTATCAACCGAACCACACAGCTTGGTGTCACCGGCAAACTTGCTGAGGGTGCACTCAATCCCACTCTTCATGTCAGTGACAAAGATATTAAACAAGACCGGTCCCAACACCGATCCCTGAGGGACACCACTCATTACTGGTCTCCAGCTGGACACTGAGCCTTTGACCACAACTCTTTGCGTGCAGCTGTCCAGCCGGTAGTTTATCCACCAAGTGTCCATCTATCAAATTGATGTCTCTCCAATTTAGAGACAATGATGTTGTGTGGGACAGTGCTGAACGCTTTACACAATTCTAGATGACATCAACTGCTGTCCATCAACCCCTGTCCATCAGTTCTGTAGCCCCATCATAGAAGGCCACCAAATTGGTCAGGCAGAATTTCCCCTTAGTGAAGCCATGCTGGCTGCCACCAACCACCTTGTTGATTTTCAGGTGCCTTAGCATGCCTTCCAGGAGAATCTGCTTCAAGATTTTGCCAGGCACAGAGGTGAGACTGACTGCTCTGTAATTCTCTTGGTCATCCATTTCCCCTTCTTGAAAATGGGGGTTATATTTCCCTTTTTCCAGTCATTGGGAACTTCACCTGACTGCCGTAATTTTTCAAATATGATGGCCAGTGGCTTGGCAACTTCATTCGCCACCTATCTTTGGCTAAGGATATTTAGATGAAGTTTGCCAGATGGTTATTGCTAATTTTGATAGACTATTGCTTCAAAAGAGCAATAGTACTGAGCAGAAAACCATTTAAAATAATTTATGAGATGAAAAGTTAGAAGAATTAAGATTTCACGGTCTGGGTTGAGTAACATCCTACAGACTTTTTGAAAGGAGACTATTCCAGAGAATAATACTTAGGACTTTTGTAAAAAAAACAATATAGAGAGGGAGAATCAAGGAAAAAAAATGCACCAAAAAAAACCAACCACCACAACAAAACAAAACAGCAAAACCACAATAAAATAAATGTCCGGGAAAACAAACAAAAATCCCAGCAAACACACAAAGGAAAATAATAACTCCACCCTACCTGAGACAGAGGGAAGAGAGCTCCTGTGCCCCTACAGAGCTCTCTTAAAGTTCTATGATTAGTGTTCAGATGAGGAAAAAAGTATAAAAGAATCTGGATACTACTTATATTCACTTTATTTGTCTTGTTTTCAACAAGAAAGAAATACAATTATCCACCTAATGATAATAGGGAGAGAAGTGCTAAACACAAGGGTGAGTAGCTGAAGATGTCTCTACTCTTCACTGCTGCTAAGCAAGTCAGGGACAGGTTTGCCAGTATCATTCAGGGAAACCAGCTTTCCCAAGGAGGAACACATCTCCTAACCCCCCAGCAGCAGTAGGGAAGCCTTATGCTTCTGGACCAGTATTATAAATGTTTTCCAGTTCTTTGACCGCTTGCTCCTGATAGAGTGAGCTGCTGCACATCTATGATGTCGAACAAGAAAAAAGTAATCAGGAAAGGCATATAGAGAATGATCGAGGGGATGTAGTCATGATAAGAGACTCCTATAGATCTCCCGTAGGCCTTAGGATGCTCTATAACTTCAGCTTTTGTGCTAAGGCCGAAAAGAAATGTCAAGGAAAGATGAATTAAAGGAAATGGTCATAGGCAAGAACACTGTAGAAGGAATTAACTTTTCACCTCCACAGCTAGAACTGACCACAGACCAAGAGCAGACTGGTTTAGGTAACCACAGGATATAAAACTCAGGTGAAAGGTTAGACCTAGTCTGCCCAAAGACAGGATGACAAATTAAGTACATCTACTTGTCATAATTAGATAACAATAAGAAGGTTTTACTTCAGATTGATGTTCTCCTTCCTTTAAACCTATGTTCATTTTGAGGTACCCACCTCTAGGAGTGAGGAGATTCCTTTCAATGAAACAAATGAGGCTGGAGAAAAATTTAGATCTAGTATACTGCTGCCAAATAATCTTTCCTAGCAGCTCAAGAAATGCAGCTAAGTTTATAACTGTTACTAGCATTTATTTAAATGCAGTTACATTTATTAAATTGTATTCTATGTATACTTGTTAATAAAATGTTTGCATTAGACACTTAAAAATGAATTGACTGTGTTCCTCGATTAATAGTTTCAGTTTTTTAAAATCAATTCTTTGAAATATTTCAACTTTTACTTTAGCAGTCCTTTGAACTATTTTTTGGTTCCTAGATCGCACTGGGCCATTAACAACTCTCGCAAAGCATCTATGTCATTCTTGGGGTATGTTTGTCTAACTCATTCTAGAATTCTTACTGCTTTTCAGTGAACTTCTCTCATCATCAAAGATACTTTCTCCACCTCAGCTGTAACATAGCTTATGTTTCATCTATGCACACACACGTTAAATTCTTCTCAATTAAGACAATTTGTGATCACAGTTCACTGAGGTCAATGGAGGCACTTGAACTTACTTTAATAGAATCAGGCCCTCAATGATGAAAAACTTATTTTATGCATTTTCACTGCAATGCCATTCTATTTAAAAAAGAATCTTTTCTAAGTAAACGTCACAATCTCTGGGTAGGCAATGATGTTTACCTTAAAAAGGATTTTTTTTCGCCCTAACGGGTAGAATCTGGTCATGATAAAATGCAGAATACGGCTGAAGTTGTAACAGCATTTCTACTGCAAATGAAAAATATTAACTTGCTTTACAAAACAAAGAGGGAGAAGGAAAAATTATAGTTTTTTTCAGATACATTAAAACCTTCATGCAAGCAGAAACCAGAACTGAATGTATTTTAATAAATTGCTCAATGAATGACTTTTGTCTCTGTGAATTGTTTGGGATTAGGCTGTGATTTTCTCAAATGCATTTGCTCTTACAGCTTTACTGACAATACGTTAGGAAGATGTCTTACTCTGCAGTTCATTTTTGAGATCTGTTTGCTGGAAATATAATTACATACTACATTTCCTTTGTCTCACTGGGGGAGTGGTATAACTGCTAGACGCAGGTTTCCAGTCAGTGCTATGATTGGGATTTTAAATTCAGCTGGCGGCAAGTTACTGTGTGATCCAAATCACACTGAAAAGCCTTTGACTACAGCAGGACTGGCTTGTAATCACATGGCTCAGTAACAACTCAGAACTTGCAACCTTGTTCATAAACGTGTTCTGTGAGATGAAAATACTGAAAGAACAAGCACAGCTCTGCAAGCCCTAGTTATTGACTTATGTTCTGGACTAATTACCAGATTTTATTTTTGCAGGGGTTTTTTTTTTATTTTGTTTTTTTTTTTTTTAAATAAAGAGGATTAGAATCACAATCTGAACTCTGCATCCAGGGAAACGGATTTTTAGATCCATGTTAATAATCACCATTATTTTACTTATTATTAATTAAACATTACATTAATAATACTATTATCATGGGATCAGAATCCAAGTTGTGAAGTTCAGAATTTAAAGATATTTATCTTTTATTATTATTTATGTTCCATGCTATTTTAATAAGGTTTCCCTTTCACCTTCCTTTACATAATTGCTATATATTTACAACATTAATTCAAAATTAATGGATGCTTATTTATAGGAATTAATTTTGTTTCTATAATAAAGCTGCTAATGAAACATATTGGTAGGTTTGTACTGTGGAACCAATTATTTCCTGCTGTATCTGTAAGTAACATTACAGACCAGTTTGCAGTTATTTTCCTGAATATAATTGTTACTAGATTTTGTGCAAGTTTCCTCAAAACTACATCTGCACATTAGCAGCTTTCAGTCTAGGTAGTTCACCTAAAAACTTTAAAGAAACCATTAGGATCCTGTGCGGACTTCTGAGAAATAGGTTTTGGATGTTTAACAGTTTACACTGAAGACTGTATATTGAAAATATTCATAGAACTTTCCCAAAAATACACAAATACAACACTTTTCAGGGATGGAAGATACAGAGAAAAGAAGTATGGTTTTTTTTTTAAATTAGTTTGATAGATCAAGTTTAGCGGACTAATATGAACAATCTCCCCTTGTTTCCCTATCAACTCACCTCTCAAATAATCTTGTGGCACTGAACAGTAAAAGTAATTTTTAGGAAGTCTCATGTGATCAAAAGACACCAGGACAGAAAGATAATATGGCCAAGTATTGTTCATAGAAGAATGCATTATGGTGGTCTATTCAGATCATTATCATCACTTGATTCATAACATTTCACTCTGTAATTCTTAAACTAGAGGAAATTACTCTTCCTTGCTCTCTAAGTAAGCAGCACAATGTTCAATCACCTCTAGCTCAACTGAAATGCTTACTTTAGGAAGCTGTCTATCTGCTAGAGTTTCTCTGCGTGGAGTTTTCTTTGATAGACACCATACAGATTTCAGTGGTAGACCTTCTTGAGTCATGTGAATCTGAGCTATTTCTGGTCCATGGTATCAGAGCTTCAGGGGATTATAACTGGCTTATGATGCTGTCAGAAGTCCAGTTTTCAGGTCTCTGCATTAAAGTGGCTAATCTCCCTATCTATGGATGACATTCAACTTATGTCTCAAACAATAGTGATCAAATCAGAAAATATCCTTTGACAGCTAAGCCATGTGGGAAAAGTCTGGAGTGGATAGTGAGTGAAGTAGAATGTATTCCTGGTAACAGCCTTATGCCTGGCCATGGGAATTTTAACGATCCCTATTTTAGCAAACATAAATACCATTGCTCATAAAATTATCTTGGTCATAAAATTACCATCCCCTTTTTAAAATTCAGCTGAAGTATTTGACTCAGTGACCCTTCATGACAGAAATCCCACAGGCTGATTACATGCTGTGTGAAGTATTATTCTCTCTCCTTTGTTTTACATTTACCTGTTGTTAACTCCAAGTGACCCTCCTGTTGTTCTGGTGTTCTGAGACAGAGTTAAAAAGATGGATCGGCTAGTTTTTGATTCTACCCTTCTTAATCTTAAATGCTTTAATTAAATCTCTTTTAGCGTTTCTTTTTCACCACTAAATCACTCTAGCTCCTGCAACTTTCATATGCAAATCTTGCTATATTCCTAACTCTATTTTCTGGACTTCCACAATTTTAAAATTCTTCTACTATTCACATCCCAAACGGAATTCTGTATTTCATATCAAGCCCATCTTGTCCACTACTTCAGAAGCAAATATTTTTTATTTGTAACATGGGATATAAATATTCAGTTTTAATCACTTGATGTACAACCTAAGACTGATTTAATAATCCTTTACACTGATCACCTCTTCTGCGATAGGTTTGGCATGGGCATACTAAATGAGTATACGAGGAACCAGATATAGCTGGCCTTCATCTTCTCAGGATCTGTATGGTCATTTCTTCTAGAAAGCTGAGCGGGAGCTTGCTTGCTTTGCTGGGGGGTATGGTGTCATGTACGGTGTCTGAGAATTGTTCACTTTCTTTTCCCCACAGTCTATGATTCTGTGATTCCATGATTTGCTACATGGGTGCAGTTGTACCTAAATTTATTTTCCTTAATCTTCTGGAAATGCTGGGAGGGTTATCTCTGAGCTCATTGTGATCATTATTTTTCAGATTTAGAATCTATACTTTTGACTAGAGGCTACATGGATTTTAAGACCAAGACCAGGTTTTCAAAAGCATTAAAACACTTCAAAAAGCATATAAACAAGTACTAAGAGTCAGTTTCAAATTCAAAAAGCCCACACAAATGCACAGCTATTATTCACAATTTCTGTTCATATGTAGTTTCATGATAACACAGTTCTGTAGCAATAATATTTTTTAAAGTGTGCAATAAACATTGAAAATATGCCAGTGATGCCTGCCACAGGATTTAAAAGTAATTGTTTATGTTATTCTGCTTGCTTGTGAATTTTGTGCTTCAAGCTTTGCTTTATGTCAACAGTAAGTACTTCAGAGCTTACAAAGCAACACATCTGCAATCCTCCTTGCAGAGAACTGATCTGCTTAGCTGCATGCCTGTAGCATGTGGAAAACTCTTACCCGTGAGGTGGTGCATTGCTACCCAAGTAGTGAAAGCCCTACCATCCCTCGTCATTCAAACTAAGTAAATGTAGGATAAATATTCGTCCACTGTAGGAGCAAAGCTTTTGCATCCTGGAAATTAAAATTAGGAGCACTTTCTGTGCATCAACAATATATTGTAGGAAACAGTGGAACATTTTCTCTCTTGCTCTTCAAACACAACAAATGTAAACTGTCTGAACCACAACAGTAGTCTTTGTGCATATGAAATGAGCAGGGCAAAAAAAGCTCCTATGAAATAGCTGTGGTTAGCGGCTTGTGGGGGGAGTGAGGCAAGAAACTCGCTTTTAATCAATGATGTGATAATCAATGACATATGGAATCATATTTTTGCTTGACTCTATTCTTTCCCTGCAGGCCTCAGTTGCTTCCCCATTTTTTCTCCCCCACATCCAAACCCCCTGCCCCAGCAGACCAACTGGAAATCTGTCTATTGTTTTTTTAATACATATATATTTGAAAACCAGACATAAGTCTTCAAAGGAGCCTGCAGTTTAACTGGGGAAGAATTGCTTAAGAGATGCAGTTTGTTGAGGAGGCTGTGATAAAATGCACATGCTCTTGCTGTGTTTTCCCATGCCAGTCTGACTCAAAGCATGGCCCCATGATGCCACTGGCCAACAGCAGCAAAAAGCTGACTCGGAGAATCATGTCTTATACCTTGTATTTGTATTTTCATGAACTGCAATGCAAGCATTATAAATGAAAATCAGTGTGTTCTTCTGATCCTATGCACCTTTTTCATCTGTTCACTTTGGATCCATAAAGCCAAGGCTGAATGGATATCCTTTTAGTGGGATTTGTGTTTACTTCTAGGAAGAGCTTTTACATCTCATATTTTGGCTTTTACTCGTGGCACAGATAATGCAAGGTATTTGCTCACAAGGCTATCTTAAAGACCTGCATTTAGGCAGAAAGTCCTGTGGATCTGTGATTTTGTTGGTCTTTTTTTCGAAGTGAGCAATGAAAGCCAAGTTACGGCTCTTTTCCTCCTTCACATTTGAGTATCTGGGTTTAGAATCTCCTTGTACTCATGACAGAATTTTGGAGAAACTTCTTTGTAAATGAGATGTATTGTCTGAGAAGTTACAGAGAATCTTAAAGTTTTATTTTGAAGTCCAGATTTTCATAACCAAAGAAAAACATTTCCCTCATATTCTGTATTTTTGTGAAATACCCTTTTCCCCCATATATCTTGTTACTATTATTGCCACGATTCTACAGCTAGGCAGCTTGAGACACATTAAATAAGTCATAGATTGTCTTAAGGTAACAGCTATAAAGAAACTTAGGTAGATACTAGAAATAGAAGATCTATATTATTTGAGTATCTGCTGAGCTAGTATCTTGAGTATGTAATGGTGTTTTAGCCAGGGTGATTCAGAGAATAGGCCATGTATCATGACCTTTGGGGTTCAAGTTTAATCTGAGTTCTTCACACCATCTTGCTAAATGGTAACTTATTCCATGTTCTTGCATCTCTGTAATCCCATTTCTCAATCTGTGAAGTAAGGGAATAATGTCCCAAACTTTTGTTTTGTTGATGCTAGTGCATGCTCTATATATTACTCGTTAACTTTCTACAGGCACTGCCCAGTGACTTGGTGCGATAGACTCTCCAAGGGAATCATTCTGCAAGATATGCTGACAATGTTAAAAATCCAAGTGGATATGGAAGGGTTTGTCTTTATTTTGGAAGAATTTTTCCTCTCTTTTTACAAGGAAGGGAAAGAAGATGAAGCAGAAGGTCTCCTCTTTCCCAGTGTACATTATCAAAATGTACAGACCAAAATGAAGTCTGAGATGGCACTGTAAAACTCCTTCCAGTGCTATGATCTATGGTCTGTATATGGTTCCTTCCATATCTGTGGCCTTCTCGGATGTTAATTTATGATAATTAGTCATTAATATAGTTTACAGACAGTCCAAACAGCTCCTACAGACTGCAGCAGCAGAGAATATTATCCAGACTCTGCTGGGAGACTACTATTCTTCTCAGATATTCTAGCTCTTGTTCATTAGCAATGTCATCTGTATTTCCATGCAGCTTATTCCATATTTAACAAGCATTCAGTAGTTCACTAGCTGCAGTTAGATTTCCTTTGATTGGAGCTCAGTCTATGTGTAGGTAAACTGAGATATTTAATTCAATAATATATTGCAAAATTGTATATAGACCACAGAAGGTTATACAATATTGAAATTTATTCCAATGTTGTTAACATGCTTAAATTAAAACCCTAACACATACTTGTATAGACTCCTCATGTGTTCATAAAATATGTCAACAGTTTCTGCAAGTCATCAGGCTTTAAGTAATTCAGGGTCTGGATAGTTTTCTTACCAAAGCTCCCTAGGAATTGGGCTGTCTAAGCCAGAGGTGTTAAAGAGCAGAAACCAGATGACAAATAGTCAATAGTCTGCATTCATGAAAGTAGGCAATTATAGAAGCATAGAAGGTAAACACTTTGAGAAAAGAGCTGAGCTTTGTTCTGGTCAGAAAGCATGAGAATGACTAAGACTTTAACAGATAATAGTTTTTATTTTAATGGTCATATAATAATTTAACTTTTTCTCAAAAACACAAGACTTCTCTTACCTGTAATTCAAGCTAATGTTTTCTTGTGAAAACCAAAAGAGACACAAACATGTTCAAATAGAGACCATCTTAGTCTTCACATAATTTTTGTGCCCTTCATAATAAGAGGTTTTATTTACTGTTGACCACATAATGGAATATTTAGAGAGGTAATACATTGTTCTAGTGTCTTGTTTTCATAAAGCCAGTAGAAACTGATCTCATTTATTTTTACTGCTAAAACTAAAGGTCTGGGATTTGACAGTAACTTGCTGACCTCATTCAGCTTTTCTTTGCTTCTTTCCCTTTTTCAACTTAAACCTTCCAAGGTATGTGCAATAGTCTCCAGCTGTAATGTTCACGTGTTTACATGTGTGTTTATGCATCTATGTAGCACAGATACATACTTTTAATCTTTAATAATAAAAAGTGTATGTGATAGCAGCAAGCCAATCTATTGTACATCATTACTACAAATAGTCTCCATTAGAGAGAAAGTGGTTCATAAGTCATGAAAGGCAGAAACTCAAGTGTGTCATAAAGGTAATTTGCCTTTATTTATTAACACTCTGCCCAACAGGCTTTTGATATATTGAATCCTTTAGGGCTTTTATTAAATAACCTCCAGTGAGGAACTTAAAGTCTTTAGCATTCTTCTCAGGACACATCATGTCAAGGGTTAAGTTGGATTTCAGTATGATATGGATTGCATGAAGTTTGCATGGAAGTTTTTTGTGCTCAGGCAATAGGTCTGATTTTCTGGCTTGCTAGCAGGGATATAACTGTTATGTCTTGGAGTTTACACTAGTTTAAGTAAAGGTGGCTTTTTGGAAAGCAACAGGATCATATTGAAGAAGCATGGACACAGTGAGGAATTGTATTTTTTAGAACTTTTTTTTCAACAAACACCCTTTTGCCTGTTCAGCTCTGTGCAATGCACAAAAAATAATTCACAGCAGTAAATGTGACTGACACTTCAAATAGTAAAATATTGGTTACACCTCTAGACAAATGAACCTTGCTGTGCACAAGCACTGGGCACGAGATTGTTAGTATCACAAGCTGTAAATATGAAGATTGGGCAAGACCTCATACAGTCAGGACACTATGGTGGAAATTATTACCCAAGTTAAAGTAGAATACATGTTTTCAGACTTCTTATATATACCAAATATTCCCACACACATTAAAAAAAAAAGATAGATATTAAAAAAAAAAAGCAAAACACACACACACACACACAAAGGAAACCCACCAAACAAAGCAAAACAGAAAAAACCTTCCACAAATATTAAGTGCCTTTTATGCTGATCACTTCATGTGATGCCCAAATGACACACAAACTTACTAATAGCTATCTTTAAACAGGTATACAAAAGCTTGCTGAAACATTTTTGGGGGGAAGCTGGAAATAAGTAATACAAAAATGTTATGACATTGCTCTTTAAAATAACAGTGAAATTTATAGCAAACGACTAGATATTAATTCCTATGGCAAGTGTGTGTCTGCAGAAACTGTTGTATTACTACAGTGGCATACATAAATTAAGTGGGTTACTGCTGGTCCAGCAGTAATATCTGCTCCTTAGATGGTGTTGCCATAAAGTCATTTTGACAATTTTCTTTATAATATTTTTCTTTGCAAATGATGTGTGCCACTTTTTTTTTTCTTTTATTTCCCCCCCCTCCCCCAAACTTGTGTTTGGTAAGGTATCATTCTCTTTATCCATTGAACATATACAATTATACTTTTGAACATTTCCCAAAATCTCACTGTATACCCAAAGCAAATTTTCTGATTTGCATTCAGTATCAATCATACTTTTCTCATATATCTAGATCTACATTTAATTCATTTCAGTGTGTGTCTATTCACACACGGTAGCTTTATGACATTCTCACCTATATTAAGGACCCATTGATTTTAAACCAAGTTCACAATCCATTCAGACTGACAACAATATTTTTTTTTGTCTTGAAAGGATTTAAGATCAAACTAAATGCCTGACATAACTTTTAACATTTCTTTTGCTGTTCTTCTGTTAGTAGACAGGCTGCTTCCAAGCAATTTGTTTGAGAAGATTATGATCAGTCATTTAACTGCACTCTTCATCTTGCATTTTGGTGCAGCCACATTGTGACATAGAAAGACAACAGCTGCCCTATTTCTATGAATAAGTGGCACACCATTACCTTATTTAGACAAATATGACATCTTTGATCTTCTATAATCCTGAATGAAACCCAAAGGATTGATGTGAAAGGAATAACTGATGATTAAAAAAACCCAACCAAACAATATAAATTATAAAACTTTCAAAACAGCCCAAATTTGGAAATTGCTTGTCTGCCAGGTGTTTTATTTGTGGGAATGATTTGGCACATACATTTGGTGAGTAATCCAGAAGACATTTGAATAGACTTCACAACCTTCTGCAACTTTTCCAGACCTGTCTAAAATTCTGATGAGCGGTGCCTAGATTTTAATTTTTATATCTGTCCACTCAGCATCATTATTGTTTTTCTCTGGGTTATGGTATGACTACACATCTGTTCCAAAGGCCAGTGCTAAATTATGCCTCGGAGACAATCTCTGTGTACATAAATAAGACAATTCTCTTGATAGCATAGGTGGTTGGGACATAGAACATATAGATGTCTTACCAAGTGGCATACAACTTTTGGCAGTGTGAAGAATTTGTGGTCATTTTTTTATCTTTATTTTCACTTAATCTAGTTGTTCACACTCTCACCTTGGTAACAAAACTGTTTTGAAGCTGTGATATTTTATCTCTACATTTCAATATGAGCAGCCTTGCTGTTTCATTACATCAGCATTTCTAATATGACTTTGTACTTACATGCTCAAACAATATTTCTCTCTTTCCTTCTCTCCCTAACCTCTTCCATCTCTTCATTTTATTACTCCTTTCTTGAATCTCAGGAAGGTGGGTTAGATCAGGCACAGTGCAGTACTAACATGGCTACAGAGCTTCTGGTTTAGGAATGGGCCATGTCCAGCAGTTCTGATTATGGATAAATGCAGATAAATGTTCAGAGATTCTGCATCTAGTCTTGTAGCTTGGCCTACTGGAAGTGCCACACAGGGAAATCGGAATGGAACTTCTGCCTTTGGGGAGAAAAGGTACAGTTTTGGTTGTACATAGGGTGATTTGTAGCAAAGTGGGTATGAATGTTAGGGCTTTGGCTGCTACTATAATGGAAAGACATAGGGTTCTGAAATTACTATTAAAATAGTAAGCACCTCAGGTGTGAATTTAGTCTTGGAAATTGTGCTTAAAAAAATATTCCAAGAGAAGGATAAAAATAAAATGAGTCTGTGTCCTTCTGATATGAAAATTATAAACATTATGTTCTTCATCTTCTAGAGTGAGACATCTGGAGTGCAGTCTTTATGTTATGATTTCTCCCAGTAATTCAGTGATTTGCATTTCTTGTTTGTGCTGTCTCACTCAAAAACAATGACCAAAGTGTAAAAACAATCAAAAGGTGTTTTAATATAGCTTCACCTATCCAGATTTACCTCAGAAAATGGTTCTGTCCTTACATGGTACTGTGCTTTTTTTTTTTTTTTTCTCCAGCTGGCATTCAGTTTTGAAGTTATGAGTTTAGTTCTGACAAGTCCAGAGATCACCCAATCTGCAGCCTTGCTTGGATTCATAAGTGCTACCCATGACCCAGACTTCTTGGGTTGCTATCCTCATCCCAGCAGAATTAGTTATGGTTATAGTTAGCTAGGCTGGAGTATGGCCATGCTCTACTTTTAACACAAGAGTCTGGTTGTAATCCACCCTGTTCATACCGGATAAATGCCTCAGGCTCATCACTTTACTTTTTCAGCTCAGCTTCCTTCCTTCCCTTCAAAGTAACCCAGTTGTACATAAACACATTCTGCTTAGATTGTTTCTGCTAGATCACAGCTATGCTAATCAATAAAAGCAAAATCTTTGAATCCAGGAGAAAAAGAGAGGGAAACAGTATAAATTATTTTACCATTTCATAACAATGATTTAAACATAATGTGCATTTTCAATTCACTTGTCTGAGGCCATGCCCCATTAAAACGTGAGAAATTTACCATCAAGTTCAATGGAAGACAATGTAGGCTTTACTTTTTAAAGCTATCATCCTAGTAAGATAAATGAGAAACACAATCAAAGCTTCACTGCTCCCATTGGCTTACTGTGTTTAAGCATGGCCTCAGCATGGCATTTTTTTAAGAGAGTAAAGGCCAGGTTTGCGTTTATAAAGATATTTCAGGTGATTTTTATTTTCAGATGAAAGACGAGTATGGAGAATATGAAGAAGAAAATGCTAGTGAAAAATAATAGTGCTGAACTTTGGTGTCTTTTAGATTTGTTTCTCGTCATTAGATGACCTTGGTAGTATAAACTAATAATAACAGTAACAGTAACAATGCTTAGAAAATATAACTGTGCTGTAGAAATTAAAAAAACCCAAGAAGCTACACAATAATTTCTAAAAGCATTTGTGTTTTTGGAATATGTAAGGAGGAGCTGTGCCAAGATACTTACATCTGAAATTTCCCTTATTATACACTGGGGTTGCAGAATATTCTTCATACTTTAGCTTATAAAGCACTTGGAAACCTTTTCTGACAGCACATGCTTTAGGATGATGGTTTTGTTTATCATGTTAAATTATTTTTAATACAAGATCAGATACGACTTTTTCCCCCATTAAAATCCAAAATCTACCAAATTCTGAGAATACTTTTTTTTTTTTTTTATCTTGGACGCTTTTTTCTTAATCTTTCAAACAAAATACAGCCTCATTCAATCCTTCACCAACATTTGTTCCCACTAGGTACTGCAAGTGAACCTCTGACTTAGGTATTCTGCTTTTAGGGTAGGTTTTGAAATGCGGATTACAAAAAGTACCTGGTAGAATGCATAAACAGTTCTTGGAGCACCACAGACCTTTTCTTCTTCAGAGAAACGCCTAAAGTACTGGGCTGTGCTCCTTCCTCCAAAGGATTTAAATGTGGGGTTGTGACTCTCAAAGGAAATCAAGCTTTAGTCAGGGTTTACTCAGCCATGCTTGGATGGACGCAGGTCTTCAGGGCTGAGCAGCAGGGCAGAACTCTTCAGGCTTGGGCAGTGTAACTTAAGTAGATACTTTTGTGCTTACAGAACTCAGAGGCTATGTTTTCATGGGAGCAGTCTGACCAATAACTTTGTTCAGGACTCCAGGAAGCAGAAATCTACCTAGAGGAATGTTACTTACACAAATTTTGACCAAATCAGTCAGTTCACAGGGATGTAAGAAAGTTAAAATGCAGATACCTTCAGCCAAATAAACTGTGTGTGTTTATAGCAAAGAAAGATCTGGAAAAAACTGAGGCTTAGAGAGTTTTGAAAAAAACCCCTAGATTGGCAAGCTGGTAGTGCATTGAAAGTGGGAGTCTGCAATGAGAGAAAGAGCTGCAGTCTGGCACTACAGGGAGATGGAGAATGTGAAGAAGAGGTCCAGGAGAAAATATCAACTCCAGTACATCTATTTTCAACAGAGAATGTGTGTTCTAATGACTAGAAGGGTATCTGTGGGGATTTCTCTGATCTGTGGCTCATTACTCATAGTACCTCTCAGATTTCACCCATATTGACAATAAATTTAGTAAGAAGACCAAAGAATCTTGTATTTGTTAGAGTTTCATGCCATCATCAACATATTCTGCTTTAAGTTAATTCTACCCACTGCAAATAATAGTTTCCATACTTTCAATACCTCGAGGGAGTTTGAAAATGACTAATTGATGGTTTTTCCCTGCTTTAAATCATTACTGTATTTTGGACTTAGAAATGTGTGGCTAAGTCATGTAGTCATCAAGTGAGGAATTAGTCTCCCCAGTGCCGACAGTAAATTCTCCAGTTCACTCAGCAACCGGTTGAACAAGCTCCTCAATATTTAACCACATCAATTGTAAACAGGCAGATTCTTTGGCTATGCTGTTTTCTCAAGAGAACCTAAACCTTCCTTGTCAAAATGTGTGTCTTACAATGGACGTTCAGCTGCCTTTCTTCTATTGAACTTTTCTGCCTTGTGTAAGACAATGCCTGCTCTATGCCTGCATTGTATAAGTCATGAATCTATTAAAAACTCCATCTATAGAGCCATGTATAGAACAGCATATCTTGCTGGGAGTTGCAAATTTCCAAATAACTTTTTTGTTGTGATGCTGGGTTTTTTTCCCTCTCCTGAGTGTTGGATGCATAATATTTTCAGGTAACTCTGACTACTGTGTGATATTTAATCACCTCCACTGCCTCACAGTAATCACTTTTATTGCATTATGGTAGTCAGCATATTCTGTGCACTTTAATATACATGAGGTTGAAGGAGGAATATTTTTCACTGAAGGCTTTATGGAAAATTTTGCATTTATTGATTTCTGTTAAAAAAATCTGTTATTCTCAGAAAATCGATGAAAATGATTGCTGTGGCCATATTTGTTCAAACAAACAAATAATACAGCATAATGACAACGCTATCTCTCAATTCCACATTTCACCTGGAGAAGGAAAACATTTGATCTGGAAATTCTGTGTACTACATCAGTCCGCAGCAATATCTTTTATTCATGTGTATTAAAAAAATATGCAAAGAGTTTGTACAAGTTGGATAGGGAAAAAAAAAAGTTTCACAAAAATAAAACAAACTCATCTAAACAAGCATTGCAGATTTGGGACTTTTGGGGCCAAACTGTCAGAGAGAGCCTTGCTATTCTTCTTTGGAAATATGACAAAAAATTTATATGTATAATTTTTCACAAGTAAATTTTTGCATTGAAAACAAAGCTTTCCATGGGAAAACTGCCATACATAGAGAGCAAGGCTCACACAGCTGATGACTGCAAACCATCCATTCTTAGTGTTTATCTATTAAAACTATGGGAAAAAAAAGGAATAAAAGGAGCATATTAATTCAAATCATGTAGCTCCTCTAGCTTCCTATAACACTGTGCATGTTTTTCCAAGCTTTGTGAACACAAGTATTGCTCATTCAAAACTATGTTTGCAAAATGAAAATCACAATCAAAATGTAATTGTTGATGTAAAAACAACAATCTGCTGCATTGCAACACATTTTCTTATCAGAGAATGTACACATCTCACAATACATTGCATCACAGTGAAACTAGCTCAACATGTCAGTGTTACATGGCTACCAATTAAGAAGGGTTCTTGGCATGAATGATGTTCTGCCTGAGGCCAGGTCACTGTCTGATGTAAAAGATTGGAGCTTCAGGGCACTGGCAGTTCTGATCCTCTCTGTTCTGTACAAACTGAAGGAGCTGATCATTACAGAAACCTTGTGAGCCAAGGCACTGTTATCATCTCCATTTTACATATGGGGATTGAGGTGCAGTCAAAAGATGTCTTTGAATGTTCACAATGAAAAATCTAGAGTCTGATTTTTTTCAGAGGGCTTAAAATTTTGCACAACTTTACACATTCCCAGCACAGTTCTCGTTGACTTTAACTTGCTTACATGCAGTTAGACTGAAATCAACAGCTCAAAATTGCCAGCAAGCCCATTTGGGAAGTCAGCAGAGTGCTATAACAGCAACATGCCCCTGATCATAAATCACAGGTGAAGGAATAAGCTTTCTTTCTCCTTAGGGGGAAAATGTGTTCAATCTTTAAACAATAGAATGATTTTGATGCATCTTTTAACTAACCAAAAGTAGCATCTTGACAATTTTAATGGACTAATTATACAGTGATGGTCATCTAGAAATGTGCTGATTTTCAGGTCTTTATGTCCTGACAGCTCTAAGAGTTGTGGAAGTGGAAAACTGTGCCAGTGGAAAACTGGCATGCAAACACAGAATTTCAGTCACTAAAACCCTGCAGGACTGGATTTGACTATCCTGAGGTTCTGCCCGCAGTGTCAAGGGAGATGAAAGGCTTTTGATTCTCTAGGTGTAGGACCCAGTCAGTGTCCTGATTAGTTCTGCAAAACCGAAAACCTTTTCAATGTATTAAAATGCACAATCAGAACCCTGAGAATCTTGGAGATTAACAGCAGTTCACAAGGGTTTGCACTGACCTTTGTTTCAGTCTCAATTTGCATGAGTTTGCAACGTCTGCATTTTGCTCTATGTTTCTTGTTGGAAACCTTGAATCCCCTTGCCAGAGCCTGGAGATGGTGAGAACACTCATCTTAACCCTAACGTGGCATTTGCAGCATAGCTGCCAGTATCACTTATGCATGAAACCAGTCCTGACAAACAATATTGTTTCAAGCCTCTTCATAGTGCTTTCCCTATGCCATATTGTATTTGTGAGGACTCAAGATGATCATCCTGGCTCGGTGTCTGTCTACTAGTGTGGTGCAAAGAAGGTTCCTAACAGGTTTGAAGTAGCTGCTGGGTCGTCACACCTTTATGGTCCCATCCACAATGCCTCTACTCCACCACCATGTCTTCATCACATTCTTTGCCTTCAGGTTGAAAAATGAACTTGCAGAGTAAACTCATGTGACACATGGACATATTCATTCGTGTTCTTCTACTGATGCATCTGCTGAAATGGTGACATTGCTCCAGGGCCTGCGAGTGACAGGTGTATCCAGTTTACTATAGCACATACAGAAGGCAGTGGGAGCTCCCGTATATCCTAGCCATCATGGGGCTTTGCACCTCTATTTTCAGTTTCTGCCAATGTGCATCATCATTAATTTTATGGGACCCCATGACAAATGGCCCATTCAGGCAGTGCCATGGAGCTTGGCAGCCTGGGGATACATCCTACAAACCACAATGCTTTCACCAGAGGAGAAACAGGAAACAGGGGAAAGTCCCAGCAAGACTCCTCAGTGAATTTGGGCTCGAAAATAAAACATTTATGTTTTTTCATCCAAAACTCTTAGAATGAACTTCGGTAATATTGTTAAGTCACCTCATGCATTCTAGTTCATTCTTGATCACATCATGAAGCAACCCCTTGGGATGGCATCACTCAGCAAAAGCAACATGAAGCAAAGTCCTCCATGAGTCACTGCCCCAGGTAGAGCAGAAGTATGAAGCAGCATGTGCAGGTCTGTGAAACGGCAAATAACATACGGTGGCAGACCGTCGGAGATGACTTTTAAGCTCCTGCATACAACACACTTGGCCCCTAGCAGCATTCTGACTCTCATATGCACTAGAATTCACCCACAAATTTGGAAAGGGGAAAAAAATAAAAAAAAAAAAGGAGTGGAAAAAGTAATCTAATACAGTCCGATATTCTTTTTCGTGTTACATTATCCTGCCAACAGATACCATCAAACACAGCTTTTAAGAAGTATGGTGACATTCTAAATGGTCTATGAATATTACTTTGAAATTGAGACTAATTCCTTGGATGAATTTAAACTTTACTTTTCCTCACACTCACTTTTGTGTTCAGATCTCTTTCTCTTCTCCCTCCCACCCCCTCAGGATTTCCATGGCCACTGACATATCAGACTGCTGTAGTTAAACTAGTGAAATAACAGGTAGAAGTACTACAAGAAAGTTTATGTATGGCATTTTAAAGCTTTCTTGGAAAGTGTTTTAGGCTGAATAAATGAGACAAACGACCACAAAGCTACCTGGCAATATTTGTAACCACTCATCAGTAATTTTGAACCATCAATTTACATAATTCTTCTGAACCCAAGATTTTAATTGAACTATATCAAAGCAGCATGACTTTTGGCTAGTATATGATACCACTCCAAATAAAACACAAACCAAAAGCCAACATATTAAACCTTCATGTTTGGTGTTTTTTTTTTAATTTTCAAGTACTTACTATGACACTTTGGACCAAATTCTCTGTTTGCATTGGCTCATTGCACAGAAGTGAATTACTAGTGAACTGTTGTTTAATGGCTTCCAAACTGTCATGTCCTCCACTGGCTTTACATAAAGTACTGCAGCATGGGACAGACTCTACTAAGCAGATTGTCAGTTGCCTACTGGCAATAGCTTCAGAGGGTCTGGGTTTAAATGTAGTCCATAGTATTACGATCCTTCCCCACAGCTATCAGATCTCTTCCCAGGGAGATCTGAGACTTGAGAACAGTGTGGAAAGTGACTGTAACTTGCTATCTGTTTCTTAAGGACTGAGCAATGACAAAAAACTTCACAGATGCAAAGTTTTAACCAGGTTTTGTCTTTGGGTCCTAGTATCCTTTATTGCTTTCCCTCTTTCTGTTTTCATCTGCCTACTGTCTTCTTAGACTGTGAGGAAAAAGATCTATATGTCTTTTATGAGTGCTGACAGGAATGCCCTCAAGCTCAAAAAATTATTTGCTCAGGCTGCCCTGTATTCTAAGAACCTCTGGTGGTATCTGTTCTGGACTAAATTGCTCCCAGTCCAGAATGGAGGACCTGCCTGTCAGCCTATGCAAGTCCTGTACCTTCCCAAAAACAGAATATAGATGCTGGGATTGTTTGGGCATGCGCATGTGTCTCTACAAATGTAAAAGGTAGACACACAGATCTATATGTATGATTTTAAGGAGGGTGGACTATTTTAATAATCAATCTTTGATTTTGAATACCTTGGAGCTAACTCTCTGGCTGAATAGACTTTTCAAATGAGCAAGGAATAACAGGACAGTTTGCAAATTTTGTGTGCAAATTGTTTGAAGAATCTTTCTGAGCATGTAGTCTAATGGCTGGGCTGCTTTCTAAGGGCAAATATGCAGGAGGAATGTTCCTCTTTTGACACTGAGCAAATATAGAACTATGTTACATACCTTATTGCAAGCCACGGTCAGAGAGGATTTTATAGTATTTGCAGTCTGCCAGGGTGAGTGATAAGCTAAGCCATTTCATAATTTCAAGCCTCACCTTTCTGCAGTGTGATCCATCCTCCTGTGCTCAGGCAGACTGCCAGGCAGCAAAATTTTTTTAGATGTGAACTTGGTAGGTAGACATTCCTACAACAGTCCCACTTTGCCCTTTATCACTCTTCTTTGCATGTGGAGTCATTAGTTTTGATGGAGGGCAGGATTTTATTCCATGGATGTTGATGGACAGTCCATGCACTTGCATGTATTTTTTGCAGGCAAATATTTGAAACATGCTGTCTTTCCCAGTCTCTGGTCAACTTTCAAAGATACCTATCCTTGTTAAATCTAAATCTATTTTCTCTGAGTGTACTCTCATGTTCCAGCTATTTGAGGCTGATGGATAGGTCATTTGCTAACATTCAGTTTTGAGTTGGCTTTTGTAACCTGTGCTTAGACATCTTAAGGTGAAGAATTTAAATTTGTAAATGCTTATTTGGAAACAATAGAGTATATTATTTCAGGGCCTCAATCCTGTAGTAATTATTTGCACTGCCTTAAGTACTGAGTGAAATTTTTATTTGGAGGTCAGAGTATATAATTAGAAAGTACATGATCCTTTTGGCTTTCATTATCCCTTATGAGGGTGTAAACTGGCACAGATTTACTGAAAGCATTGAATTGTTATTATTTACTTAATAGCTGAGCCATGAAGTCCCAAGTGAAATTGAAACTTAGCTTTATTATAGACTGTAAGTGCCATGAGGCAGTTGCTCTCCAAAGAAACACCCTGTCAAAATATAAGAGAAGAAAAAAGGGAGAGGAACAGCCAGCCAGAAGATAAAAGAGCCTTTCTCAGGGAATGCCTAGATTTTCTGAGGCCTGACACAGTGTCTTAGTCTCTGGGTAATGCTGCCTCTTCAGCAGCTGTTTGCCATTTTACACCAGTGTAGGGCATGATCTCGAGAATCTGATTCAAGTCTCTCTTCATAATAGTGCTGATAAACTGTAGTTCCCAGATAAATTCATGGGATTAGAGGGAATTGAATGTCTAAACAGGGCCCTGGGATCACAGGATAGTTCAGGCTGGCATGGACCTCAGGAGGTCTCTAGTCCAACCTGCTGCTCAGAGTAGGGTCACAGTATCACAGTATCACAGTATGTTAGAGATTGGAAGGGACCTCAAAAGATCATCTAGTCCAATCCCCCTGCCGGATCAGGAACACACAGGAACGTGTCCAGGCGGGTCTTGAATGTCTCCAAAGAAGGAGATTCCACAACCTCCCTGGGCAGCCTGTTCCAGTGTTCCGTCACCCTCACTGAGAAGAAGTTTCTTCTCAGGTTTAAGTGGAACCTCTTGTGTTCCAATTTATACCCATTTCCCCTTGTCCTTTCATTGTTTGCCACTGAGAAGAGCCTGGCTCCATCCTCGTGACACTCCCCCTTTATATATTTATATACACTAATAAGGTCACCCCTCAATCTCCTCTTCTCCAAACTATAGAGACCCAGCTCCCTCAGTCTTTCCTCATAAGGGAGATGCTCCACTCCCTTAATCATCTTAGTTGCCCTGCGCTGGACTCTCTCCAGCAGGTCCCTGTCCTTCTTAAACTGAGGGGCCCAGAACTGGACACAATATTCCAGATGAGGTCTCACCAGGGCTGAGTAGAGGGGAAGGAGAACCTCTCTTGACCTACTGACCACCCCCCTTCTAATACACCCCAGGATGCCATTGGCCTTCTTGGCCACAAGGGCACAGTGTCGGCTCATGGTCACCTGTAATAGGTTGTTCAGGGCTTGGTCCAGTTGAGTCTTAAAAACCTCCAAGGATGGAAACTGCACAACATCTCCAGGCAACCTGTCCCACCACTTGACTGTCCTCATGGAGATTTTTTTCCCAGTATTTAGCTGGAGCTGGGGTTTGCACATAAGTTTCATTAGTGTATTTGGTCTCAAAGAAAAAAAAGATAAAGTATCAGAAACATTGAAAGCAGTTTCCTTAAGTATTTCTTCATATGAGTCTTTTCAAGGCTAACCTCACAAGAGAACAGAAGACATGACCTGGGACAGACCTAGTTGCAGTAGGAAGTGAAACTGTATATGTTCATGTGCATGTGTCTGGAGAATGACAGGACAGGCTTAATATCTAACTACTACTTAACTACAGTATACCAACCACAATTCAGCATGGTACAGAAGTGCCAGAGCTAGGTGGGACTAACCTAGTAATAGGACCAGAAAAGTTTCAGTTGTACCAACTCACCATCACACCCTGAGAGTCAGAACTCACTAGCTCAAATGCGTCTTGAATGTAGTGTGACCAGGCTGCTTTTAGACTTTGAGGAAACACCGCTGAATTTAAAATTGTAAATCTTACAGCTGTCACTGGCTCTGCTCCGCTGCACAAAATACTCCTTTCTTTTACAGTACACCTAAATGGCAAGAATCAGGAATGCAAGAATCAGGAACACAAGCATCCATAAAAGATGAGTGTGGAAAGTGCCTACTCAAAGGTGTCTCAAGGAATGTTTAAGTCAGACAGAAGTACCACCCAGAACACTCAAGAACTCAAAGCCCTGTGCTGAATCATGCAAATAATGGTTTGAAGCTTGGGTCTCCCGCACCGCAGAATAACCCCACAGAGCTGGCCCCATGGGCAGTATAGTCCGTTCTGGGTTTTGTGACTAGTACTGGAATTTCACTATGAGGGTAGTCTGCCATTTCCTAAGTTCTTTTCATTTGATTAAAAATACACCAAGTTTAAAGAAAACATTTTGTTCCAGGCTGACGAAACCTTTTCTTTCAACTAGAAATACTATAATGCAAACCAACAGGAATCCTGAAAAATTATAATTTCAGGATGACCCACAACAATGTAGCATGTACTTGTGAGCTGTGATGGATTCTTTTGGAACAACCAAGGAACTGGAAAATCAGTTAGTTTCACAGATTTTAGCCTCTTTCTCCTTGAACCATAAATTAAATGTAGATCAAAGAACAATGCTGAAATATTTTATTCCTAAAATAAGCTTTCAAGAATATATGATTATGCCAAAAACATTAACTAGAGTGGGCATTACTTAACCCACACTGTAAATGAAATATATGCAAATATACCAGATAGCTGTAAAATATAGAAACATACAGACAAGATTAGCATCAATGAGAGGTCCAACCTTTTAATTCTTTATTTCTCTAGTTAACCATTCTGTGCATTAATGACAATGGAATATTTTATGAGTCATCTTCCACTGTGTTCACTTAATGCACTCATCGTTCTTTTATCTAAAGGTAAATGTTTTCATGCACATATGGTTTGCTGAGTGCTGAAAAAGCAGTCAAGCAACACTGATTTCCCTCTCCCTGATTTTACATCCGTTTGTGTGATTAGAAACTGGAAACTTGATTGGTGTTTCAGGGCAAATCCAAAGCATTATGTTTTCTGACAGCTTGCATCATATATTACTTGCACACCAGGGCTCGTAGAGCCTATACAGCCCAGTGAGGTATCTGATGTGGAAGTAGAGTTGCTTGTTGGTCAGTCTAGAATAGCACTTTTGCATACAAGGACAGCGATGGAGCTTGACATCCTCCTTCTCAGAAGATTTTTTAGGGTTCATGGTTTCAAGTAGCAGCCACCATGAGTTTATGACTTTGCTGGAGCATGTTCTCTGCCACTGTCTTCCTCCTCACCTGAATGAGGAGTTCGCACTGGCCCTTATACCTGGTCCCCAGGCCCTTGAGCCATGTCTGAAGCCTGCCTTGTGTTTTGCACAGGGCAGTGCAGGCCAGTTCTTAAGAAAGGAATGTAGATTCTGCAAGAAATAATTTGGTTTGCTATTAGAGTTAACACTATAATATGAGGACAGCGTAGATCCCTGAGTGGTGTAGCATTGAGCAGAACTCTGATCCAAGCTCAGCATGCCATGCAGGTCCCATCCATAGAACGTATCTCTGTTTCAGTCTTTCAAGCTATTATAGGATTTTCTTACAAGAAAACAACTCTATTTGTCACTTCTAGAGGCAGAAAGAAAGGATGTTCTCATAAGAACTTCCTGCTGCACTGTTAGATAAAGGCAAGGCCACGCAGGTGGCATAGCCTGGCAGTATGGTGGCTGCCTGTGGGCTCCTCTGCTACACGGGGCTGCAGGCATCCACCTTCAGCCGGTGGACTAGTGCAGCCCATCCCAGCCCAGTCCAGCTGCTGCGCTGCCTCAGCCTTACTGTGTGTGGATCGCTGCTTCCCCAGTGTACCTGTGTCCTTCAGGCCAGGGGAAGCTGCAGTGTCCAACTATTTCCTATACAATTCAGTTAACTCAGTTCTCTGCCTTCCTTTTTTTCTTTTTCCTTTTAATCCACTGCAACCAGCTAGACCCTCTACACACACCTTTAAACTTTACTATCAGCTCTCTTCCCCCCTATAGCATTCCTAAGTGGCACTAAAAGCGATAGGGGCATTTTCAAAGATGTTGTGAAAATTTGAACCCAGGACACTTTTGCTCCCCACTGCATTTAGAAAAAGCTGCAAGTACTCTACACTTCTGCTAATGCAAACCCCAGAAGGGCTCTTACAGCAGCAGCATCGGGCTGCTAAGTAAACTTCAGATTAAGAGCCTAAATGCTTTTATGCATTTACCGAGCCACTCCTATTCTTCATAAAAACAAGTTACAACACACTGGCCATCAAGGAATAGTGGACTTTACAATTGCTAAGTATCATGGGCTGGTAATACAGCTGTTAACTGTGGCACTGGTTTCTGGTTCTAACCAATTTTGCGATACCTTAGAAATGCTTCATAACAGTGCTTCAAGCAGTTTGTCCTACTTTTGAGGTTAACGACCAGTGAGATGGTAGGAAGTGATAAAAGTACAAGCATGTAAGAACAGCAGCACTGAATATCCTTCCTTTACCAGACCGTGTGCAACCCTTCTCATACCTTTCCCACGAACCTCTTGAGAAGAGTTTGTTATGCAAATCTGCAAGATGTGGTTCACACGGTAATGGATGAAGTCAGTTAAACTTCAGGGTGTCTCTTATTTTTACAGTTGGTTACGAAACAAACTCCCTTTTCTTTTTTTTTTTTTTTTTGCAAATAGCACACCATACATAAGTATAGTTGATTAAAGTGGAGCAGAATAAAAAAAAGGCATAAATTTCAGAAAAAGTTGCTATTCACAGAAGAGCTAATTTCAGGTATTATTGTTCAAATTTTGTATCACAGACCAAAAAAGAAAATAATTTAATATTTTACTTTCAGAGTTTGAACTCTGAAATATACTGGTAACATTCCTCTAAAGCAACTCGAAAAGACCATACCAGAACCCTTTTTTAAGGCATCATAGTTAACAGTGCACAAATATCTTGACTAACATGTTTGTCTTAGAGCTTTGGTGAAAAGTCTAAGAAAAAGAGGGAATAAACGAGAAATTGATAGAAGGAGATGAAAAGTTAAAAAAAAAAAAAATAAATAGAGAAAGTTGAATTAGATTTGCTATATTTAAAGTCCCATTAAGAAAAATACATGGCATAGGTATTTATATACCCAGTGTATTTCTTGAAATTCTTGGGTCCAAGTTATTATAGGAAGTAATTAAGGAAGCAAAAATATCTAGACATAAGGTGAAATACATGCAAAGTATGCAAAATAACAACAACAAATCAGGCATTCAGCATGGACCTCATGCACACATTCTGCTCGTTTTATCCTTTTTTATGGTTACCATAAAGATAGGATAGTACCTTTTGTTAACGAAGAATTTGCGGTGAGCTCCAAAAAGCAGAGGCATATAAAGGAATGCAATGAACAACCCTGCATTGTGGCCAAAAAAATGAGCTCAAAAGTAGCCAGAAATTGGCCAGGAGAGATTATTTGGGTAATGCTGGGTAATTCTAAGACACTGCTATTATTAAAGCACAATACACTCAGTCTTGCAAGGGATTCAGGAAAGAAATTTATTGACTTCTCCAAATTAATTAATTTATGCAGGTCTGCCTTCCTGCCTTCTATCTTCTGAGGTATTTATACATTTGTACTTTGTTGTGTGTTTCAGCAAGTTACATTCCAGAAAGTGAAATATGGAATCCTCCTGGTACGACTCACCAGCTCCTGCAACCAGGACATTTCCAGGATCGTCAAAGGAAACTGTCCTGATTTCCATCAGCCTAAAGAAGACTATGTCAGTCTCACACTTGGGTGCTTCCTTGGCTGTTACACTTCTGCCCCGCCATCAGGAAGAGATTGTTAAAATATGAAGTTCTATGTCTGTATTAGCAGTTCTACTAGGGATAGAATTAGGTTTTATAGAAGCCTCAGAACCTATTATGACAACTGAAAATGTTTTATTGAAATGTCTTAATGGCAGATTAAAAAGCATAGGTTTTTTTTTCAGGTCGCTGATGGAAATTGACTTCTTAGCCTGCTGATTTGCTGGGCCTATTTAGCAAGTCACAGTTTTTTCCATGTTTAAGAAAAGGCTATCAAGTCCTTTCAATCAGAATATAATTCTATGTCCTATTTCTAGTTATGCCTTTGAAATAAATGTTTCTACTTATTGGGAACAGGGAGAAAGAGTAAGAGAAAGAGAATTTCTGTCCATTAAAAAAGATGGGGGAAAAATAATAAAACAAACCCAAAAAAGAAAGGATAGAAAGAGAAAGACAGAAAGAAAGGGGACAGAAAAAAAATATTAATAAAATAAACAGTCAGACTTTTTGCTGCAATACCTTTTCTTCAACATGTTTGCCAGTTTCCTACTGATGCTCTGCATGGTGACATGTCACACGTTGTGTCAGTCATATTGTATTACATTAGCAGACGTGACTGACAAACCCCAAAGTGACAGCACAATGCAACACATCATCAAGGAAATTAGAAAAAAAAAAATTTCTCCAAAGTGCAATGAAAAGGATGCTTTTAGAAATTCCTCCTAGTTATTCTCTCTGCCTGCTAAATTCTGTAGGATTGGTGAGCCTTTTGTGAATCACGCAGGAAGCACTACAGTTTTATTTGAGTGTCTTGGAAGTGGGTGAAAGTATGTGTGTCATGTGGAGATTAGAACTTTACAAAACAGTGTGTCCACATAAGTTACATTTTTTGCCTGTTCTGGCGTGACCACTGAGTTGTATATTCTCCTACAAATTTGTCATCCTTCATCTTTTTCCTCTTACCATTTCATTCAAGAGAGGCTGTCCTAATGTACTGTACACAGAACTATGTGAACTCATGCTGTTCTAACGTTAAGCTGCCCAAAAACTGGTTAGCATGGGAATTTGTGGAGAGGCAGAACACTGTAGCCTGGTGTATGTTTTCTTTAACATAGCTAAATAGCTGCACAGCTTTTGCACAGTTGTGTGCACAGGAAAACTGAGCCTGTACTTCTACGCTGTTATCTCAGTTAAATTTATCTCTGTGACCAAAACTTTGTTCCTTTTGTCTGCTTTGAAAGACATGCCTAGTTAAGCAACCTTAAATGGTCCAGTCAAAGAAGCATGCATTAATTTAAGCATTTCTGGTAGATGAGTGTGAATCTTTCCTAAGCCAGACCACATTGCTGAAATGGTATTTGTTGTCAAGAAGACGTGCTATTATTCTGCCACCTCAAAGGCACAGGGTAGTGTAACATCCCCAGTCCCTGTACCATTCTGGCAGTGCTCTGGACACATAACCGCACAGAGGGTTCTACCTGACTATTGTAACACGTGATCAAAGAGGAAAGCATTTCAAGTGAAATATTAATAGAAAGATAACATCTCTCTCAAGAAAAGTCCAGGTTGGAACTGTTGTAGTTAAGTGATAACAAAAGCAGGATGGACACTCTTCCTTTTGATTGAGGTCTGATTATAGTTGACAGAGCTTAAATCTTTAATTTAACATAGTTAATTTAAATTGACAAATGTGACCTTTAAACTGAAATAACAGTGGCCTTTTACTAGCTAAATGTAATCAGTTAAAGAACCATTTAAGTTGGGACTTAGATTTACTAATATATTTCTATTATGTGACAAATTACTGCATAAACTGAATTGTCATAACTACCCTTGGACATAGGTAGACCACACTAAATACAAACAAATGAATTGTTCACTCAAGATGTAATAGTGTCTAAGTCCATATCCGTATCCAAATGCTAACATCATGTACATGGCTCAGCTGAGCTGACATGTCAAAATGTTAAGCTATGACAAACGTATGTCTGAGGTTTCAAAAGAAGAATTTCTGTGTATGGAGACATGATTTATATAATTTTAAAGCCAGGTAAACTGTACCAATAGGGCCTATTAGAGAGCAGTGTAGTAGATCAGATCAGTGAGAATTTCAGAAAGTCACTTTGGAACAAGTCAGCTTTTGAACACTTACAAAAGATCATAAGGCCCAGACAGAACATAACCTGTAGTCAGAATCGGTATATAATGTATGTACAAATATGACTTTATCTTACCTTCATGCTTGTTTGAGCTCCTTGCTGTTTTCAGTTGGGCTAGACTCAGAGTGCCCTTTATTTTAGCTGTTGGTGCATTATGGGGCAGGCAAAATACAGAGGATTTAGGAGGATGTAGAAGAGACTCAGCCATGTTCCAAGCCAGCCAGGAATATGCATGAATATAATACATGAAAGTTCCTTCTGATCTGGCACCTTCATCTGCTGATTTACTGAGCTGGGGCAATGGACGTGTATACAGATGTAGTCTGATCCCTTGAGACAAATCTACTAACCTTTTTGATTCACATTGTAAGTAATGGGTGAGATCTTGAAGGATTAAGCCTTAGATGTAACATTCAGCTGCCTGAAACTGGTGTGGGCAGATGCCCCATCTTAATTCTCCATGCCCTGCTTAATCTGTGTGGATATGTGGAAAGCCATTCTTCTGGTTCTTGATGAAAAGTCGTTTTTGCCAGATTCCAGAGGGAAAAATTATTACTGATGATACTGCTTGCAAACATCTGGCAAAAAATGTTATTTAATAGGTATGTTTTATTATGAAAATGTGTCGTTCTATGCTTTATAACAGGAACTAATAACCACTGGACATAGCACATGCCTCCCAAGCAAGTCAGGTTCTTTTTTGGCATAAACAGCTTCTCTCTTCCAGCATCGTGTTAAACTTTCATTTATCATGCTGGACGAAGCCCACACAGGCTAAAGTACCACTGAAGTCATTAAGGGGTGCATGAATTCAAGGGGAAGAAAGGGACAAAAGAAACGAAAACCTGCTTCAGAAGACCTCTTCTTTTAAGTAGTCCCTGTTCCTTGTCAAAAGCTTTTGGATGTATGGCCTGTTCCAAAATCTTTTTGTGGGTGTTGCGTACAAATTCTGCAGAGAGCAGAGAGAGAGGGGAGGGACAACACAGCAGGGCCTAAGATGTCAGGATGACATCTAAGTTCCATTGAAACATTCTGCGCCTCTAAAATAGGATTATTATTTTTTCAAACTATAGAGGAATAGATGGGTATTAAAAAAATACCTACTGCTTCCTTTTTCTTGTGGCTAGCTGCAAAGAACCTGCATGGCTACAGGTTGAGATGTGACAGATAATTAGTGTTGGGCAGACTTCAAAATGTTTGCAATATGAGTCTAAAAAGTTTATGTGTTTATCCAAATTTCTTTGGTCTAGAAACAGGGTTGACAGACAAGCTTTCTTCTTTGGAGATTCTTGCCACCACCTGATTGTCAAAGACTCTGAAATGTTGCAAGAATAAACTCTTGTGTGATGTGTCAGTAATTAGGCTTTTGAGGTCTGTTTGGATTGGGGTTTTGCACATCAGGATAGCTCTAATGACGTCAGCTCAGGATATGCCTCATAAAATTCAAAGGGAAGTTAAAATAAATCAACATCAATGTAGTTCAGTCCCTTGCTATCTTCAAGGAGTGATCAGCCTAATTTGAGTTTAGCTTGAAGTTCCAGCTGCTTGGGCCAGTCATAGAACAAGCATAAAATGAAACCCCTTGATCCAAGTGCCTCGCAGCTTTAGGAAAGTGCTGACCTCTATCAGCAAATATCACCTGAGCAACATACATACCATCGACTTAACATGATCATTGTGACTGTGCAAATGTACATTGCGACTGGTTTAGCAGGGGTTTGAATTCCATCAATTTTGATTCTTTTTTTTTTTTTTTTTAATTTCCTGTTGTTTTGTTGGGTAAACTATTCCAGGTTTTACTTTACCCAATTTCTGCAATTCAAACAATGATTAATTTCAAAAGAAATACATTTCACCATCTTAAACTATAGTCTGAATGCCATAACTATGGCTTTATATTGACTCTGAGATCCTAACTTATTCTCCAGGCTGCTGGACTCTTTGGGAACACCACTGGAGAGAGGTGCTGGGGCTCCTCTGGAAGAAGCCTTATACGCACCTACTGTTAGCCAAATCAAGATAAACTCTAGAATACTTGCATTTTACCTGAAGGTGATCGATGTGTGATTCAAACAAATGTGAACACCATTAAAACAGAGGAAGATATGATAGCAATGAAGCTCTGACAAAGACTAAGGGATTTTGAATTTGAAATGAAAGCCTCTACAACTGTTAAAAACGATAATAACAAATGGTCATGGTTTAAACCCAGCCAGACAGCTTGTGCACTCACTCCCAGTGAGTGGTGAAGGGCTGGAAGCAGTCAAGGCCCACGCCCCCAACTTGGGGGTCCCCCCATTCCCTGCTCCCAGAGGGATGGGGAGGAGAATCAAAAGAATGCAGCTCCCACGGGTTGAGATAAGAGCAGTCCAGCAACCAATGTACAACACAAATCACCACCACTACCACCAACGACAACAATGATAAGAGATAATAAGAAGGGAAAAGAGTACAATACCACCCGCCAAAAAATGAGTCTGACCCAGAAGACTCCCTGTCCTTCCAGGTAACTCCCAGTTACATCCTGGGCATCATGTGCTGTGGTATGGAATACCTATTTGGTCAGTTTGGGTCAAGTGTTCTCTCTCTGCTTCCTCCCAGCTTCCCCTCCTCCCTGGCAGAGCATGAGGCTCACAAAGTCCCTGGCCAAACCAAAACATCGTTGTTATCAGCTCTGTTCCCAGCCTGAAAGTCAAAACACAGCACTGCACCAGCTACCAAGAAAGAGAAAAAATGACTGCTACTGCTAAACCCAGGACACAAATGACACCTTTCCCCTTTGTCATGTCAACAGTGCTGATGCAAACATATTTATAGCCCCAAAGCCCAGCTCTACTGGAAGATGAGAAAGAGATAAAAAGATGCCATTCCATGCCCAAAGAACACTGGCAGGCTACAGAACTAACAAGGAATGCAGCATTAGTCTTTCTGCTGACTGTCTCTGACTTGAGGATGTGAGTGCAAAACTGAGAGCATCACAATGACCACAGTGTGACTAAATCTGGCTGGAAATGAAGCAAACCTAAGTTTATCTTGCTTCCACATTGCTGTCTGGGAAATGGGCTCAGCTGCATGCACCTAAGTGATCCTTAGACTGGTTTAAAGTTTGCAGATGTTTTATTATCTGATTTTGCTTTCCTTTATAAAAGCTGTTCATGCTTCATCTGCTAATATTCCTACTTGGTGACAACAGAGCAACAAAGGGAGGCTTTTTGCTACCAAAATGTAAGACAGAAACTATTACCTTCATTATATGTGTTACATAATGGGGTGAAGGAATCATCTGGGTAGGGTTCAGTTTAAATATACTTTAAAGCAGTCTTAAAAAAGAACTAACTCCACCATGCATCACTTTTATGGCACTAGGGAATCCTCATTTTGTGACCACTCTGTTCAATGGATGTGAATGTTCAGGTCAGTATTCACAGAAAGCCGAATTCAGGGTTTTGAAAAGAAGCTGTGATAGCTTTAGTTTATTATTTAATCAGTGGGCCAGTCTCAGCCTTGGTTTTATATTCATGACTGACTGTTGAAAGCCTGAAAGACAATGTTCAGTGACAGTAGAAAGGGAAGCAGGCTGTCATTTCCCCTATGCATTCCCCTGACCCACCACATGCTCAGACGAGGATGTGATAGGCTTATCTGCATTTTGATTCTATTCAGTAGCCATTGTCTCTGAAAATGTGCAAATAAAATAATGAAAACCATGATAAAACAGAGCAGGAAAAATCTCTCACTATTTAAAGCAGCTGTTTGGGTGCCAGCTGCTTAGTAACAAATACATCTTTAATGAAATCAAACAATCCAGCAGGATTTATTGATTGCTAACAATTGTTTTAAGTACAGTCTGGTATGCTGGGCTGTTTTCATCCTTTTTTTTCCAATTAGTTCAGTTGGTTTGAATTAGAGATACTTTGATATTATCTTTAAAAAAAAAATGCAGCTCACTAGACAGCATATTATTTTCCTCCAGAATAAAGTGTGGGAGAGATACATAGAATAAAAGATTTTGATGCTTTTCCAGCTGTTTAGGAGAAGGCAGCAGTGTGCCTTATCAAGTCCTTTCACCTCAGCAACTGCAGCTCAAATCCATCATGAAATCTTGAGTGAAGAGGATGCAGTGCTCTCTTCTTGGAGCCTGTTGAACAGTGGAAAGGACAAGGACCCCTGTGTTTTCATGGCACTTCAGAGCCAGTTTCTGCAGGAAGGATAAGAGAGTCCTGTGGAAACTTTAATCTTAAGGCTGACCCCTATCTACCTGTAATTCTACTCTTGCTAACATTGAGGGGAAATAAGTCAGTACTATTGTAAGCTGATGGACTAGATGGCACAAGAAGTCATTTCAGCCCTGTTTTCTATGAATTTAGGAAAATCTGCTGTTGGCTTCAAGATTGAAGTTCTGTTCCCAGACAAAGCTCTGGATTTTCACACAATTACATACCAGCTATATCAGTACTAGTCGGAAATCCCTAAGCACCTAGCTATTTTCAGTGCACCTGCACAGCCATTAAAGTCTTCACCAAGAGGCTGATCCTACAGGGCTTTTAGATTCAGCAAAAACTGTCTCTGATTTCCTGGGTATATTTAATAAGAAAGGATTGAAAGCTCAGGCCCAAACATGCATGCTTGTATGCAGCAGAGCTATGTGAAGTTCATTGCTGCTGATTTCAACTATTTTTTCTCTGCTTCAGTGAGCATGAGAAATATTGTATTCTAAGTATTGGACACACCTCACAGAACCACAGTACCAAGCTGAGATAACCATTCAAAAGCACATACAGCTAAGAAAACAAATGGAATAGATAATTGACTAAAAACACTAATGTGTTTTCTTGAATGATGTGTTTAGACAAACAGTGCTGGCGTATGATATATTGAAAATAAATGGTAGTTTGAAGCTGTAGATGCTTGGACCCCACACTGTGGGGTAATGCTATCAAAATGTTCACAGATAAATGGCTTTGTTAAGCTTTTGCTCATGTAACATCTATCCACAGAAGCAGACCTGTCTCCGTTATGGTTATTCAAGTGCCTAAGAACTGCTGACACTAAGTGTGCCAAATGGGACTCGTATATATTTTCAAACCAAATGGTTCACATGAAACATACTACTTTATCTGAGACTTGCAATTCTTTTCAAGTGTATTGTGCTTAGTTCCATATCCTTATATTACGTTACACATTTTGATCCATATGTATGGCAGCAGCACAGACCGTACACCATAGAGAACCCTGACACACTACATAGCCTGAAAAACTTGTAGTATCTTTATATTCAGCTCCAGATTTGAACTCACCACTGTAGACTCGTGTCTCAGTCTGCCTGTATAATCAAACCTAGAATATATTTTCCTCTAGGCATTGTATCCTATCAGATAGCATGGTTTAGGTTTTCGTGTCTGTTCTAAAATGAGTGGTAGTCTCTTGTTCATTGGTGCATTACTACTCAGGTGGCTGTAGTGGTAGGGTGTGATTGTTATATGGACAAGTAGGGTACACTTCCAGTTGTACAACACCTTAAACCCAAATCTGCCACTACTGCAGTGAGGTTAAGAGAGTGGGGTACCCTAATATTTCTCTGCCTATTGCTTCAAACAAAGTTTCAGCATGTCTTCCAGCAGATTGCCTGTGATATGAAAACAGCCCACTTCTCAGGTATGATTTTCAGCAGTTAGCTGACACTGAAAATCAGTAAGATCACTAAAAACACCAGCTTAGCTCAGCATCTGATAAAAAGTCATTGGCTATTGGTTTTGATACAATTTTTAAATGCTATTCAGAGCAGAAAATGATCTATTAAAATATATGCTGCCTGTGAGGAAGATCTTTTTTGACACTGTGAGCTCATATTCACAAGGAGGAATAGCTGTCCCTGGTACGGCTGAAGAGGTTCTCATGTTTGTCTGTGTCTACTCTTTCTTAAAGAGTTAGTTGCTCCTGAAGGAAGTCTCACAGATTAGGGTTTTTTTAAAGATGAATCATTATCCTCGGCTCCACTACCTGGGGGTAGCTGCTGTGAGAATAGCTGGCACGTCACTGCAGCGGTTGCAAGATCCTCAGAGAAGGCTTGGGTGATCAGGTGCAGGTGAAAACTGTCTTGATCATCTGCCATTATTGCTCAAATATTATAGCAGAAAGAGGAGACCTTTGCAGTAAATGCTTGGTAAAACTGCATTATATATTCCAACAATTTAATTCCATTTATTGCAGGATTTGTTAGAACATATACTACGTCATGGTTTAACATTCACTGATACTTTATCTCCGTACAGTGGCAGGTACATTGGTAGACCTTCAGAAACATTGTCACTACTACAGCAGCAGCCACAAATGAAGATTCAGGCCTCCTTGTGCCAGGCACTGTGTAAACACTTAGTTCTAGACATTCCTTGAGTTTTTACACGTTAGCTAGATGAAAGCTGGGGAGGGAATCAAAGGCAAAAGGAGACTAAATTTTTCTTCAGACTCATGCATTGAAGAGATGCAAATTCTTCTGAGCCTCAGAGTAGTAGCTCAAAGGCGTGTTTGAGGATCAGCTATAAATTATATGCACCATTTTATATCCAGTTATTGCCTTACTGCTAACGCCAGGATATAACCCTGAAGATTACAATAGCATTTTCTAAATTCTTTAGAAGAGTAGGAATGCTCTCATTGTAAAGACACAGCAAAACTACTAAGACACAGTAAAAGTAAGTTTTTCACTATTTTAAAGACTGAATGGAATGATCTATTAATATTTCAGATTCCATTGATACAGAAATATATATCAGTAGCAGCAGACATACATGTCTTTCAGTAACAATATTTATATTCCATGACCTAAGAACTGGACTACAGTTGAGTCCCTGTGGTGCTATATGTTGGACATAAACATATTGTTATTCCCACACAAGCCAAAAGCAGAAAATATTTCTTTTCCAGTGTTCCAATTTATGTGAATGTAAATTAAAATCTTTGTTGAGTTTCAGGTAGTTTATTTGTTACTTCCTCTCCAGTTAGAATATAACAGCTGACCTAACCCTGAGAAAACCAGCTGCATCTATGTAGCACTCAAAACCACACAGCATTTTTATGTCTGTTATGGAAAGAATCTAAATAGCAAAAGCAGGTAAAGCATGGGGAAAAGTCCAAATACAAGGAAAAATCAAGGGTGGAAGAAATCTGATCAAGTGCAGACTTCTGTAACTTACACAACATAGTTCCTCCTAAAGCAGAAATTCAGCTAGATGAGACAAATTGTTTCCTAAAGATGCCTGTTTCTCTCAATTGACACTGAAAGGTACAGGGGTAACTGGCTTATGTGCCTACACTGTAGATCTTTAAAGTTAAATATGATCAGTCCCATTTGACATGACCTGTCTCAGGTCACAGAGTTCTCTGGTGAGTTTAAGAACAGAGTAATCTGTAATTCAGCTTCTTGCCAGGAAGCATGGAACTCTCCATCCAGGGCCTTTTATTAATTTTGTATTATCCGTGTCACTTGAAGAAAGGGCTAAACTGAGGTCAGAGTTGCTTTAGTTAAGCATAGTGATCCTGACTTCCTCCTTTCATGAGAAACAAGCCCAGAAAGAACTCCAGATTTTCCATTTCCCCTTTCCTGAATGTTGCCTTCAGTGATAATTTGAAAAACAGTGATGGAAAGAGAACGACCTGGAGAAAGGTAGAAGCTTTTAAAAGTGCCTTTGATACCACAATCACAAAGAGATTTTCTATATCAAGAATGTGTGGGGATAGATTCTAAGCAAAGATGTTTCACATCCCTTAAGCATATGACTCAGAAGTGTTTTTGTCACTTTCAGAATAAATCAGTGGGTAAACCCCCCTGCTCCAAATTTCCTACACTTTTTTATTATTTTTTTTCCTTAATTCTCAGCATAGGTCATTTCCTCCAAGCACTTGCTTCATAGAATCACAGAATGTTTTGGCTTGGAAAAGACCTTTAAAAGTCATCCAGTTCCAATTCTTCTGCTGTGGGGAAGGAGATCTTGTACTAAATCAGGTTGCTCAAAACCCTGTCTAGCCTAACTTTAATGCTTATCTTCCACTGAGATGCACTTACAATTTCCATGGCACCAAATTCTCCCCAAAGTTGGCTAACGTGGCAACAGAGGGTCTCCAGATAAATGGGGATTGATCACATCCAACTTCATAATTTATTTCAGCTCATAGCCCTCAACTTTCTGTGGCACATGGTCAGATTATGAGTTCGAATTACATATTTTTTCTTTTTCAGTTTTCATGAGATATCTAGAAACTGCCATAGCAACTTTTTGTATCAGTGCAGCGGACATTCAACACTATTTTTTCCTATTTTCTATCACTCTCTAAAATCTCTTAAAAGAACTGATGAGTAGTTTCAAGCAGATTGATATATAACACTGATACACACTGGAAATTCCTTCCTATCTTCACTCTTTTTGGTTGTTCTTTTCGACATGTGATATGGCCCAGGAGAAAGCATGTTTCATTTTTGCGTGTTCAGGCACATAACAGCTAGTTATACACTTGCAATTTGGCAACTATAAAACCAGATGTCATTTGTAAAAATCAGGTTCCACTATTTCAACCAAATTCTTGCAGAGTCCTCTCATTTTGTCTACTTAAGAACACTTAGCATTGCAAATTTGAAGGAGTAAAAATCAGTCTGGCTTTAAAACCTTGCAATGTAATTAACTGAGACTTTCTAGAAAAAAACAATTTGTGAGAGAGCATGCTATTAACATATTAATACTCTGACCCATTCTTTATGAGGGTCATGAATTCAGTTGTGCTAAATCTACAGGATGCTGTGACAGAAGTAAAAAAGTGAGGTAATGTAGCTCAATTACACCAATAAAAAGGTTGCTGTGTCAAAGACAAGGATTAGTGTTAATAATTTTTCTCCAGGGAAGAAAATGCTCAGTCCAGGTTCCTTTAGGGCCTGTAGATCTTTGTCAAGATGCAAGAAGGAAAGGATTTGTGTAACGAGGTCATTTAAGCATCTTTTGTTTGGCAAGAATGGTCTGTGAAACAAAACATTTGGAGATTCTTTCCTACGTAACTGCAGTTTTATTATAATTGAGTACATTTACTAGGGTCATATAAATATATTCATAAATAGAAATTTCTTAAACCTTTAAAAACTGTCATAAAAAAGAATACAAAGACATTCTCAGTATTGGTTTAAGACTCCAGAATTCCTTTTATTATTATTATTGTACAATGGAATAATAATTATAAGTGCATATATTGCACAAGTATTACTGCATTTCTCTCCATATATGTACATGTCACTTTTAAACTGTTTGCTATGTTGCCGTAACACAAAGTAGCCCAAGCTGGACAACTTCGACATGTTATTTACTATTCACATTTGAAATAGGAAATAAGTGTGTGTGCAGTCAGTTTATGAGTTTACCTCCCTTTTTTATCATTTTAATATTATAGTATAGAGAAACACAAACAGAATAAAAGATATGTTTGTAACAATTGCAGCTCCAGCAGATGAAGTTTGCTCCAGATGAATAAGCTCCAGCTTCTGTAAGTTTGACATCACTGATGAGTTTTAAGGATGCTAATAAAGGCCAAATCAGAGGGGAATGCATTCAAATCTCATTAAGCGTTCTCGATCTGCTGTCGAAGATAAAAAAGATTCTTGTCACTGTCCCTCCAGCTCCTGCCACAAGACCAGGAGAGTGGTACCCCAACTCATCCACCTCCAAATTTTTTTTCCCATCTGGTCTCATTAAAATTTGTGCTGATACTGTTGTGATGGCTTTGCTATGTTTCACTGGAAGCTCCATCTTTACGTAAGGCAAATATTTGAATTAAGACAAAATATGGTGGTACATAATGGAAAGCAGAAAGGAATGGGAGCGTGAGACAGATTCCTGTGCTTTCTATTCACTGTGTGCCTGGCAAGTCTTAACTTCATTTACATACGGCTGGGTCAGATACAAAGCTTGCCACATGTAAATATTTCCATTCTTAAGTTTACTCCCATTTCAGTTATTTTGAATTCTTCTGGTGAATGAAGATGCCTCTATTATTTTGAAAGTTATTGGCAAAATACATGCTGTATTATTTCCCTATTAACAACATGCAATTATTTGGGAATAAATTTTTGTGTATTAGTATATGTACGAAGGTAAAATAAATAATTCATACAAAACATACTGTGCATATTATGTTTTCTCCAGTTATTACATGAATATGTTATTAACATGCTTAGGCTTCTGTAGAAGATTCATTTTTCATGTCTTTTCTACACACTTCTCTTTTTTCCCTGTCCTTATGAAGTTTCTAGCATCTAAATAAATTATATCACTTTGAATTTTTTTGTGGGAATTACAGACATAAAAATTAGGTCTTTGGGGGAATGGGTTTAAATGACTTCCTTGCTTCCTAGGTGTGTGATTTTTCTCTCATTCATTATAGGTTTGTGTTGTTAACAAGGTAGAAAGGAAACTGAGGTTTTGTTGTTGTTGTTGAAAGTGTAAGAACTGTGATTTTTGTTGTAGAGAAACAAAATATTTTCCAATTTTATGCAATATAAATGTTCAAATCTTTATTATCTAAAAATGCCTTTTTTTCCTGTTTTATTTTTAATCACAAGACAATAGTAGTTCTAGATGATAACAAAAATTTCAGTAATTGTCCAGCTTTAGTGTAATGTATCATTAATTTTTTTTTAAGTGACACATCCTCACTTTAGACATTTTTCCAAGAATTTGTCTCCTACAGAGTCTCATTTCCTAGAATAAATGTGTAATATCAAGTAATTTACAGTAGTTCTAGTGCTTATCTTTCCTCAGTGTATGTCCTGGGTTCAGCTGTAGCTGGGCTTAAACCACTACTGTATTGTGTTACTACTGATTTACACCAATGAAAAGGTGTAAACCAAGTAATACTAATTGTTCATACAAAGCAGAGTGCAGAAATACTTGAGAGTGGCCAGCAGTGTGAGAATAATTTTTACATTTTTTTGTCTGTGTTTTTCGTAGATTTTGTTCCATTTTAGTTTTGCAGCTCAGTTTTCAGCAGGACAAATTTTTAAAGTTAAGTTAGATTATAGAAATTTTATAATTTATGTATTTATTGGAATGCCCCATACCAAGTGACTTAAATCTCTGACTTCATGTATTCCAGTTCCTTAGAATAAGAGGCTACAGATCTACAGATTTGAATGGCTAGAATTAAATCTTATTGGGCTTTATGCAGGTATGGGCAGTATATTGGGTCTGGTTTGCCTGTTAACAAGGAACTCTGTCACTAATTTCTGGTACTAAAGGAAGCCAGAAGGAGACTTGATCAAGTGGCTACACTTCTTAAAAATAAAATAGAAAAAAAAACCATCTCAGACTTCAGGAGAAAGTATTAACAATTAGGCAATTTTAAATCACACAGAAAAGAAATATGACTTCCAGATGGCTTTTAGACCTTATAACAGGATTAATTTGATTCTGTACAGCCTTTAAGCAGGTGATTGTACTTACTTATAGTAAATCATTTAGTAGGGATTTTTTGTCACTTGCAGAAGAGAGCTTTATTTTCCAGTCTTTTCAAGGGACATTCATCTAATACAATGTGGATGTTGAAAATATATTTTTGAGTTAATCAATTTAAGCTTCCTTTATAGTCAGCAGAAAGAAACAGCTATTTGTCTGAGCTGTATATCTCATTAAAAAATAGATGCCTCAAATAGGTCCAATGACTCATGTTTTAGATGTTCTTATATCTCTTTTGACTCTAAATGGACTCTAGACTGACTAGGTCAGAGATGAAGATCTACTGCATTCATTCCTGAAGTTGGGTGAGATGAATCCTGCACTCTCCATCTACCCACAATAATTTTGAGATTTTTTTGGCTTACAAAAATGTGCTGACATATCCTGATCTATTTTAAGTGTACTTAAGAAACTGAGTGATGTTTCTCTAGGTCTGTCAAAAGTATTAATAGACATCAGCAAAGAGGGATGATTTATGTTTAGTTTCATCAGCACACACTCATTTTGTGCTTGAAGTAGTTCTGAACATTTCTGTTCAGGGCTACGCAATGAGGTCATGAGAAGAGGAGAAAGCAAAACCTGAATCTATTTCCCCTTGTGCTTCTGAATAGGGTGTGAAATTGTGCTAATGTAATTCCATTAAAATCAATCATTTTTAGTATTCTCAACCTAAGAAACAATTTTGCCATTTGCCTCCATGTAACACTGCATCTTTCAGCTTATTACCAGCAGTGTGAAAAAGACAGAGATGCAAACTTATCAAAGACTAACCAGGACAAGATATCTCTGATCCCTTGATTCCCTTAGGGGAACTCCTTCTACTTAATGACGTGCAAGCTAGTTATTTTCTCAAGCTCTCTGGAGGCTTCTGAAATTTATTTCCAAAGGTGTCTATTCATAATATGTTGCTTCATATATGCTATTTTGCATTTATTTATAAAGTAGAATTAATTTCTTTAATCTTGTAGGCATGAGATATTTCACTCCCCCTAATATTCTCCTACTCTGAAATAACCTCTTCTGAGGGGAGAAAGATGCATAAATTTTGCAGATTTTCTTATGTTTCTCATGAAGGATAAATGTGTGCTGACTCACTCATTTAGCAGAAAATTCAGTTAAAAATGTTCTGATTTCTGCAGTATATAACCATACCTCCATCTCGAAGGAAATCTGTCTTTTAAGAGAACCTTTTTCAGGCATTAGTTCCATAGAAGCATAATTTTCAAGTATGTTAACTCTTACTGATTAAAAAAAACCTTGCAGGGACATATAGTAACATGTCAATGGCTAAACCAATAAAAACAAATAGCATCGTAACTGATCACACAAAAAGGCTGATTCTCAATGAGTGTATATCATCTTCAGTTCATTAACCTCAATGCAGTTAAATGGATTTTTACATCAACCCTAGATCTAAGTTTAATGTGTGAATCTGTTAAAAAGAAAAAAAAAAGAAAAAAGAAAAGGAAACAAATTTATTGAGAGATTGGAATTTATAAGAATTTTTTGATGCCTGTTTGGCAGAAGCTCAGTACTTCTGTATGAAGCAATTCTGCCTTTTGTAAAATATTTCTGACACTTCCTGACACCCCAAATTACTCAGGAGAAAAAAAAAAAAAGAGTGTTCTTCACTTTTCTTATCAGACTTGCCTGGATCTATCTTTATTTTGGTGTAATTTCCTTTTAGAGTTTGTGAAAGTTGCTGGGCAAATAGTCCTGGAGATCGAAATGTTGCTTGATGTAACAGAGCATAATAAGTACCCATGATGTGAGCTTCCTCTTCTAAATTGCCATTTCTGAAGCCAACAGACCCAGATTAATGGGAGAACACAGCATAAAATCTGGGCTGTAAATTAGCATAAGGGGAAGAGAGCTCAATGCTTCAGTTTTTCTGCTGGACACCTTAGTACTTCAGCACTGAGCCCTGGCCAAATCTTTGGGTTATCGTAGAAGCATAGACTCTACCTGAAATCTCATTGCTATTTCTGATGACAAAAGCATCCTGGACACTCTAGGCTTTGAGGTGATATAATAGGGCACATCTCCACTAAAATCAGGTTCTTACACTGAGCAGCTACCCCTGTATTCTTTCTTTGTCTATATAGATACACCATAGAGGTAGGAATTGCAATAGGTTGCTCCTTCTTATGTCTCCCCGACAAAAGCTGTGACTGCTTAATATTTCTGTGACAGTGTTTTGGTGTTGAATGCAAAATAAAAGAATAAATATATATTACAACAAAGCCAATGAAAACAACATACAGACAGGCTTTGGACTGCAGATATAAATCTTGGTACTTAGCTGAAACTAACAATCCTTAAAACTGTTCAAAAACCAACATTATGATGAGTTGGACATAGCTTAAAATAAAGTGCAAAAATATTATGTGATACTACTTGAAAATGTTCCTTCTATTTCCTGGCCTTGGTAAAATTATCAGTGACACAAACAACTGTATAAATAATGGGGGAAATTGTCTCCTTTTGTAGCTAGTCTGCTCAGGAAGAAATAATGTATTTAATCTTTTGCTTCACAGGTGGTTAATACTGGGAGAGTATTTCATTGATGAGACTGCCTTTAATAGTATGTCCCCAGTCTTTATTTGATATTTTTTATATTATTAGTGTCGTTTTTGTGTCTGTGTATTGAATATATCAGTGTGCATACACAGCAGTGTCAACATACATTGTGTTAGTAAAGTCAGGAACAAAGTGCTTACAGATACATGATATGCATACTGGGTAATGTTTCAACACTCATGTTTCATATTAGTGGCCAAGACAATATACTTGACACAATTTGTCTTTATTCTTTATATCTACACACACAAAGAATTAAAAATAATGCAGTTGATTTTATTCATTTTCTGCTGTTCTTATTTATGTGAAGTAAGGTCTAACCATTACTTAACTTACCTTTCAGAAATGAAATGTTCTTTTCTGTCTCTGGGTATATCTAAAATTGAGATAAACTTGCTCAGGTCCAGAAAATGTCTCGACAATGCAGTGTAGCAAATTTCATGAAAAGCAGGATAACTGGGTGATACAGAATTACACATTACCCCTGTTAAACAGTTTCTGGTGAACAAGCTAACTTGATATCCCTCCTGTATCCTGTACTGTGTAATACTTCCATACCTAGACATTGTTTAGTGAGTGTTAATTGGTGCAGTTCAAAACTGTAACAAGGACTATGTTAACAATTAAGCAGTTGGGATTAAGAAAGGCAATTCTCAAACCTGTGTTCTGTCACTATTTATTTTAAGGAAAGAGATAAAAACATTGTAAGCTGGGCCAGTTTTCCCTTTACAGAGTGGGGTAGTTTAAGAAAGACTAGGAAGACTACACTTTCTTATGGGTAATTGTGCAATGGAAAGGTCCTATTTAGCTTAGTGGAGAACTTTCCAAAATGGGTAAGGACACCTACAGCTTTTTTTTTTTTTTTCACATTTGATTCCTTCTGATGCTTAGAAGTAAGATTCACCAAGCTTATATGTAAGAATGAAGACCTTGGGCCCGCTGTAGGAGAGGAATTGGTTCAAGACCATCTTAAAAATCTGAACGTGCACAAGTCCATGGGTCCTGATGAAATCCATCTGCGGGTCCTGAAGGAGCTGGCAAATGAAGTTGCTAAGCCGCTGGCCATCATGTTTGAAAAATCATGGCAGTCAGGTGAAGTTCCTGACAACTGGAAAAAGGGAAATATAACACACATTTTCAAGAAGGGGAAATGGATGATCCAGGGAATTACAGACCAGTCAGTCTCACCTCTGTGCCTGGCAAAATCTTGAAGCAGATTCTCCTGAAAGGCATGCTAAGGCATATGAAAAACAGCAAGATGCTTGGTGACAGCCAGCATGGCTTCACTAAGGGGAAATCCTTCCTGACCAATTTGGTGGCCTTTTATGATGGGGCTACAGAACTGATGGACAGCGGTAAAGCAGTTGATGTCATCTACCTGGATTTTTGTAAAGCGTTCGACACTGTCCCACACGACATTCTTGTCTCTAAATTGGAGAGACATCAATTTGATGGATGGACCACTCGGTAGATAAAGAACTGGCTGGAGGGCTGCACACAAAGAGTTGTGGTCAATGGCTCAATGTCCAGCTGGAGAGCAGCAACGAGTGGTGTCCCTCAGGGATCGGTGTTGGGACTGGCTTTGTTCAACATCTTCGTCGCTGACATGCACAGTGGGATTGAGTGCGCCTTCAGCAAGTTTGCTGATGACACCAAGCTGCGTGGTTCGGTTGATGCGCTGGAGGGAAGGAATGCCATCCAGAGGGACCTTGACACGCTTGTGAGGTGGGCTGATGCCAACCTTATGAAGTTTAACAATGACAAGTGCAAGGTCCTAAACCTGGGTCAGAGCAATCCCAGGCACAGCTACAGGCTGGGCAGAAAAGAGATTCAGAGCAGTCCTGCAGAGAAGGACTTGGGGTGCTGGTTGATGAGAAAATGAACATGAGCCGGCAGTGTGCTCTTGCAGCCCAGAAAGCCAACTGTATCCTGGGCTGCATCAAAAGGAGTGTGACCAGTAGGTCAAAGGAGGTGATCCTGCCCCTTTACTCTGTTCTTGTGAGACCTCACCTGGAGTATTTTGTGCGGTTCTTGTGTCCTCAACATAAAAAGGACATGGATTTGTTGGAACAAGTCCAGAGGAGGGCCATGAGAATGATCAGGGGACTGGAGCACCTCCCATATAAAGATAGGCTGAGAAAGTTGGGACTGTTCAGCCTGGAGAAGAGAAGGCTGAATGGAGACCTCATAGCAGCATTCCAGTATGTGAAGGGGGCCTATGGGGCTGCTGGGGATGGACTCTTCATTAGGGACTGTAGTAATAGGACAAGGGGTAATGGGTTAAAGCTTAAACAGGGGAAGTTTTGATTGGATATAAGGAGGAAATTCTTTCCTGTTAGGGTGGTGAGGCACTGGAATAGGTTGCCCAAGGGAGCTTGTGAATGCTCCATCCCTGGCAGTCTTCAAGGCCAGGTTGGACGAGGCCTTGGGTGATATGGTTTAGAGAGAGGTGTCCCTGCCCATGGCAGGGGGTGTTGGAACTTGACGATCTTAAGGTCCTTTCCAGCCCTAACTATTCTATAATTCTATGATTCTATATGAAGCTGGTTTTTGCAATACTCAGGAAAATTTACCTAGGTCACCACTTTCTTGCATGATGCACAGTCCCCGTTGATTCATAGGAAAGTACATGAAATCCTGCTGTAGACAATGTTTTGTTGCTTTCATTATCTGATTTTTTATTATTGCATTTTGTTAAGGGATGGTATTAGCAGGTGACTCAGGAGTGTCGTAAAGCCATATGGGTTTGTCTTTGTGTTGAAACTGAGGTCAGGTACTCAATGGATCACATGCTCTTCTGCTGCTGAGAATGAAGAATGTGCACTGTGAGCACTTAGGTGTCCTGGCCAGCTACACCAGCCCTTGCAGCAGCTCTGAAAATCCAAGAAAGTTTCAATACTTCCCTCACAAGGTTAAATCATACAAGATCCAGGAAGAGATAAGAGCTGACCCATAGGAAAACATTTCGTTTTCCAAACCATTTTCCTACCACTGAAATTCACATATTTTGGTATGAAGTAATGTTGCTTTATTCACAGGGAAAAAGAAAAAATGCACTGTAGGTTGAATTGGAAGTGAAAAGCATGTGTAGGTAGGCACTGAGAGGAATAGTTAGCTGCAATTAAGTTATGACATATGAAGAGTCACTCTAGAGAACACAGTGGGATGAATGGCAGAGGATGTCCAAGAACTAATCACATCCTCTTTAAAAGACGTCACCTCTCACACTAGAAAAGTCTGTAACACAATGCTAGGATATTATTAACTCAGGTGAGTGTCAGTGAATAACAACAGTTTAAAGGGCTTTTCTTTCAGCTTTGTCTAATGCATCGGATGACCAGACCTATCTGATGAGGAATCTGTGTTCTGAGAAGATTATCCATCCCTGGTAACATAGATAATGGAGAAAAATATGTCACAAAGAAGAAATCCTAAACAAGTCCTCTTCGCTAAAATATCCATTGTAGACCATTATCAGAAATAGTTAACACACACGTTTTATGATTCTATGATTCTCTTTTTCTTTTTATTTTTGCATTTTGTGTTAGGTTCACTTACCAACATGCTGGCCTCTCCAGCACACAGGGATCCTTTTCTGTAGTGTGTAAACATGATTTTTCACCTGTTTGCATCAAAACCATGCAAAGCACTGAGTATGTTAAAAGATGTTTTCTTGAGCCTCCAGTTTACCTCAAAAATGAAGGTGCTAGACCCACAGCAATAATCCTCCCACTGCAGACTCAGATTTGAAGCAGTATCATAATGAGTCTTTCCTGTTTCTGAGTCATTGTCAAATAGTCTCTCCACCTACAGAATGAGGTACGAGAATGAACTGTACGAGGGAGGTCTAGAGAGTTATCAAAATGTATGGAGTTTTCAAGTCCACAGTTTTCAATTCTCTTGCATCTGCAACTTACCTCAGGCTTTACCACCCTTCCTGGAGGGGCAGAGGTAGGAAAAAGAGGGAGGTAGTTTTCTGAATCAGTGGTTTCTGTTTGCACCGTTTGCATTACTATTCACTTCACTTGCAATGGTGGAATGCAAATGCAAATTAGGGATTTACTTTCAGCTTCTCCAGCTTCTTGGTAAACTGGAGGAAACAGCCATGAAGTTACAGTAGTTGCAGTGTCTTAAATGGGGAACACTAGAAAAGAAAATTAAAACATTTGCTCTGTACAATGAAATCGAGCTCTGTTCTGGATGTGTGCTAAAATGTGTAGTACAGGCATGCAAATTTTATTAGGAACAAATGAAGTCTAAAATTTATACGGCTGAAGTTTAGGCATTCAGGATAGCAATGGAGCTCTAGCTCTTGATTCAGGTTTATTCAATTTTGGCTGCCTACTAGGTGCGCAGGTCTTGATTATTCCTTTTTTTCTTTTTTCTTTTTTTTTTTTTTTTTTGCCAAATGTTCTTCCGTTTGGTTTGCTGATTCTTTTTAAGCCTGGTGAGTACTGATAGTTTGTTCCCTTTCCTTCTTACTTACAGAACAGAGGAACTGCCCCAGCAAGAATCTTTTTTTTCTTTCATGCCCTTTAAGTAACGAGGAAATAATTCTCCCCCAACACAGAAATTTCCACTCCACCTTTCAGTTTCAATATATATGGAAATCCTGCCCTGCTGGCAAGTTGGGAAGGGCAAGAATAGGTCACAGTAGATTTCCAGTAGGAAGTTTTGTTAAAATCATCTTAACTCATTGCCTCATGTCTGACACCAACCTCAGATTCTTGAACAAAGTACCTAGCGAAGGACAAAAATACACAGCCAAAGTGACTCCATTTGAACCAATTCTAGGTATCAAATATTTTTTCCCATCCTAATATTATGATCAGTCTAGCTTCTTGTCTACATTAAAAGTCTAGAGGTTGTCACACAAGCCACATTCGCACACTTGCATATATCAAATGTTACTGGATAAAATTACCATCCAACAGAGACTAGATCTATAAAGAAGGTCTGGGCTCAGAAACAACATGGGAATTCGTGGTCCTCCCCTAAACAGCTTAAGCAAAGAGACCAGATGTTTTCTGCCTCTGATGTGAGGCAGGAGAAGCCTGTTGGCCCACCCTCTTCAGCAAGGGTGAGGTCTCTGTGACAGGGCTTTGTGAATGAAAAGGAAGAAAATGGCATAATCAGCTGGGGCAGAACGGGTGAGGGAAGCTGTTTAATACAGGGACAAGAAGGCCAGTGGTTTTGGCAGTCTTTCAGTGTGAGCCACTTGTCTTTGCTTGTTAATGAATAAATAAACTGCAACTTTTCTTTTTAAAGGGTGACTAACCAAAACTGAGTATCTAAAAACTACTTGCAATTTAAAATTTAATGGGCACTTTAAAAATGTATCTTTATGATACTAAAACTAATATACATGTTTTTTAAGGGAAAAAATGTAAGATGATGTTTTTTATATTTGTGCTGTCACTCATGCTTTGACTCTGATCACTTATCTGGATAATTAAGCAGTATCACTGAGGAACCAGATACCAGAAATCTGATATTAATCCATCCCTCTTAATAGTAACGCAAAGCCACTGGGGTGGAAAGCAGCCTAGTCTTCTTAATCCCCTTTTACCAACATTTCGGCATCAGCATATCTCATTTATTTTCAAAAGTGGTTCAAGGCACACTATCACTGGCTTAAGTCTAATTTAGGCTTTAAATCAAAATATATTAAGAAATTCAAAAATAGTCAAGATTACCAAGATTTCTTGGGGGAATGATTCGCAACCAGCTCATGTCCCTCTGACAGGAACAGGGGACAGCTAAATGATTGTTGCATGTCTGCATTGCTTTAAGGTACAACACTTTCCTTTGAATTAAAAGAAGGCAGGATTACATTGGAGACCTTGAGATCCCACTGCCATACTTACCAGGTATATGTTAATGATAGCCTAAGCAACTTCTACAGACATTAATTCACCTGCCAGCACTGAAGAGTCCAAGGCTATTCTGTTCTCGTGTGTCTGTGTCAGCGTTTATGTGAGACTTGTTGTCCCCTTTGGTGCTTGTCAGAGTATTTTTTTATTTTAATTTCCAAACTGTCCTACAGCCCTCATTAGTCACTGATGCTCCCATAATCTTTTTGTGCATTTTGAGGTGGCTGGACTTAGACCCAGCATGCATTTAACTTGACACATACCACAACAGTAATAGGGGTGGTTATTGTCAAAATGGAAAAGAAGCACACTTCTCCCTTCTCCCTTCCCTACCTCCGCAATGCAAACTGACCTGAACCAGATAAACAACATAAATCTAGATTAAGCATCATCCTCAGGCTGTGCTCATGAGTACAAAACCACTTGTACATTGCCAGCTTGATGGCATGAATCTGGGCTCTGCTCTTGGCTTGTAATATGAGGCAAGTCTACTTATCACGCTTTCTATGGGGACCTTCTCACTTCAGCTGCAGTCTCAAGTGTCTGGAGCTTACACTAGGTGTGTGCTAGCTTACACTAGCTTGTGTGCTGTTTACTGTCATATCTTTACATTAACCACTGCTGACATTCACCTGTGCATACCAAATCCACAATACTTTGGACTCATAGAGCTGAAAGACTAAATCCATTAGGACAAAACCAATATAAACCAAGTTTAGCCATTTACTTTATCCCCAGGGTGATGCCTTCTATTTGCTAAGAGTGTTCAGGAGGGCGTGAGAAGGCAAATGAGTTCATAAACCTTACCTACTACTTACAGAGTATAAGGAATGTATCACGGAGACAGAGGCCACGAGGAGTCTTAATGAAAGTGTGGGGCACTTCACCTTGTTTTCTTGGCTCTGCCATCAGAGACAGACACACATTTCAGCCCAGGAATCTTCAGGAGACTGCTGTTTTCCCACATATATTTTATTAAATATTAGTGCCACTGAGCGCTGTACAGATGGGGGAATCTATCACTTTATAAAATAATTAGCTCACTATTTCAATGACAAGAAGGAATGGCAGCATGTAGGCAGCAAACTGAGGTGCTGCAGTTATCATCCTCTTCATTTTTATATTTGTAGAAAAACAAGAAACTGTTTTTACAGGATAGGCCAATAGTGCCACAGGAATTGAATTAGAGCATCCTTAATTAATATGTCAGAATATAAGAAATGATGAAAATATGTATAATTAAATTCTTACACTAAAAACAGGATTATGGAATGTGACTAAAATAGATCAGAGTAGCTTTTTTGTTGCTGTTCCTTTTTATTTTTTTTTCTTATGTTTTAATTTTAATTAAAAATTGTGGGTTCTGGTATCTTTGCACTGTATCTGGATGAGTTGTTACATGCCTGGGCTAACAGATGGGTCACCCCAAAAACTACACAGTTGTGAACATGAAATGAGTACAGTGTTATTTTCAGGCTAATATAGAGTAGCAATAGCTTGACACTATGGCAACCTTCATCATCAATAATAAACTGCTCGAGACAGGTGCTTGAAAGAGCAAACATCTTACATAAGTTAAATACCTATTTTCAACTACGTTTGATTTTCAAAAGCAGTGAGTGATTCTAAGTATTCTAGTTTTGCAGGGCTCAAAATCAGACATATGCAGGGGGTCTGATTTTCTAATTTTCAGTGTTTATGGAAGATCCAACTTCATCAAAGTGTCTGAGCACCTCTTTTCATCCCCTGCCACTCAGGAATTCAATTAAAGAGGTCACTTTGAATGATAGGTCATACTTATGCACTCAGTAACCTCACAGACTCTTTTACATGAAACATTTTTTACTTTGTTAATCTGTTATTTTTGTGAGTTGTGCTATCTTTAGTCTAAAGGAAAATATACTAAACTGAAAATGTATTTGTGTCACTTCATTACACAGACCTTTATTCTCAAACTGTGGTGTAGAAATGCACCATATACTAAAACTAATGAAAAATCATATGAACAACTCAACGGACCTGTATAAAACAAACAAGACACCTTTCTCATAAAATCTCACCTGGTGCTGAATAATGTTAGACGCTATTTATTCAATTATTCAGTATATCGATCACATAATACTCTTACTTTTCTTTCATGATTTTTCTTAACAAAAGTCATCACCCTACATCACAGCACTATTGCTCAGATTCTCAAAAGATTTCAAGATCCTGAACCCAGCCTGAATACCAGCATTATAAGAGGAAACATCTAGATGCTTCTAGTGGCAAAAGAAAACCCATAAACTACATACCATGAAGAACTCATTGTAGGAAATGGAGTTTTCTGTTCTTGTGCTTTTCTAGCATTCATTTCTTCAAAGTGATAGCAAATATTCCATTGGTTAACATTTAACCCAAACTAATAGACACAATTTCACATACTCAAATAAATCATAACGCCTTTTCAATTAGTTTGCACTTTCGCTCGCTGCTGTCCTGAATAATTAGGAAAACAATTCACATTTCACTAGGAGATGATATGAAGTGTTATTCCTGTGATAATTACCAAGTTTCCCTGGCTCCCACCAGGTCATCAGGGCACAAAAGAGGACACCATGAGAGCATTAATGAGCTCTCATTGAAGATATTAAAAAGCTTGTATTGATCTGTTTGTCCAATAAGGAGATATTTAAGCCTTTCTGTTGAGGGCAGGAGAGACAGAGATTCATATCACAAAGCCTTTTATCCAACCCCTTCTGTTTCTGGCTTCGATATTGCCCAGTCTCAGCATGTCTGGTTCTGGAGGTCACACTTTTAAACTTTCACAACTTTTTTTTTTTTTTTAATTTTCCCTTTATTCTTCTTTTTAAAAAAAAAAGAAGAAAAAAAGGAAAGAAAGTAAAGACAGAGAGATGATAATATACAGCCTATACTTAACCTTTACTAGAGGGATACCTTTACACAGCTAGCTATTTCTGAGAACAGGCTTCAGTGCAGTACGATCTCCTTCTCACTATATACCACTCACACACATCTCAATTAAATTAAGAGCAGTCCAGAAAATGCAAAGTCTGACTCAGTATAAAACCTTGCTCATATTTTAAAAGTAGATCCAATCAAATAACTTTTGGGGAAGTTTGATCAGACTTTTCTGTCTGACAACACTGTTATTTTTTTTTTTGTGAACTCCTGCCCTTGTTATTGCTAGTGGGAGAGGAAGTGGGAGAACTGTAAGGTTGCAAATTCACTGGTTCTTGTGCTATTTTCAGAGGACATTTCTTTCTGATGGAGGGAAGGCAAATCCTGTCCTGCTTTCAACCCTTTGCATTGTTATGATATATTGAAGCTGTAAACTAGTTCTGGGTACACTTTCTTACCCATCAATTTTGTCCGCTCTCTTTTAAATGCCACAATGAACTGTCAGTGAGTATTCCCAGCCGGTCTGGGATAGAGTTTGGGATAAAAATTCATGTAACTGTTAAAGCTGTATTTTCTTGGTTTTTATTTGTCACTTAAACATGCTATTGTCTGGTTCAGCAAGGCTGTATCTCTCTTTTCGCTATATCTCATTCACATTCATCTTGGTATGAACAATTCAGTGAGACCAATTGTGGAGTTCTATTGTAAATGGCTACTGAAGGAGAACTTTGTGATCTTTCATGGATACTGTTATGGAGGTATTTGAGATGTGCAACTTTCTTAACATGCAAAAAGACCACTATGCCTGAAAATATCTCAGTTTTTAAGTGTCTAAATCAATGCAATGATAAAAGCCTCAACATACATCTTTGCTTTTTCATGGTCTGTCCCACCTGCCAGAATGGGCTTGTGCATGTGGCTCAAAACCAAGTCTAGGAGTCCTACAGTTTTCCACTCCCTATGTTGAACCAATCCAGTTTACACCCCTGAAAATAATAATTTAAATGACTGCAATTTCATCAACTTCACCAATTTATTACATAGTATTTATTAGTAAATGAGACATCTTTATTGTTACAAACAGAAAGACTGACAAGGAAGAACTTCCCAGAATATTACACAAGGTCACTCTGCTTCGAAGTTGTAGTTACGGTGTAGCATCAGAGCTCCATCCTTCTAGACTTGCTATTTCTCTTCAGTCTTGGGTCACCTGAATATCATATCTCCTTTATCTTTCTCTGCATAAGGATATAACAGACTTGAAATATTTTACAAGCAAAAAAACCCCAAACCAAAGCAACAAAAAAAAAAAGAAAATAAAGACAGACAGTAAAAAAAAGGTGCACAGTAAAAGACCTGGAAACTATATGTTTCTAAAAGAATGACAACATCATGGGGGCAAAGGAAGGAGGGGGCAGGGAGAAGAAAAAGAGGGAAACTTTTGGACAAAACCATACCTGCAGTCTGGTCTGACAATGGTCTGACTCGCAGCCTTGCTTTCATAATTGCATGCTCCTGATATGGGAATTTTTGTATCAGCAAGTGTGCCATGGAAACTTTCAAGACAGTTTCTTCTTGAGTAAGAAATTTCACATCATGTTTCACACATGAAACAAATGACTATTCAAGGGAACATCAATGGCTTCTGCAGTCATTGGTGTGAAGTGACTTGATGTTGAAGGAAACTGACGGGAAAGTCTGTGTGGGGTTCTAGGCAAATTTATGGTCTGAAAAGACTGGCAGATGAAGAATGAGGTTTTTGTGATCTACTTGTGTTCTTTGGGAAATGGAATGACTGCTAATAGTCATCATTGTCACATCACTTTCATACAAGTTAAGAGATTCAGCTGGAATGAGGGCAATTAACGAGTTAAGGTAATGTTGAAGGATATCACTTTAGTGAGTATTTAGCAAATAGCTGGTTAAAATTCTTTGGGTTTAGCAGCCATTTTGTGGTCTGTAAGAAATGTATTGCCTTGCCCTGAGCTGAGGTTTTCGTTAAGGTTTCGCAACATTAATTTATTTCACTACTAAGCTAGTGGCTGCTCTAGTTTGCACCATTATCTCTGTCCCCAAGGATGCTTTAACTAGGTAAGAGATAATCTCACATAGTCAGCAGTCAGGTAACTTTGCATGTTTGGAAGTACAGGTGTTTTGCCATTTGGATTTCCCTTTAGCTGATTTCTGAATTAAAATAATCTAGTGTCTATGAAATGTACTTGTGAAAATCTTCACTTGTAAGATTAGGAATTCTGACCTGATATTCTGGGAACAATTGCCTCCTGCTAAACCAGAAAGAACAGTCTGTAAACCCAACAGGCTGAGTCAGTTCTCTCTATTAAGCTAATTTTCCAGAAGTCTCTTTCCAGAGAAACACAAGAAGAGTAACACAAAGGCTGCCACAAAAGGCATATATATATATATATGTTCACTGCCAGTTTTAAGATGTGTTTTCTGTAGATTTCATATCCTAACATTACATAATGAATGCACACACAAATCACATTCCCAATGACCTGAAACAGTAATATCCACTTTGGTGACTGAACTTGCAAAAAAGACCGTGTGCATCTCTGCCACATATGGTGACCACTTACTTAATAAAGATATGAGGGAAAGATTCAGGAACAAATAATATTGGACATGGGTAGGAAGTAATGACCCTTGGTGAGTGACAACTGAGGTTATGCAGATGAATATTAAATGTGAAGGGCCTGAATTATTCATGGGTGGTTCAAGGTAAAAGGGTTAACCTGATCATGTACTCTTACTGACACCCTGCTCAAGGGAGAAATCCCAGCTCTGTGGTGTTCCTCAAACTCTGTTTCTTTGTACATTAAGTAAGATGCTGTTGATCCCTCTCCTTCCCACTATGGGTGACTCTTGAGTGACAAAGGACATCTTGTAAGTGCTCTATCACAAACTGTGCAGCTGTAGTAATATAAAATCTTTGGGCTGTCATGAGGACAGGCTGGAAAATTATTTCTAGAAACAAATAGGCTGCAGTTTGAGATGTGGCTAGGAAGTTCCTCCTCACCTTTCTGCTCTGTGTGTTTGGTAAGATTTCTTCCAAGAAGGTCTGAGCAAAGAAACCCCAGGAGAATGGTTTGAAAGATCAGTTTCTGCCCATTTGGCCAGACATTGGACAAAGACTCTGAGCTTGCAGAAACTTAATGGCCTAGTGAAAAGTAGTTGTGGCATTTAAATGAACATCTGTTAAGCATTGCTAAAATCACACCTCCCACATATGCTTCATGCTGCTTCTGTCCATATCAAACACACAAACTCTGTCTGTATTCAGTGTGGTTCCTGAACCCTATCGATCCCATTGTATGGTAGCTGGAATGAATAAATATTGCTCCCAGTAAGCAAAGGTATGAAGCTTTGGTAATGCATTCTGGAAGTATTAAAAGCTTCATATTGAAGCAAGAGGTAATGCGGTGCCCACTTCTTTGTGTTATGCTGCTAAGGTAAGCACACCTTGACCAGGAAATGTAAACAGAAGAGAAAGAAACAGTAGAGAAGAGCAGAAGTGGAGAACTCGAAGGAGAAAGAGGCAGAACAGGGAAGTAGCCAGCAGAAGAGATTGGGTAGTGCATATTCTTTCTCAGAAAAGAAAGTTAAAGCAACTAGAAAGGTTGTCCTGCAAGAAAAAGGTTTTCTTCAGTACAACCCCCCCCAAATATCAACATATAATTTGTTCAGTCTACACCACCCTTAGCCCAAGTGAGAAATCAGTTTCTAGTGAGAACAAAGTTATTCTGTAACTGTCTAGATCTCAATTTTTTACGATGTCAAATTATTTTAACATTAGTTAGCCAAAACCTGCACAGAACTTTGAAATGCTCACAGTTAGCCCTCTGATGTTTCCTATTTCTTCAAGAAGAACTAGACAGCTTGCGCATTGTACAAGGGTCTTTATCTAAGGTAGCATAGCTTCAGTATGAATCTCACACAAACGCAGCTTGCTTCTGAATAAAAACATCCACACAGAAGTTTAAAACATTAAACTATTGTGTGCTTACTTAAGCCTTTTAGTGATCTACCTTAACTTTCTTTGCAAGCCCTTAACATAAAGAGAGTAGGATCTACACTGGCAGGGAGAAGAACTGAAAAGTATTTCTCCAGTTCTAGCTACTGAAAACATTAACTTTAATCTGTTGATTGTTAAATATAAATCTTTCTCTTTCCCTAGCAGGTATCATTTTAATAACTCCTTTACTGCTTTTCCTCAGAAAAGATGCTCACTTTCATCTCCACAGTTTTAAATTTCTGACTGAAACAAGGACAACTGATCAAAAGTACATTCCCGTTAAGAGGAGAAGGTCAGACCTCTCTGATGGTTCAGCTGGTGTATTAGTGCTCTTAGTAAGTTACTGCAGTGAGGTATTACCAAGAGCCTCCTGCAGGAGTCTTGGAAAGTACAGATCTCACAGCTATTAAGAACTGGGGGGAAAAAAATAAAAAGTCATGCAGATGGAGAAAGAAATGAAAAATAAAAGATGTCTAAGCTGTGCTGGAAGACAGTGAAAATATGCTTAGATACTACATAATGAGAGTTCTGTAAACTGATAGATGCACAGAAAGAGGAAGACACTGACCTTGGAGACCTGTACAGGTAAACCCATACAATGGCAAACTTAATCAAACTAAGTGACCTTTTACGCACCAAAGTCAAAATTTTCTGCTGACTTCAGTAGGATTTAGGTTTGTCCCAAAGCACTAAAGGTTCCTCCCACAGAAAGCACCAGTGCAGAATCAGGCCTACGCTGAAAATTTTGCTATCAGTTTTCACCCTCGTATTAACAGTTATTTATAAAAAAAAGGAAAAAGTAAAATCAAATGAGGAAAGAATTTCAGCACTGCCACAAACCCTTTAGTCTCCTCAGTTTTAATGTCTGTCTACCGGTCTGTTTTTCACATGACACCTCTCTTTAAATGAATCCTTCTGTACACTTATAATATCTAACAGACCAAGAAGACTGCAAGGTGCCTGATGCGCTTTTCTCAAGATTCAAATTAAAACACTGACTTGAGATTTTTTTTTAAATAGTGTCCTACTCGATTATTTTGTTGACATTAGATGGCTGGGAACTTGTAAGCTGTGTACATTCGTGCTTAATGTGCATTGTACATTCTTATAATAAAGGTTAATGGAAGGGCAGGAGTTTTAGATTCTAGGTTCTTATTTAAGTTTGAAATTATAAGGCTTCGCACTCTCCTCCACTTTACAGGAACTACACACAGCACCACTTCTACTCCTCAAGCTGCAAAATTAGTACTTCAGGGATTTGGGCTCTCTGTCTGATATTAATCAGTATGTGTTTGGATTTAGCCAGCCTTTCAAAGGATGATTCTTGCAGTTGTAGCAGCCCAGGTTGTACTTGACAGCTCTCCTCCTGCAAAACAGCAGCAGACAAATCCACCAGGCCAAGCACTGTGTAGTACCTCAGGTAAGTTTAATATGATCAGTTCTCTATTTTAGCAGAAGGACCAAAATGTTTCCTTTAATCCCAGTTACTGTTTGCTCAGTGGAAGGATGTTTGGGGCACTTTAAATAAGGTTTGTACCATCACATACTGCCTGCCAAAATTGTATTTATCCACTATACATGGAAAAGCGGCTGGTGGGGGGTGGGGGGATTAAAAAAAAAAGAAAAACAAAACAAACAGAAAACTCTTAAACAAACAAACACCCTCCCTGCCAAAAAATACCCCTAAACAAAAAACAAAAAACAAAACAAACCAAAACATGGTTTTTTTTTCTGCTTACTCTCACTAATTTTCTTCCTGGTGTAAATAGGTACTATCCTTCTGATTCATCAACTACAGGTGACTTCTTGCAGTGGCAAAAATGTTGGGACTGCATGACTCGAATCATAGAATCATAGAATAGTTAGGGTTGGAAAGGACCTCAAGATCATCAAGCTCCAACCCCCCTGCCATGAGCAGGGACACTTCGCTCTAAACCATATTACCCAAGGCCTCATCCAACTTGGCCTTGAACACTGCCAGGGATGAAGCATTCACAACCTCCCTGGGCAACCCATTCCAGTGCCTCACCACCCTAACAGGAAAGAATTTCCTCCTTATATCCAATCGAAACTTCCCCTGTTTAAGTTTTAACCCATTACCCCTTGTCCTACCACTACAGTCCCTAATGAAGAGTCCATCCCCAACATCCCTAAAGGCCAAATTTAATTAGTTGAATAAAAAAATGAAATCAGTCATATACTTGAACACTGGTCATGTGTTATATTTTAAGTTTTCTCTTTTCCCTGTTCAGTGACTACAAAACAGAAAGCAAAATACAGTGTTTTTAAAAAGCACATATCTAAGTTTTAAAAACAGTGGCCTAAGTGTTCATCTACTAAATGTTTGTTTTGGTTTGGTTTTTTTTCTGTATTCCATGATTTGCAATGATATCCTTTGATTTTTAGATATGAATGGTGCTTTGTTTGGAGGGTTTTTTTAATCTCAAACATTGAAAGTGTAGCTGGTCAGGATTTTTTCAGTATTTCCTCCTCTGCTGCTTCCCAAAATACTGATTGGCTGAAAAGGTTTCTCTCCTCTGGATAGAATTTGTGGGAAGAAGATTTCAGAGGTTTGTCCTACAATAATCTCTAATTCAGTGGTTATTCACCAGAGTGGAACAGACTTAGATTAAAATCAGCTCACTATATCAAGGCACTAAGGAGATCTGAACATGAATCTGCAGTGTCCCAAGTGAGTTCTGTAATGGAAGGATATTCTGAACTGGGGGGAGAGTATAAAGGCAGTCCTAGTGTGCTCTTCTAATTCCTTTCTTTTGATAAAAAATATCTAGAAATTTTGGTTAGTTTTGATGACGATATTTTTTTCTGTTATTATTTGTTTTTAATGAAAACTTGGTACTTTGGGATGGTGTCTTCCAAGACTATTTGTATTTGACACACACACAGAGTATTCCATTTCAGCTGGAAACGTGGAAAAAAAGAAAAAAAAAATTGGTTTGCCTTTTATTTCATCAGAGCCTGAGTCTCCATCACAACCAGATCTCTTACTCCACTAATATAACTCAAGTACTGTGTCATAACAGCGGTCAGAAGCCATTCCTTTATATGCAAAACAAGGAATAACAAAGACCATTCCAGGATGTGTGGGCACACAATTTCATTTGCAATTGTAATGTTATAAGGAGATATTCAAGCAAAAGTTATTGTAAAATATAACTGGGAATTATACTAAATCTTTACATGGAATAGAGCAGAGTGTGTTTAGATACCTGATAGCATGTTTGCGCTATAAAGAACCTATTGGGTGTATATGTTACTTTAACATGACATTTTCCTTCTTATTAGAACTAGTAATCTCAGGAATACCCTTTCCTCTGTGCCACATGGTGCACGGATACTGCAGTTTCCAGTATTTGTTGTAATCTGGGTGTCTGATTCAATTGTTTGGCTGTCTTTGGATGGTGAATGTGATAAACACAAGGACCATCACCCAACCTTGAAAGCAATGGGAAATACAGAGCAGGCCCTGTTATAATATATTCTTGGACAGTTTTGGATTATTATTTCATAGAAAACTGTCCTCCTAATCTCCACTCCAACCCTATCATCTCAGGCATGTTATTGGTGACACTGTGGGTCTCTGTTTCTGTATCTATAGAGGTGAGAAAGAGCACAAAAGCAGATGTAGAAATACCAACTTATCTCTTTCCCCATGGCTGTCTGAGGCCCACGTCTACCTCTGGCTCAAAGCATCCTTTCCCTACTCAGGGTGAACTCAGACCTGGCCAAGTGTCCTGGACCAAATGTGTGAACAGTTATTGCCATCTGGCCATTGAATGCTTCCCTTCCATGTCAGTGTGTGATATATTTTGTGGATAAACTTGGTCTTGAAAATGGATTTCACCCAGCACTTGGCAAGCAGCTGCTGAGTCTAAGGAACTTTTGAGGTGATCTGTACATGTTCAGGTAGCCATCTGCAGGGAAATTCCAAGGAGGATAAAGAAAGACATCTTACAAAAAAAAAAAAAGACATGTAGTAATCTAACGATGAGCATTGCCTTGATTACAAAACATGGCAGCATCAAAATCTTTCTCAGTCTTTTGCCACCATGGTCTCGGCAACTCCTGAGAACATTTACTACAATTTTTCTTAAAAAATAAAAAAAAATAAAATCACCAGGCAAGACACGGTAGATGCCAAGGGACAGTCTTCTGATACTGTCCTCTTGAAAGGGAAAAAATATTTTTGCTGTCCTCAGTTAAAAACAGGGAAGAAAAGAGAGATGACAGTCATGTTCCAAATGAGGCATAAATGGAAGGTTTCAGGCCAGTCAGAGCCTGGGTTCATACGATACTGTCAAGGTCCCAGATTTATGCTTAACAGCATTAATGCCAGGACCACTATTTATATTGCTTTAATCAGTCACACTTTTAAAATCACCTATGCTCAGCATTTATATCAATGAGGTGATAATATTGCTGTCAGGCACCAATATCGATAGTTGTGTCATAATCTAAACTCTTTTAATCTTTTCTTATGCTTGCATTAATGAATCTGCAAGCCAACAACTACTACTACAGCAATAGCAAAAAAAAAAAAAAAAAAAAAGGTTCTGATTATGACAAGTGGTTGTTGAGGAGGAAAAAGCCAGCCCTTTTCTTGCTCTTTTCCAATCATTTTAATTTTCCTTTAGCCTTCTCTTTTTCTGTCTGCCTTTGAACATTGTCCGCACATCCTACTGATTTTCTCACAGGCTACTTACATCTCTGAAAATATTTTTAGGATCTATGGAAGTGTAAGGCAGGTAACACATTCCTTAAGTGGTTGGGAAAATGGACAGAGGGAGAAAGACACAGAGAAAAAGAAACCTCAGTCTTATTCTGGTGTGGGGAGGCTTCATTGTACTTTTTTTTGTTCCTTTTTTTTTTTTTGTTCCCTGAGCCCACCCTCCAGCTGTCAGCCTCAGTTCTTTTTCTATTGTAAATGAAGCCTTTCTTGGGTTATAGCTTTAAGCATTTTTTTAATTAAAATTCAATTCAAATATGAAAATCAAAGAAACTTTCAAAGCAAAATCTACAAACTGATTCATTCAAAGGGTCTGTTTTCATAGCCATAGCTACAGATTGCTATAAAGAAACTTGAACCAGACCTTTGACACCCAGGAAGGTCAAAAGTCCTTTCTGCCTGTGCTAGGACCCTTTTGACAACTTCCTGTATAATTTGACTGTTATTTGCGTGTCTGGTCACTGTCTGACCCTGAAGTCTGGAAAAAATTGAGAGGCAACATATAACTCTGTTTCATATGGACCTCAAAAAGGGCCCTTTTAATTGCATTTTGGTGAGAAGCCTATGTGTACAGGCTGGTGCTGGCAGCAGGTGGGGAAACTCCTAGACTTGTAAGTTAAGGATGAGTTTGCCTTACGCTACCATAGATTGGTGCATATGAGCTGCTCTGCGCTGTTATCTCCACAGCAAAAATTGATGTGTTTCACAGATTATACAGATTTCAAAATTTACAGCACTTGCCCCAGTGCTACAAGCTAAAATTGGAAATACACTGCTCTGCCTTGAAATCTGTGCATTTCATATGCTTCCAAGTTAAAGAAGATTGTGCTTACAGCATCTGATTGTGCAGAAGTTATTTTAATGTTGCAACCCTAGCTCTTGGTTACACTTATCCATGACCTCCTCAGGAAGAAAACCTAAATTAATAGACCAAACGGGTCCATTGCAATCTTCCCAGTTTTCTCCACTGGATACTTGCAGTTTGGTGCACATTGCAAAGCAAATATGCTGCACATCTTTGAGGCAGCCAGCGTTTTACTGCAGCAAGGTCAGGCACTGTCAGGTTATACCTCCTTCCTCTTCTGCCCAGCCTCAAACATCACATTAGCACACCTGGTGAGAAAACTGGAAGCTACCAACACCTGAACGGCAGTGTGCTGCAGCCATTTCCTCCCCAACAGGGTGATGTTGCCTGTCCTACATTCTGCACCCTGAGATGTCACTTGCCACAGGGATTCGAAAGCTGTTCTGTTATGCTTGGCATGGTGTTTCCAGGGGTGCTTGATACCTTGGAAGTTACAAGTACCTGAGCAGTGGCACGATGTTGCCTGCGCCAGTTCTGGGCACCCCATGCCCAGTCTCTTCCCGTGCACAGTTGTGTGAGGCAGAGGGAGGACAAGCTACCCCCATACATTGTCAGTGCTGTGCAGGTAACTATTCAAACAGTGCAGACAACATGAGATGTTTCTTGCAAGGATGTGAAAAGTTCAGCAAAAATAACAGGTAAACACTCAAAATAGCCTCAAGTTTGGAAATGTGTTGATACCGCTTTGAGGAAAGTGATTTATTCTCTCATCATGTGAAGAGAAAGTGCTGACCCTTGTCTTTTACCTCAAGAGGGCTGTTTCTCACTACTTTTGAAGTTTTGGAGCCTAAAGCAGTAAAAGACATGACATAACAGACAAACCCATTTTCGTGAATAATGGCCTTTCCCGTGTAATCCTCTGACCCCTTTACTGTCAATAGGGAGAGCTATTTTTCGTGCGAGAAAGATATGCAAATTGAATGCTGAGACTTGCCGTGTCGAGCCCCTAATGTGGCTCCTTATGGACGATATGCGTGTCCATAGAGGGGCATGGTTTTTAAACATGCAGCTATTGGACAAAAGGAGCAGCTTCATCTTCTGTTGCAACCACTGACACATCAAGCACCTCTGGAAACATTGTGAGGGGCATGATAGATCAACTGTTTGATTCTTAGTGTCAAATCCCATTTCAGGATTCAGAGTGCAAGAGAGTCAATATAACCAGCCTTCTGCTTTAAAGATAGCTAAGGATAGAAAGATGTATGTATAAATTAAAGAGGAAGGTGGAGAAAATTTCCAAAATAGTGCTTCTGTTCACTAGTATTAGCTACAAATCTCTGTGTTTAAAGGTGACATATTTACAGGGGGAAAAAAAAACAAAACCAAAAAACCAAATCCAAAAAAAACCAAACCAAAACACCCATGCTTTTATGTCTTATTTTTTCATTCACTTCAGTTCACTCAGAAGAGACACACTTGAATGAATGAAAAAGAACTAACTGAACACAGTCTATCCAAAAGGCACTGTCTAAGCATGATGGCACAGAGGGCTCTGCTTCTCAATGTTGGGGCAAGGAGTCCAGGACATTGCACGTATTTATTTATATGTGACAACCTTGGAATGATAGCTGCAGGCTGCTTTGCAAGATGAGCAGGGAGGATCTGTCTGGACGAGCCAAGTCTTCAGTTCACTGAAGCAGGTGTGTAGGTGTACAAAACAGGGACAGGAGTCTCTTGCTTCCTGGGAAAGGTCATGGGGTAATGTGGGGGTTGGGATGTTAGAGAAGTCCAAGAAACCTGGCTGTGTTGTGAATGATGAGATAAAGACAGGACAAAGAGGAAAGAACTACCACGTTGAGGTGCTTACTGCCTCTACCAGGTGGGCTGAGATCCTGGCTGTGTGCATTGAGCTTGTGTTGGTAGAGAGTGGTGACATTTCTGTTGTGAAAGGTGAAAAGTGGGGGGATTTTTAGGTTTTATTTAAACTTTGAATGGAATAAAACTATCAGAGCAACTTTTGAGTGCAGCCCAGTGGGAGTGCCCCTCTATCCAGATTATGTATTAGTGGGGACATGAAGGTGTTTGTAGCTCTAATTCCCTGCCTGACCATTCCTTTGGGTGCAACTGCCCTCAAGCAATAAGAAAAAGGAGAAAAATTAGAGAAATGTAAATAAGGAAGGTAACTTGCCATTTGTCACTTGAAAGTCCTTATTTCATGGCCTGTTCCCTGTTCTCCTGGAATTTTGTGTCATTATCTCCTGTTAAAAGGATTCAAATGACATTATTTGCATGGAAACTCGCATACAAATGATGTCGTCTGTGCCACAAAGTTGCATTACAATGAAGGGAATGATGACTGTGTCACATGTACGTGACATTCTTTGTGTCATTAAATTTAAAGTCAATGCTGGCAGTTATAAACCACTCACGTCTTAAGCAAATACATCACTTCTGATCTGAAATGAATATTTTAAAACGCCAACTCCAACTGCATCAAACAGCAATAACCTGCAATGTCATCTAAAAAAAAAAAAAGTCAAAGATTCTAAACAAAGGTGGACTTATAGGATTGTATGGTATATTGCAAAGAAAAATATTTAATAAGCTGTAATAATCTCCAGACAAACAGAATTCATTACTTGATGGTTAGGTCCTAGAGACATTTTTTAAGTCCATTCAATATCATGTGTATTTTCAGAAATGCTTCTGCTCCTAGATAGATTGTTAATTTTCAGGCAGAGTAGATCATTTAATTGCAAAGCAAGTTCCAGAGGACAGGCTTTTCTCTGTGTTGTTACCATCCACTTCCGTGCCACAGTCTGATGCTAACAACAGGCCAAGCCTTTGAAAGATCTCCAAACTTCCATAGAGTCAAGGGCAAATGATGACACAAAAGGCTTAAGCAGTTATCACTGTCAAAATTAATAAGAAAAGAGGAGGGACAGTAGGTGGATTAGGAAAGGTTTCATACTACTGTGATGATCAGAGCCATGCAGCAATAAGAGACAGACAAGTAAGTACATAGACAGATCTGCTTTCTGACTGATGCATTGTTTGTGCAGGTCAGTTGTAAGGTAAGGAACAGATCTCTGTGTTTTTGAAGAAACAGTGGTAATTGCGCCTATAGTCATATGCACCAACCCTGCTGGTTTGAAGCCGGCTACAAGCATTTTTTCACAAAGAAAGGCACTGTAACATTTCCTTTAGAAAGTTACTGTTTTAAGAATAAAACATGCTGTTAGACCTCAAAAAAGTCAAGTGCGTAATTTTAAAAACTCATTTAAACAGAGAAGATCAATCGTTTAAATTCCTCAAAGGAGCTCAGTCTCTGGCTAAGTTTCTGTGCAGTTTAACCTCTCCCTCCTCACTCCCAGCCACATGCACACATATACACAAACACAAACCTCTTTGAATGAAAAAAGTGTCTCTGGGTTGCATAACTGCATAGGTTCAGCAAGCGACCAGGCAGAGAGGAAAATCTCTGTGCATGGGTCATTTCTTTTCTCTTATTGATACCATTTAAAATCTAATTGAAACATTATTTGGAGAAAGCTGGGCTACCCACCCCTTCAGCTTTGATATGGCTTTTAAATCAGAGGACATTGTTACTTCACAATGAACATGGAAAGCATTCAAAACATTTTCTAAATGGAGTGCATTACTTCTGACCACATCCAAAAGACCACATTAAAAGATGTTCAGTGGAATTCACTCTTTACAGTCTTCTGGGTTTGAAACATTGGTGTACATGTGGAATATGCCAAGACATGGGACTACTTGTTACGAAGATTTAAGCGATGAGTTGACTTAAAATCTGAAAAAGTCAGCACTTGCTGGTGAGTCCTTGCCGTGATCCAGGGAGGTATGATGCCCATTCCCCGGTGGTAATGTGGGTGCTGCCATCCCCTCGAGAGTAGGCAGAGCTCGCACAGATCTCATGGAAGCCAGATAGGAGTGACCACAGCAATCTTATACCAGCAGGGAGGTAAAGAGTGGCAACCGATTAAAACACCATAACCTAGCTTTTGGTTAAGGACTGGAGCAGTGAGGTGGAGGGGAGTGGTCTTACAGCTCATCCACTGTCTGTTGTTTCCTCATTCCTCCGAGGGGGTGACAGATCTCACTGCCATCCTGCAAGACGTCATGATTCTAGTAAGCCACACATGGGAAGAAGGGCAAGTTAGATTTTCTGTTGGTTGTGCATTGGGGATTGTAAATGAGCCCTTAATGCTTACTTCATATTTTAGGATATATTTCTTGCTTGTAAGAACACAGAAGAAAAGATTAAAAGTGGGATATGACTGAAATGATGCATTAGGTCAAAGTCCTCTCATCCTTTTGCCCTAGTCTGTCTAACATTTTTAAAAATCCCATTCTACCCAGGTACATTGAATTACAAAAGTAACCAGAAATAAATCAAACTTAATTAGTTTAAGATTATATATATAAAAAAAACACAAACACACAGAATTGATTAGATTAAGGTGATTTGATCTAACAGATGCTGAAGCCCAAAGTAGGTGTATCAGTATTTTAAAGGAGCTCAGTGCATGATTTGTTATAAGAGATGCTGAAGCCCAAAGTAGACTTATCAGTGTTTCAGAGGAGTTCAGTGCAATCTTAATTGCTTACTTTAAAGAAGAAGATATTGGTGTGATAGTGCCTGTGAAGTGACAGAAGAAATGTTCTGGCTGCTCTATGATGAACAACATATATGATGATAGAACCAAAGGTTATTTTACTCAACCGACTTCAATCAAACAAGACACTGTGGGTCTAAACTGTGGTTCTTCTATTGCTGAAGCTGCTGCTCAGAACAAAGTCATAAAGAAAGTGAGAGAGGCAGAAGAAGCGACAGAGTGGGAGAGAGGAAAAAGCTTCTGTATCTTTAATAATTAGCAAAGAACTGGAGTGTTTAGACAGGAAATTATGGTACATATGCTGTCCACTTGTTTAGGACTCCTATATCCTGAGAACAAGCAAACATTCATCATTCACAGCTGTCCACCAGGCCTAGGTGACTGAAAATTCAATGCACAGACTTCTCACAATGGGTCGAATGCTAATTGGGTGGCTTGGGAGGATTAGAGTAGCCCTGAAGCCATTCTCTATCTGCAAAAGTCTCACAGACAATAGAGAAGTCAACAGTGCCTTTGCAAAGCTCTGCTTAACTGATGCTTTTGAGAAAAATTAGGATGAGTAAATAAATAAAAAAATATCACCACTTCCGCTTTATTTGCCTTTCCCAGTTGTGGCTAGCTGGTTACTGCCTTTTTCCTTTCCTGCATAACTTCGTATAAATAGGAAACAGGAGTAGGGGAGGGGAGATTGAAAGCAGGTGGGAGAAGATAAATTGTATAAAAATTATAAAAAAAGAAAGTGTTTATTGAAAGCTAAACTGGAATTGGGCCAGTTTTAGAGATGGGCTTGAAATACATGAAAGTGGATCTTGCTCCCATGTTTGCTTTCATCTTGTGGGTCATTAGAAAAATCTTTGTCCCTGCAAGTGTGAAACAAGCCGTGTATTCCTGATCCAAGCTCTGTAGAGGACTCTCAGCTCTGTGGATGTATTTGCCCTTCCCCAGAACAAAGAACTGTATCACTGGAAACCTGCTATTAGGTGGTGGGGTGTATCAGACTTGGATTGTTTCACATCAGTCAGTTCTGACTGATATTTTCGATTCCCAAATCTGATATTCCCAAATGCTAAATGCTGGACCTATAAAATTGTGCTTGTCGCAGTTGTGCAGACACCAGTAGCATGTGGGACATAATATACACTTGTTCAGATATTACCAAGTTTCAGGTTCAAATAAATCCCAAATTTCGAAGTAAAACTCAGCTAAATCCTCTGTCTTTGACAGGGATTTGATAGGGACAGTCCCTATTTCCATAAATGGACTAGTACAGTGGTGAATCAGAGTTGAGGAATTTCAAATTAATTTCACTGTGATAATACTGGTAACTGTGAGATGAATAAGCATGTACTGACTTCAGCCTTTTTTCATTCATCTTCAGCATGTGTTTATGGAGAAGTCTGTGTGTGCTAAGTGAGGTTGTGAATTGCTATACAGCTATTGTGCAAGTGCTTCATGAGGACATTTTCAGCAAGCATGAAATGTGAGGTAGCTTGTCCTACTTTCAAAGAGAATCATAAAGCATCTTTGTCTTCCCTTCAGCATGGGTAATGCTGAAGAGAAAAAAGCATAGTGTACGTCTCTACTCACATGGGGTTCACCCAAGTATCACCCAGGTTGAAACTAACTTAGCGAAGATGTCTTGAAACTCTGATGAGGTTAGCTGAAAAGCCTGCCAGCATCAGCTAATCTTTTTGTGGAATCTGGACCAGTTTCCAGTCAAAAAAAAAAAAAAAAGTAAATCCCAAAATAACCAAATGGGGTAAATTCCCACTGCCTTCAGGCTTCATTATGAAAGTTTTAGAGAGCTTAAAGAACTATGCATTTTATTGTTCTCTTAAATCTGCCCTTTCAAAATCACCTTATTCTGATTTAACTGCAAAAGGCATTACTATTTTTGGTTCTTCCTATGTTAAAACTGAAGCAGTAAGCTAGGGACTTTCATAAGAGACTGTACTGAAATGTCAACAGATGGCTTGCTAATCATGTTAAAAAATACTCATTCCTTTTCTAAAATGGCATTTTTTCAGTAAGTAAATCAGAAAGGAATGTTTATGATATAAAACATATTACTCACAACGTCTTTTAATTATCATACTTAATCATCAAGGTCAGGATGATAATTGTTTCTAAAAATTAACACCTCGTTTTTCTGAGATGCTTACCAAAATACACGGTCAGAAATATGAATTACTAGTCTGGAACTCAGTTAGGAAAATGCATCTTCTGTTCACTAAACCAAATGTATACTTAAATACCATGAAGCCCTTTAAAATTAAATACCTATTTAAGGCACAGTCTAATTAGTCCACTCACTGCCTAGTAAAAGCATACAGTACCATATGCCCTAGAATAAGGTGCCATGTGGGTGTGCAGCAATGACACATATTTGCAAGTACTTTATTATGAGATAACGCAGTGCCATTAATATATCTTAAACATGAATGTTTTTTGTAACCTATTGGAGACAACTACGGTTGGCAGTTAACACAAACTACCATGATATTTTGGCAGAAACTGCACTTTATTTGTAGAGGGTTGAGCAATTCATATGGACCACCACCTTACATCATTCATGCTACTATACAGAAGCAGTTTAAACATGTTCAGGCTGTTGAAGCCTTACTTTCTGCCTGGAAAGTTTCTTTTCTTTTCTTTTCTTTTCTTTTCTTTTCTTTTCTTTTCTTTTCTTTTCTTTTCTTTTCTTTTCTTTTCTTTTCTTTTCTTTTCTTTTCTTTTCTTTTCTTTTCTTTTCTTTTCTTTTCATTTTCTTTTCTTTTTCTTTTCTTTTCTTCTTTTCTTTTCTTTTCATTTTTTTTCTTCTCTCTTCTCTTCTCTTCTCTTCTCTTCTCTTCTCTTCTCTTCTCTTCTCTTCTTCTTCTTTCTCTTTTCTCTTCTCTTCTCTTCTCTTCTCTTCTCTTCTCTTTCTCTTCTCTTCTTTCTTTCTCTTCTCTCCTTTTTTCTTTTTCTTTTTCTTTTTCTTTTTCTTTTTCTTTTTCTTTTTCTTTTCCTTTTCCTTTTCCTTTTCCTTTTCCTTTTCCTTTTCCTTTTCCTTTTCCTTTTCCTTTTCCTTTTCCTTTTCCTTTTTCTTTTTCTTTTTCTTTCTTTTGTCTTTCTAAAGGTTGCTTTGCAGTGATGATCAACTGTATTATAAATAGCAGGGTGTAATTGAACTATTTATTTCCCTTAATGGAATCCCTTACTAGAATCTCCAAACAGCAAACAATAGATAGTCTAAGACTCTGAGATTCATTGCTTTTAAATCCATCAGAATTATGACGCTTTGTGGCCACCCAAATGAGGTTCTCTGGTAAAATGTTGCCTACAGAACTCTCTACCAATATTTTTCTCTACAAGAAGCTGCTGCTGCTTTGGGTTACACATAGTGTAATATCAATTACATTGTCCACAATTTGGAATCACACAGGCTTTAGAACCACACCGGAGAATTTCTGTATAATGCTTATAACTTGTGCATAACTTAAAGTGTAACTTTTACATCACTGTACATTTTTGATTCAAAGACTCCAACCCATGAAAAGTACAGAATTTTACAGGTAAAAAGTAGTGCAGCAGAATAAGGTAGTAGGTTGGACATTAGGAGAAGGTTCTTCCCTGAGCAGGTGGTCAGCCACTGGAATGGGCTCCCCAGGGCACCAAACATGTAAGACTTCCAGGAGTGTCTTGATGATAATCATATGGTTTAGTTTTAAGTAGTCCTGTAAGGAGCAAGTAGTTGGTCTCAGTGATCCTTATGGGTGCCTTCCAGCTTGAGATATTCAATGTTTCTTGGCTTTTTCTAAGACTTAGCATAATAAAAGTTTATTTTCACTGATTTGTAAGTTATTACTAATTTGATGCAATTTTGAAAACTATTATCCTGTATGTTCTTTAGACAACCTTCAGCCTTAATGGGCTGAACTTGAAAACCTACTGAAAACCAGTGTTTTGTAATTTTTCCCACCATTTACATTGTCTTCTTATAGATTCTGTTCAAATAAGAAGATGTAGAGCTGCAAATAAAACTTCCCCAGCATACACATTTTTAGAGATAATCACACAGCACAGCACAAAAGAAACAAAGAAAAACAAAATCTATATGAAACAGCTGCTTACAGGAAACACTGTGTATAATCTTTGGTCATATCAAATTTCAGCTCAAGTTAGATTTACTCAAGGAGTGAATGTGTGGGAGAGAAAGATGACAGCGAGAGACTCTGCACTTCCCGTGCTCATTTACTGCTGAAATGAATGTAGTGTAAGACTATACAGTTACAGAAAATATTAACGAAGAAGTAAAGAACATGGGAGCATGGTCTTAAAGCCTGTACCACTTTCAAACTGAAGAGTAATAGTAAATGAACAACACTAGAACACACCAATGTGCTGAAATAACATGTTTTTCTGGTGAATAAGTAAGCTTGTATTGGTGAAAAGGCTGATGCTACACAGAGACTGGAGTAGGAACTGATCTGGAGAATACTGATGTCAGTGGAAATTTTTGCATACATTCCTGTGGGTTTATGATCCAGGTAAAATCACAGGTAAAATCACAGATAAACCTTAATTCAGATTTTACATTTTTTAACTCTTGAGCATGAATTCAGTAAAGTGACTCTTGATTTGTGTGTATGTAAATGGAGACAACTGCTAATCTATCATGGAGCAATCAGAAACGGGATAAGCTTCTAGGTAAGGAAGGTGAATGTGTCCAGGATCACCAAGTGCTCCCAGTAACAAGCCAGTTGGTCATGCTGCCACAAATAACCATGCTTTTGAATGTGAAATCTGCTTCCAGATTTTTTCTGTAGTGCTTGGAAGGATGTCACTGAAAATGCAAACCTGTGTGGCTTGTTTCTAAAATGTGAGCAGTAAAATTGGATGATGGATATACCTTACTCCCTTCAACTATGCTACCTTTTATCCTGGTGGGTATTCTATAAGTCCTTGTTTTTAGCATATACAAAAACAAGCAACCAGTGACAGCTAGTGAGTGTGGTTCAGCTGATAGGGCAACTGGAAAACTGGGTTTTATTGCAAGCTCTTTTACTAATACAGTTGAGTGGAATACAACACTTATTTTTCTTTGACCTCTACAACAGAGTAGAAGACAAAACCTCTTGTAATAAAGGACTATCTTTTGCAAAGTATGTGGATAGCACCTCTCACACCAGAATTGTGATTTCAGTCAGGGTGTGCTATGTTTCAGTCTGTGTGTTCTGCTGACTGAAAAGTAATTAATAGTATTGAGCTCGATATTTTCACATTGTTTAAAGGTTACAGACTTTCTGCCCTAAACACACAGTTGAGCATTTTTGTGTCATATTTTTAATGGAAGTTCAGCAGCAATCCTCAGGCTTTTCCCTCTCTATTTCTTAAAAAAGATTTAAAAATTGATGTAGAAAATTATAACTCGATCTTAAATATATTCCATTGTGACAGGAGGACAGATATTGGTGCCTTTTTGCTATGTGAGTTATTGAAGTTTGACATCCTTTGAGGAATATTTTTCATAACCCACTGTTTGCTACCCTGTCTATCCAATTATTTAGAACAAGCAATCTGTCATTTTATTGTTTCCTTCCAATTATATAACTTTGGTGACAGTCATGGCAGAGTATCCTCTGTAAGTAAAACCCAATCTCACTGTGGATTCCAAGGGCTGCAGAGTGTGTGTATGTGTGTACATGTGTATGTATTGTGTGGAAATGGAGTGGAGGTGGGAATATTAAAAGATGACAGTTGGTGAGTGTCATTTTAAAAAATGACTGCTTGTACCCACTGCAGAAGATCCAAAAGAGAAACAAAATGTATTCTCCTGATTCTCAGTTTTCAGAAGCAGAATAGGTATAACCTGTGCAGGTAATGGATACTCTACTGCAAATACTGAAGTGATGATCACACTTTGTTTCCCACATAAGCATACAGCAGTGTATTTAGCCTAATAAATGCCCATAGTGCACTGAAGAGGAACTATTCAGTTTTCAGAAAGAGGGTCAGTCTTGGAGTTGGTATCAGATCAGATATATTTATTAAGCAGTAAGGGACAAACAGGGTGCTCAGTTACAGCATAGTGTTCCTTCAACTTCAGAAGCAGTTGCACAAGACGCCAGGAATGAAACCCACTCATCATTTTCATTTAGTGACTGATATAGTCAGACTGGAATTTTTCAGACTTATATACTAAATGTGAAACTGGAAGCTGGGTTGTGCTGCCTTTGTTGCCAGTGGAGGGAAGGGAAAAGCGTTCAAGTGGCAGTTGGGTCCAACACCAGTTAGCTAGTCAGAAAGTAGAGAACAGCAGTGAAGCTGAGAAGAAACAGCATGCAAACAGCTGCAGTGTGAGAGAGAATAAGCGAGTGTCAGTGGTGTTAGATGGTAGAACTGTATGAACACTTTCACACTCAAAGCAAAATTGTCAAGTTATCGTGTCCAATTGGGCATGGATTTCTTATTATATCACTGCAGTACAACAAGCTGTACTGGTTGCAGAGTCACACAACCCTTAATTAAAGAGGCAGGGGAGAAAAAAAGGAAATTAATAAAATTGTTGTTCTTATTTGAGAACTTTGAAGAAGAATATTACACTGTACTATGAACCTATGCTGAACAAAAACATGTAAGCTTATGCTTATGCCCCAGTAAAGTAATGCTTAAGTGCTTTGTTTAATCTGAGCTTGAAAGTTTCAACCATTTAAACTAAAGCTGCCACTAAACTAAAGGGCCACGAGAATGATCAGGGGACGGGAGCACCTCCCATATAAAGATAGGCTGAGAAAGCTGGGGCTGTTCAGCCTGGAGAAGGCTGTGTGGAGACCTCATAGCAGCCTTCCAGTATCTGAAGGGGGGCTATAGGGATGCTGGGGATGGACTCTTCATTAGGGACTGTATTGATAGGACAAGGGGTAATGGGTTAAAACTTAAACAGGGGAAGTTTCGATTGGATATAAGGAGGAAATTCTTTCCTGTTAGGGTGGTGAGGCACTGGAATAGGTTGCCCAGGGAGGTTGTGAATGCTCCATCCCTGGCAGTGTTCAAGGCCAGATTGGACGAGGCCTTGGGTAATATGGTTTAGAGCTAGGTGTCCCTGCTCATGGCAGGGGGGTTGGAACTTGATGATCTTAAGATCCTTTCCAACCCTAACTATTCTATGACTCTATATAGTTTTGTTTTTGTTTTTTTTTTTTTCCATTTTGTCTGAATATTCAACGTGCTTCTGAGTCAGCACTGGCCAAGCCTGTTTTTCTGTGTATCTTACAGTTACAAGTTCTGAAGATATTTAGGCTTTTGGGGACACTTGAGCAGTAGTAGCTCATAGCATGATCAGAGAAAGATCTAATGATTACAGGCACTTTTAGGGAGACAACCTTTATTAACTTCACAGGGATTTTTTTTTTGGCATATTATCCAAATTTTATTAGAAATCAGAACCTTTAACCTGCTATTTGGAGATTAACTGGACAATATATTCTACCCCAGCCCACCAGTATTTGTGCTAGATGTTCTTGCTTGACTTGTGTACATTAGACATTTCCTAACAGCGTGAGATAAACTTACTTGAACATTGTGAGGTAATTTTAAAAATGTTTCAGTGAAATTTTGTGACTATCTTTAAAATGTCAGTTCAGTTAAACTGCCTTTCAAACAAGCCACAACTGAAAACAAACATGACCAGCTCTAGATCCATTCTCCATGAAGACACCTCCACTTTAGGATTTGTTCTCTACAGTCCTTCACCACAAGTATTTCAGCATATTTAGCATCTCCCCTCCTCCTTTTTTCTTGCAACTGTTTGTGGAAGACAGCTGGGGTTTCAAGACTAGATATTCCCATCTTGCTTTGTAGATGAGTGGCCTTTTATATGAACAAATGTAGCAGCCCATTGGCAACAACACACCCACAACTTGTTGTAGATATTAATGTCATTTTATGAAATAGCTAAAGCCAGCAAATAAAACATAGCTATCAAAGTAAATAGAACCCAGCAGACTCCTGTGCCCAAGACGGTGCCCAGACCTCTAAATATTACCTTGAATTAGATGTGAGGGATAAAAAAGTAAGGAAAGTTTGGGAACATAATTCATGCTTGCAAGACACCAAGGAAGTGACCAGTAGTTGCAGTAGCCTGTAAGAGGTATCAGCAGAAAAGGCACTGTGGGTATTACTATACAAATGAGCACATCATGAAGTCCATTGGTTTCACAAATTGCCAGGTATTCTGGTACTGCTTCTCCAGCCTTTTATGTTGAAATAGGGTGCTGCTCTATTAATATTAAATAATCAAATTACCTCAGATTAATTTTGAACCTGGTCTAAGTGCTTTGAAGCCAATGTATTTATGACAAGAACAACTTTTACTGATTATTTCTTTATTTTTTTCCATGACTGATAGTTCCACTTTTGAATGGGATAGTAAGTATGGAAACAGATTATCACCATGTTAAGAATTGGACTAATTATTTCTAAACCAACATACAAGTCATGGCTATTACAGAAAAGCTCAACACTGGCTAGAGTGAACTTGAGCCACAGATAACTAGAGAACAGGACATTTCTCAGATCTCCTGGGTATTCAAATCAAAACATAATGCAAGTTTCACTCTATTTAAAAGAACTCTGACTGGAAATTCTCCATACAGCACAGATTTGCATGCTAGATGTAAATTTTCTAGGATATTTTCCCAGAAATCTGCATTTAGATAGAAGCATTTTAGAAAGTATAAACCCTGAGATTTTATATGCATACTGGTCTTTATTTTACATTTTCATTTCTCCATGTGAGCTGATAGGTGAAAAGAAGGAAGTGGGGGGTTATTTGAGTTTCAGATATAGAGAATTCAGCACAAATTCTAGTGTATTAGGAAGACTGCAAATAAATAAATAAATAAATCCTTCTTCAAATCCTGAGCCCAAATGAAATAAACTTTAGTGATCTGTCAGCCAAATAGTTGACAGGTCTTCCTGAGGACCCCATTCACTGAGCCTTAAGCAATTTGAACTTGGGAGCTTTCTTTCATCCTTTAAAAAATCCAAAATACAACAGTCTGGGAGATATTTAGTTAATACACTTGCCTTTTGTATTCAGACTCCTACTATTTGTCTCTTACAGATTTGGAGAGCTACATATCCCTCTGCACAACTAGGCAGCAACACATTTTTGAATTCAAGAAAGAAAAATTAACCTTGGCAGATATGTTAAGGTACTAACTCAAATACCTTACATTAGGTTTTCCATGATATTATAAATATTTATCTTGCATTTTTATTCCAGGCCATTCTCCTTCTGCAGACACTTTATGTCTCTTTGGGCTGCTCCACTCAAGTTTCCTGTTGCCAGAGAAGCCTTAGGATTTATTTTTAATCCTGGTACTCTTTCTGTCTTCTTGCATCTTTAGCTATCAGTTGGCTTAAGCATTGAATAACTCGTGATATGGCATTGATTTTGAACCCAGTTAGTGGCAGAACTGATTCATATCACAGCTTATATCTACATTTAGTGCAATCAATAACAGTGCATGAAGTATAGGTGCAGTAGTATGCCTTGTGTGTTGTGTCACAAAAAAGACTGACAGTCTTTAATGAACAAAATTTGGCATGTCTACTTCATAGGGAAATGCCATAAGCTGTCTAGAAAAATAGTGGGTTAGGACTAGAGTAGCTGCTATGTACCCTGACCTCTACATGTAGAGAACCTTCCAGGACATATGTCACTTTCTTTCAAAAAAGATAACTTCATCATAAAGAGTGTAGATATTCTGTAACTTACCTCATGAAGTAAACAACCCAAATTATTGAGTGATTTTCTAGGTAACAAATAAAGACCTCTCCAAATGATTCCTACATTTCTTCTTGGAAATTAATATTCTTTTGTTGTCTTCTGACACGCATGACTTCATTGGTATGTCTGAGCACATAAGAACTACCTGACCATTCAAAAGACACTGTTTACATGTTAAAGGTGAGGGCCCTGGGTGGAAAAGAGCGTTTAGAGATCTGGTCTGTCTATGGTTTTGCCATGATCTCCATCTCCAACCTCACTCACTGACATCAAGTTAAACAGAGTAATTTATTCATTATAAATCACTTTAAATCTGTACTGAATATTTTCCTGGAAAGTCTAAGACTGATTAAAGCACTCATATTCCTGTATGTGTGGCAAGTGAAAACATTTTTTATAACATTAAGAAATCTAACCTGGAAGGTGCTAAGTATTTTCAGCAGTGTGTTTTGAGCCCTCAGTTTTGAGGATGATTGACATATTTTAGGATCAGGTCCTAATTTTTCACCCAAGAAATGAAATAACACATCAGTTTAATTTGAAGTGACTTTGCCATAAATCTATTTCTCTTTCAGAATGGTTTGGATATCAGTAGGATTAAATGTTCTGACTATAGAAAGAAATTCCCCAGAATGTAAGCTTTTAAATGCCCCTTTCAAACAATGATCAGATGTGGAAAGTTGAGATCTGCTTTCTGTGTGTGGCAGACTGGCAGCAACTGGACCTAGGCTTAGAGTTTCTGCCTTCACTAACAGAATTTTCTTAGTAAGTCTGCCAAAACCAGTAAATTGCTGGCAGCTTTGGTGGAAAGTGGAGAATTCGGTGGGTTTTTGTCATCCTAAAATGTCTGCACTTATGAAGCTCTCTCTTGTATAATAAAGTCCATTCATCTGATGTAAGGGATTTCAACGTCTTGTCAGTGTTCCACAAGAAGCAATGGTTCAGTTGATGCTGTATGTAGAGGTAACATGCTGAAATGCCATGCTCTCTGTTCTTCTGTTTGGTGTATCAGGGAAATGTAAGCAGAGTGAGAATGTGATTTAATTCGAGGTCAGCCACAGACATTATGTGAGGCCTCATAGATTTAACAAATGACTAATAAACAAAATTAAAAACATCTATTGCTGTCTTTATAGTCTGTTTGTTTGGCACTCTGTATTGTGGAAAGTGCTATAAATTACAGTTTTGGAAGGTCAGGTTCTTTTTGTATTATGTTGTTTACTGATACTACTTGGGGTTGTGGAAAGAACCTGAGAATAGGAAGGTTTAGTAATAGTATCAGGAGGCCCTTTTGTAGACAAATCTGTTCAACTCTTTTGAAAATTGTCCCAAAGGAGGAGTAGAGTCTAGTTGCTTGCTTCAAATTAAACTTGAAGTGAATGTAACATTCAAATGTATAGTACTGGGACATTCATGCTGTTGAGACTTTTCCAGCTCTAATTTCTATAGGCTAGCATCTATGAGTCCTCACTACGCATGTATTTGAGAGGGTAGAATTTAACCTGATGGCTGTAGACAAACATTCAGACAAAACCCACTGAATCATTTTGCAGAGAATGCTGCTGGTGTATCTTAGAAAATGAGAAACCTATAGGAAGAGTCCAGGTAATAGGACTTATTTTTCATTTGGAAGTGTTGTTGAATGGCTCACTAAAGTTTCTGAAGAGTTCTGTGGGCTGCTGTGTTTTATGTACATAAATATTATCAGACAAAGCTCTTGTGTATAAATATTCCCAGACTTGGACTTGTTGCCAATTTAAATCCCTTTATATTGCTCTTTTCCTTATGTAGATTCAATATTCCCACTGCACTCCAGCGAAGCAGAAATTTCTATTTATAGTTTCTTTATTCTATATTTGTTATAATGAATATGGATAATATATACTCACAGAAGTTATTAATACTATTGCCATTACGTGCATAGCAATTGCATGGTCCTGATCTTCCAGGCACTCAGATGGAAATAACAAGAAGAAACTGTTTATGTTTCTCTACTTCATGAAAATATATCAGCATCAGGGCACCCAAAGTGATGATGCTTGGATTGCTCTGAGTTGTATGTGATTTTTTTTTTCATTTGGTACACACTATGTATCACTAGTGTTCCCATTATGTATCAGGGGCTTCCCAAACATTTCATGTGACATCTATGAATATTGACTAACAGCACTATATCAACATTATCAAAAGCCAATATTTGACAACATCAAAGGCAGATAGGATGTGTTTGCTCTGATGAAACTTGGACATGAGGGATGATGTATAGAAAAAAGGAGTGGAAGAAAATAAGCCCTTCATACCAGAAGACTAACATTTAGTGTTCTTAAAAAGAAATTCTAACATTAACTATTAGTGAAGTTGATTTAAGTAAAGCTGAATGTTCAAGGTAGCACATTCCTAATCTGTTTACTTAGAGCCAGTTCGTAATTTTGTTAAGGTACTGTATGCAAAGAACAAATAAGGGTGGTTTGTTGATTTGGGGTTTTTTCCTTCTTTTTTTTTTCAACTGAAAGAGTTGCAGAAAGCGGAGCTGGATGGTCTTTCTTAATATAAGTCACCGATTAATAAAATGTGTTATAATAGGTGTGACATGCACTTTAAGACTCTCAAAGCTACGTATCCTCCCATTAATTTAAGCGCAAATTGGAATATGGTTACATTCTGTTGAGATAAAGTGATTGAGACTTCAAGGGTCCCATTTTACTTACATTTATGAAGTTTGCGATAATTCACTACAGCAGCAAACACTGGCAGAACAGAGAGGTTAAATTTGGTCTGTCTCTTTCTCTCTCTCAATATATCCCTCTGCCCTATGCTTAATAAATTTTCCAGAAGCAAGATACACACACTATATTCTCAGGACTGTTAGTTTAAGAAATTTGTTGTTTGCTTTTTTCTTTTATAAATTAATTACAGTTGAACCTTCTATTAAATCCAGAGAGAATATTTCTGTTTCTAAAGAGGTTTTTCATACATTATGGTCTAATTCTGTATGATTTTACTGTGGTCATGCTCTTTTTCTCACACTGTGGAAAATGCGATTTTTTTTTTTTCTGATATACTGTGTCTTTCTGGCAGTATACAAGTCATTGAAGTTACTTGCTTTTTGCCATTGTTTTTCGTGGTCAGATACTGTTTGTGTAGGGACAGTCATGAGGAAGGGCTCAATTTAGTCCTATTGAGTTTAAGAGCCTTTAATCCGCCCATTCGAGGTAATGAGTTTGTGCCACTTGTGTTGTTTGTCTCTAATTGTATGTTTTCCTCATGCTTTTCTGGGTGTAATCCAATCAATGTTCAATTTCCCAAACTGATCCAGTGAGAAGATTTATTTCATTGTGTTTGTCCTGCAAACAATGTTCATTCTGAAGTTTCAGGAAAGGTTACTGAAACACTTTAGGAAAGGAAAAAAAAAAAAAAAGAGAAGAGAAGAGAAGAGAAGAGAAGAGAAGAGAAGAGAAGAGAAGAGAAGAGAAGAGAAGAGAAGAGAAGAGAAGAGAAGAGAAGAGAAGAGAAGAGAAGAGAAGAGAAGAGAAGAGAAGAGAAGAGAAGAGAAGAGAAGAGAAGAGGTTTGATGGGCATTCATTCAAATATACATCTTAGGAAACTCTTCAGCTCCTGGGACAGGCTGATTTTTCAAAGTGCAGAAGAAGAGCATAAACTGAGCTGGTGCACCAGCTACACAAGATAGCTGCTGTTCATAGGGCAGTTGACTCACAAACCAGAAAGAGAAATATTTAGGAGGAGAAATATGCACAAACCAGTGACCAGCTGTGGCTGTCATATCATTCCTTGAAAACAGAAAGCAAGATAAATCCACCCATACTTTTAGCTATTTCATTGGATAGTGCTTAAATTAAGAGAAGGCTTTAAAAATTGTGCCAGAGACTGAGCTTCCACAAGCTTGTGCTTTTAATCTAATATGTTGATCTGAATACACTACACTTGTCATACATGCTATCTGTGGACCCAGGAAGTAAAAAAAGTGGTCTAAAAAAAATGGCCAAGGCATTCTAATAGAAAAAAAGCCTCGAAGTCCTATTTTGCTGTTTTATTTATGTCCTTCCTGAAAATACATTGCACTTACATAACACTTTCCACAGGAGAATCTCTGAGACTTCACAGATTTGCGCATAGCCTCACAGACTGATGGCTAAATAGCAGGAAATGCTCTGGCCATTTCTGCCTTGAGTAGATGAAAGCAAATAAAGTTGTATGTCTCTCATTTGACAACAGAAAGCTTGCAAAATGAAGCATTGGAAATCTCAATGACAAGGAATTATTTTATAATTTTACTTAAACTTTGGACTATTTAAGAAGTTTTTATGTTTTTAGAAATAAAAATATTTACACATGGACATATGAAATTTGACTAAATTTTACAATTGACAAAATTCATGGAGGAACCATGGGCCAGGAATGTCACTCCAGGCTTCCTCTCTCCTTCTCCTGCCTTTATATCAAATATGTAAGAGAAATGTGGAGAACGAGGTAATCTTGCTGGGCTATATCATACCACTTTTCAGCATATAGGGAAGGTACAGCAGAGGCAGAAGTTATGCCACTGTTAGAGAAATCTGTTTTCACAAAGAAAGCTGCATTTCAGAATGGGACAGTAGACTAGAGCAGAGCAAAATGTCAATACATTCTTCATTTAGGTGGAAATTTTTGAGCAGCCTGTAAGCAATTACTTTATTTGATGAGTAGATACGTAATTGCACTATGCAGGTTTTAAGCATGAAGTCTAAATAACCCCACATGAGAAGGAAAAAGTCCTTTTTAGTGGTTATGAAAATAAATTGTTAAGCACTCAGCAGTGAAAGGGTCAAAATAGTTGTATTAACTGAAGTCTCCTGAGGACATATGTTGTTTACAGTATACGTTTAAAATAATATTCCTGGCTAGTCAGGCTTTCCCTCAGGATAATGCAATTACAACTGTAACAGAGGATTAATTAAATACTCTCCCATAGGTGTTGCTAGAGATCTTGAGTCGACCAAAGGGGGATACATTACCAACTCAGCACAGAGGTGAACAGACCAGAGCTGTTCAAAATAATTAGTTAGGCACAAGAGCAGGGTTGAGCTTTTTGCCTCATTTATCTGATTTTGATTAATACTATAATTTTTATTTTTTTTAATGCAGAATAGGCATATTGGTTCCCATTTATGTATGAGAAATTAATAAGGAAGGTCAAGGTTCTGAGTAAAGGAATCAATAGCAAATTAGTTTATTGCGTATTCTGATTCTGATCCAGTGTTGAATAGGATAGAATTTTTTTTTTTTCTTTTTTTTTTTTTTTTCATTGACACCTGGTTTAAATGCTTAGGACCAAGGGGTATTTTTAACGCTGCAAAGGGAATGGCAATCCTGCTTATGCACAATGCATGGAGTGATGTAAATGCATGGCAAAGAACTGCAACGTGAGAGAATATTAGAGCTGAAGGCTCAGCTCTATTTTTTGTCTTCAGAATCATCCCTGCATGTGCTTGCAAAGTCCTGATAGAAGTTGAGTCGTATTTCTCAATTTGGTAAGGCCATTAATTTGGAACTACAAGGATCAAGTTGAAAAAATGAAGGTACTTCCTCTCTCCAGAGGTCCTTTTAAGACAGAAAAATCACAGCAATCAGAATGTGGGGGTTTTTCACAAATGGTTATTTTGGTAGGCCTGTCTCAAGTTTCCAGTGGGTGGGCATCTCCTTCAACCAAAAAAAATAGGGTGCAGAATTCAGAGGAAATCTGTAAAAGTCTGCATTAGAAATGAGTGAACACCTATCTCTAATAAGTTGTACTGTCTAGATCCCACATGCATCATAAGCCATCAGCAAACTGATTGCAGGCTATAAAGCTAATCTTAAAGTTTCTGGGGCTCTTCTGAGCATATATGTCCTAAGGTGTGTTAGGGCAGCCGCCTATTCAGATGTTACATATATATCAGATTTTTTTTCTATATAGAAACTGTACAACAATCTCAAAAGAAAAGATTGAAAAAAATCACATAATCGTTTATTTAGAGCCTGCATGAAAATAAATATATGTCGTGAAAACAGTGATCTCTTCATAGTGAATGCTTTATTCTCAAATCTAGGAAAATGAAATCAGATTCTCATATGGGGCATCTTACGTCTGTTAACCCTGTTTGAGGATCTGACCCATTTTAAAGAATTGGGCAATCTCTTTTGTCTGTCTGGGTATTTTTCATAAGCAATGAATTTGTCTGAAAGGGGTAAAGTAAGAAGAAAAAAAAATGTACATATTTTTTATTTAAGTTTTCTTTCAGATATTGTAAATATGAAGCTTACAACAATAGAATATATTTCACATTTTTCACCATAAATGTGAAGCAAACTGCAATCTTCCAAACTTTCTTAATGGGTAGGGGCACTGTGCCTTTTAACTCCTGAAGTAGCATGAGGAAAAGAATAGAATTCTAAGATGATACAAGGATATTTTTTCAAATAAGCTCAGAATTTCAGAAGACTCGTATCAGTTTAACAGAAAGAAGTTAGATGTATTTATGAAGGAAGTCTCTAGGAAAGTGTTGCTTGTTTCAGTGCATGAAAATTCTCCTCGCTATTGTTATCATGGCAGGTTTAGTAAAGAGTATTCAGGAGAATACTGCAAGGAGAAAACAAAGAACTTGCCAAGAAAAACATCAACTCAATATCTACTGTACCTATAATTTTCAAAGGCAACAGTTAGTAATATGACCCCGCTAGATTGTTATGTTCCATCACGTTTCACCATTGCCCCTTGATAAAAGAGATACTCTTCACTGAGAATCAGAAATCATGTGCGTTCATATAAATGTGCTTTTTAACTGATCTACAAGAATACAGTATTCTAAAAGGACACTGATTGAGTGCAGTTTTGTGCACATTTCTGAGCCTGTGCAAATGTAGATTTTCATGCCATAGAGTGTAAGCCTCAGAGGTTTTTCTTATGGCTCTGTTTCAGATCTTTTCTTTGTACTGTACATTTACACATACCTATCAGTGCCTCCAGTAATTATTGCACTGCTCAATATGTGAGCAGTGTGCATTGCAATTTTGACCTGCCTGACAATACTGGAAGCTTATGGTCACTGTGCATTTGTGGGGAGGCTTCACTGATCACATATAAGCCTCATGACTGCAGAAGATGTGTATAAAACTGTGCATGTGGGGCTTGCTTTAATACAGATAGGACAATGCAGGCAGATAGAAAATTTTTCTTTTTCTGTAAACTTTTGCATTTCTTTTATTTCCATAAATAAGCTCTTACGGATACTGTTAAATTCTAATGTTATAGCCTACTGGAGGTCCCTTTGGTAGCTGTCACTAGATGGTGCTAGCTGTATTAGAGAGGTGTCCCCCTCTTTTCCATTTCCAGTTCAGACCTTACTCTGTCAAGGACCCAGGGGGTTTTGGCTCAGTGCAAGAGATATGTTTCCACTTAGTCTTGGGAATACAGAGGTTTGGATTTACCTTGCATGTATATATAGATTTCTTACAAAACCAAAGTAGATCTTTTGTTCTGGCAGTATTTTCAAGGGATTTTAAGATAAGCAGAGGATCACTGTTTTTATTTTGGCATTCTCCCACCTTTGCCCAGAAGGAGATTTGCCATTTACCAAGTCTGCTCTTTCTCACCAACAGAGGAATCTCCTACCTTGATGTTTCAAAGCCAGCCTGGCAGAGGACTCAGGGACTGAGAGTAACTGGTGATAGGAGAGGTGGAAAGGGGAACACTGCCTCTCAGAGGAGTGGGCTTTGCCTCATACTTTGTGCAGTTGCTTGGAACTGATTTTGGTGGTTCCTCTGAGACCTAGAAAATACGGAAGCAGGTCTTAAAAAAGGGTCTTTCTCAGAAAGTGCATGGAGTAGGCTCTGGACTAAGGATGGTAGAAAGCATACAGAGGGTGGGAGAGGAAAATGTGTGGAAAAGCTAGTTAGGAAAAAGCTCAAATTGTGTTTTCCCTGCTGTAGGTTTTCTTCACTATGTTTAATAGTATCCTACTGAAAGACAAAACTTTCCTGAGACCAAGCCTTCACGTTCTTGGCCTCAGGAAGAGTATCTAATGAAGGCACCAAAGACATCAGGTTTTCACCCTTAGCAATAAAAGCCTTTCATTTCTGAGGAAAGCAGAGCACATTGCTCTCAAATGCGGAGAGATGCTAAGTGCAGTGACAATTGTTTCCCAGGGAGAATGATTTGGCAGGAAGCAAGTATTTAATCACATAGCCACATCACATCATTACAGAGCGTCACTCAGTGCAACCACTTGATGCAGTGCATCGCACCTCTGTAGCATAATGCTGGCTCCCTGCCAACAATTTAGAGAAAACTGCTATCAGCTTTTATAATTGCTTCCCTTGATGAAACAGCCCAGTGAAATGGCAGGGCTAGAAGGGGGACGAAAGGGAGAGTTATGAGACCACAAAATTCCCACACTTCCAAGTTGCACCTCTTAGCCAGCAATTAAATTACTGGCTAACTTCAAAAGTCCACCACAATTGGCACTAATTGTCAGCCCTGCTGGCAGTATCCTCGTAGAGGTCAAGGATTAAATATATGCAAGGGGCAGCTCACTGTATCCCTGAAATTATGCCCTTGGGCAATATTTGACCATTATGCACACCTCTTGTAGCTGAGCTGACGACTTAGCATAGCACAGCACATATTTGCATTATCACTGCAAAAACACTGTTGGTCATACACAGAAAGAAAAAGACAACTTGAATGTTTAAGACCATGTGTGTTCTCCTACACATTATCTATGTAATTTGTGCTCTCTATATGTTATGTATATCATTTGATGCATGAGCCAGCAGTATGTCCTTTCCACAAAGAAGGCTAAAGGTATCCTTGGCTGCATTAGGCAAAATATTTACAGCATTCTGGGGGAGGTAATCCTTCCCCTCTACTCAGCACTTAAGATGCCACTCCACTATTGGGCTCTTAAGTACCAGAGATATCCAACATAAAAGAGAGTCATGGAGCTACTGGACGGAGTCCAGTAAAGGGCCATGAAGGTGTTTAAGGGACTGCAGCATCTCTCATAAGCAAAGGCTGAGATACCTGGGACAGTTCAGCTTGGAGAAGTATCAGAGGGATCTTAACAATGTGTACAAATATCTGAAGAGAGGATGTAAAGAAGGCAGAACCAGGCTCTTTTTAGTGATTCCCAGTGAAAGGACCAGGGGCAGTGGGCACAGACTGAAACAGAAATTTTGGTCTGAACATCAGGAAATTATTTTTCATTGTGAGGGTGACCAAACACTGGCACAGATCGCACAGAGAAATTGTGGAATCTCCATCTTTAGAGATACTCAAAAGCTGTCTGGACATAGTCCTGGGCAACTGGCTCTAGATGACCCTGCTTGAGCAGGAGCATTGGACAAGGTAACCTCTAGACATCCCTTCCTACCTCAACTGTTCTGCTATGCTGGGATTCTAGGACACTTATGGTACAATACTCACAAGTATGAAGAAAAAAACAATCAAGATTATGACAAGTAAGCAAATAATCCAGTTTTAAAACCCACAAATCCCTTTCTTGGTCCTATCTGACTGGATCTTAGGTACATTCATTTAAGTATATAAGACCACACTGATTCAGAGTAAAGTCTGAACATAGTCTATTAGGACTGCTGTTCTGTCTACAACAGTGGTAAGTAGAGGATACATAAGAAAGAAAAAAACCACCTCAGGATCTGTAGAAAGGGATTGTTCCTGAGGTATTCCTGACAACCTTCTTGCAGACAAAATCTGAGGAGTTTCATGAGGCTGGGTTTGCATCTGCTCCACTGAGCTTAATAGACACCCACAGTCCTATCATCCGTAAATTTGTCTAATCTGTTCTTAACTTCATTTTTACTTTTAGGTATCCCTACTTGATATGACAATGAGTTTCAAGACTTAATTATTGTGCTGTGAGAAAACAAACATTCCCTTTAACATATTTTAAGCTTGCAGGCTGAGAGTTTCTTTGGTTCATTGTAGCATTCTCACTCAAATCAAGAGGAACAAAAATGACTCCGCTCCACAGGCTTTAGGATCTTTCTGTGTTTTAATCACCTGCTCATAATGTCACTGTTGTCAGCCTTGGTATCAACAGAGATAATGGTGGAGTACCCCCTGGGTGACCTAATGTGGTACCCCCCTGTCCTTGTCCTGGTCAATGTGCAAACATGAAACAGTCAGTTCCTCCAACTCTGCCTCTCCCCCCAGATCTTGCAGTCTAAATATAAGACACAGTAAAACAGACTTATAGAGGAAATCATGGAAAACAACACCCCAGGGTGAGTCAGCATGACTGACAATGTGCCCATCTATTTTTTTCCTGGATGTTGCTGGTTGTTTCAGGACAAGCCCAAAACCATGAATGCAAATCCTCTGAGGTAAAATAATTTCTACCTACTTCTCAATATTCTTGTGAAGAAAAAACTCCAAATTCTCACCTTACATTCTTGAAGTATTGCCTCTGGGCTAACACTTCTCTGGTGCCAGATTTGGAGCGAATCAGCAGTTTCACTGCTGTTGTGGCCAAAGAGGAACAATAGTATAATCCTTAAGTATCCTGCTTTGGATTGAAGTAGGCATCCACATGGCCAAGGAGATGTGCACCACAGTCTTCTGTTCTATAAAGGATGACATATTCATTCAAAAAGTAGATACATGCACTGCAAAGTTTGAGACAGACACAAAACAGATTATCTCCTTTGCCAATGGAATAAAATGACTTCTGTATGGACACTGTTCTGTTTTAGACTACATAAGCGTTTGTAGAAATGGACATAAGCATCTAGAACTAAGACTTTTCCAGACTTCTATTTATTGGCATATATTAACTGGGCTTGGTTCAGTCCTGCTTTAACACAGGATTATTTTTAGTTTTGCAGCGCAGTGGATTGCATGTACTGAATATGCCTGAAAGAATAGTATGGGCAAGAAACTTTAATCAGTTCAATATTCTTTTGTTCCTTGTCTTCCAAGTGTAAACATGTAATTGACTGAAGACAGTAAGAAGCAGTCTTGAAAAAAAGAGTGCATATGGACTAACATTAGTCTTGATTAAAATAAAGCCCACAATATTGTTTTATGACTGTGTTTGTATAACATATGACTTTCCATACGAGACATTAACCATTACTTGTTTATCTATTTAAAGCAGGGCATTCTGTTATTCATTACACGCGAACAATATGCGAATACACTGGCATATTTATTGTTAAGGTCAATACAATGATAGGATTTGATCACCTTTTCTTTCTGCTCAGGTAAGAAAATAAAATACTTACAAAACCTGGGTTAATTTTTTTCTTTGCTTCTGACACCACTGCTATGTGCTCAGTATGTATTCAGTAGTGGGTCAGGTTACTAAATACAAAAATTACAGTAGAGCAAGGAAGACAGTATCAGAGTCTGATTCCACACAGATCTCAACATGATTCTCAATCATGTAATGGTAATTGACCACTTTCCTTAGAAATCTTTACTACAGAAATGCTTGTCTAACCAGCAACTTTCAAAACTAATTAGCTAGTGTGCCCTTTCTGTTACCATTCAGTGATAATCTGCAGGATGTTTTGTGTCTTTAGAAACATATATATATATATGTTACAGACATTCTGTTCCAACTTTATAGGGTATTTTCTGGGAAAACATCTAAGAATCATTCTTAAGTAAATGCTTTAATTTATGTAGGTGTTTAAATTTTTACATCAATGTGGATGAATGTAAGCTTATATAAGCCTTACTGATACAATCTAATGTTTTCATATTTTGTATATCTTTTGTGAAGCAAGGCATGCTGAGCACCCTATAGTGTATAAATGCTGATATGAAGTACCCATATTCAACTCTTCAACTTCTTAATTGCTATCACTTAAAATAAAATGTATAAGCCTAAAGGATGGATGTAATACCATAAATTCTCAGGACAGTCCAGCTGGTTGAATTTGCTTTCCTAATGGTTTGAAAAGATATTCTTGTTTGATCAGCCTCTGAAAGGCCCTGTTAGAATACGTCTCAGTCCATGCCTCAGTAGCTCCTTTCTCCTGCATTCTGAGCCTGCATGATTTCCCCGTAATGTCAATGGAAATTAGTGTGTTTGCCATCTGGCAGCAAATGCAAACCACCACTGTTGAATTAGATGTGAGTAGAAAGTGCACCAGTCCTTATATTTCTGGAAAATTCTGACATCATGTGCTGGCATCCTGCTCCCACAGTTAGCGATGATGGGATGAGGGGAGTAAATGAGCTCACGAGAAGTAATGGCTTGTAGGAACCTTTCAGTAGCTTCCTGTGCAGCCATACATAGAACAACCTATTGCCATCAAGATGAAGAATTTGTGCTGATATACTAAGGGAAGCTAGAATTACAGATTTCTCAGGGAAATCCAAAGTAATTTGATTCAATAAAATATATTTGGCCTGCCCCAGACAGACTTATACGTACTTGTAATTGCCTGTTATAAATACTTGTCCTCCATCCCACCCCAGGGGAAGTGGGAGATAGCAAGAAACGAAAGCTTCCTCTCTGTAAAGGCTTTTTTACTTCTACCAGCAGGTGCTGTTGCTATGCTAAACAGGGGTAACAAAGTGGAGCCTAGTGAAATCTCATCCCAGTGCTGGCTGCTCCTATCACAGACTCCTCCATCTTCTAAATTGTCTTTTACCAGCATGGAAGGCAGTGATGTAAGTCTGGAGAAGACACCCCAACATACCTACCAGCATACAGATGACATACATGAAGCCATGAGTCTGGTTCAGTCTCATTTGAGTTTTTCTGTTCTCATTATTAGCCTTTGCAATTATTGTTAGTTTCACTTAACGTGTTCCATCTGTACTCCTTTTAGCACTTGCTTCTAAATTATTGCATTGCACTTACCACTAATAGATATCAGGTGGACTTCATCTTTTGCAGCATTTCATATAATCCTTCTGTATTTGAGACTAGACCATTTGTTGAGTTTTACTGGTGTCAATTAAAAATCTGACTTTAAAGGCATTTGGTTAAGATAGTACAGAAGGCTCTGTGTGGACAGTCATATTTTGGATTATTTGTAAGTCACTTAAAACAGGCTTAAACTAAACCAACTAAAACAGAAGGATGTCCAAATGGAGGTTGGCACCAGTTTAATTAAACTGCAGCGACTATGTATATAAACAAGGTTTAAATCTGCAGACCGTAAATTACTTTTGACTGTAACATTACTCATTCCGTTTTACAGCATCACAGGAGAAGTTCAGTTACTCTTGTATTCAGCCAAAATGTGGATCAGTCACTCCACAGTAGATTTTGATGAGCCCCATATGCATATACATAGAACCTACACTAAATAGAGGAAATATGTGAGCATTACCATTAAGTAACCTTGAATATATGACAGTACAGTTTCTTATGCAAAGCACTTGTGAAAATTAAATTGCATCTAGACACTCAAGTACACTATTTTGTAGAATGAGTATGTACTGAATCTATCCTGTCTTCTTTAATATCAATTGATTATTCATGAACACTCGGTGTTATTAAAAATATTGCAAATATGTTCTGGTAAGCATATTTCATACTCATCTGATCAAATATTTGTTTCATCTCTTGAATCTGTGACTATTATGTGAACTCGTTGCCAATTAAGTATTCCCTGTAGCAGTGGTCAGGTGTCATATGAAAGTTAAGTCAAAAAGCTGTAATTTTCATTCTTAACTTTAGTAATATGATATTCTATTAATTAAAGACACTGTGGCCTTGCAATGTGAGAATAATGACAGACTGGTGTGCCAGGCAAACCTGAATTTCAATGTTTCCCTCTTACAGTGCATCACAAATTGAAGTTGTGGAAACAAGCTGTCTCATTCAGCAGTGTACTGAATTTAATAGAAACACATATGCAGTGAAAGTTAAACAAGTGCTTAAGTATCTCAGTGAAACAGTGCTTCCTGGACTGGAGAATATAATAATTTTCTGTCATTCTTTCTTCCTTCCCTTTTAGTTCCTCCCTTACTTTCAGTAACTTTTCCGAAAAGCTTCCCATATTAATTTTTAGGACTATTGGAAGCATCACTATTTATGTAAATGTCTTCACTATATTATGCATGGAAAATGATTTAGGGAAAATTGAGCTTATTTTCTAATTCATATTTCAGCTACAGCACTAAACAATGCCTGGTTTTTGCCTGGTACTGTCTTATACCGCTTGAGAGAATTGGTACTTGCCACCTCTTTTTGTGAAGCTTGACCTTGCCTTATGTATTCAAAGAGGTCCCTTAAACAGATTCTATCCTTTATGCACAGAAGTGTTAGTGCACATAAAAGTGAAAAATAAAGTAATTTGACTCAATAAGATTTATCAATGATTTTTTACTGAAGGTTCCTATTCCTCTAATTCTATTTCCCAAGAAAATGGATCTGAAGGACAAAAAAGGCCTGGAGCATTCCTATTGTACCTTAACCATGGAATGATTTTATTTAGTTTGAATTCTGTCATGCCTAAAGGCAACTTCTTTTTACCAAAAGAAAGGAAAAAGACTCTTAATGAAAATTCATGGAATCATAGAATCATATAATGGTTTGGGCTGGGAGGGACCTTAAAGATCCTCTAGTTCTAACCCTTCTGCCATGGGCAGGGACACCTTCTATTAGATGAGTTTCCTCAAAGCCTCATCCAATCTGGCCAGACTCAAAGCTGTATATTAAAATCAGGGTTTCAGTGTGTCCCTTTGCATTTTTGGTGTCTTTTTTTTTTTGGTTTGTTTTCCCTGTTCTTGCTGCTGCTTGTTACTCAGACTCAGTTGAGCATGGTATTTAATAATTTAGCATGATATTTAATGGCTGGGAGTATTCATGAGTTCAAGGCCAGGCATTTGCTGTAGCAGTTGTTTCCACTGGGGCTATATCACCTTAGTTTATTGTAAGGAAGCCGAGCACTGTATCACACACAGTTGAGGATTAAGAAATCTTCTGTAGAGGCAATCACTCCTATAAAATCCATTTCTGGGAAATTATTAAGTTTCTTTGTGTGCTTTTTTTTTTTTTTTTTTTTTTTTTTTTTTTTTCCCAGGAATACTATTCTTATTAATGATGCATTGATTTGCTGTCTACTGACACAATACTTAACCATGTATATTTTTTATACTTCTCTAACAGAAACCTACACCATTCTTTGCTAATGTTTTGCACCTTAAGAAGGCCTCACCATAAGGTCATAAAGCACAGGCAAATGCTGCAATTTCCTAAAAATATCTTGACATATTCACAATCCTGGAAAAATAATTTCTGTCAGAAGAAAACATAAATAGTCGTTCTCTAAAGAAGATTAATCTCTACCTTGATTCAAGGGGGATTGATTTTCCCCCTATGCCTTCAAGACTACAGAGCTTCAGAACCTCACAGAGGTTTAGAAAAGGAAGCAAACTGCTCTGGATGAGAAGGCAATATAATACATTACATGCCAGGTTGTGTCACACTGGAGGAAAACTACTTGGTTCCTACTGACTCATCCACTTAGCGATTTATCTGTGCTTCATAAAGAGCAATAAACTACTTCTTGTTGATTATGAGGCACCTGGCTGAATTCTTGGGCAGCGGCAGTTGTAAGTTACAGTTAGTCCTGGAGTCGTCCTGTGGTTATGGAACTTGACCGGGATTCAGAAATTCTGGGTTCAGTTACCAGTAATGCCACAGATTCTCTAGGGTATGCCATTAAATCTCTTTGTACCTCATTTCTCAGTCCAGAATTAGCCTTTGCCTTGGGAATTTACTATCTTTCCTAAGTAATGATGGCCTGACGCTCTGTTTACAGGGCTCACTAATACTAGATAAAGTTTTTCTTACATGAAGTCTCCACAAGTTTCTTCCCTGCTCCCATTTCTATAGGAAATTTTAGCTGAGGAAGAAACACGAAAAAGCTGATATCAGAAAAAGTTAAGCTCTCATCCATACTTATAGAACTGGTTGAGTAAGCAGTATCCTGGATGTTTGAGTTAGTTCTGCATGTCTGACTGGGACTGATCCCATCCAGTAGAGAAGTCTTCAGAGGCTACAGGCAAATCATTTTATTTCATTTTCACCAGCTGCAATATAGAGCTACTAATGCACTTAAGAGAGAGGTGTTTAGAGGATTAATTAGGTAGGGTCAAATATGGCACTAACTCATAGTCCAGATAACTGGGAACTAGGCAGACTGGGAAGGAAGAAGGAGGGACCTCCTGCAGTCACTGTGCTTATGGCAGGCATGATGCACTGACACTCTGCAAGGGCACAGCTGCCATGCCACCACTAAAAACAGGATTATGTTTGTGCTAGCTCTGCTGATCAGGGTCCATTCCTGCTTCTAGAATGAGCTAGCATTGGCAACCAGGCAGAACTAGAAGGTTTTAATGTCCCATCTAACTGGTCTGCTTGGTTCTCATCTGTATTCACAAGGTAAAAAAGACCTGTGTTGTCCTCTTACCCTATTGTCTTGCAGAAAAGCCTCTGCTCTTTAGAAAAGCAATGAAGATAAAAAAGTCAGCACTGCTGGCTCTGTATGTATTTTGTGGTGGTAGAGGAAGGAGAGGAGATCTCTGATTTCTCTTCAACTTTATTTAGATTGGGTACACAATAAACCCTTCTGCTCATGTCAGGATGTTATTTTTCTCTATGAGGGCTGTCTTACAGTGCAGCCTTGCTTAGATAAGTCGCTCACATAATAATAGGTGATGAACTGGCAATGCAATGACATTCACTAACCAGAGCTCTCTCTCATTTCAGTACTCCAAGGGGTAGCCAATTCTAAGAACAGTCCTGCCTGTCAAACATCCATTCCCTGGAATTGCTGCTTTTTTAAAAACATATGCTCAGAATGAACCACGTTAAATACAAACATATATCAGGGAGTCCAATTTTATTGTGGAAACACATCCTTGTTATACCATTATTTACATAGCATTTTCCACACTAGCTACACATACCCTAATGCAGCACTGAAAAACAAGGCTTTTGTGCTAGTCATCTTAAAAAAGAGAAAAGCTAAAATGTTAAACAAGCACACTAGAGTACTTTTATCTGGTTTGAAAAGAATTCTTCTACGGGCTTTACATAAATCTGACTTGAGGATGCAACATTTATCTACCAAAGAAGTATTTAATAAATAGAGCATGTTATACTTATCTCTATTGCTATCTATACAGCTACATTTAATTTGTGGCCTTGTCTGCTCTTTGATGCAGAAATATCTGATTACCTACACAGGCAACTGCTCTAGCTATTTTTTAAAATGTCCTTTATGTGTAAATAGTCAACTGTACATACTGTTACCTTAACACAACAGGTAGGTGGTATTCCTTAAATTAAGATAGTGATAATAAATAATGAATCACACTGATTTTTTAATTTGCTGCTATATCAGGTAGTCATTTTCTCAATTTTTCTTTGCTATCTAAATAAATATTGATATATATTATTATAATAATAAATAAAAAAAATAATCCTAGCTGCCTTAATGCTAGAGATTCTTATGACAGTCCTTGTATGTTTTGTTATTATATTGTATGTGTGCGACAGTATTGTATTTTGGAGGCTTTTTTAATATACATAGTGCCTGGGATGGGTGCTATCCTCAGCTACTGGCAAAATTTTCAGTTAACACATTTATGTATGAATTATATTAGACTCCATTAAGTTTTCTCTAGATGTGTGATCCAGCACCAATCACAGCTTAATGGAAGATTTCCTCTTTCAACTATAAAAGATTAATGCATGTGAAGTAAAAAAACCCCAAACAAACAAACAAAAAAAGACAGAAAAAAAAGAATAGCATGTAACCAATCATACATCAAAAGTTACTTAAACAAAATGGTAAGTAGTTATAGAACAGCCACTGCTAGTACAGTGGGAAGATTATTCATCCAAGCTACTAGACAAAAAAAAAAGGAATAAACATCCCACTGATAGAAATCAGGTATGTTGAGTTCCAAAAGACCTATTTTACAAAATCTTTTATTTGATAAAACTACAATATAATTTTATTTATGGTCTTACAGGAAATGTAGCTATCTTTAATCAAGTAACAGAAAATCCTACCTGTTAAACATTGAATGTATAAAGGAAAACAAAGCATGAATCATTTAGTAATTTTTAATTATTTAATAATAATACAACTGGGTCTCCTCAAAAGAATATTGATCTCTCTCCTCTGCCATGTCATAGTGACCTCAATAAATGTATTCATTTTTTGTGCTTGTAATTACTTACAGACCTGCTTAACCCCTTGCAGAATGAGAAGGTGTATTAAAGACAAACCACTGAAGACAATGGGACAAATCATATTCATCAAGTCAAGCATGAATCTAAGCTTTTCCAGGTTCACAGTCTAAAACTGTGCTTAGTTCTGTTCTGGCACTGGATGGGTAGGAGTGAAGAGACTTTAATATTGTCAGCTTTATTTAATTAAGAACAAAGACTACATATAAACTGAATAATAAAAATGAAGCAGCTCAGCAGTATTTACGTGCTTTGCTTTCCTTCTCAGAGCCTAATATATCTGAACACTCTGAAAGTGTAAATGCATAATTTTTACCGTTTCTTTAAAAGGAAGGGCCAAATTTATTGCCCTTCACACATCAGAAATCTATACCTATAGAAACCCACCTCAAAACTCTGGGCCTCATTTTTACTTACAATAAGGCATTTTATTCCATTCTGGCAATACATAAAGAGACTTTTAGTGAGTGTGAATGTATTTTTTAGCAGCTAAGTACTATAGAATGTTTTTTTCTGAATACGAGTTGAGAACACTTATTTTAATTTGGTCTCATTTTCCCTTTTTAATGAATGAACTTTGCCCACTTTGAACAAATCCTGTCCTATGCAGTGTGATAAAATTTACGTTTTTCTTGGTGAGTTTACAAAGTGGTGGATTTATGATCTAGGGAAAATAATAAATTAAAAAAGAATGTAAATGGCCAGTATGAGCTGTGTTTTTCTCTGTTGCCTGCTTCAGTAGCCAAAGCATTTCAGCTTACACATCTTAACACTAACCTTAAGGATGAGATATCTCTAAAGCCTGAAAACTTGTACTTCTGACACATAACTGACTTATAAACCAGGCATTATCACTGAAAGTTTTGAGTTGGTTTCAGGTTATCTCTTTTGGTTCTCTTTTTCATTTTAATTCTCTTTCTGGAGAGAATATTAAAACAATTTAGATTTGGGAGGCTGTGCTAAAATCAATTGGAAGAGATACTTATATGAAGCTTGCTGCAAATTCTAGGTGCTTTCTTCATAAAAAGAGACTGAAAAATGGGCCCCAGGCCCACCCTACATAGGAAATCCCAGAAGCATCAGTGCAGACTTCATTTTCTTAGGGACATGGAATATAGCACAAGAGTTCAGTCTGCATATGTTGTCTAATATATGAGAAAGCTTGGAGTCCTGATAGCCTTAATCCCTGCCACAGAAGTGTATAAAATTTCACAGCTAAGCTGCCAGAAAAGCCAAGACCACACCAGGAAAGCTGTCTGCTTACAAGAAGATACCTGCCAGGTCTTGTCTGCCAAAGCCTGGACTAATGAATGAATACACAATATCCCAATCAGTCAAACTGGATTTGTCTTTGCCCCAGGTCTAGGTGAGGTCTGGTATGAGGTGACCATATCTGTCAAGCATGCAGTAGTTGTGGCCAAGAAACTGTCTGTACATTTATGCATTTATCAAGGCAGATATGAATAGAAGTCTTTATTTTTTAACTAAATGTAGTATATACACCTACTGGCTGCATGTATCTAAATGTATAGTCATACTAAGAGACAGAAGGACATATTTACAAACATACACTGCCCAATTTAGGTATGACTGTGCACAGATACCTATACGCACATAGTCCTTTTCTTTCTCAACTGTTTTTTTGTTCAAAAAGATTTCAGTGTTGCATGTTTTTCAGTACAAGCACTAGAACTGTGATTACATGAAGCACTGAAAAACTCCAAGCCACAGAGTTCTTTTTTTAACTGCAGTGGAAATTCTTGTTTCTAGGGTTTTAATCCTCCGTCATAGTCATTGTTGTCTGTTGGATAAATAGACTGCATTTTCACAAATATTTGTATTTGCACTAGAAAAAGTAAAGGTGTAGTGTAACAATGAGGTAACAACTTATTTAGTCCTCACAGCCATGTTAGAGATTGTAGTAACTATTTTAATGTGTAGGGGTTCAGTCTGTCAACAGTGGCAGACTTGATGGCTGCTCTCATGCACAGGGGCTACACGAAGCAGTAAGAGGATTTCACCCAGGGGTGTTAACCATTTGTTTGAACCTAGGTGTGCTGAAGCTGATGATTAGTCCCCACTTCCTGGGAACATGCTTCTGGGCACAGAACAGGGTAGGTGAGTCAGAGAGTGGTCTGATAAAAGATAAAATGGTCATAGAGTAATCACAGATAAATCATTGCCTGAGGGATGGGAAGATACTTAAACTAAGTGACTGTAGCCAGACAGGTTGGTGAGGTAAGGAGAAGGCATGACAATAGAGTACCTTCCCACTCTGTCATCCTTCACTAATTCTAATCTATCCTTGCATCTGTCCTAGCTCCAAGGTGGTCTAATGACACAATATACAGTGGTTCATTGCCAGCCTAGGTGTTAGCAGAAGAGAGCTATAGCATAAAGCTTTGGGGAACCAGGGCTTGCTGACTCACGCTCACTGCGATTCAAAAGTGCCTTGGCTGATGCACGTTTCATAAGGCTGTCCTCCAGCTACAGTAAGAGATATGACCCACATCTTAAAAAATTTATAATGACTTTGAACAATTCATTACAAATACAAAGCCAGTTGGAACAGCATGAACGCTTTAGAAATTTAAGTTAGAAGGTTCCACTTCAGGCTTCTAAATGCTATTGCACACCCACTCCTATTGTACTATTGCAGGGTCCTGAGTGCTCAATATTACAAGGTCCTGGGTGCTCAGTATTGCAGGGTTGCCTAGTCTCAGGATCAGTGTAGATATGGTGCAGATGTCTGTTCTGCAGTCTTAGTGGATGCCAGCTCCTCCTGACTTGAGAACCACCTTTAAGCTCAGGCCCTCACCTTTGGCTCCTTCCTAAGCTATACTGACTTGACCTTCTGGCTTGACTTTGGACCTGCCTCACTACAAGGACTTGAGGAAGATTACCAGACTTTAGTTAGGCCCAGTAACCTTACCTGAAGCTGTTCTTGCTTGGATGCTGTAGGACTGCCCCCCACATTGATGAGGCTCCTGCCCCACGTGTCTTGAATCAAGTCCCAGCTCCCAACTCCCCTCTGCTATCAGAGTGGCCTGTTCTTGCTGCTGCTTGGAGATCAAAGAGGGTCTGCACAGGGGTTTCAGTGGGACCCTTTAGGCCAGTGCTGAGAACTTCAGGAGTTTTAGAGTTATACTTTTTAATTAAAAAAATCTAAACCATTGCTTCATAGTATACATACAGAGAATTATTATAATACTACATGTGCTAGTCAGTGCCTCTGAAGCTATGCCTACAGTTGCACAGAGAATATGCTGCTCTCCAGAGAAAACCTGCTGAATATCAGAGGTTATTTTAATGTAAACACTACTATTTCAAAGACAGGAAGATTTTCAGAGATCTAGAATCATTATCAATAAAGAAAAGCTGTACAGTGACAAGAGCAGTTGGGCTGACCCTTGAAAACCAAAGTTCAAGACTTCATGCAGCTACATACTACTCTATGACCCTGAGGTGGTTGCAGTCACCTCATGTAATGTGAGCCAGCTAAGTCTATACTTCCCATGCAGTCAGCAAAGGGAAATCTGCACCCCTAAAGGAAGAATCATCTTGTCTCAACAGAACCAGAGTCTATTGCCCAGTTTAGGTGACTGATGGCCCTTGAGAATCATAAAAAGAGTCTAGAAAAGTAGATTAAGCTGACCTTTAGATTATGAAAGTTAGGTGAGTTTCCCCTCTGTAAAATGGGGATAATTTCCTGAGCCTATTACATAATAGGAAGAGATTAATAAGGAATATGACAGGTTTAGTTTAGGTTGCCTCCGTTTTAAAATATACCATAGATATTGTAGGGGGGGAACATTGTGTGCCCTGTGCATTTTGAGCACACAGTATGGACTGTGTGCCATGTCCCGTTGATTTCCCTTGCTGCTCACCTATTGATTTGTAATAACTTCATTGACATTGTTTTGGATAACAAAGCTCCTGTGAAATTCCCTCCAAGTACACTTTCACGTTAAAAAGAGGGTCTCTTCTCCCCTAAGTATTCAGATGTAACTTCTATTAACATTAATGATTGTTATACATATGCATTGAAGGGAGAATAGACCCTGAGGGTATCATATGGATGGCCCTTCAATATTCCGTGGCTTTCTGTGAGACTTTGTACAGTATGGCACACAAGGTAATGGGTCCATTGACTTTGTATCACTCTAGGTCACTAGATTTAATATGGTGTTAATAGAAAGCTTGTCATTAAGATCCTAATAATGTGTGTGGTAACAAGACACGCACTATATCTTCCATATTGCTACTTCCAAACCACTACAATGCATTCTCTCATAGGAACAATAGACAGGTGACAATGTCAAGTGACCTCTGCTACATGTTAGCAGTACTCATAAATCCTAATCTGTCAAATTCAATCTCTTTTGGCACTAGAAGAACATTTTAAACCTAGATGCTTCAATCCTGAATCTGAGAGAAAAGCACATTAAAGTAGTGCTGATACAGATATCAGATCAAATGCATTTTCCATGACTTTACCTAGGATGGATTAAAAAGTTGGGCCTTTTGATCAAAGGGCAGTGAATGAAAGCGCAAGACTTGTCTCTGTCCTCTAATTGCATAGAATCATAGAATAGTTAGGGTTGGAAAGGACCTTAAGATCATAGAATCATAGAATAGTTAGGGTTGGAAAGGACCTTAAGATCATCAAGTTCCACCCCCCCTGCCATGGGCAGGGACACCTCGCACTAAACCATATCACCCAAGGCCTTGTCCAACATAGCCTTGAACACTGCCAGGGATGAAGCATTCACAACCTCCCTGGGAAACCTATTTCAGTGCCTCACTACCCTAACAGGAAAGAATTTCCTCCTTATATCCAATCTAAACTCCCCCTGTTTAAGTTTTAACCCATTACCCCTTGTCCTATCACTACAGTCCCTAATGAAGAGTCCATCCCCAGCATCCCTATAGGTCCCCTTCACATACTGGAAGGCTGCTATGAGGTCTCCACGCAGCCTTCTCCTCTCCAGGCTGAACAACCCTAACTTTCTCAGCCTATCTTCATATGGGAGGTGCTCCCGTCCCCTGATCATTCTCGTGGCCCTCCTCTGGACTTGTTCCAACAGTTCCATGTCCTTTTTATGTTGAGGACACCAGAACTGTACACAATACTCCAAGTGAGGTCTCATGAGAGCAGAATAAAGGGGCAGGATCACCTCCTTTGACCTGCTGGTCAAGCTCCTTTTGATCATCAAGTTCAAACCCCCCCCTCCCCCCCCATTGGCAGGGACACCTCACTCTAAACCATATCACCCAAGGCCTCGTCCAACCTGGCCTTGAACACTGCCAGGGATGGAGCACTCACAGCCTCCTTGGGCAACCTATTCCAGTGCCTCACCACCCTAACAGGAAAGAATTTCCTCCTCAATGTATTTGCTTCTTTTTTGTTCAGACTCTGCAGTGTCTAACACACTATATTTGGGGCTGCAGGTGATGTTTCCCAAACTACCTATATTATGTAAATAAACTGCTAAAACAACTGAAGTGCCTGATCATTATCAGTCTGAAAGTGGAACAATCAAAACTACAGAAGCTGAGCAGCAGAGCAGTTCCCTGCAATTACGTGTTTTGAAGGAATACATTGATTTGACATTCCAAAGAAGTCCATCGTGTCTGATTTCATAATATAAGTTGTAGAAGTAAAAAAGGCAAGTTAAATATTTGCCTACAAACATCATGTTTGCAAGTGTTCAAAGTATTTCCCCAAAACTTTGCAATCTCACCTGTACTATTTTTTGAGACTTGTTCACTGTCTTGAGTTTGCAAACAAATTCAGAAACATGTTCCAACTTAGCTTGCTTTGCTTTTGGGGATCTCTTAGTATTTCAGTGCTTCTGTGTGTTTGTGTGTGTTTAATGAATACACAGATGCAGAAAAAGAACAGAAAAAAAATAATTTTCTCCCACAGGACGCATGAATATGGCATTAAGCAAAGCTGTTTTGCCATGTATCCTCAAAGCTACAGGAAGGTGAAATAGATGTAATATGGATTTCTGCAGCGTATCAATTCATTCAGCAGTGAGCTGAGAAAATAATTTGAAATGCATAAATAATCCAATGAATATATCTTCTTTTTCTGCTCATGAAAAATCCACAAGCAAAACTTACTTGGAACAAAAGGTTTTGGTGTTAAAAATATACCAAACTGGGACTTCTTTCAAAGTTACCCCATGTGTTTTCTACTCTTTTGTGACTTCCACGTTTCTAAGGACCAGCAATAAACAGGTCACACCACTCCATGACACTGTCTTGTCCTTACTCATATCTTTTATATAACCAAATTTATTACCATCTATCCACTTAAAGGGAATATCCATTGACAGGAGAAGTAAACCATCTTGGTTATTCTCACACTATTCTTTCTTACCATGTTCTGCTATTTATTTGCCTAGTTACACATATGCCTGTGTACCTTGCTGAACAAGGGCCACAAGGAAGAATGTAAATATTTTAAAACCTTTCCGGGTTAATCATGAACAGCTGTCTCCAAATATTCCATATACAGTATTCAAGTTGTGTAACTGAGTTACGAGTGTTTCCATAAGTCACACAGTACTGTTTTGCTCCTTGGTGAATGAGCAGTCTCCTATGGGACTACTCATGCATGTGAATGCCTGCATGTGACTTTGAAATTTGCTGACCATGAACTTTCAAGAAAATTAAGCTTCACCATGTGATTGTTTGCTAAATTTGCAAATGAAAGTAAGAATGAATGTGGTCCAAGAGGTTGTGTTGGTAAGGGCCAAGGAACCTCAGCAAGAGGCTTTTTAGCAAAATCCTCAATCTGTGTTTTCCCCCAGCCCAGGTAGAGCTGGCAGCAGGTAGGGGCCTTGGATTTCAGAGTGCAAATGTTTCATTTGGTAGAAGCTGTTGTTTCAAATGCATCTAGAGCAGAATGAGGGTTTTGCGTGAGTAGTTTTATTTGCCAGTAATGAAACTTCAATCAATCAAGTACTGAGAAGTGAGCGTCTCAGAGGGTTTGGGCATTCCTCAGTTTATTTTCTGAAACCAGCTTGGGTTTATGATATCTATGTGAAAAAGCTTATATGGTAGTAGATGTGCTTTTGAGGCAGGAGGAGAATTCTTCTTTTCAGATAATTATTCTTAAGGTTAATTTATTTCAGTAATCTGACCAGGACGTTTGAGTGATGAGTAAGGTGGGCAGTAAAATATTCCTCCCACACTTGAGAAGTGTCCACACATGCAGAAATATTCTCATTTTTCCAAACTGATAGAGCCTTTCTCTTCTTCCAGTGTCCTGGGGAACATGGTGGGAAACAAGTGTGACTGAAAATGAAACAGAGAACTGCTGCAATTAAATGTAATTTTAAATGGCATGAAATTAAGCAAACCAAGAGTAAGAAAATAAACAGAGCGGCCCCAGATTTTCCTTAATGTAAGTTCCCCAACTTCAGTAGAGTTACATGAAAAATAAATTTGTACTCACTGCCTTTCTCTCTGTGCCTGAATTCTTGATGTCAGCTTAAAAAGGAGAGTGAGAGGGAGAGAGAGAGAGAGAAGTGTATGGAAGTTAACGTTTCAGCTTTCAGAAATGTACATTTAATGAAAAGTTTGAAAATAACCAACTTTTCATGCCCCAAACAATTACTGCAAAAGATCTGTGTTTGCAACCTTGTTGGCAGTCAGGCTGTCTTGGGCAGCAGTAATTTTCAGTCAGAGGATTGCCATAAAAGCCTGAAAACCCACAGAGCTAATAGAAAACAGACAGAGAAAGTGAAGTCTAAACCAGGAATTCGTAGGCAGAGGCTTCCAAGCTCAGTTCAGCTGTGTGAGGTCTGGCTGAGTCATACACTGCCACAGATTGGACTGGTACATCTAGAATAGCACCAGGCTGAAGAACTTGGCATGTGAAGTCTAGGGTTAGGCTCCAAACACTTTCCGGGTGAGATTTCATCCAAGGGAGTATACTAGCCAGCAGTCTCCTTGCCTGCTAGAGAGCATCCCTGTTTTTAATTCTCTGCCCCTCTGTGTTTAAGTTCCCATAAATATCATGGGAATTAATTTGTTCATGTCCCTGCTCTAAAGTGAGGCAGTGCTATGCATGATGCATCTTTATGCTTTCAGAGACTTTCTAGTGTGTAAATCAGTCACTGTGGACTGATACAGCAAACCTTTGGGGAGTGCTACAAGACGAGCAGTGAAAGAAGACATGCTGAGAAATGAGGGGAAGGACATAGGTATGATTGCATTAACATATAAACACAGACTGAGAATATCAGTACAAGTAACTTACTGGAAGAAAACATTTTCTTCTAGATTTGTTTTCTTTGCAAGCTGTTGGAAAGTATTTTAAATTAAATGCAATACCCCCACTGATAAGTAAGAAACAAAAGAAAACTGAAAGTTGTTGATGCCATTTACTTAAGGACCAAACAATCCTTTTTTACTAAATTCTTTGCTTTAGATGACGCTATATGTGCTCTATTTTTATTTTGTGGGGTTTTTTTAGACACAATTTCCCACCCTAATGAGGAATAGGAGGAAACCTTTATGCTTGTACAGATCATATAACAACCCCACTTCTGGTCACCATGTTGTGACCCTAATTCTGCGCTTCTTCCTCTAGCAGTACCTTCTCTGGAAAAAGTGGTTAGCAGGCTGACTTTGACTAGCTTTCTTTTGTCACTGTCTGCAAGCCCTGACAGTGCTGCGCATCTCTTAAGCCTGTTTGCATGGTTTAGGACTCTTGACATCACTGCAGTACAAGCAAGAAGAAAAGGGCAAGAAAAAAAAAAGTAAACATAGGTGTTGGTGAGCTTGGTTATGCAGGCTAAAACCAACCACCTAACAAAATGGTGGTGGAAAGATTATTAAAACAAAGGGTAGTTTTGTTTTTAAAATAGGGATGAAGTAGAAGGGGAAAAAAAACAAAGCAAAACAAAAAACAAAACAAACAAATAAGCAAAAAAACAAAACCAAGATGAGCTCTACCTGGAAACACCTGCAGATTCTTGCAATGAGAGCAGTGTAATGAGCTGGGTGCTGCCTCAGAAATGGAAACACAAATGGGAAAGTGTCATGGCTGGGAATAGAGACTTTCAGGGCACACTTGCTTCCCCAAGAAGATAGCATTCAGATGTGAGGCATTTGGCTGGCTCCTACATCTATACTGCACTGGGGTAAACCTCAGATACAGACCAGTTCCAATTTTGAGAAAGTTCAGATCCCCATTTGCCTTCCTAGCTTCAAACCATCCACAATAACAGAGACTGTCATGAGGAGAACTGTTTTAGTGCACCCTAGCTACAGGAAAACATCCTGTATGTGTGCGACAATTTTCAGAGCCTCAGAAAGGTTTAAAAATTAGAATTTATATGAAGACTTCTAGGTGTGTTTTTTACTGATAAATGGCAAATCTAGTAGCACTTAAAAAACATTGAAAGGTGAATCTCCAAAACTGTGGAGGTTTCATAAATTCAGTTTGGATATGGCTCTAAAAATTCAACTCGTGAATGGAAGCTCCAAAATATCTGTGTCACCCTCGCATGACAGATGCTTGCAGGACAGGATTTTTTTTGGGTCTGCATTAGCAGCAAAAGGAGATCTTTTTTATGCTGAATGATCCTTTACATTAGTAAGTTAGGCGGTGTTTACCTGAGCTCTCACAATGGTTTTGGACTTAGTTTGGTGTTTGGATTAGTTCTTATTTTATCTGGCTGCCCTTATGAAAAATACATTTACAATTTGTTCTCTGCACTACAGAAATATGTGGCTTCACTAGGGAGCCTGGTAGCCTGATAGTCTGTCTCAGGGCACAGTTAGTATTTTTGAAGAGCTTTTCTTGATAGCTGGCAATTGAGGGCAGTTCTTATGGACAACAAAATCCTGAAATCAATAGTGAGCTTTTTATTAAATACAGATCACCTCTTTGACCGGTGCCTTCTTCCACTGTATGTTGGAAAATCCCTTTGGCAGGTTTTTATTTTAGTTTAGGGTGGCAGAGATGCTAATGTTCGAGCTAACCTGGCTATCACCCTGGTAAGACTTACAGTTAACAGTTGTTAACTCAGTAGTTTGAGATAGGTTATTCTTGCTTTAAACATGGGGTTGGAGGGTTATCTTGGTAATATTTGGGACTCTTTTGATGTGTGTTGGTCACTTCAGCAACAAAGAATTTCATAAATATACAGTACAATGTGAACTCCAGCTCCAGACATTAAAATGTTTCTAGACAGAATTAATACTGTGTCAACATATGGCTCAAGCTAGACTCTGTCCTGGGCACTGAAAGACTTTTTATCGGCTTTTACCATCCAGTCTTGCAACAGTGCAATATGTATCAAGAATTTCAGGTTGCTAATACAAGGTAGGAAGGTAGAATTTACTCTTCTATAGTTTTTTTTCATTTCCCTTCTTGGAAAGATTAGCCCTATGAGCTCAGTAGATACAGGAATAGTGCCTGAAGCTGTACAGAGGTGTGGATAAAGACAATGGGAAAGTGCAGAGGAGTTCTGACTTCCAACTCCCTATAAGACAGGGTGGAGGTAAACTTGAATTGTATTTTTGGCTCCTAACAAGTGTCCATTATGAAGGAAAATGCCTGGAATGGTTTATTCTGTTCACCTAAAAAAAGGACAAGACTAAATCAGCTGGGTTCAGGCTTTTTCTCTCCTCAGGAAGTTCCATGGTTAAAAAAAGAAAATAAAAAACTGCTTAGTCCCTCAAACCTGAAAGCCAAGATATTCACACACAGCATGGGCCAAATCCTGAAGGGTTTTATGATATGCTTCTGCTGCACGGGGACACCAAACACAGGATGAATCTCCACACGTGCACTGCAGAGAAAATCTCTGTGGCAGCTGTCTGCATTGTCTCACAAAGGGAAGAAGGAGGAAGTATGTATTTTGGGGCCCGAATCAGTAGCTTTGAACAGCACACAAAAGCACTGGAGCCAGTGGTAGAGTGGGGAGCAATGGGTAGTGTCCACTAGTCCTCAGCCAACAGCCTGTGGCAGCTAAGCCATGGGCCAGGTTTGTGGTTTGGAGGCCCCTGAGCTCTAGAGACTGAGGATTCCTTTCCCTCCAGCTTGCGGTGCTTCAGACAACAGAGCTTTTCAGTCTCTACCCCATTTCTCAGGATTTGATTATGAACTAATTAGAAGGCAATTTTCTCTAAGGCAGTATCCTTTGATTACACTGAGAAAACATGCTGCAATGTTGGGGTTTTCCCCCCTCCCTTTATGCAGAATTTTTTGTCTTCAAACATATGCAATATCTGCTTGGGTTTTTTCTTGGACTTGTATTTCAGTGGCATCACAGTAAGGCTGCCTACAGAAGTCCAGTAACTTTCTTATGCTCTGCAGCCTAAGTGGAAACCTCAGTTGGGCAAGTTTAAAATGAAAAGTTCTGGTGCTCGTTACAATAGCAAAACCTTTTAATAGCACCAGAGAGGCAGGGGAACTTCACCAGATAACTAAATCCATTGATCTTTAATCCTTTGGGCCATACTTACTGTGGAAGACTTGCATGCATGGCTTCAATCCAGAACCACACGCTGCCAAAAAACGCTTAGTACGTTAGCAGCCAACAAAAATGTAAGAGGTCTGCTCTGCATGTGGGAAACAACATAAAAAGAAGTGGCTTTTTAGCTTAGTCTGACAAACGTTAGCATATAACACTGATATCAAAATGAAATGGCAGAAATTCTCAATCATATCTTGGATGTAGGGGGACTTATATGTGCTAATTAAAAGGGACTGGGTGGCACTTTAGGCTGCTCTGTTGTAAGTTTCTTCTCAAGTACTCTAGTTCAAAACCTTCCTCAGGGAAGAAGCTGCTATTAATGTGCATTTCTTGCAGGCTGAAACATTAAAAAGAGAGTTCTACTGAAGGCAGATGCATTTCCTCTTCTATTTAGACACAAATACAGATGTTATTCATATCAAATATATATTATTCTCTGTCTCTGGTGACTGATCTTAAGGAACTATAAAAACTAGCTAAATATATTTATGGCTTTATAGCAGTGCCCATACACAGATAACTCTTAATGCACTTTGCTATAAATATCAATTGATAATGCTCATCACAGATAGGTCTGTGTTAAATAAAAGTTCATGTTATGCCTTCCAGGTACCACTGACAGTCTCTGAGACTCCATAAATTTTTAAAATAATACCACAAAGTCATACTGGCCCTTGTGGTTTTCACTGCATACTTGGTACTTTCCACTTTTCAGCTTACCAATATTTTATCAGTGTGTGTGTGTACACACATGTACACATCCCATATGCACCATACAAACTCGGTATAAATTACTTTTCAGAGTGTTTTTCAGAAAAAAATCTTGGTGTGTGTCAAAGGACTTACAAATGGAATTCTTTTGGAGCAGAGAACAGCAACAGCTGTATCAGCTGGCAATCACTGGTTTTTGTTTGTACCAGGACAACATAAAAGTCACATGGATTCCCCCAGCCCACAGCATTTAGAGACATTTCTTCCAGGCAAGTTCCAGCTTTCTGAGGGCTGGTGCAACTCCTATGCCTGTGTCACCTTCTTCAAATATACGTCTTCTCTCAGAAGTCTAGAGGAAATTGGCTGCCCAATACCCAGGATTTGTGAATTATTCAGTCTAGAACTTATATGAGCAAGTAAGACTTGTGTGCTTGTAGGTGTCAATTGGGCATGTTTAAACCAAATTCTGAGAAAATATTTTTCACTCAAGGTCCAGCCGCTGTTCATAATCACCTTCTAATTCTAGCACACAGACAAAAACCTTTGACCAAGCAGAAGGTTTGAGCCATACCCAGGAGAAAGCATGGCCTGATTTACTTCCTGGCATGGGCTCAAGGCACACCACAGCCTGCTCTATGAATGTGAAGGGCTCCTTCATATAGCATACATAACCTGTGGTTCACAGCAGCTATGTCAGCTTTGGTGCCCTTCTGGAAATGGTTTGGAGGTTGAAGGCTGCAAGGAACATAGGATTTATGGGTCACCTGAGCTTGGATCACCCTTGGACTGCACCATTATGCAATAGATGTGTCCAGCGTCTGCTGATGGGAGCGTGCAGTGCTGAGCCAGGGAATGCACCAAGCTTTACCCTGTTGCCTAAGCCAAGACCTCAGAATGTTTTGTAAAGGCCTGTTTCAGATGCCTCACTTCCTAAATCCAGCACAAGATGCCAGCTTTGTAGAGCCAGTGAAATCAAGAAGAGACAATCAACAACTTGCAAGCTGGGCCTTTTTAGTCAGACTTTGGTAATGTATCTGTAAATTAGAATGGAGCCACTAGGCATCACTGTGGAACATGTCATCTGCCTCAACTTGCTGGGAATTAAAGACAGTTCACAGAGCAAATATAAGCTATTAATATCCCGTATTCATAATGGCTAAATTTCTTCACTTTTCTTGTACTACTGAAAACCCCTACAATAATCTCCAGTCCTAATTCTACTAGATCCCTTTCTTCTAGTTTACAATAATGAGATATTACAATATCCTCTGGAAGTCGGAGGCACTGACAGAATGCACTCCAGCACTGCATGTTCTACCATACCACAGCACAATAGGACGCCATTACTGGGAACCAAGTCTGTTCAATCTTGTTATGTACTTCCAGAGCCAAATCCTGCTTGATTTATTCATGAAAAAATCCCATTGAATTCAGTGGGCATTTTGCCTGAGAGGGGAGCAATGAAGAGGTCTCCCTTGTCTTTTTTTTTTTTCAGGCATTTCCTTGAAAAGGGGTGTAAACATTCAAGATGCTGAATTCCCACTGGGCAACACAGGTCTATGTATCTTCTCAGGAGAGATCCTGTAACCCTTAGGAAAAATTAATCAGGTGATTAAGAAACTGTGGTTTCAGGTTTTTTTTTTTTTTGTTAATCCATTAAAGCAGAGCTTCAGCCAACTATTTTCATTTATAAACTCTTTTGATTTTCATCAAGGTTTTTATTGACTTTAGATAAATACTACTAGTTGCTTCTGAAAGCAGAGCACCTAAAAACAACAGAGAAACATTTCTTTTGTTCACCCAAAAGTTGCAAGCTGCCAGGAGGGCATCCTGAAACAGCAGTGTGTTTGTGCTACAGTCTTTCAGACCAATTTCCTCTCTCCAGTTTATAATCAGATTTTAGTCCAAACAGGGCAAGAGATAGGTTGGGGGTGGGAGGTGGAAGGGAAATAAAAGCTTTTAAAAAGTGTCAGTAGCTGACACCAGACTGACCTGTTGAAAACTCAGGGTATTTTCACTTTCTGCTGGTTGTTTAATCTAAAATGTTCACGACTTGTTTGATCAGTTATTACCAACCTCACAAAAAAATGAACCTATTAATGCACGAACTGTACCTAGATAATGATCCATCAGCCCTTCCTTTTGAACCCCAAGATCTGACCTGTTGAATGCACATTGATTTTGTATGACAGAATAATTTATTAGTTTTCTGCCAGAGCTCTAGAGATGAAACTCTAGATTATATTATGAACTTGACATACCTGAGTGAATAATTGATAACAGTCCCTCAAGAACATTTGAATGTTTTCACACATGGGTTTCAACAAAATTAGTCCTAAGATCATATCTCTGATTCTTTCTCCTGCCAGACTTAACATAAGGACTAAAATGGTAGATTTGAGACTTCCCTACATTCTTTTCAGTTTATTTCTTTTGTGCTTTTACAATGATGTCCAAACCTTTGCTGCCTGCTGCTCACCCAAGAACCTAAACAGTAGCACTCAGACATAAATCTCTTTCTTTTCCCAATAGCCACAAGAGTTTTAAGCCAGGAAATCCTCCTTCAAAGTTTTTAATGGCTCTTTCAGAAGGTCAAGTCATTACCTCTAGACATACTATTAGTGATGCATTTTCCAATTCATGCTACCTAAGAAATTGTGAGTGGCTGTTGCCACTTAATTATCATTTCCACCACCTGCCAGACAAACCAGGATAAATTATCCTGGAAGGCATGCTAGGGCACATGAAAAACAACAAGGTGCTTGGTGACAACCAGCATGGCTTCACTAAGGGGAAATCCTGCCTGACCAATTCGGTGGCCTTCTATGGTGGGGATACAGAAGTGATGGACAGGGGTAGAGCAGTTGATGTCATCTATCTGGACTTGTGTAAAGCATTTGACACTGTCCCACACAACATCCTTGTCTCTAAATTGGAGAGACATCAATTTGATGAATGGACCACTCGGTGGGTAAAGAACTGGCTGGGTGGCCGCACACAAAGAGTTGTGGTCAATGCCTCAATGTCCAGCTGGAGACCTGTAACGAGTGGTGTCCCTCAGGGATCGGTGTTGGGACTGGCTTTGTTCAACATCTTCGTCGCTGACATGCACAGTGGGATTGAGTGCGCCCTCAGCAAGTTTGCTGATGACAACAAGCTGTGTGGTTTGGTTGGTATGCTGGAGGGAAGGAATGCCATCCAGAGGGACCTTGACATGCTTGTGAGGTGGGCTGATGCCAACCTTATGAAGTTTAACAATGACAAGTGCAAGGTCCTAAACCTGGGTCAGAGCAATGCCAGGCACAGCTACAGGCTGGGCAGAGAAGAGATTCAGAGCAACCCTGCAGAGAAGGACTTGGGATGCTGGTTGATGAGAAAATGAACATGAGCCGGCTTCAGTGTGAGCTTGCAGCCCAGAAAGCCAACCGTATCCTGAGCTGCATCAAAAGGAGCGTGACCAGAAGGTCAAAGGAGGTGATCCTGCCCCTTTATTCTACTCTCATGAGACCTCACTTGGAGTATTGTGTGCAGTTCTGCTGTCCTCAACATCAAAGGACATGGAACTGTTGGAACAAGTCCAGAGGAGGGCCACGTGGATGATCAGGGGACTGGACCACCTCCCCGTATGAAGATAGGCTGAGAAAGTTGGGGCTGTTCAGCCTGGAGAAGAGAAGGCTGCATGGAGACCTCATTGTAGCCTTCCAGTATTTGAAGGGAGCTTATAAAGATGCTGGGGATGGACTCTTCAGTAGGGACTGTAGTGATAGAACAAGAGGTAATGGGTTAAACTTAAACAGGGGAAGTTTAGACTGGATATAAAGAAGTTCTTTACTGTTAGGGTGGTGAGGTACTGGAATGGGTTGCCAAGGAAGTTGTGAATTCTCCATCCCTGGCGGTATTCAAGGCCAGGTTTACAGAGCCTTGGGTAATAAGGTTTAGAGCAAGGTGTCCCTGCCTATAGCAGGGGGGTTGGAACTTGAAGATCTTAAGGTCCTTTCCAACTCTAACTATTCTATGATTCTAAATATATATTGGTTTTGAAGGGAGATTTTTGGTCAGAGTTTTTCCTTAGGTTGTAGGTATGTGATTCCACCCTTTCATTGGACTCAGTATCCTCCAGCTGGTTCTGTAGAGTGCTGTGACGCATGTACAGAGTCAGCAGGATTGCCCTGCTTGGAAAGTTAATGAATAAATTATACTCCCCCTCCTTGTTCATCTCTTCTGATGTTTGACTGAATGGTTGCAGCAGTAATAATTACTTAACATGAACTTATATAAAGGAGGCATGTAGCATAACATTAAACCAGCATGGTTATAAAGTGCCTCAGTTTTATAGGAAATTACGTGCTAAAGATATTAACAAACAAGAAAATAAGAGGATGATGTCCTCTTCACTCAGATTTTTCAAATTAACTCCATGTCACCCAAATTCCACATATAACAGAATAGCAACTCACTAAGGTTTTTGTGTTGTTGTGGATTTCATTTTTCTTAACTATGTGAGGGGGAGAAACTTACATCAGAATCAGTGAGCAAGGTTTCAGGGATTTGCAAGAATATACAAGAATAAGTTCTTGGCATCCCATTTATTTAAGCTGCAGTTTTATTGTCTTTTAAAACTGAAGGTAGTAACTTTCATTACACGATTAAGAAAATCTGTATTTCTTATGACTTCTGGAAGTCATGGAAAATTTCTGACTGTAGGTTGGATGAGCTTTTGAGAGGGATCTCAGGCATTGATCAGCATGGCCACCCCATGAGTTACCTTAAATTGTAAAAGGACCAACTCCCGAATACATTTAGACTGACTAAAATACACTCGGCTGGCATGCTTATTACATAGCCAATAGGGAATTAAGCTACTGAAGCATTTAAGAATACATATCCAACACAAAATGTGTTACCGTAGGAAATGTTTTTTTTTTTTGCTTATATTTTGTTTACATTAGCCAACTAGGAGAACAAGGTGTGCTGATTGATACATGTATTAACCCTTGCTATACTGCCCTATGCTTGCAGGCATAACCTCACTGGTATTGCTGAATGGAAAAGATCAGCTATGGTGGAAAACATACCTTGATTTTGTTGGGTAGACACTCCCTCACAGGCCTTGCAAGGGAAGCACTATTTGCATCAGGGCATTTCCATAACCATTTCTACAGCTGCGTATGATGTTGTTCTTGGTTCTAACTGGCTTAAACAGCTCACTGAAATCAGGGTGTAAAAGTAACTTTTCTTTCTTTTTTTTAAAAGCATTTACAGTGGCAATGTAGCTGATGGTTGTGCATTGGTAAAGCTCTTAAATATGCTTTAGTTTAATACCACAACACCAGCTGTATGTACAGCTCTTCTGTTAAACAGTCAAGTAAATCCTAACCGGAGGTCAGTATCCTTAATTTCCACAAGGGTGTATAATAAGTTCTTCATTTTTCTTTTTTTTTTCGTTAAATTGGTGAACTGTGACAGAGTTATTTTGCAACTTAACAAGTCTGCAAATTATTCTCTTTTCCACTTTGCCATTACTCCTCACTGAGCTGATTTAACTAGCATTAAGTACAAATCACTTTAGCAAGGTAAGGTTTGTGTATTCATAAAGCTAGATTAATGCACAAGAGTAATTTCTGGCATTGGTTAAACATCTCTATCACTGAACTTCATGAACGTAGGACTGATGAGTTGAACTATTAGGTGCTGAAGTGTAGAGCAAGAAGAGCTGATGTCTTTCATGTGATAATTGAAATCATTTCAATTCATTTCCTTCTTGGTTGGACAGAAACATGTTTTCAATAGTGAAGAAATCTTGAGGGAATCCATTGACCTAACCAGTCATATAATGCAAGAAGTTAATGGACAAAAATGATATTCATCTTCAGTTTATAATAGCATTTTCTTTTAACAGAATCCTAAACCATACAAAAGCGAAGTATATTATAAGAGCAACTGCTACTCTGGTAGATACATGACCTTTGTTTTACGTGACAATTATTGTGTTGGTGGAAAAACAAAATTAAAAAAAGAAACCCACAAATTTTTATGCTAAGATAATAAATTATAAATTATGAAAGTCTAAGGCACTAAGCAACTTGTAAGCAACAGTCCTGTCTCTTAGCAACGAGCCAGGGAAAGCAGCTTGTTGATACGAATAGAGCAGACAGGATTGTTTTGCAATGATTACCACCAAGGAACTAAGAACAACATTTTAACACCTGCCTCAGGGCACTTCTGCACCTAGCTATCCATCTCTCCAGTGGCCCACAAAGACTGGGCTGGATGCCAAGCGGCTTCTGAGTCCTGCCTCCTTCCCAGAGCTGGCCCAATGCAACAAAAAGGACCCCAGAGGAAAGATCAAAAAGGTGGAGTTCAGGTGTGTTGCACACTTGTGCCTGCTTCTATTTCTTTAAATGTAATTTTACAAAAAATGAGTGATCATTAGTGTAAATGTTTATTTTTTTCTCTCTCTTTGCCCCTTTAGTGCTGTGTGTCTAATCTGTAGTTAGCATTATGAATGAATGCAGGCAAGTATTTGATATGAAGCCAACAATCATTTTCTGTAGTTTTATTCTTAAATACCCAATGTCAAAAGTTGGAGAAACAGTTCAATCAGAAGCACCTAGTTATTATTTCACCAATGTGCTTGTTTCAGAAATATACAAAGAAAATATTTCCAGAAATCAAGTGCAGCAGAATCAGTTTGTTGAGTCCCTGGACTAACATTAGAGGTGGCTCATTCATTCTCCCAGGTAGAACATTATGACAGTGAAGGGAAGCTGTCGTAAAGGAAGGATAGTAAAAGTTAAGAAAAAGAGGTTGATGTGAAATCCAGGCAAACAAGACAAAAAATTTTAGGAGAGGAGCAAAAATGAAAGATGGGATGGAAAGAAAATAAAATGGTGTGAAGGTGAGAAGGGAAACAAAAGATAGAAATGGGACAGTGGAGAAATAGAACAGAGAAAGACACACACAGCTTTGCTGTCAGTAGAAGCAATTTCCCTTGCAGAAAAGAGTGCAGGGAGAACAGCTAAAAGGAGAATTTAATTCTGATCTGCTGGAAATCCATCATTGACTCAAGAGACCTGGCAATTCTTCCAGTCCACTCTAAGCCCTAAGTGAGCTGGAGCACTGATCAAAGCCTACAGGCCAGCTTAGTTTATAACTCCATCTATCTCCACATTATACCTGAATTTATTAAGCAATGCAACTGTGCTAAGCATGTTTTTATCAATGTAGCTTTCCCAGTGCTGGCTGGAATGCACATGCACCAAATTTATCTGTTTTTTTTTGTTTTCCTGTTTTTTGTTTTTTTTTTTTTACTCTGGACCAAACTGCCCTATATGTGCTAAGGAGTATTGAAGTTGAGTCGGAATGTATTTATTTAGCACAAGCCATTGGCTTGGAGGCCAGACTCTCGTTGAAGAAAGATATGTTTTTAATATCTCTTCTTTTTTAATTCCATATCCAGAGAAGACAGATTTAAACTAAATTTGCTAAATATAACTAGTGCTATTGCTGCATAGGCACATTAAACAAATGTATGGGTTGATCCACCACAAGAAACTATTTACTTTCCCTGATTCAAAATCTTGAAGGAATTGGTCATTGTGTCTTAGACACTGTTGAGGCTCACCAGGCAAAAGTGGGCTTTCTCCTTCACTTTTCTTTTGGGTGATTGAATATGAAGTCCAGCTCACTGCACATCCTTATGTGAGATAGTTTAACACAGTACCTCGAGGCTCTATGGTCCCAGAATGCAGTGCAGCTCACTGGCAGTAGTTCAGCTGAAGACTAAACATTTGGCTCAGTGACAGCAGAGCTGCCAAGAGTTGGCAACAAGAGACTCACAGGGAAGCAGCAGGCTGCTAAACCCTTTCACATTTTTAATTAGATCCACACACCCATGTCTTTGAGCTATCATAAATATACAGATGACATAGAGAGCATTATTTGGGGTAAGGAAAAAAAAAGAAAGAAAACTGTACTGTGGTATCTCTTACTTTATTAAAATTATTTACCTGCAGCTAGTCTTTGGAACTGAGGGGAGAAGAAAAAGGGCGTGTGACATTTAACCCAGATAAAACTCTCCCCCTGACTATAGGGAATTCACCCTGCACATTGAAAATGCAGGGTCCTGAGATTACTGACACGCCAACTTAGTTGCAATAGCATCGCCAGAAGAGGGCATTATTGGCAGTAACTCCCGTGTGTAATTTCCCAGAAGAGCTGTACGTTCAAGCTCTAAGTATTCTTAAGTGTGTATCTTGCTATGATGTTGTTGTTTAAAACTATTTTTTCCCTTTGTGCTGTTGTTACTATTTTGTAAGCACACCTTGATATAATCAAACCCCTTTATTTATTTTTTATTAATTTCTGCAAAGATATTTTCCCAGTTCAGTTCTTCCTGACTCTTCTTTCTTCCTGACCCTCCTGTTGTGCTTTCTCCTTCAAAATAATGGCAAGTCTTGGTTGGTAGTTTAATTAATATTTTTTTTTCTTGCCTATTAACTATTACATCCTCTGCCACTCATCATTTTTTTCTCATCTGACACTGGTGAGACCTACAGCAATATAGACATATAACAAATGCATTTTATATTGGCACTTGAAATCATCATATAGGGAAGTCCAATGCATAGGGTTAAAAGATCTCTTCTTCTGTCCAGGGACAGTGACACTCAAAGTACTGTCTCTTGTCTACTTTGTTATACAGTCTAAACATTTTATTTGGAATAGAAATTGTAGCTGTATGATCAACCTGCAGCATAAAAACATGCACAAAGGATCTTTGCAACTGGCCCAGGAGGGCTAGGGTTTTCTTCTTGCATTTCTCCTAAGTTTAAAGAAAATCTAATAAGGAAACAAAATCCTTGAAATGCTGTAGGGGGGAAAGGAATCACATGTTGTCCCGCCTGCAAGCACAAATTTTATAAATAGACACTACAGCAAACATCAAAGAAATTGCTGTGCAGAGAAACTAACAGATCATGTATATTTTACATTGCCCATTTATTCCAAACTGTGTTAGCCACACACTGCCAATTAACTCTGAATGTGCAAACCACAGTGTCTCCATTCTGGATATTCGGAAAATTGTTCATGTCAACCTCATTGTTTTGTTCTATATAAGTTAAATTTGGCTGTATCTAACTTCTCCTGGATTTCTCCTCTGTACTTCTCCACAAACTGAGGAACACAGAGTGACCCAGCCCTTTTGTATGTCAGGTCCATGGTACACATTTCAACACACAGGATCCATGACCATTACCAGCAAAACTGCTCTAAACCATCATGTCCCAGGAGCTTTACATCTCCCTTATTATGGACTATGCTCTGCACCAAGGAGGTGAATGTATAGGAAATATCTCTTACGAATGGAAACAGGGGCAGAGTCTAAGGAGGAGGCTGGACCTTGGGCTATGCAGAAGCAGGTCTTCTTGAGGTAGTTCCCTCCTCAGAATATAGGGGAAAGATTCAGCTTTAACCTTTCTTGGACTTGTCTTTGCTTTATTCTTCCTTATGTCCAACAGAGTATTCCTGCAAAATGCTTGGATGCTCCACAGAGCAGCCAAAAGGACAGGAAGCATCCCAATGTCTTGCCAGAAATTCAGAGCCTCATTTGCTAAAAGGAATTTCATTGACAATTTTAACTGGAGGTGGACTGGGCTGCTGCAGACCTTTCACATCATAAATTCATAAGGTTGATAAGATATAAGTCAAGGCTGCTAAATCATTGTGTGAGGGATTATTTTTACATTCGTAAAATGTTTAGGAAAATAGGACTGCTGTCTTGCTTTGTGCTGTCAGCATATAAGTGAAGGAATAAAGTAAAAAATATACAAATAAAGATAAAAATATCCGATCCTCTCATCAGTGTTGCTGTTGTTAGCAATACAGTGCTCTTTTCAGGGTCAGATTCTGTAAGAACTATTTATGTTGAAGTCAAAAACAAAGAAAAAGAAAAAAAAGATTTAAAAAAAAAGATGATTAAAGAACCTGCTCAGCAAATTAACCCCAGTCTTTCACAAACTACCATTTTGCCAGAAGCTCAAGAATTAATATTTCACAGGTACAGACACAGAAATAACATCTGCTAATAATAGTACTAGTAATACTCTTTCTCATTATTAGCTATGGTATAAAACATAGTTTGCTTTGATAGTAAAAACATATTGTTAATATCTTCTGTGTGAGCTGTATCAGGATTAGGTAGGTGAGTTTCAATGTAATTAATACAAATGATCTTGTACTTCAGTTACATGTATCTTATCTTGAAGAAGACATTTTAACAGAGGTTTATTCTTTAATGAAGTTTGGGCTTTAATTTGTCAGAGATTCAAAAGAAAGATTGGTGCCTCTCTTGTTCTCCCCCCCGCTTCCTTATTTTTCTCTATTTTATACTAACCAGCCCCAAGCATGTTTGGTATAACTGTCCAATGGTGGTAAATACATGTGCTGATTCATTAAAATTCTTGTTCAGATCTGATCAAAACCTGGATGTCAAATCTGCGGTCTGCCCATGCAGGCTTACCCACACCTGCTTCTTTCAGACCTGCCGAGTTACCAGGCCTCTGGCTATTAACAGTTTAGTTCACAGCTTTCAGAATACAAATGGACAAGCAAAATCAAGGCTGGTAAATCCTGTTTAAATCATCTACTCCATCCCCATGTCACTGGTGGGAACTCTGATAAACTTACAGACTTTGCTGTCACCAGTGCTAAGAGGTTTCTGTGTACAGCCTTTTGATGCATCAGATCCATGCATTAAGCTGTTAAGAAAGATGGGGTATGATTTTTACCTTTCCAGAATAAGTCATGCCTCTGTGGGTATAGAAAGACCTAAGTTCATGCACACTGGCGAAAATATTTCCACCAAGTCCAGCAAGCCTTGGGTCAGCCTTAAGGGAAAAGAACCAAGAATGAGGGCTACCCAACACCAACCTCCCATACCTAAATAGCCATAGAGTCAAGTATGACTATATAGACCTGGCCTTCAACTGTTCTTCTGCAGGCAGATTGGAAAGGTTATTCTGCTGATTTTTTGAACTATCTGAAACTGAATAGTGTAGCACAGTGGTGCCTCTCAACACCTTTCCCTGCAGAGATTATTTGCCTGAACATGACATGCAAAACTTCAAGCATACGACATTTGGTTCAGAGCTGATTGTACCCTATGAGGTTTGGCAGATGGGCATAGGGTATGCATGTCTGGCTGTAAAACATAATCAAAAAACTGTAAGTGAAATCTGACCTCCCAGTACCCAAGCACAACCCTGTTTTAGTGCTCACCCTTTCCAGAACTGAAAATGAATGATGGGGAGAAACAAAGCAAAAAGGCATTTTTTTTTTTTACAAAAAGGCATTTGTGCAGCCATAAATCTGGTTTAGGGATTCTCTCCTTTGACTCAGCCACTAATCAGTCCTTCTTTGATTTCTTTACTCACAAAACTTGCTGAAGGACAGGTAAAGTTTGATACATCCTCCCCTTGTTACAATCCATCCTTCCTACACCCCAGCCAGGAAGGCAGCCTATATACCAGATCTTATGACGGCATTACTCAGGAGGGAGCACAGCACTGAGATCCTGCCTGAGAGCCCTTACCAGGCACTGCTTGGTCTTGTTGCACTGGAGATGTCAGATTTGTGATCTGAAAAACACTGCGATTGCAAGTACAGCTCATACTTGTCCCCAAAATTTTAATGGTGTGCTTATCCATTGCAATGCAATGATAAATTGCAGGATAGATTTTTTGGCTCTGAAATCTCAGTCAAATCATATTTATTTCCCTGTGCTGCTCCATCTAAGAAGGCATGTCCAGGAAGTATTTATTTTAAAGTAGAGAGGCAGCTTTCTTGGTCTCTCATTTTTCAATGGGACAAAAAACCACACTACTTTAAATCAACAGCACTGAATCCAATTAAAGTATATGAGAAATGATATCTGGTTTACTGTCAGAATTTGCAGATGCCTTGTGTTTTACAGACAAAAAAATAATCACATGGACTTTCTTGACAAAATTTTAAATGTTAACTTCTCTTTTGTTATTTTAAAGAAATCATGCTTTTTAATAGCTAGCATATATTCATATTGTCCTCATTTCCGTCAGAAAACCAGTTCTAAACAACCCCATTTTAGTAAGCAAATTTGCTACAGTTAAAAATAAAGTAATTATGTTAGCAGCTGTAAAATGTTCCGATATACACTGCTACTATTTCTTCAGTAAAGGTGCTAAACACACCATTTTGTGCATTATATACCATGAACATGTGGTGGTCCAGGGTTAGGAAGATTATTTTTCCTTAAATCAGGTTTAACATAGTCAAAAGGTAAACTTGCTGTCATGGAAGTCACAATAATAAAACTCCATTCACTTCAACCTTGTAGGACTGGAAGTGCAGAAATAAATTCCTAAACAAATAAAATGGACACAAGACACTTATTTCTTGATGCATGCAGGCAATGCCCCACTCCAGCCTTCCCCAGAAATCCTGTCATCATTAACTTACTAAAAATTGGGGTAAAAAAAATCAGGGACTTTCCTGCTATGAGGCTGACATTTTGAAAACACAGTCTGTGTGGTGTTTTTGGTTTTGGTTTCTTTCTTCCCAGACAGAAGTACTGCAAAGAATTTAGTGTGCCTTTATTTCAGTTTAACTAGGAATATCTGATTTTAGAGTTCCCCTTTATTCTGTCCTAAAGACTCCATCAGTGCACTGGAGGCTGAGAGGGAAAAATCAAAAATCCCGTTGCAGTCATTGCAAGTTTGTGTCTGACCTCAGACAGGCCAAGATTTCTCTCTCCATAGTCTCTTGTTTATAGATCAGAGTATCACCTTAGACTTTTTGGCCACAACATTACACTGGAAACTTATATTTAGGTTTCTTCCCTTTCTTCGCCCTTTACCCCTCTTCTTTCCCTTCTTTGAGTTTAGAAGAGGAGTCAGTGACCAAGGACAAGGACTGCGGGTTCAATGGTCAGAGCACTGCCCTTTATCACAAATATGTCTGTTGGGACAAGATTATTTCAGCCTGCCTCACCTTTTCCTCTGCTGAAAAAGTTTCTTAGAGTTACCTCAGATGCCAGTTCCAAATATTCTGTAAAACTGAACAGGTGCTGAGCACACACTAATGCTACCATACAGACATCACTGACTAAAGCGAATATCTCATTGCCAAAAAGTAGAAGCAGAAGCATGCAAACTAATCATTGCAACAACCACTCATTTCAAACTCAGCCTGCTTTCCACTGACAAGCAGAAAAAAAATCCCATCCTACTTCCAACCCAGAGGTACTCATTCTGCCAGCTAAACTTCCTAAGATTTCCCTTCAGCCATGAACCACAACATACTGAAACCAGTATGCACTTTTCATGCTCCAAATGCTGTTTCACAAAGGGCAACTGCAAGTATTCTCCTAACCACACCCAGAGCAAGGTTCCCTCATTTATGAAATGCCCATAACAAGGGAAGATGTTTTCATTTCTTTCTTCCTTGGCGAAGTCCCAGGTGCAAGCAGCAACAAGCACAGGAAGGCTGATACATAATTTGCTGAGCTTGACTCCACCATTCTTCACTCCTCACATGACAGATCAGATATTTGGTCAAAATATCTGACAACACTGCAGTCTCTCCAGTAGCAAGGTATCCTGGTTTTATAGGGAAAAGCTCGATCTATTTGTTACTGCCTCATCTATTTGCCCTGAATAGCCTCTAGACATTTACTGCATTAATCACCTCTCTTCATTTCTACTCAATGTTGTCATTTCTAAATACAGAAATTTTGTTGTTTACAAGCACTTTCTCGGAACGCAGTTAACATGAATTTTCTACTAAAATTAAGCATGCTGTGTGCAGTTTTCTTAGAAATTGTGCCCTGGCTGCATCTAAGACAAGAAACAGTAAGAACCCTCTAGTGATCCAAGCTGACTCTGAGATGATAGCAAAACCTGAAGTGAGGCCAGGCTTGTGCAGTTTGAGAGTTTTGACATGGGCATTTTGCTTAACTCAGAACTGTCCTACTTACCTGTGTCACCTTCTTAAGAAACCACAAGCACAGTTATGTACTGTCATTTGAATTTGAAAATACCATGCACCATATTTTCTTTCTTACCCTCCTGTTATCATTTTCCACATCTCTCTGAGGTTCACGTTTGATGTCTGTTTTTCTTTATTACACAGGACAATAACCTGATAAAGAGAAGATCTGGACTCCACCTCCAGCTTTCCTTCTTGGTCTCCTTAGGAAATCACTTGACTTCTTTGCCTCTCTGCTTCCACTCTCATTCCTTGCTTGCAAACAGGTAAGATCTTTCACCCCATGTATGTCTGATGCGTCTGAATGGGATGTTGGTGGAGAAAGTAAACCAGCTATTGTTATAGTCACAATAAATAACACCTCTAATCCATGACCAGTGCCACTAAGGTAAGGGAGAATACTGAGTAATGTAATGCTCTATCTGTGTTCCTGTCCTAATGAGGAGGAAACATTTAAGGAAAATTAAAGGAAAAGAAAAAAAGTAGACAGACTGTTATTGCAGTGTGGAAAACTCAGCCAGGAACTAGTTTCATTAGTTCCTTTTCCAGAGAAAGGAAGTCACTGATAATATATGTATTCTATATATATATAATATGTATATATAGATAATATATATATAGAATATGTAGATATATAGAATATGTATTCTATATATAGAGAATAGAGTCATACAATCATAGAATAGTTAGGGCTGGAAAAGACCTTAAGATCATCAAGTTCCAACCCCCCTGCCATGGCCAGGGACATCTCAAACTAAACCATATCACCCAACGCCTCGTCCAACCTGGCCTTGAACACTGCCAGGGATGGAGCATTCACAACCTCCCTGGGCAACCCATTCCAGTGCCTCACCAGCCTCACAGTAAAGGTTTTACTCCTTATATCCAATCTAAACTTCCCATGTTTAAGTTTTAACCCGTTAACCTTCGTCCTATCACTACAGTCCCTAATGAAGAGTCCATCCCCAGCATCCCTATAGCCCCCCTTCAGATACTGGAAGGCTGCTATGAGGTCTCCACGCAGCCTTCTCTTCTCCAGGCTGAACAGCCCCAACTTTCTCTGCCTTTCTTCATACTGGAGGTGCTCCAGTCCCCTGATCATCCTCATGGCCCTCCTCCTGACTTGTTCCAACAGCTCCATGTCCTTTGATGTTGAGGACACCAGAACTGCACACAATACTCCGAGTGAGGTCTCACAAGAGCAGAGTAGAGGGGCAGGATCACCTCCTTCGACCTGCTTGTCACACTCCTTTTGGTGCAGCCCAGGATACAGTTGGCTTTCTGGGCTGCAAGCGCACACTGCTGGCTCATGTTCATTTTCTCATCGACCAGCACCCTCAAGTCCTTCTCCGCAGCGGGCTGCTCTGAATCTCTTCTCTGCCCAGCCTGTAGCTGTGCCTGTGATTGGTCCAACCCAGGTGTAGGACCTTGCACTTGTCGTGGCTAAACTCCATGAGGTTGGCATCAGCCCACCTCACAAATGTGTCGAGATCCCTTTGGATGGCAGTCCTTCCCTCCAGCAAGGGCCAGAGGAGGACCATGAGGGGCTAGAGCACCTCCTGCATGAAGACAGGCTGAGAAAGTTGGGGCTGTTCAGCCTGGAGAAGAGAAGGCTGCGTGGAGACCTCATAGCAGCCTTCCAGTATCTGATGGAAGCCTACAAGGATGCCAGAGAAGGAGTCTTCATCAGGAACTATAGCGACCGGACAAGGGATAATGGGTTTAATCTTAAACAGGGGAAGGTCAGGTTAGATATAAGGAAGAAACTCTTTAATGTGAGGCTGGTGAGGCACTGGAATGGGTTGCCCAGGGAAGTTGTGAATGCTTCATCCCTGGCAGTGTTCAAGGCCAGGTTAGATAGAACTTTGAGTGACTTGGTCTAGTGTGAGGTGTCCCTGCCCATGGCAGGGGGTAGAAATTAGATGATCTTAGGGTGCTTTCTAACCCTAACTATTCTGTGATTCTATGATCATGAAGAAATACAAACAACCCAGCAAGGCCTCTTTCTCTCTTTTCTTCCCAAAGGGTCAATAATTACTTCATAGGCCAGGCCAAACACTGTCTTTACTGAAAAAAGTATTTGTACCTGTGACCTAGATTAATAGCAGTGGTATTCCTTCAACCCCAAATGAGATGCAGTTTTGGGCATATGCAATAATGCTGATGCCACAATTGCAGCTGCGGGGTTAGAAGGGATGCTTCTTTTATGATTTAGCCAATTCATTAGCAATAAAGGCGCAAGGCCACCAGTGAAAATCTTGTATGACCATCTCTATGGTGAATTCTCATAAGCATATAGTAGATTAGCCTGGTGGCTTTCAGCACTGCAAAACCATGCCACATGAATATGCCAGCTTCTGACATGACTTCAATATTGCCTGCTGACAGAGGGGTGCTGCTGAGACAAGCATGACTGGAGAGTGAGTGATAATGAAGGTGACCTGTTTTAAGGGTGCCTTTCAGGAGCTGTACCAGTTTCATGGGAAGTTTGTTTCTCCCAGGACAAAAGCTACTGCTGTGTTAGCTAATAGAAGGAGGAGTATTACATGATGATGGATGTGTGAAAATGACACACCAAAACAAAATAGCACACCCTGCTTCTCCCCCAGGGGAGAGAACTGATGAACAAATCACATGTGACAATGTCAGTCATGTTGCTTAATGCACTACTCTGGGACTTACAGATTCTACAGTCAGGTGGACGACGTAAGAACCTGTTTGGGGTTGCATTGCACAGTGGTAAAATGGTGAAAATTTGAAGGTCACGGTCCAGCATTTTAGAAAATGGCCCAGAAATATTCTCTGTCATCTTTTCAGAATTATAATTTTTACCCACATGCTGGTCTAAGAATACCTCAGAGGAAATATACTTGTCTGTGTTGTTTATGTAGAAGTTTTGTGGAAATTGGAGGGATTTGTGAGGAGTAATTCTTGAATCATTTCAACCTCAAAGTTAGAAAAAAAAATACAATTATTGTCAAAATCTTCCATCTGCTTTAGGATCTTAATAATTTGGAAAAATAAAGAATTTAAAAGATAAAATCAAAACAAAATTATTAATGGAATTGTTGAAGGAAAACTTTTGATTGACAAATCCACATTTTTTAATTAAAATTGAGAATGCTTTTTATATTTGTTCTTATTCCTTAATTTTATTTTGATCTCAAAAGTTTTCACTTTTGAGAACTTTATTTTTCATCTTATTTAGCTTCAGAATCTCCATTCCTTTCTCTACATAAGGTAATATATAAAGCCACCATGAATATGGCAATGTGGGTTCAAAGGTTTTGAAGGTCGTTTCTACAGAAGGCCAGTCCTCCACAACATCTTTTGATCTGTTACAGCAGTGTGCTGCATTTAAAATTAACCTGAATATCTAACAATTTATTTGGATTGGACTTTGGACAGTAGACCACAGTAAAAAAGGACTAATCAAAATCTTATTTCAGGACTTTTAATAAGGAAAATATGTACACATATATGTACTGTACTTTCAGTGACATTTAACGTTTGAAGAAGTGTTTGCATAAACAAGAAGATACACACAATCTCTGAGACAAAAACCTGAACATTTCTCAAACAGAAAAATCAAAAAGAAAACTCAGCCAAGGTTCAGTTCATATGAAAAGTCAATGGTGAACTGTTTTATAACAATTCCATATTGTTCTTTCATCCTGTTACTCTAGTTCTCAAATGCAAACCATGAATGAGAAATAAGGGACAAGAATGCAAACTGCCAAAGGAAAAAAAATGCAGTAAATAACAGAATACACACATCCAGGTGCTTATGTGGTTAAAGCTCTCTTGAATACCTCTTTTAAAGAGAAACAGTAAGTTAAAGTTTTTTGGAGTAATAAAGTACATGAATTTCTGGGTACAAAAGACGAAATGAAGGTAAAGCTGGGTATTTGCTTTAAATCATTAACCACATTCCTTTCAATACAAATAATCCAAAGGAAAACATGTAAGGAACCAAGTTCAGCAATATAACTTGCCTTGAAATTGTAAAGGCTACCTCTCAGACCACACATTATTTAAAATACACTGATGTTATCTACCACTCAGATGGTATTTATAAACCATTTCTTCCTTTCTGTCATTTTATTTTGGACCCATGTTTTTTTCTAGTCTTCAGTCCTCCACTAAGGGAAAATAAAAAAAGAAAAATACACTTAGAAACCTGAAAATGCCTATTCAACTACCTTCAGCATTATATGAACCTTTCAGCAACTTACTGGAAGAATAAAGAGCCAGGCAATCTTTAAAGCATCTTAATTGTTCTCTGAGTGTAATAGAACCCTCAGGAGACATGACCCCATGTTGGCTGTAAATCACACTTGTTTCCACAGACTGCGCTCTTTCTCCCTGCCTCTGGAACATATATGACATTAAAATAGATTATTAAATCATACACATGCTTATTTTTCAAACAGATAAGTTCCTGCCTTTACTTTTTCTTCTTTCTCTTCCCAGAGAAAGGTAGGAAGTGCATATGAAAATGGCAGACGAACAAATGGTTCCTTGAGAATAAAAAAGGTTGTGAGAAAACAGTAATTAATCTGCCATGGCTTTTACCATTTTTTTCTAGGAAGCTCTAGTCAATCAATCTTCTTCCAATCTGTCTACCATTGCCCTTTTACCACTAGTATATCATCTATTCGCCCACAAACTCATTTACCAGTTGTCTCCATTCCTTTCCTGAATTAAAACTCTGCCAACCTGAAATGGTTCAAAATCTCCCTCTAAGTTATGCCAAACAGCTTCTCAGAAACTTTCAGTACACACCTATCCTCTAGGCTGAGAATCATTTCTCTCCTTATTTAACCTTGCCAGAGCTCAGCACCACACCCTTGGCTCTGATACCACACAATAACCACCTTCTCAAGCCTCCAAAAGAAAAGCACGCAGGCATACTGTCCTCTCATACAAATAAGTAACTCTTGGACGTAGTTGTTTGTGGTTCTTTTTTTCTTTTATGAGAGCCCCTACTGAATTAAGAAGAATTAATATGCTGTTAGCCCATAACAATCCTATTTGTTGTTGGCATTAAATAATCAGGAGCACATAGAATAGGAAGAAAGAACCAAGAATCTTAACCTTTGTTTCTATAGAGAGGAAAGAGAACTACCCTACCAAAGTCTGTGTCTCCTCCATCTTATATTTGTAGATTGGTAGCTATAAGGTAAAGGGGATTTTCTTGCCAGAAGATCAGATAGATTCTTCAAGGGATGAATTAGCTCCAAATCTGAGAGTACCTACTGGTGGTACCACCCCCAAAATTTTACTAACAAGGTAATAACTGTGATTTAGTTTACTAAATCTACAGTAATCAGCTGTCCCTCTTCTACTCTGGTCACAATGCACATTGTCTGTCTGCATCGATAGCCTAAATGGGATAGTGAGCCACCAACCAACTGTACCCAGAACAAGTAAACAATATCAGTCAAAATAATTGTTTAGAAAGCTGTAATAGAATAGATTTATGGACAAACCTGCGGATAAATATATTCTTCAGTGCATTATTGCCTGTAGAAACATCTTCTGGGAAACTGAGTTTGGGTACTATGGTGAAATTCCTAGGCACAAATTACAATACATGAAATTACATTTAAACTTAAGAAGCAGCTTTTCTACCTTGAGGATGGTCTAACACAGGAATAAGTTACTCAGAGGGGTGTTGTAGCCTCCATCCTTGGAGAGATTCAAACCCCAGATGAACAGGGTTCTAGGCAACCTGTTCTAGGTGACCCTGTTCTGAATGGTTTGGACAAGCTGGTCTCTAGGGTCCTTGCCAACCTCAGCTACTCTGTTATTTTGATTCTGTGGGTGACCCTCTGCTTTGGTACTTTCTCAGGGTCAAATATAACAGCTGTGAGGACAGATCATACAGTATGTATAGTTTGTCTCTCTCCCACTGTTACTCTGGTGGTAAAAGTGATCACTGTATGACAAAGACAGAAGAGTTGTTTCTGTAACAAGTTTTGATGTTGAATGCTTAAAGGGCAGATGGCTGTTGAAGGAGGCAGGAAAACGTAAACATTCACATGAACTGCAGAGCTGCAAGAGGACTGTTGGTTCCTCAGACTGGTTAGTTTATGTCCAGTTTTGAGATGTACACTATAGTATGCTCTGAAAGTAAGATGTGATTCCCTGTCTGTTGTACAGCTGACACACTGATGCACTCCAGCATATTAAGCAAGGTAAATACTCCCAGATTCCTGATGACCTCCTAAGGTGCCTTGCTCTCTCACTAGCTACAGAGGGAATCTAAGGTAAATGGATTCAATCCCTAAAATAGTTGCTTTACTAGAGTGCCTAAAAGCACTTGTGTAATGGTAACTGATAGGTGGCACAAATCCTCCTACAGCTGCCTTAGGATGCTAAACTGCCACACCTCATCAGTTCAGGGCTCTCTTTAATTCTGTCATCCCATTTGAGGAAAACGGTATTCCCCCTCAGATTCACAAACCAGGTGGGTTATATAGCATTAAAAAGTTTTTCTGCAAGGAAAGCAGAAGGGTGGGAGATGCAAAGTACTGAAGAAGAATAAAGCACCCAACTGGGTTTCCTTAGCAAAGATTAAATGCCAGAGATTCAGCCAATGCTATGAACAGCTACAGTGCATTATGCCTGCAGTTCCCTTGAATGCTCAGTACAGTCTGTTACCACTTTAATATTAGAATTAATTGAAGAAAATTGAGAAACGAACTCAGATTTGACCTCTGGGTATTCTGCTCAGTAAGTCCAGTGTAGCTCAAGGGCATGTAAACTAAGGAAAATTAATTAGCCCACACCATGTTGTCTTTAACATATACCAGCTACAAAACAAACATCTTACAGTTTCAAGGCAGTTTATTTTTGTCCTAAGAAGTTATGCATTTCACTTTCCAGGAAGACAATGCAGTCCTGTTACATGCAGTTACAGTACAGATGGAGTGCTGATAGATTGCATAATGGTCTGGTGTTGCAGAATTCAAACGTGAGCTGTCTTCCTAGATTGGAAGTGCCTTTCTTGCACTGTTTCCAGGTTTGTTGTCACTCATAATATTTGACGGAATGCTTCATGAACCAATAATGCAGCTGCCCTGAAAATGTTCCACAGGAGCTGTCAACCATCCTATTAGCACACTTACTGACACTGGCCACAGATGAGTCTCTTTAAACATGCCAGTCTTAAAATAAAAAATAGTTTTACTGAAATATGTACTTGGCATTTTTCAATAATAAGATAATAAATAAATAATGGCATGTTTTCCTTTAAAGTTTTAAAATGCAACTGTATCTATCTGGACTCTCTTTGCACACAGTCATTAATTCATTCAGCGTCTGACTTGTAATATGCATCTTCTACTGAATAAGGAATTATCACATTCCATATTTTCAGTTACTAATGACAATTAAAGGCACTAACACACATATTCCACAAATTTAAAATCAGGTGGATTTTTTTTTCCCATACATTTGGGCTTATTTATATCTTGTCAGTCATTCTCCAGAATATGGAGTACTGCAGTGTTCAAGAAACACTGTTCTGCTTCTAATCCAAATAAGAATATGAATTTTATCACTTTAAGGAATACATTTTACTGAGGACTTTTTGAAATTATCATGTTTCCCTACTGCAATCTATGTCCCTTTATTGGTGCTATGTCAAGTATTATCTAAAAATAATATAATTTCACTGTCTTTATTAGTAAACCACAGGGATCAGAACAGTCTTATATCTTGAAGATGATGCAATTGTGACCAGTCTTAGAGGATGGCAACTCACAGGTCACACGTCAAGTGATCTCCCTTTACTGAATCCATCGGTCTTACCCTAGCTATTTCTTACCCATATACTAAAGGTGCAATTCTGCCCAGGAAAAGCTATAGTTAATCAAGCTTGTGTTCTGCCAGCAGAAATACTTGGATAATCAGAGTGAAGTTGCATAGGAAATTATTTTTGAGTTCTGAATATTCTTATGGCACTAAGAACTGATATCCAAGAAAAAAAAATTAACAAAGTAATGTCATTGCAAAGAGATTGTTTTTTCTTGGCATGTACTCTGTGTAAGGCACAGGTAATTCTTTGATTATGGTTGAGATTAGTGATGCTTCTCGACCTTTGAGAGTGTATCAAAGTATGTAGAATTCAGGAGTACACAGACAGTCTGAAGGTATTTTTACCCATGAAGAAAGTTTACAGGAAGCAAGTTTGTTTATGTAAGAGAGAGCTGAGGGCGAACATAATGCATTCATTCTATTCCTAATTCAGTTTATCTTTAGTTCCTAGTTTAAAGCAATCGCAGGGCATTTTTTATAGGTCATGTCCAACCTAAAGCAACTCACCCACCCTAGCATCTGGAAACACCAGCTGCCAGACTGTCCTTTTCCTGGGCTTCAGCAACAGCAATGCTAGCAGAATCCTTATTACTATTTTGACCCCCTCTCAACCTACCTTAGCTATAGCTCCAGAACTAGAGGTGGGAAAGAAACAAGCAGATCCTTTGCAACAGTGGAGGAGGGACGTGAACATGAGGAGAAAACTCCCAAACACAATAAACTTCAGTCTGATGGAATATAATAACAGGTCACATACTCATCGTTTACAATCTTTTACTTAGTCTTTCAGGGTAAATCACAATAATGGATATCATAGGCATAGCTGACTGTATGTCAGCTATGATCTTGGACAGGGCAATCTCTTGTGACTCATTAGTGCTGCAACCCTGCATTTCAGTGCTGATTTTGCAATCCTGACTCCAGATAAAAGCAGAAAATCACAATGATTTTGTTAAAGAAATCGGAAGAAATAATTCATTCCAAGTGCTTTGTTTTCAAAATTAAAATGTTCAATTAGTCTTGACATAAAGTCATTGCTAGACCACTCTCCATCATCTTTACCAAGTCTTGGGAAATGGGAGAGGTGCCTGAGGACTGGAGGAAAGCAAATGTCACTCCTGTCTTCAAAAAGGGCAAGAAGGAGGACCCGGGTAACTATAGACCAGTCAGCCTCACCTCCATCCCTGGGAAAGTGATAGAACACCTTATCCTTGGTGCCATCTTAAGGCATATCAAGGATAAGAGGGTTATGAGGGGCAGTCAACATGGCTTCACCAAGGGGAAGTCATGCTTGACCAATCTCATAGCCTTTTATGAGGAAATAACACAGTGGATGGATGATGGCAGAGCGGTGGATGTGGTCTACCTTGACTTCAGCAAAGCGTTTGACACAGTCTCCCACAGCATCCTCGCAGCTAAATTGAGGAAGTGTGGTCTGGATGATCAGGTAGTGAGGTGGACTGTGAACTGGCTGAAGGAGAGAAGCCAGAGAGTTGTAGTCTATGGGGCAGAGTCTAGTTGGAGGCCTGTATCTAGTGGAGTGCCTCAAGGGTCAGTGCTGGGACCAGTATTATTTAATATATTCATCAATGACTTAGATGAGGGAATTGAGTGTACTATCAGCAAGTTTGCTGATGACACTAAGCTGGGAGGGGTGGCCGACACGCCAGAAGGCTGTGCTGCCATCCAGCGAGACCTGGACAGGCTGGAGAGTTGGGCGGGGAATAACTTGATGAAATATAACAAGGGAAAGTGTAGAGTCCTGCATTTGGGCAGGAACAACCCCAGGTTCCAGTACAGGTTAGGGAACGACCTGATAGAGAGCAGTGTAGGGGAGAGGGACCTGGGGGTCCTAGTGGACGACAGGATGACCATGAGCCGACACTGTGCCCTTGTGGCCAAGAAGGCCAATGGCATCCTGGGGTGTATTAGAAGGGGGGTGGTTATTAGGTCGAGAGAGGTCCTCCTTCCCCTCTACTCAGCTCTGGTGAGACCTCATCTGGAATATTGTGTCCAGTTCTGGGCCCCTCAGTTCAAGAAGGACAGGGACCTGCTGGAGAGAGTCCAGCGCAGGGCAACTAAGATGATTAAGGGAGTGGAGCATCTCCCTTATGAGGAAAGACTGAGGGAGCTGGGTCTCTATAGTTTGGAGGAGACTGAGGGGTGACCTTATTAGTGTATATGAATACATAAATATATAAAGGGGAAGTGTCACGAGGATGGAGCCAGGCTCTTCTCAGTGGCGAACAATGATAGGACAAGGGGAAATGGGTACAAACTGGAACACAAGAGGTTCCACTTAAACTTGAGAAGAAACTTCTTCTCAGTGAGGGTGACAGAACACTGGAACAGGCTGCCCAGGGAGGTTGTGGAGTCTCCTTCTCTGGAGACATTCAAAACCCACCTGGACACGTTCCTGTGTAACCTTATCTAGGTGTTCCTGCTCCGGCAGGGGGATTGGACTAGATGATCTTTTGAGGTCCCTTCCAATCTCTAGCATACTGTGATACTGTGATTAAATAAATCTATAATTCTTATTATTTTTCTAAGCACCCAATTTCTCTCTTAGAAAATATAGAACATGATCAACTTCAAAATCTTTTCCTAAAAAATTTTCAAGTCAAATTGTTCATCAAAAATGTTTCTTTCCCAGAATGATATCTGATTCAATCAAACATTATGGGATAAAGTGCATAATTAGTAAATTAACAATTAATACTAATCATTTCAGAATACAGAATTTCAACGGATTCAGTGACAAGGTATAGGGCTTTTTCATCTAGGATTCATACAACCTACTCCTGTGTATGTATAGCACACACATAGAGGGACTGGGTTTATGGATTACTGAGGCCTCTAAGAATCTGAAGGAGAGCCTTTAACCTGACTAGAGTGATCTGGTTTTAGCAACCATCTCTTTTTCCAGTAGCATTGCTAATATCTTGCTTAGACTTAGCTTGAGCCGGAGAGTGTTCATGTGGACACTGGTCTCATTTAGGCCCTGGAACAGCAAGGAGATAATGATGTTATCAGCATTAAGCATCCCTACACACAACAAATACTCCTCTGACTGTAGAAGATATTCAAATATATCCTTTAAATAATACCTTTTCTCCCAGCATTCCAAACTATTTTGCAAACTATGAATGTTATACCACTGAGATCAATCCCCATTTGCAGCTTTGGACAGCTTATGAAATATTTCATAATGTTGTTTCCCTCTTTAATAGAGGGGATGATCTTTGTAAGGCATTCTCTATTTTGGGAGGGTTAAGAAATTATTTGGTCTTACTGGCGCTTCAAATATCCTCTTGAGAATTCCAAATATTTACAGATGACCCACTACTGCTTCCTTCAGCCCCCAAGTTGCTGCATCCTGAGCAATGGTGGAAACTGAGACTGCTGTCACACCAGCCTTTTCCAGTGCCTCATTATATTAAGCCAGGTCAGATGGGATCACTGGTCTTTGATCTACTGTATTTCTTTATTCTTGTTTGAAACTACCCAACCTTTCTCACATCCCCATAACTCATGACGATGAAAGCGGCAGCTGTCTGCTCCACTTCCTAATAACTTCTGTTCTTAGTGGGAGGGAAAACAAGCTTTATAATAGTGCAGGATTTTCTGTTGGAAAACGAAGAACTAATAACTTTATATTGTGCCCTTTTCTCTTCTCTTACTCCAGAAATACCTACAGACCACATTTATTTTCTCTTTGCCTGTTCCTACCCCTCTTCTTTTCTGTGCAAGATCAAGGAGCAGAACTTTACTACCTTTGTGATTATTAACAACCCTGGGTTCATACTGATTAGTCCTAGTGGCACAGGGTTAATGAGTTAAGTGTGCTTATTCAGTTAAGCCACCTTTTTGTTTTAGCTTACATAATTTTTAACCTGATCACTTCAAAATTACTTTTTGCACTATTCAGTCATAGAATAAATTTAATAAATTGAATCAAAAGAAAGACTAATGTCTTCTTAGTTTTTAAGTATGTGTGTACTTGATTAGTCAGTAAAATAAACTGATGGAAAACTGTAGAGGCATTCTGATCAGTTTTTACATCATGAAATATGGGCAAACTGAAATCCTCATGGGTCCTAGCCTAATGCTTGGGAGTATTTGGCACTGTTATGAATTTTAGTTTCTTCTCACTGAAAGGTACTCAGTTACACATTCTTTTTAAAATGCCCTCAGACTACACAGCAACCACTTCAGTGCATTAACTTGAACAGAGGTTGAATGAGATATTTCACTCATAATACCAGAGCACATTTTCTAATACAGCTGCAGCATATAGCAATTTACTTTTCTCAAAATTATGGTTTGTAAAGCTGCCCTGGATATCAGACTGTAGCTTGGGAAACCAGCTGATGGCTACATTTAAGGCACCGCTGGATGAAGCGGAACAGTGGAACACAAGAATCTTTCAATCTGTAAATAAAATGTTGAAAGACAAGACACTGGATCCCAATCCATACTTCCCTGCAATAAGTATTTGGCATACTAAAAACTGTGCTTGATTTTGAATGCTGATTATTATTGAAAAGCATCACATCTGAATCTCTCTGATTACATGGAGGACTTTCATAATGGCATTACTAATTACATTTGTATGCACACCGACTGCCCTTAAAAACACCCTCTTAAGGTAAGATTCACCTCATCTAACATTAATAATTTAAAAATTGAGCACCTGGTCTAAGCCAATTATCTCTGCTGTCTCTGCATTCAGCGAAGGGAGACAGGCACCTCTAGAGCATGATTCATCCCACCAGTCTTAGAAGGGGATGAATCTCTTGTTGGTTTCTTCCACTTATATTATGAAGTCATCAAACACAGTTAGACAAAAAGACTTCTGCCCTAAGTACAAATGAGAAGCTGGATGAAAAAGAAAAAAAACCAACAAAAACTAACAAAAAAAAAAAAAAGAAGAAAATCAAACCACCAAAAATCCACTGAATGAATGAACATAGTCTTTCCAGTAATGCCATATGAAGTGCTCTTACGAAAATTAATGTAATGTTATTCATCCATCTGGGTTTCCTCACACAACAAGGATACAGTCCTTAAAGATGATGACCTTCTGCTTGCATTCAGTGGTATACAGAATGAAGAGAAAGTGAAGCTACTGCACTAAGAAACTTTCAGCAGGCAAGCAAATCTCCCTGTGTAAGAATGATTTGAATCTATTCTCTTGGGGATGGTTGATACCAGGCTTGCTATTGAACTGCAGTGACTACAACTCTGAAAATGGCTAACACATTGTCATTTCCTCTAACATTGCTAGCTAAATTTCCAACTGAAGTATACTCATTTTATTTAGAAACTTTAGGAAACCTTCCTCTTTGGTGACTTTCTGCTCTTGGCAATGTCAGATAATGGGACATTTACCTGATTCACTCCCTACACTGCACATAACTAGCCTTTCCTATGGACTGTGTTCTTAATCATATGCCCTTAAATCAACCTGTAACTTGCCCTGGGGACATTCAGAAAAAACAGTCTTTCATAGTAAGTGTTTCAAGGGGCAAAAAGTAGCTTTTGTGTCCTATAAAACATAAAATGAAAATATAAATTAAATTGGTTTAGAGTCTTGCACAGAATAAACTCAAATTAAAATAGACCTAGAGATCACTTATTTATTTGGCAGTTTAATCTGGCCTGGGATCCAGAAGTGATTGCTGAACTAGCTCCTCGAAATGTGATCTTCAAACTTCATCTTATTCACAGAGACCTTGGCAGCACAAACAGGCAGTACATCACTCCAGCTCTCTCTCTGCTGCATTGGCCTCTGGTTCTGAATTACAGCATCTATCACGTCCTGGCTTTTGCTTGCCAAGATTTTAAAGGTGTGCTCTTGCTCACTGTACCTTATGAACAGTTTTCCCTTCCATCATTGGGCCTGCTTTTGAAGTTTACTGATATCGACTTATAAAATATTCTCTCTCTGCATGCCTACCCCCCTGACTACTGTGTAACTGAGACATACATGCATATTGCAGGTGTCAAATCCCAGTTTGAAAGTGCTTTGTCTTGCTCACACAGACTGTGGAAACTTCTGCCCATAAATATCTGAACTTCATATGCTTTTAAAACTAGACACAACATACATCCTTTGGTTAAGATCTATTTATAATTAATAATGTGGCATGGAGTGCAGAATCTTCCCTGAAAAGACTATAACAAACTCTATGTGTATATGTATACATATATATCTGGAGGTGTTCTATTACTCTTTTCAGCTTTAATACTATCATATATCTTTTCCTTTTTTTTAATTATGCTTCACTCTGAATTTTTATTTTATAATGAAAAGATTAATTTTGCATGTTGACAAGAACTGGCCTCAAACTCACATTCTCACTTCTTAGAAGCCTGATCCTGAAGGAAACCCTGTAGCTTTCACTACCCTGTGATAGACAGAGAAATAAAAAGAATGGAGGAAATAACTTTGGACCTTTCGGTGCGACTGACAAATGAGCCTGTTACTACCATTGTCCTTTTTCAAAAGCCCACAAAAAGGTGTTATGTAGGAGAATAGGAGATCTGAGATCTTTAACAGATGACCCTTCTCCAGAGAGGTGACAAACAAGGGAGTCTGGATCAATGAAATACCTCATGAAGAAAACACCCACAAAGTGAGTGGAATTGCAGGCACCTGACTATTCAGCTAAAGAAGGTGTATGACTACAGTCATTCATTATATGCAAAATTATTAGATCTTCAAATTATAGTAGTTAGTAAGGCAAAATTATTAGATCTTTAAATTATAGTAGTTAGTGAGAAGGGATGTATACACTAGGACTTTTTTCCATACTTTATTTCCACATTTGAAATCACAAAGCCTTTGAAATAAAGGGCTAAATTCAGTCTTTGGAGAGTGGAAAGTGAGATAGGGAAAAATATGCCAGTTTATACACACCCAGTTAAACCACCTTTATGCACACAAATTAGTTGCAGAGAACTACATGAAATTCTACTTCAACAATAGAAAATTATGCTTCATTTTTATATTGGAAAAAAAAAAATCACTGAATTGCAGTGCCTTGGAAAGATGAAAGATGTCACAGAAGTTCTGCTTTCTCATACAGCTCTTTGTTATATGCTTGGGGAAGGGAGAAACTTTTGGCATCATTATTGTTATTATAAGTGTCATTACTGCCACTTTTCCTTTTTTGACAGGACATTATGATATATTACCTCACTTTATTGCAGTTTATGTTATTACATAAATGCTACAAATGACAAAGTTTGGAGAGCACAGGTATTCCTAGAAAGTGCCAAGCAAACTGTAAATCATATTAAGATAATCTGGGGGCTTGAAAAGAATTGAGAGTTGAATAGCTTTGTGTGGCTCAAATATATAATGGTACTTTTTAAATCATTCAGCTGCCGGCTGCAACATCAAGCATTGGAAAGGAAACAACATCTAAGGCTATGTATAAAAGAGACCTCACACCTAATTTTCTCCTTTATTATAATGTACTTTTTTATTATTGTTTGTTTATACTTTTACAATGGCAAGAGGTTGCAGGCAAAGATCAAGACTACATTTTAGTTAAAAAAAAAAACCAAAAAAACCCCAAAGATTCCCTTCTCAATCCAAATATAAAGTGAAAGATAACAGGTAGATAAAACGTGATCAGAGGAGATGTAAGGTGGCAGTGATTATTATTGCAGTAAACAGCACCCACCAATTACCTAGTCATTGTTTAGCCACCTTTGTAAAATATAATACAACTGGAAGGCTGGTAATCATTAGCTTTAGGTCTGTCTTAGTTTCTGTAAACTAGCAGTGTCCTTTACAGCTACTTGGAAAATGTTTTTCCCCAATGGAGAAACATAGAAAAATTCATATTTTGTCTGCAGAAAAAAAAAATAAAATCACATATTTCAACATATTAGGGCCTGGAAGGGCCAAGCAGATCACCTAGGCTGACCTCCCATGCATCTCAGGCAATTTATTTTCTTTCAGTTATCTTTGCATTAATACCATTAAAGCAAAGGGTATCCTTCATTTTCCTTCACTAGTTTATTGTTCTGGCTAACTATCCTGACTGCTAAATATTTTGTTATCTTCCAGTTTCTTAAACTTTCTAGTTTAAGTTTATCTTGTCTCACTTGCTAGCCGTTAGTCATTGCTATGATCTAATCTGCTAGATTTAAATGTTGGAATCATTTTCCAGGAAGGTAATTCTGGGCAGTTCTAAATTGGTTTTTGGATAAATAGATTCTCAGTTAAGAACACTTTTCCTAGCTTCAGAATATTTTTTATTTTTCATATCTCCTCAGCTTTCGGGCAACTTTTCCCGGGCAACATGAGAGCATAATACAATACTCCAGCATCCTTTTCACCAACGTGTTATGCAGATACATAATCATTACCTTGCACCATGCCGTTTTTAGCTTGTTGCTATTTACCAAGGAATTCCTTAGTCCTTTTCACCATGGTGTCATATATGTAATTTAACTTGCTTCTCCACTCTGATTCCTAAGTCTCTTTCTGAGAAACTAGGCTCAGGATACACTGATCATTTCTCAGCATGATGTTTGTTGTTCTAGATTATAGCATGCTTTGCTATGTTAAAATACACATTGTTCAAATGAGCATATCTTGCTTTGTCCTCTTCTGATCATTAAGCCAAAAGCTGATACTTTTCTCTGTAGTAATTATTTTCTTTACTTCCAGGACATGGATAAAAAATATGAAAAACTTTAGGCCTACAAACATCACCTTGAATTCATATTAAAAATCATCTGATGTTTCACATTAACACCTACCCTATCAGACCTGTCAATATGCTGCTCTTGGTATGCTCAATATAGACTCAATTTGCACTGTATTGTGAAAAGTTTTAAATTGAATCTCCTGGTATTATGTTGTTTATCAGGTGTCAAAGTATGCTATGTCAATCACACTATTACATTTTCAGTCCAATTTCTAATTTCACAAAGAGGGTATCCAAGTCATATTAGGCAAGTGTTGTAGACAATTTCTCTTGGGTTTACTTACTCAAACATTAAGAAAGCATACAGACAACAAGGATCGAAATAATGTCTCCATCATGACACACACACAGCATGTCCCTTTGACAGTGTGAACTTAAAAGAACACAACATAGCTAGTTTCTGTAGATAACAGCATATATTTGAAGCTCAAATGCACAAAAAGCAAAGGGATAATGATTACATGGCTAAACACACTACAGTTGTTTGGGGAAGATGTCAGGAACTTCCTAGTGAGAGGGAAAAAGCTGAAAAACTCAGAAGCTCATTTTCTCAGATTTTCTATAAATACAAATGCTCTGTACTGTATTTAAACATTTCAGATTAGTGTCCACAGTTCCTCAACTTCTGCATTTATTTATCAGAATGTAAGTGCTGGGAAAGCAAAGAGGTCGAATATAACTGGTTCTGTTGGGTTTTTGAACTCTGTACTGAGGTCCTGCCATGAACAGATTCCAGCAGGGAACTAACATTACAGTATCAAGACTTAGGACCTGATTCAAGTTATAGTCCAGTCTACTACAGAATGAAATAAGTTGCACTTCACACTTCTGCAATCTCCTCTCATCTGTAAAGATCATAACCCTATTCTCTTTCATTTCTTTTTGGGGGTGAGAGGAGAAATAATGGAGCTTTTCCAGGCCCTCTATCTGTATGTAGCTCCAGCATACAGCTTTTGCTTTCCTTGTTTTCCTCTGAACCAGGAGGAAAAGTCTTTCTATTGAAATGCTAATAGAGGAGTAAACTGTGTAATAAGACTGCATCCCCTTTGGGCCTACATGTAATTTACACATAAAATGAAATTGCACGTGGCCTTGTTTCATACCATATTTGTTTAATTATCTTTCTTTAAAAGCTTTTTTCAATTAATTTTCAATATTTAAAAAAGGAATAAAAATGTTGATTTATCCGTGTACCTGATAATTAAGTATAGTTTGGGGAATAATTACGTTATCTAATAGCAGAAATTTGTCCAGCTCTAGTAACTGGCATTTTTTAACATTTTTGCTTGCTTTCTTGTTCTTCAACTGTTCTAATTCAAAACAAGTTTACATTTGGCATGCATCAACCAGTCCTCACTCATCATACCAGACACTGATCAGTTGACCAAAATGGTTCTGCCTTCCCTGACAATGAATCAGGCTAGCTTGAATCTCTCCACGAGGGCCATTTGTACAGTTCTGGTATAAATCAGGAAAAGCATAAGCAATACAGCTAAGAAATTATAAAGTTTTGCATGAGATCTCATTGCCTTTGAGAAACCTCAGTCCAACATACAGTGTTGAATTCTGACGATCCTTTCCAAGAGTGTAGGAATATCACTGTTCAGTTTTAGTTGGAACAGATGTGGAAGAGATAGTCTAGAGCTAATCCCATGACAGCATCTTGGTGGAGGGGGGAAAAAAAAATAAAAAAAATGAATGTAGTCAAGGAAGGACCAAGAAAGATAGGATTAGCGCCTGTAAAAACACACTGTTGGGGTTAGCACCAAAGAGGAAAAACTCTAAGCCAATATGGTCCAGATAACAACTTCTCAAAAATCAGCCTGCTGATTTTTCCACTGAAGAGGTAAGGAACAGCTGTTTGAGCAGTAAGTCCTGCCTGGACAGCCATTTCCCTCCTTCTCGTATGACTGGCCAAGAAGTGGTCATTACAGCTTATTTCAATGCTATGGAGGGGATGAGGAGGTATCCTCCTGCAGGTAAGGTACCTGGCCCTGCACGGTCCCACGCTACTCCCACCATTTCATCAGGTCACCACAAATGAATTCCAAGATCCAGTACTCACATGTGACAGCTGAAGCAATCTGACTAGGGAGAACACAGGCCCCCTCAGGAAGCTCTCGGGTGAACTAGCTACACAGGATTTGGAGAAGGCTGAGGTTCTGAATGACTTCTTTGCCTCGGTCTTCATTAGCAAAGGCTCTGACCGCACCACCCAAGTCTTGGAAGGCAGATGCAGGGACTGTGAGAATGAAGATCCTGGGTGCACTGTATGAGAGGAACTGGTTCGAGACCATCTTAAAAATCTGAACGTGCACAAGTCCATGGGACCTGATGAAATCCATCCGCGGGTCCTGAAGGAGCTGGCAAATGAAGTTGCTAAGCCACTGGCCATCATATTTGAGAAATCATGGCAGTCAGGTGAAGTTCCTGATGACTGGAAAAAGGGAAATATAACCCCCATTTTCAAGAAGGGGAAAATGGATGACCCGGGGAATTACAGACCAGTCAGTCTCACCTCTGCGCCTGGCAAAATCTTGGAGCAGGTTCTCCAGGAAAGCATGCTAAGGCACATGAAAAACAACAAGGTGCTTGGTGACAGCCAGCATGGCTTCATTAAGGGGAAATCCTGCCTGACCAATTTGGTGGCGTTCTATGATGGGGCTACAGAAGAAGGCTTCTTCTATGAAGAAAGACTGAGAAAGTTAGGGCTGCTCAGCCTGGAGAAGAGAAGGCTGCGTGGAGACCTCATAGCAGCCTTCCAGCATCTGAAGGGGGCCTATAGGGATGCTGGGGAGGGACTCTTCATTAGGGACTGTAGTGTTAGGAAAAGGGGTAACGGGTTAAAACTTAAACAGGGGAAGTTTAGATTGGATATGAGGAGGAAATTCTTCCCTGCTAGGGTGGTGAGGCACTGAAATAGGTTGCCCCAGGAGGTTGTGAATGCTCTATCACTAGCAGTGTTCAAGGCCAGGTTGGACGAGGCCTTGGGTGGCATGGTTTAGTGCGAGGTGTCCCTGCCCATGGCAGGGGGGCTGCAACTTGATGATCTTAAGGTCCTTTCCAACCCTAACTATTCTATGATTCTATGATCCTATGCATAATATCAGAGAATTATTCTATCCCTTAAGTGTAATTGCTTTTGTACTGCGCAACTGCAGAACAAGTATGCTGGAGTGTCAGAACCATTTTGTCATCTAACAGATTTAGTAAACAGCACAGAAAAAGTTTCACCTAACTTTGTTTAAGGAAAATAATTATACCTATCTGAAGCTGTGATGCTCTGTTTCTACAGCTGAGGTAGAGGCAGTAAGATGGAAAGCAGTCATGTCATGCATTTCACCAATCTCAGGGATAAGGGAGGGCTGATTTGTGCAATCATGATGGTAGGGGAAGAGATAATGAGAAAGTATTAATGAAAATTCTTCCCAGTAGGTTTTTCCAATACCATTATTATTAGTCACCAGTTATAGTCTTTGTTGCTGACTCATACTAGGAATGCAAGCGGGACAATGGGGTTTCAGGTCAAGTACTTGTCAGCTGCCTGACAAGATAAAGATGAGTTTTAGTTCAAACTGTCAAACGTCTTAAGGCAAAGCTTGGTTTCTCAGCTAATGCTCTCCATTCCCCAATAATACAACATTTCTCTCAGCATACAGCACTGATAGAGGAAATAGTAGGAAGAAAAAAATATTAGAAACAACCTTACCAGCCTCATTTAAACCTTTCTTTGCAATTTCTCCTACTTATTTTTCTGCTTCTGGTTTATATCACCTCACCTTGTAAGTGATCAGGCTGGTGCTGACAGTTAGGCTTGTTAATACTCTCCTTTCAGAAGGCTTGCTCTCCAGTTACGAGAAGAAGGTAACACAACTATTTCTTGTGTTTAGTCCCAACAGCATCTGCAGGAACACCTGGCAATAAAGAGTAGATAGAGGTTTGAAGCCTTGAACTGCCAAGGCATGTTAGCACACTGGACAATAAAGCAGCTTTATTTGTAATTAAAACAGGACTATATTTAAAATATCTGTCTTGTTTGTTTGGTTTGTTTGTTTCAAAGGAATTAAATATCCAGCTAAGTACATTGAAGGAATCGCAAAAGTGCCTGTTCAAAGTTTATATATAAATTGCATGATAATCAGTTGATGCTAAATACCTAACCAGCTTAGGCATCTAACTAAAAAGGTAGGTACCTACGTACGTGGAAAATTTAGCTTGGAATGTCTTCTGTGAAATCAAACACTAATTATCATTCTATTTCTGGACCTGAAAGACCAGTTATATCTATTTCCAAGAAATAAGACATTATTCTTTATTATATGTAAGGTAGCTCCATCAACAGCAGAAGTTTTTATTGCACCCAGAAAAATATTCAAATCTCCGATCATTTTTCTGTTCCAAGAACCATCACTTGTTCTTGTGTTTCAGATTATGCTGTTTACCTTTTTGATTCTGGAATGGAAGCTTTGCACATTTAAGGCTGCAGTACAAACAGCAATACTACCTTGATATGTCATACATGCAATTCCATCACAAACCATTTGCAGTTTTTGCTTTGCATAGTCACTGACTAAAGTCTTAATTATCATTGCAGCTGTTCTCCATGCAGTCAACAACTGATTTGCCCTCATGAGCTTGCATTGTGTTGTCTCTGTGCTGATTGCTCTCAGTTAATTTGATGTATGCATTCTGGCTTGTTTCAGTATAGTATCATAAAGTATATGATGATGACCTGAGGCAGCAGTTACGAGATATAGTGAAGCTTTATGGTTTTGGAGCTGTGAGTGAAGACCACGATTCTCAGAGAAGTGTTTCATAGGTAGTGATTTTCATCTGGGGCAAATAATATGCCCAGATTGAAGCAATGGGACCAAAACTACTTTAGGGGCCAGGCTGCACGTGGCTCGAGTTTCAGGTGATAACCTGTGCGTTTCTATTTGAGCAGATTAATAGTCAATGGAAAGACAACCACGGTTGCTGATGGCATAAACATGGATCTGTAGACAGAGTGGTCATGAAGAGACTGGAGTTTTACTATAGCACTGCAGTCTATAGTTTGTCAGTGAAATGGCTAGATGTCAAATAATACCTGTGAGAGAAATGCTTAACTTCATTCTTGTGCTAGTATCTGTACTAACAAGTTAACAAGACTACTCCTCCTGCTGAAGGTCAAGCCTCTAAGTATATATAACCTTTTTAAAAATAAAAGGAATTCTGAAAAACCAACACCTATGAAAATCAGTATTCTTCATATCAGCTAAAGTTTAGCAATAGTTTCTGTTTGTTCCTTAGCACACTTCCCTCATGCTATTTATCTTGGGGCCATTTATTATGGAAGTGATCACAGAATCTATTGATAACAGTTAGAAACATCAGTTGTTTTCTACACTCCTGGAGACTTTATGGTTCACTTTCATAAAGACATTATTGAAGAGCACTGCTGAGGAAGCTAAAGTAGACACTCCTTAGCTTGGTCTGATGAGTTGAAGCTTCAGTGATTCTTTTGTTGAATATTAACAATAGCAACAATACCATTTTCAACAAATTAAAATTTAAGAACAGCTACTATACTGTTTCCCAGTGGGTTAGCTCCTAGTTATGTTTCATTGAAAATGATGTTATAATCTTGACTTAAAAGTAAAATAGTAAGGACTCTTTTGATTCTTACAGCTATGCAGTGTTAAATAACTAATCTAAATGAAGTTGGCATCATTAGCTTCCAGAAAAATCAAGTTTCCTCCAAAGCTGGAGGACACTACTTACCACTATGCAGCTTCCGTAATCTAGCTTTATTCTTTAGGAATTAAACACTGCCAAGAGGTTTCACTGGACATTGTTTGTGTGAAAGTTTTAACTTTGATAACACATAGTTAATATAGTATAAAGAAAAATAGGCTTATACTCCCTGTCATCAGACAAGAATGCGTGACCTTTCTCTTTTTCAGACAGCCATTCCTGCCCAATTCCACTGCAGAGTGGCAGATCAGTGCTGAGAGGACAGCATAGAAAAGAAGCTGATGCAAGGATGATGGAGTTGCAGAAGAATGTGACAAAATGCAGAGAATACCAAGGGTATGATAGAAATTTAAAGCAAGGGAAAGAACCCTGAAATAGGGAGATGTGGAAAGAGTATTTCCATGAGCTGGTCAAAGATGTCATACACAAGTATCTTCTTCCCGAGACGATCTTTTGACAGAACAACAAATTTCATGAGAAGATTTGTCACTTGGGGGGACCTTTTAGACTTCTGATGGATTTCAACAAAACCAACTACAGAGATTTTAGTACCTGAAAATTTGAACTTTTTTTTTTTTTTTTTTTTTTTTCCTGCAAGAAGGAGATATTTGGTATTAGGATAAAAACAAAATGGGAAGGGTGCTAAAAAGATGTACAATAAGACAGAGGACAGAGGTGGAAAGGAAAATATGAAAGAGATGAAATATATACAGGGGAATTTTCATGGATGGGAAAGTGATCAATGAAAAAAAAGTCTAAAGGTAGATACATTGTGAACAAACTATAAGAAGCAAGAATATAAATAAAAAAGATTGTGCAAAAAACACATGAGCAAAAAAGTCATCTTTCTTGTGCCTTCAGGTGAATATAGTAGAAGTTTTGGTTTTGACATTTTAAGTCTGCCAAGAAACTCAGAATTTCAGCTAATCTTGCTCATTGTTTTGCTTCAATTTATGCTTTTTGTAATGGAGCCATCTTTGAAATCAATAAAGAGTTAATGGCTGCATATAAAATGGCAAGAAGAAAGCAGGCGCTCAGTAGAGCTGAGGCACAGTTGGGATGCAGTGTATGCCCACCCTCCTGGGGGATGTGAGGTTTACCATGGCCTTCAAAATTTTAGTCTGCACAAGGAAGCAAGGCAAGGCATGGGAAGACAGTTACAGGGCAGTTGTAAGCCTAGGGGAAATCCTGAAGCTGAGGATTCTTTTTTGTTTTACGGAAAAGTTGTAACCACATGCCCAAACTTTCCCAACTTCACCATGCTTTGGCTTTTATGGTGCTGCCACACTTCTGTGCCTTTCCTTTTTGTTTTCCTTGAGAACCCCACTGCTATCTCACATGTAACTTGTGCCCCTTTCAGCTGTCCTTTGTCTGTACCGGCTATCCTCTGCTACCCCAGTTCTGATCCTACCCATGTGCTTTTTGGCAGCGCTCAGAAACTCCTCAAAGCCAGAGTTCAAAAGAAAGCCCAGAGAAGAAAGGCTACCTAGGGTTATGCGTATTCAGGTTTAAGCCCGCTTTTTAGTTCCTATCAGGATTCATTTTATCATGTCAATGTGTTACAGATACACAATCCTTTCTATAGTCTCCTGAATAAACCAACTCAGAGTAGCTTAAAAGTGCAAGCCTACACTCTGTGTTTATAGAGAGTCCTGTAAGAGATTTGCTTGTGCTCCAAAAAAGAGGAAATTACGGTGTTAACAGCTACAACTAAACAACTACAATGAAAGAGGAAGCTAAGCACTTTTTCTAGCTGGAAACTTTTGCTGTACACAGCAGCAAAACACAGACTATAACACAAGGGAGGAGTCACTGTAATTGCCTTTTGCTGTGATCTCTAGATTTTTGATTGAAAGGATCATGTCTCGGGTTCTATGCTCCTTCTTTTCTCATAAGATCTCAGTACTTAGAAGTCTTTTCTTCCACTCTTAATTTGCCTGGAGCAAGGCTTTTATCTAGACTTTTAGCCAAGAGGCACCTGCTGAAATATTCATTGTCAGAAATTGTGCCATGGGTGTTTTTCCCCATTTGTCCAGTTCTATGTCATTAAAATAAGGTTGGGTGCGATGAAAATAGGATTTGACACAGAAGAATGACATTCTCTCAAAAACTTTATATAATAGGTAATTAACCCTTTTCAGTGCAAGAATTTAAATACTAAAAACTACTGAATAGTATCCTTTCTCAATGGTCCTTCTGCACCACATCAAAATAGAATTGAAGATTATAGCTTCACTTTGTGGGAGAATTAAATTCTAATCTGTAATTTTTTATAATGATAACTTAAAGATTTTTTATATTTGATTTTTATACTAATCTCTACTTAAACCTAATGATCATTTGAGAAAATGCAAAAATCTTAAGCCTTTAGAATCCTACAGTGTATATCTACAGTCAGTTCTCTCTCCCTCCCCTACTCTCTCTCTCTTTCTGCCCCTCCCTCTCTTCCTCTCTCTCCCTTCCTTTCCTCCTTCCTTCCTCCTTTCCTCCTTCATTTCTGCCTGCCTCCACCTTTTTTTAAGAAGGCTCAAAATAAGTAGCCAAAGTAATGACCATATAAAAGCTGTATATATTTATTATAGGACAAAAGGAGAGAGTAAAACTCTGATTTGTGTTACCCCATGTTGAAATCCGGGCTGTCTCCATAGTTTCAAACGAATTGCACTGAGTTGGCACTGGTGGAACTGAAAACAGAACATGATTTTCAGCTCACTCATTACACTACAGTGATAACCTGCAACCCAAAGTGTGATTTTGCCTATGAAGCTCCCCTCACCCACAGCTAATGGAAGCTATTTGACACCCAAATTATATCTAAGAAGATTCTGATATTTTTGCAGTGTCAGGTCAGAATATAACAATACTCCTCCTAAGTATTATATCTAAGAAGATTCTGATTTTTTATATTTGTTATACCTAAAAAGATTCTGATATTTTATATTTATTATACCTAAGAAGATTCTGGTATTTTTGCAGTGTCAGGTCAGAATTATACCCACTATGGGTGCTCCTGTTTTAAATTTCTTGGTGGAAGTACAATACACAAGCCTAGTGTCGTGGTTTAACCCCAATGAGACAGCTTGTTCACTCCCCCCCTCCCTTCTTGCCCTCCCCCTGCTCCTGGAGGGACGGAGAGGAGAATTGAAAAGAATGCAACTCCCACAGGTTGAGATAAGAACAGTTTAGTAACTAAGGTATAACACAAATCACTACTGCTACCATCAATAATAGTAATGATAAAGGGAACAACAAGGGAAGAAAATACACCACCTCATCACCAGGCGACCGATAACTCACCCCCCCCCCCCCCGCCAGCCCGACCAAGCACCGACCGGTGCCTCCTCCAACCCTGCAGTCCACTAGCCCTTCCAGGTAACTCCCAGTTACATCCTGGGCATGACGTGCTGTGGTATGGAATACTTCTTTGGTCAGTTTGGGCCAGGTGTCCTGTCTCTGCTTCCTCCCAGCTTCCCTCCTCCCTGGCAGAGCATGATGCTCACAAAGTCCTTGGCCAAACCAAAACATTATTTTTATCAGCTCTGTTCCCAGCCCGGAAGTCAAACACAGCACTGCACCAGCTACCAAGAAAGAGAAAAATGACTGCTACTGCTAAACCCAGGACACCTAGCAAACAAAATCTTAGAATCATAGAATAGTTAGGGTTGGAAAGGACTTTAAGATCATCAAGTTCCAACCCCCCTGTCATGGACAGGGACACCTCGCACTCAACTATATCACCCAAGGCCTTGTCCAACCTGGCCTTGAACACAGCCAGGGTTGGAGCATTCACAACCTCTCTGGGCAACATATTCCAGTGCCTCACCACCCTAACAGGTACAAGCTCTTCTAAGATCTGCAGCAGGAATTTCGGTGGTCTAATTATTCCCACATAAAATAAAGGAGTTTCACAGGGAGAGTGAAGGCAGAATATCTTGCTTGAAAACCACTGAATGAAAGAAATTTTTTTGTTAGAAATGTTTATTTGTGAAGGTTGCAGTTTACGAAAAGTTTCAGTGTTATATTTATCCTTAATCAAGCAACCATTCTAATATATGCATTAAAAATTCTAAATCTAAGATTTAAATGTTTTAAAGAAATGAGTTTAACTATTTTAAAGTTAGACAATGAGATACTTGTTAGTATTTGCCTGATGGGAAGGACTCCAGACCCATAGACACCCACAGACCTGTGATCTTTCCTAGATAATATCTGGAAGGATATATACATATATAGAATAGAAGTTTCAGAATAATGCCTCAAGGTCTCTAAAGTCAAGGCTGTGCTGGCTCAGCTAGAACTTTTCAAATCACAATTCTAGTTCTCCAATGCTGAGTCCTGTGTCAGTCCCTTATGTTCATTTTTGAGTTTGACCACAAGATTTTTCACAATAGAGAAGAGGATCTGAGTCAGGAGCTTTGAAGTCTACACAGAGGTGCATGGAACTCTTGGGAGCTCTGCAGACTGGGCTGTGCACTGTTGGGCACTGGTGTTGTCCATGCTTTGATCCTCTTTATTCAAAAAGGAAGTACAGGGAAAGATCCAAAAACCAGGGTCCACACACTTTGATTCTTTCTAAGCCCCTAGGAAAGATAAATTTGGTATGCAGCCTCTAGTCTTTTGGACTGCCAATTACAGAAAAAAAAAAAAAGAAAAAGTCCAACAACTTCAGTTGCTTCAGATTTTTTCTAACGGGCATGAGAAAAGAACTTGGCACTCTTAATAGTAATGTGCTGGATTTACCTCGTTTTGATAATGTGAGGCTATGGTCCCATCTGCCTGCTGTAAAAATTCAGTGAAAAGGCTCTGTCAGCAGGACCTTGCATCCTATCGCAATGCTGTACATATATCACCAATTTCTGCTCTCAGGAACCTTCGTGTGGATCTGGACATACTTTATTGGAAGTCAATGGATGTCATTCCAGATTTACAGCAGCATCAGTGGCAGCAGAATTTGGACTTTGTCTGCTTTTTTAAGACTTTTCAGGTGCATAGTAGCATATGGGATATTTCAAAAGAAAAAAAGTCATAATGTTGCCATCATAGAATCACAAGTGCAGCCAAGGGTGTTAGAGCATAGTTCTTGATCACACCAAGAATTGCTTAAGACAAGACTGACTGCTTCATTGACTTAACACAGCTGTGAGATCTGAAAGATTCTAATGGAAACAGCACTGGTGCTCTCCAGGACCTCATTTAAAACCAGCCTCCTGCATTAAAAAAGGTAAAGATGAAAAGGAAGCAAGGCATGGGTTATAAGAAACTGTATTACGTGAAAAGCAGACTTTGAATGGGTAAATGTAAAAATATTTTTCTAAAGCAAAGCAATTAACCTGATAACTGTTTAACATCACTGAACAGCAGTTAGAAAATTTTAATCTAATAAAAAGGTCATTGACATCATTGGTAAATGAACTTTCTCCACTACTCAGCTGTACTCTGTCCAACCTGACATGTTAGTAGTAGAATAAGTTTCATTTAACCCTCAGACTGGAAGGATTAGGAGTTAAATGCAGCAATTCTGTTTATGATAAATAAAAAGAGATAGAGAGTAGTAATAAACTACTTTACAACCCAGGAGTATGAAAACATTTAAAATTTATGTATCTGGCACAGAAAAGAATGAACATGATTACAGCTGCATTGCACTTCAGTATTTAAATTGTGATCTTTGATTGGACACAGTCCGTTTTTCTGATTGGAAGAGCAAATGTTTTCCAACTTTCTTGTGTTATGCACTTATTAACCAGTTCAGCAGTGATTTTTCCAAATATGTTCCTAATACTCACATGAATTTGCTGGTATTGGTTCGGTTCTCCTAACAGTGCATGTGGATATGCAGATAAGGGATATGCAGACTTTCAGAATGAATTAATATAAAGCTCCAAGTGAGTATTTGTGGAGCTGTTCTGCAATAACTTCCAGGAATGACTCATATTGAAGATACAGATTCTGTTTGCACAGCTGCAGGAATTCCATGTGTTGTAGGGGTATGCTTGTGAGAAAAGGGAGATCTTTTCCTGTCCCTACACTTCAGCCTCTAAGACGACCTCTTGGAAACACAAGATGTGTACGTATGTAGGTACATACCACACAGCCTCTCTGACATTTTAAGCCCCTTCTTTTCATCCGGGAATGAAAAATTCACCTGAAAAAAGCTACTTATTAATGACTTCTAATAACTGGCAGCCTGTCACTAATGGGCTCCTCCAGGGATCAATACTGGGTGCACCACTGTTTAATACCTTCATAAATTATTTGGAAGATGGACTCAAGTATACCTTGACCAAGTTTATCAGACTGAGTACGGAAGTGGACAATTTTGAAGGCAAAGCCACCCTGAAGGAAGACATGGTCCAACAAGAACCTTACGAAGTTCAACAAGGACAGTGTAAGGTCATGCACCTGGGTAATCACAATCCAGGAGTGCAGCACAGGCTGGGATCTACCCGGCTAGGAAGCAGCTCCATGAAAAGGCACCTGTGGGTCCTGGTTGCTAAAAAGCTCAATATGACTGAACAGTGTGCAAAGAAAGCCAACAGGATGCTGGGTTACATCTGTCAGGGCATCACCAGAAGAGATACAGAAGTCATCACCCCACTCTACTCAGTGTTTGGCAGGTCACACCTGAATTACTTTGCTCAGTTTTTGTCCCTGTTATACAAAAAAGTTGTAGACAGGAGGAAGAAAGGGTCCAGAGAAGGGGCACAATGATTATCAAAGGACTAGGAAGCCTGTCAGATAAGTAAAGGCTAAGAGAGCTGAATTTGTTCAGCCTTGAGAAAAGAAGGATCAGGAGAGACCTTATCACTATCCTCCAGTATTTAAAGGGTGGCTACAAAGAAGATGAAAACTCCTTTTCTACAAGGAGTTACATGGAAAAGATGAGGGGTAGTGGGCACAAGTTACTGCTGGAGAGATTCTGGCTGGAGAGTAAAAGAAATGTTTTTGCAGTGAGAACAATCATCCATTGGAATAATCTCCCCAGGGAAGTGGTGGATTCCGCAGCCCTGGATACTTTTAAGATTAAGCTGGACAGGGTGCTGGGACATCTATTCTAGGTCATGCTCTGCCAAGAAAGGTTGGACGAGGTGATTCCTGAGGTGCTTTCCAACCTGGTATTCTATGATTCTGTGAAACATTATACACTATTCCTTTACATAAACTGAGACAAAAAAAAAAACCCAAAACAAAACAAAGCCAAAACGAAAACACTCCTAAACCAAACCAGGATAGGAAGAGTGTGTCTAGCCTTGAGGATTCATCAGAAACTGTGCATAAGGGAGAACAATAGCACACCTGAAACTCTGGGATCACAGTCTTTAGGTGATTACTTGGCATGCTTAGACTCTTCAAGAACCTGCATTTCAAAGGTTTTACTCTGCAGAGAGTGAGGATAACAGCTGACCTTTGTACTGAAAAAGTTACCTGTGGAAAACTTGGGCTCATTTCTGTCTTGCCTAGCAGCTCCTGGAAATGCAAGCCCTTCACGTTCATAGAGTTCAATTAGACTAAAAAGGTACTCAAAATCAAGATCAAGTTCGTGGAGAAAGAGATCTAATGGAGTTACTCTCCACTCACCATTCTCTTCTTCAGGGGTGGAAGAATCTACACAAATGTTTTTGTTGCATAGAAGTGGTCACAGAACATTGCAAATATTCCCCTAATTCCTTTTGCTGAAAATCTCTGTAGAACTTGCTCTATTCATTTGAATTCATAGATAACACTTCTTTAAAGTGACGAAGATTTATCCAACTATTTTGTGTTTAAATATGGAGTTCAAAACCTTAATCGCAATTTAATTTGACTAAATACTTACATACTTAATGGTCAATCATCCAGATCTTTTATAAGGTCCCTTGGCTTTGGAATTACTAATCTCAAATGGTACTATATATGATCCTTGTCTGACATGACATATATTGAAACAGACTGTGGAACGATCACTTAGAGATGAGAACCTTGCTACAGCTTTAGTGAACCAAAGCTAAGAGGCAAATTATTCAATTATAGGAAATTTACAGTAGCTTAATATTTGATAGAAGTGCTTCTTCTATCATCAGAGCATCATATTGAAAACCCTTAAGCAGCAAAATAGCTCCAGAAATGCTGAGGATGTTTTAGCCACATATTAAGAAAATTTGTCTATCTTGATTTTTTTTTTTTAACTCTTTGGCTCTTTGTACAGTAAAAGCTGCTGAGACTTTTTTGGTTTGTGCATTGATGGTCCAATTTACCTTGGATAGCAGTGCATTGAAGGGAGTGAGAGAGCAGTAATAGTGTGGGTAGGTTATGGTAGGAGTTGTGGCTCCATAATAAAGACTGTAATTGTTCTGTGAGGCATCAGTAGAAACATCTAATGCAAAGAAGTCTTTTCTCTACTTTCAGTATAATACATTGAGAAATCTGCAGAGAGGGAATAGTGCCAGTCCAAAATTTTCCCTAAACTACACCTCAGGTCACTGTAATTTTTTCCAGTCTGTTCTATGTCTCCCCCTATAGGTCGATCCAAATGAAATAAGACTCAGAGAGTGAAGCCAATCAAAAGAAATAATTTTGTAGAGCAGGCAGTATAGGTTCATAAATTTGAAAATGCTGAAGCCTACAGCAAGATTTCAAAGTTCTCTATTTTAAAAATCAATAGTTTTCCAGCCTCTTCTAAAGCCATATAATAAGCTTATATTCACCTGTTGCATTAATTTGATTTAATGCTTTTATAAATACAACAGTAACACATTACAGTGTGTTTCAGCCCACCAAATCGTTCTGTATTCAGCAATCCAGATGCTCACTTTTAAAAATGGAGGATGTCATTTTGTACAGTCTCAGTGGTGATACAGTTTTAACACATATATCCCTGGCCTTCTATTATGGAGATACAGAACTGATGGACAGGGTAGAGCAGTTGATGTCATCTATCTGGACTTGTGCAATGTGTTCGACACTGTCCCACATGACATCCTTGTCTTTAAATTGGAGAGACATCAATTTGATAGGTGGACCACTTGGTGGATAAACTACTGGCTGGGTGGCCACAAGCAAAGAGTTGTGGTCAATGGCTCAATGTCCGGCTGGGGACCAGTGGTGTCCCTCAGGGATCAGTGGTGGGACCGGTCTTGTTCAACATCTTTGTTGGTGACATGGACAGTGGGATTGAGTGCACCCTCAGCAGATTTGCTGATGACACCAAGCTGTGTGTTTCGGTTGATACGGTGGAGGGAAGGAATGCCATCCAGAGGGACCTTGACGTGCTTGTGAGGAGGGCTGATGCCAACCTCATGAAGTGTAACAAAGCCAAGTGCAAGGTCCTACACCTGGGTCAGAGCAATGCCAGGCACAGCTACAGGCTGGGCAAAGAAGAGATTCAGAGCAGCCTGTGGAGAAGGACTTGGGGGTACCGGTTGATGAGAAAATGAACATGAGCCAGCAGTGTGCGCTTGCAGCCCAGAAAGCCAACCGTATCGTGGGCTGCATCAAAAGGAGCGTGACCAGCAGGTCGAAGGAGGTGATCCTGCCCCTCTACTCTGCTCTTGTGAGACCTCACCTGGAGTACTGTGTGCAGTTCTGGTGTCCCCAACACAAAAAGGATACGGAACCGTTGGAACAAGTCCAGAGAAGGGCCACAAGGATGATCAGGGGACTGGAGCACCTTCTCTATGAAGAGAGGCTGAGAAAGTTGGTGCTGTTCAGCCTGGAGAAGAGAAGGCTGCGTGGAGACCTCACAGCAGCCTTCCAGTATCTGAAGGGGGGCTATAGGGATGCTGGGGATGGACTCTTCATTAGGGAAAGTAGTGATAGGACAAGAGGTAATAGGTTAAAACTTAAACAGGGGAAGTTTAGATTGCATATAAGGAGGAAATTCTTTCCTGTTAGAGTGGTGAGTCACTGGAATAAGGTTCCCCAGGGAGGTTGTGAATGCTCCATCCCTGGCAGTGTTCAAGGTCGCGTTGGACGAAGCCTTGGGTGATATGGTTTAGTGTGAGATGTTCCTGGCCATGGCAGGGGGGTTGGAACTTGATGATCTTAGGGTCCTTTCCAACCCTAACTATTCTATGATTCTATGAAAACCCTACCCAGGGTAATCATGCCTGCTGGTGACAAAGTTGTGAGCAACAATTTCTTTTAAGTACCATCTCCCAAGCCACTTGTTCTCACTCTGGAAATTAAAGAAGTTCTATGAAAGACCAAGAAAATGTAAAATCTTGGGCTTGGATGAAGATATTTATTTACTTGCCAGTAATAATTCCTGTTCACTCTCAAACTTCTTAGTATTCATGTAGACAAATGGTCAGGCCTTTGCTCCTCTCCATTTGAATGAGCACTGTAAGCAATAAAGGTTCAGTATATGTCTGTGTGAACCAGTACTCTACGTTCAGTACTTTAAGGTTACTTCTTTATGGACCAATGCATAAATGAGTCTAATAAAGACTGCACTTTTCGTAGTATGTGCAACAAGCTGTTCTTTGGAAAATTATGTGTAGTTAGGAGTGTGCAACTATTGCTAAAAGGTAGCTACAAAAATACTAATTTTCATTGGTTTTTGTTCCACTTTGGATTCCTAAATTACTCTTGATTTATATAAGCAGGAATCTGTTAGATTAAATGATGATATGCTTAAAGTGCTCATTTATTGTGGAATTAACTCTGCATTGTATTTGCTTCTGTGACATTTATAGTAAGTTGCATTGCAGTTTCATTAGGTACTTATTTATTTTTAAGCCTGAATACAGCAGACTGTATTTTTGCTGTGGTGCAAAAAGGTATCCTGTTATTGTTACTACTATTGTCACTTATTAAGATAACCCTTCACCTGTTTTTCTTATTGCAACAGGCAATTTAAGCCTGACTAAGCAAAACCACACTATCTGTAAAATGGAGAATATGAAGCATTTTCCTTGCCTTTCAACCCAAGAACTGTCAATTTCTATTAGCTGTAGAAGTGCCTGACACTTAGGATAGCTTGAACCTGCTTTGCATACTGTGAGTTCTTCCAACAGCAGCATGAACTGTGACAAGGGCTAATTAGCATTTTCACCCCTTTTATTTGACTCTTTTATTTTTGACAAATTCCAGAACCAGTGCAGGATGTTTAACTAAACCCAGATTAAGAAAGTAGGCTCCAGTTTTGGAAGCTAAAGAAGAAAAAGTTAGATCAGCAATTGTGGTAGGCAATTCTAAGCATGTGTGTATGTGAATGTGGTATGTATATATTTACACTTTTATTCCTTTATGTTGGATACGCAGCTGCTTGTTACTCTGTGACATCCGGGAACAACACATGCAGTGAACTTTCAGCTGCCCCTTGAAGGTGTCCATCCAGATCCCAGTGAAGCTTATGTCAGTCTTTCTGGTGGCTTCACTTGATATTATCTTCTAGTTTTCTGTACATAGGGTGTAAGCTGGTATTTCTGCAATATGGAAATAGGGTATGACACTTAATTAACCTTCACCCAGTGTAACAAGCTCCTTTTGATCATCTTCACATGATATGTAAACCTTTCTTATATCAGGTGAAATCCCATGTGCCAAAGGTGCATACATCTACTGGGTAGACTGTGATTAAAGAGACTCAAGTGTGCAGGCATGAACATACAACATTCATTTGTTTTATTATCCCCACTAAATACATATGTTGCTGTAGTCTGTACGCGTACACATGTCTGTGCGTGCTACATGCCGCTCTACTTCCAAATAAGTATGTCTGTGGCGGCCTGTAGTGTCACACAAAGTTACAGTTACATTTGGGTGAACTAAGAAGTGAAACCAGTATTTTTAGCCCCAGTTTGTTGTCTTTATCACTGGATATGCTGCCTGACATATTTATATATTATGTTTCTAAATACAGAGGAATCCAGGCATCAGGTAGGCAGAACTTAACTTCGCAGTCTAATATAAAGAACAACCCTGTCGTGTACCATGGGTGTCTGACTGAAACATTGTACTGCTCTTAAGACAGTTATTGTGTTATTAAGTTATCTTAAGTTATCTTAAATTATTGTGCATTTTCTTGTTGTTGCTTGTGCTCATAATCTGGCTATATCTATGTGTCGCATTTAGACAGAATCTCTCGTCAACATGGACTTTTTTGTTCCATGTTTCCACAGCATCTGACACTGAATGAGGTCCTATTCTCTCTTATTAGGGGCCCTTGTGCTAGTGCCTAACAAATGAGAGCATAAAGGTAGTAAAGCAAAGACACAAATGACAGTCTAGCAAAAAAAGCAAATTAAAATGGTCTGCAAATAAATAGGTTTTAAACAATGATGATCAATGATGATATGTAGTTAAAAAAAAAAATATAAAAGAAAGAGCCAGTCTTCCCATTCATTACAGCACTTATGCATGTGCTTAACATTATGTATATGAAGAGCCCCAAGATTTCAAGGATACTAGTCCTAAACTTAAAAATTAAGCTTCAGGTTAGTGAAATACAACCTTAATGAAGATAATTTGGATAGTCTAATATGCACAATGAATTAATCACCTGGCAGGCTAAGTATGCCTTATTAAAATCTTGATCCCAACTGTAATTATACTAAACTTGCCAAGCTGCTCTGAACTGAGGTGACTTGTAGGGTTGCCTGTGCAGTATGCATACAACAATTCAGCAGGAAATCAGCCTGCCTTAAAGTTAGCAAAATTGCATTAATCTTTTGTGTCCATTGACTTGGGGGACAATTTTCATACAGTAGGCTCAAAAGATTAAGGCTTCTATTGTAGGAGCAAGAAGATAATAAAGTCCAAGAGAATCAAGACAAATTCAGGGTGGGAAACAGTAGATTGTGGTGAATTCTGTCACTAGCTGAACTTGTGAGGGACCCATCAGAAAAGACAGTTCCTGCATTACTAGTTTCATATCAATATATAAGGACAGTGGATGCTCTCTCTGGTATGCTTCTCTGAGCAGGGTGATTATTCTAAGAGAGGTAAGAAGATGATTTGATGGCAGGATCTTCCAGAGCTTGTAGGTGTTGAAGGCGGTCACTTAAGGACTTCCAAACCTACTCTTTATATCTCACATTGCTTCTGTCAGCACATTCTAACTATGAATGAGGGAGCCATTTGATTAAGGTTATTCTGTGGAAAATCCAGGCATTCAACACAAACCTGAAACTCTAAACTTGTAACCTGAAGTCCTGTAAATGCACATGGACAGAGTATGATATATGCTTTGCTGTCTTCATTTAGATTGTTTCCTTCATCTGGAATAACACTGGGGAGTTCTCAGTCTTTTGTTCTCTTTCTTTCCTGCTTTTTGATGTTGTTTTTTATACTCAATATAAGAGTTGTGGAAGGCAGGCTGCCTGCTTTTAGCAAGCAACATCACAAATACTGGTTTAGTTTCTACCTGACTTCTTCTTTAATTACAGAAAATTAAATAAAAGAAGTCCCCCCCCCCCCCCCCCCAAGTGTGTTTGGGAAATGTTCAGACACTCTTTTAAAAAGTGGAGAACTTTACTGCCTTTAGGACATAACAAAGCTTTATTTGGATTCAAGTGATTAAAGAGCTAATTTTCTTAGTGGGAGGTTAGTACATTTATACAGAACAACTGCATTACAGGAATATGGATACATTTGAGTTCCATGGAGGCCCAGGGAATTCCAAATTCCCATCTCTCTGCTTGTAGTAGCAAAGACCATTAAAAAAAAAAAAAAAAAAAAGAGAGAAGAAGAAACCCCCCTCAGTGTTTTGTATCTTCTGAATCTGGTGGCTTCTATATAGCTAGTGACAGTTACATTCATTTTTCCCTGGGGAACTAACTTTTTCTGAAGTTGTTGGGTTGGTCTTTTTAATTGTAAAGGCATATAGCTAATTTCCTCTGCATTGATTTTTAAGTGATGCTGTAAATGTGAGGTTCAGATTCTGTCTCTGTTTAACTGATTTGGCTGCTTAGTTCTTTCAAACAAGTTTGATTTCATCTAGGTTTAAAATTTGAATGTAGGAAAGCAAAGACCAGAGCATAAAATTTGGGCAATATTGTATAGTTTTTTGCTGTGCCATAAAATTGTTTTCAGCAAAAAAAGGGGCTTTGTTACTAATATTTGCCATTCTAGGAAATGGAAAATATAGGAAGGATTGCAGCAAATAGTTGGAAGAAGTATTTCTCTTAATTTTTAATTTGGCTTACCACTGACAGCAATGTCATCTTCAATGACTGTGTGCCACTGGCTTCAGTTCATCTGAATGAAGACATCTCTAACAGAACTGGTGGTTGATGCTGGGTTACCACAATACCACAATAGAGTGAAATAAGTTGTTTGCCAAACAAAAGTGTGAACACCTTTAAGCACATGTTGGCATCCAATCACTAACCAAACCCGATATATATTTATTGTGTGTACACAGACAATGTCATTCTCCAAGCTGAAGTGAAGCATCTCCTGTCAGCCACTGGGAAGTCTCATGCTGCTCCTCTGACAGTGGAGCCACAATTGCATGCTCTGCATACTCCTTCAGCTCAATGTCTGGAGACTCCTGTGTGTTATCCATAATAGCAGAACTGCATTATGGGGGGGGGGGGGGGGGCAATTATTTCCCTGCAGTGCAGACGGATGACTGCACAGAAGGCCAAAAAAAGAAAGAACTGGAAGAACATGCCCTTAATGGCTTCTGTTTACTTCTCCACCTACCCTGAAAAACATTTTTTTTCCTGATAGTAGTTCCAGTCATTCATGTTTAGGTGTTTGTACTTTTCTTAAAGCACTGGCATTGTAACTGAATTATGATAAGTAGGTTTTACAATGCATTTCTCAAGCATTAAATATCCAGTCTTTAATTGTCCATCTTACTGAGCGCTGGACAGGCAAAGCTTGGGTAATTACTGACTAGGGTTTAAAAAGCTAACCAATGGTGGGTAGATAAAAATATTCAGGCAAATCAATTGTTTCAGTCTCAATCTGAGCTGTATTCTGGTTTTACAAAGATTGATGTATGAAATAAACTCCATTACCTGGGGAAGAGACTAGCAAATACTGTAGATATTTTATATTGTTTTTAAGAGCTGAGAAGATTAATGCTAGATCCTTTATTTTGGTGACACAGCACAGTAATCTGGGTTCAGACAGTTGGTTTATTAAAGGGAAGCCCTTTTTTGTCTGCATTCCAGGATTTAAAAGAAAAAAATAGAAGCTGGGATTAGAGCCAGACTGAGGAGAACTGATGCAGTCTGTCAGCAAGCCCTCAGGTAACATATCATAATTTATAAATTCTACCAACAATAAGATAGCAATTAAAGATGTAAGTTTCCCTTTTCCTGTCCCTATTTTCAGCAAAACAGATTTCATAATGCTAAACTGTTTGTGTGTGTGTCCCAAAGGAAGGATTTAAACCCAAAAAAAATAAAAAAAAAATATCCCTCTCCAAAACCTAAAGAATCAAACCATACACAAAAAAAGGGCTTCATTTTTGCTTCTGTTATAATCTCTTATTCTTATTGCTTTTGCTGTAATAGGCTGGTGGCATGTTGGACTTTCTGGCATGCATCACTACATGATCCAGAATTACTTTCTTACAAAGTCAGGTTGCAGCTTTTTGTGATTTGTTTTGATTTAAAATGAGAAGGAGTATGATGGCCCATATCTTGTGCCTGGGGAAATCTAGAGTTCCTTGGAGCTTGTGGATTTGCCCCTGTGAAGTCTGTCCTTGCTGAGTTTGGCCCATTAATTCAAATAGCTTGGGCTGACTGAACTGAGAACGGGGCTGTATGTGGGAACGGAAATAGCTGGCTGGTATAACAGGACCTACTTCCCCAAATTACAGCAATTCTAATAATTTTATACTCTAAAATCATTGTAGGATTGTGTTGAATAATACAGTAAGATTATTGTTGGCAAATGCTGACATTTTAATGACAAACAAGGATGCAGATAACAGTTATGGTACCACTTCATTAGTGTATTCATTAGAGTATTTTCAATGTCTACCTAATTTCTGCATTTGTAATGCCCTTGAGTTATGGACATTACCTTATGTTTCTACAGTGTCCAGAACAATGGAGTTCTATTTGTGATTGGGAATGTAGAGTGGTGGATAATATAACAATATTAATAATAAGAAATAAATGATATCAGTTTATACTGTGATCTTGTCAACACTCATGAGTTAAGCAGTGTTGGACTAGTCCAATAGTTAAATGGCAGGCTGTCAGGGAATGCTTCTGTTTAACAGATGGTACTGAACAAGTGCCCAGGCATGGTGTTAAGGACATTGTGTTGTACCAGGTTCCACCAGATATAAAATTGAGGTCTTGACCACTTACAGCCATAAAAATTTAAATGCCATAAAAATAAATAAACTAGCCACAAGGCCTGACTGCAGTGCTGACTGTAATCTGCAAAAAGAATACATCTGACTGGCGGTCACTGAACCTGATTGATATCAGCCAATTCAATCTTTGAGATTCTCTCTGCCAGGTCTGCTTCGATAGTGTCCCTGGTTAAGGTTCCTTTTCACCTTGTGTGTTACACCATTAAACAACATTTCTCTGTAGTGTCCCTCAACAGATCCTGCATGTCACTTTGTTGGTTTTTTTTTAAATAGTGAGTGGATGTAGTCTTCCTACGTACAGGTCTGACAGTTAAGTTAAAGAGTACAATGTTCTTCTGGTCTCTATATTCAGGAGTTGGTTGCCTGGATTTCCCAGGGGAAATGCTGAATTGCAGATATCAAGGTATTTGAAATGGATCTGTGACTTAAAAAACATGTATCCTGCCAGAAGGGGAGTGACATATTTGATTTTTACTTTTCATTTTGATTCTTGACTTGTGTAAAAGCCAATAGTAATTTAAAAGACTTCACCTACTTTATTCCTTTTTTACAGAGTTACTCATGAAGAAAGCATGATGAGGATAAAAAGTAGGACAGTCTTTCCAAACATTTCCTTCTTTTAGAAAATCCTTCTTTACTTCCTCTCTTATGCCAAAGGAAGAAAATCTGATTTTAAGTTCAGTTTGGTTTTCTTTAGGCCTTGGCAATGAGTTCAGGAAAGAATTCAGACTCAAATTTATATCTCAGTCAACTAACCCGAGTTGAGCCTGAGCAGATGAGTAAGGGCTGTCTGGATTTTCTGTGCTATTTCTTTGGTGGTTCTCCACTTGATGACCTGAAGTGTGACTTTTAAGTCCCCAGTTTAGGAAAATGTGGGAGTACCCATTGATGCACACAGCCACAAGGAAGGCCTCCGTCCTGCACAACCTGAAAAAAAATTGTTCAGTGCAAATCACCCACACAATAAACAGCTAGGTATTAAAATGCTAATATTTACTTGTCCATGTGATTGTCTTTCCTACTTTCATAGCTTTCGGGCAATATCCTTCAGAAATCATAGATACACCTTTTCCTGAGCTAAAGAAGAAAATACCAATGATCATACTGGGCAGTCCTTGCAGTCATTACCATATTGATGGTACAAAAAGATTTGCAAAAACTGTGACATTCTTTCAGATCCACTATTTTTGCTAGTCTAGCTTATCCCAGCTTCTTAGCCTGTGTGTAATACCAAATATTTGAATTCATGAAAAATTAAGAATGAGTAGGAATATGTGCTGGTTAACAAAACAAAATCCTAAACAAATAATGTCACAGGTTGTAATTATTTAAAGCTTAGAAAATTTTCTAGGAAGGCAATGAAATAAAAAATAACACGAATTCATGAGGGCTGCCATCACCATGAATACCACCATGACCTCATCGACCTTATCTCCAAACAGTGCTACTTACTCACTTTGGGATTCAGTTCACAGTTGCTCTCCTGACCTTTAATGGAAGTGAGTGACTTTGGGGTATAAGCAGTGCATGATTATAATACCATAATGAACTACCTCCTGCATGTGTATTCCATACTTTTTACTAGAGGGAATTAGAATGACCTCAGCTGTATGTCATAAGCTGTTAGCAGTGAGCCCAGGTATGTGAGGATGAACTTAGTCTTAAGGTAGGAATATGTAGTGAACTGGTGGCTGGATCCATAAAAGGACCTGGGTCTCACAACATGTAACTTTTAGGTGAGTAGCAGTTCAGTTAAACTCAAAGCCCCCATGCAAAGTGTCACAGGTGACACATAAAATGACTGAGGAGCATAGAGGCTGCAGGCTCAAAAAACAGAAAGCTTTAGACATGTCATAAAGCTCACACCACACAAAAAGCAGCTAACTTCCTCCCTCAGAGACTGGGGTCTCTTGAGATTCTTAATCACAGTGGAGGTGACACAGCTCTGGTTTAGCCTCTCCTCATGAGTTGTGTCTATAGGAACAAATATACCCACAACCTAAGCACTTTTATTCAGACTGCTCTCCAGAAAGCCAGGGAGCAGTTTTTAAGTTTTAATCTTTTTTGTTCTGAAGCAGGGATTGAAGCATTTTTCTTTTTTTGTCCACCCCCATCCTACGTCTCCCTCCCATTCAGGAACAGGGGCCAAACCAGTTGGTTATCTGGCATTCTGGATGGAGTTTTCAGTTGCTCCTGGTGAAGTTAAACACTCTCTATATATAATTAAAGATTCAGAATTTGGCAGCAGATGAGTGGGAGGTTAAGAATCTTTGAAATGCTTAAAAATTGGATTGATTTACCCCAAGTCTCTCTGTGGACCTAACCCTGAGAAAGCACAATATTTGGAGCCTGTAATTAGCTAGATTCAAGTTCTGGAGTGGCTGTAACAATGAAGGTCTCTGAGCTCTGGAGTGAGCAATGAAATCTTAGATGACCACTGAATTTAGCATACCTATCCAATTAGCAAGTCATCACTCTTGCTATAATACTGTAGATATCAGTAATGTAAACATTATAGCTGGGTAAACTAAGGTATGAGAAAATTACGACTTGTACAAAATTTCATGGAACTTTCAAAAAACTGTACACATACCAGTCCCCTTTTATTTGCACCTCTCTGATCTTCATTTATGTTATCCCATTTTCTTTGCTATGTGCATGTATTCAGAAAGGAGTAACATCACTGACACAATGGTTACTGGATGTGCACATAAATGTGCATACGATTCTCTCTCCAAAGGTCAGAACCTCATGGAAATAAAGTCAAATTATTTAGTCTTTTAAATGGAGGTCAGTTAGCTTATGAAAACAGGATACCCAGTCCTGTCTAGTTTCTTGCTTTCAGGCACACACCCATTCCTAGAAATGTGTTCTCTCATGTTAGGAGCTCTGGTCTACCTATCCCAGTATATAAGCTTATGAAAGGATTCCATTAAAGCATTTTTATTTTTATCCAGGGAAACAGTCACGAGAAGAGGGAGGTGGTATGGGGGGAACAAAATGTTCTTGGATTTAACATGGATGAGAAATGTGAAAAAGCATAACTCTCAAATGCTTGTGCTTTGGGAGACAGTACTGCAGTTTAAGAATGAATGAAAGAGAGAAGTGATGTGTAGTTTCTTGTTCAGAATTAGTACAAGAAGAAAGGTTTGGGTAAGGATACGACAAACAAATTTGAGAATAATCTAATGACAGTGGACTGGGCGTACTATAAAGCAAGATGGCATGTGCCCATCTTTTCTAATAGGGGATGGGGAGGAACAGAGTGAAGATGAAACAAATATATCTGTTGAAGGAAGGTTTCTGTCCAAAACATTGGGCCAACAGAATTTGAATCTGAATATCATAAAGTCAGTGCAACGGAGAAAAACACAAGGTCAATGCATTTTTCCAGCTTTCATTTCAGCTATGTGTGCAGGCGGTGTGAGATGTTAAAAACTTAATTTTCAGTCAGTGTTAAGTGAATGTGTAGTTAGAGATGCACCAAAATTATGATATTAAAGTAAAAAAATATCCTCTGAAAGCATGCCTCTCTACCTCATCATCCCTCCAGCATAGTTAAAACTCCTTCTGGCCAACAAAGCCAAACTATAGCTATTATATCTCTTTGTCTCTTTTCATATCTCCCAATAGAAGCACTGTTGTAGCTGCTAGCTAGAAATTTAGCCAAGTGAGCTCTCTTTGTGTTTCCTCTCTCTTCTCATCAGATTACTGGGAAAATTTAACAGTCCCTTGCTCTGTCCTTTTTCTTTGTAGGCTGGTAGCATACTGGAGGGGCTTAGAGTGAAGCAATTTAAGTCTTGTATATCTCATGTAGCCTTCACTGTAGTTGGCGGACACATCCTTATTCTCAGCCTTTCGGGGGAAAGATGGGGAGAGTGCGTAGTTACTTCCAGATGGTGATTCAGGAATGTGGTTCATTAAGGAAAATGTAAAATCTACAGCAGCAAATCTGAGAGGAAGCCAGGAGTCAAAGCAGTGGGCTATTGGCATTTTAATGTGGAGCCTTTAATTTTGGAGGGGGTTTAGCTGCAGCATTCCCATGTAGGTTTATGGGGAAGTACACAAGCATTCCCAGTTAGAATGTATGCAACTGAGAATTCAGCCTCCTGTATATCCTATTCTTGCAAAAGTTGAACCAGTATCTCTTAATGTTTTAGATGACTGTCCATTCTTCTAGCATCCACATTGTTGCAAAAAGTAGGAAGAGTCCTTCATCTTATTTGGAGAAAAATATGGACCATAAAATGTAAACCACTTCACGTTTTAAGATACTTTATAAAAGTACTTCTGTCATTTCCTATAGAAAAGAGGTTTGGTGGAGGTGTGAGACTTAACAGAGCTACTTTCCCGTGTCTTATCAAAAGCTCATCTATCCTAATTTTTTGATTGGAATAAAGAACAGTGAAATGAGCTCAGGAAGTAGGCAGATTTTGTAGGAACAGAAAATGATAAAAAGTGTCTTTTGGGGAATGAGAGGTTTATATGGTAGTCAAAAGATACTATGGCTTAATGGCAGGAAAAACCCTGAAAAGTCCTATTTACTTCAGAAATCAGACCAGGCCTTGCATTCATTTTTATGATGTACATTGGTCTAAAACAGTTTCTTTTTTAATTTCATATGGCATCTTAATACACACAAAAAAAATATTTAATATAGACTGCCAGCAGAAACTCACAAATTCTACCCTTAGATGTGTATATACCAGATAACAAGGGGGAGACCTGTACTCCTGATGACCCAAGAAGAGGAAGAGCAATAAAATGACTTCTGTGAAATTGCTGGCCTTATTCTACAGTTGCTACGTATATTTAGGCATCAAAGTTTTCAAGCAGTTAATTAAACAAGCATCTTGCTATAGCTGAGGAACTCACAGACCTTTTTCATCTACTCCACTGATTTTCAGGGGTTTCACACAGGCTGGATGGAGAAAATGTACATGTCACCTGCAGTTTCTGAAAACCAACAGCTTTCAAAGAATTGCTGGGACATCCCTGTGTACTGAGGAATGTAGACATCCACTTGTCTGAGAGGTGAGGATTGCTGTTGTTTGTGATTGGCAAGGACTGCTTATTGCATTTACAGATGTACCCAGATGTTTCTGGCCCAAAGCATTAAGGAAAAGTTTCTCAAGAACTCTTTTGTCCCTTACTGAAGTAGAACTAGATGGACATTCTATTTTTAAGTTGCAATTTTATTGAAAGTGTTCATATGTTAGCCTCAGAACATTAATGCCCAAATTGCAATGTTGGGTTTCTTTTTTTAAACTTCCAATGTATTAAAGGTAAAGTTCCCTCAGGCCCCATTAGCCTGAGGAATGCTGTATGGCACAGAGACAAAACATGGTTGAAAATAAGTACATGGAAGTGTTGAAAAGCATGAAGAAGTTTAGCATTATTCTTTGCTCACTGCATTCATTGGATTGATATCCAAGGTTGGACAAGACAGACCCAGTTTATTCATCTAAAATGTGGGACTGATAATAGTGCCTCAGGCAAGGTGTTGAGAGAATTATTTAATTAGCATTATCAAAAAACATCAAAATCTTTAGCTAGATAATATTGTAATAATAGATAATAGATAGATAATATTTCCTTCAATAAAGATTGCTTGCCAGCTCGGAGTATCCTTTCGGGATTCAGCATTGCCAGTGTTGCACAATGCAGAAGTTATATAAGAAGGAAAAAGAAGAAAAAACTTTTTAAAGAACATAGTTGTTTTTTACATATTACATTATGCTAGTGACTGTGTAGAACTACTACACCTCTGAGAAATCATTTTAATGATTGCAATGCTTTAAAGCAAGGAGCAAACTCAAAGTTTACACTCTTAAATAGCAACAGTGAAAGCAATATTTGCTCCTCCTATGCTTTAGAAACAGTACTCTAAAATATCTTCCTAATACAAAACAAATTGTTTTCCTTCTGTCCTTTTATTCCCTGGTATAAATAACAGTTGAGCTACATAATGAATGAGTGGAGCTGATGTCTACAATAGCAAAAGGAAGCAGATGAGGTGATAATTGCTCTTGCTTTTGAACCTCTGTTTTGAAGCCGACAGTCATGTGTTGAAAGAGTTACACTGAACTGAGAATATATGTAAAGGCTGGAGAAACACAAACCAGAGAGCTATGTGACAGAAGATAAAGAATGACTTAGGAAAATCAACTTCATTACTGGCCATTACAAAGTTTTGGTTTTCAATTGGTGTGAGGAAGAAGGGGGATATGAGGAACAGTGGCTTAACCCGGACTTCTGACTCTGCTGTAACTTCAGCTCTAGCTTTTATCTAAACCATTTGCCTTTTCATTATCACTCATGTCTCACTCATCTGCTTTCTTACTGTCTGGGGGCTTATCTCCCTTTTCAGGTCTTTCTGTTCCAACTTGTTTTTCCACTCCTGTAGTAATTTGGTACAACTTGTCTCTCTATGGTGTAAAGATGGCTGAAACATTCTTTAGATATAACCGAATCTTCCAGTCATCTACAAGAAATATCCTACAATATCAAGTAAGAAAGTTTCATTGGCATAACAATCAAAATCCTACATATTTTCACCATCAGCCGCCCACCTGGCAGCTGGTAGTGGTCCTTCAGAGATAAACATGTAACTGCCATATGAAATGACTTCCTAAGGGCCAAATCCTACTTGCATTAGTAACACAAAAAGTATCATTAACTTCATTCTGAATTGATGATGTTAATTAACAGTGTTATTTTTCTGTTATTAGTCGTTCTTTTCAAAAGTCATTAAAAATCAGAACACAAATGCAATGTAATAATATTTAATAATGCTACAAATTAATTATGGAGTATGATTAAAAGGTGGCTAAAAATACACTAAATATTTTTGTCATGTTATTTTTACAGGTATGCAATGCTGTGGTTGCTAGAGGGTAGTTATACTATTGCAGTAGAAAGACAAGGGTTCATAAGACTGTCATACTCTTAAATTGTTCTCCACACTACATTAACTTAAAAAACAACATGAAAGAAAAAAAACAACACCACAACATCAAAAACCAACCCAACCCAACCCCCAGAAACCAAACTGTAAGAGTGGTGAGGCAGTGGAATGAGTTGCCCAAGGAAGTTGTGAATTCTCCATCCCTGGCAGTGTTCAAGGCCAGGTTGGACAGAGCCTTAGGTGGCATGGTTTAGTGTGAGGTGTCCCTGCCTATGGTAGAGGGGTTGGAACTTGATTATCTTAAGGTCCTTTACAACTCTAACCCTATAGATATATAATTCTAATTATAATTCTAATTATAGATATATAGATATATATCTATATAATTCTAACTATAATTCAAATTATAGATATATAGATATATAATTCTAATAATAGACATATAATTCTATGATTCTATATTATACATTGACCTATCCATAAAAATTCACTTTAGTTTCAAGGGTCTCAAAGGTATCTATAAGTCCTAATGAAGCCTTTAGACTTGCCTCTGTGAACAGACAATTAATTGTATTGATGTTACATAGAAAGCATTGAAATGTTCATGCAGATGTTTAGTGACTTGCTTAAACTCCTGTGACAGAAAAAAAACAGCTCACTTGTCAAGGTATATCCATTTGCTATTTTACCTTCTTCTTTTACTAATGTCTGTTGTATTTTGAATATATCTATCTTATGGCGATCTCCACATAAAAACACTTCAAACAAATAAAGATGATATTCATCTGTCCATCAGGGACATCTAAGTGTGGTTATCATCTGATGTCAAGTACATTCACATGTCTGTGTGTCTCAGTATTGTACCCAAGCCACAAAACAGTCATAAACTGAATGAGAAAGAACAGAGTAAGATATCAAGCTTCTTCTGTCTAGAGTTGATTAATGGACGGAAAAACTAAAAGCTAAACCTATTGGAAGGAAAACATCTAGTATTGTCTTAAAATGACACGTAGGAAACAAGTATCAGAAATCCATAAGCCAATGCAGCATAAATGACAAAGACCATCAAAAGATAAAAATCACTCAGAACAGAAAAGTCCTAAACCAAGATAATGCCTTTTCCCTCTCTCCCAAATTATGCAAAAATCTTCCAAATTAGATTAGAAGGTGTAATATGGTCATCTGTTGAAAAGCACCCTCTTTCAGGTCATGTACATGAACACTTTTTAGTCTTTTATGATGTTGTCCTTAGACCCTATATAAAAATTAAGCTACTGGTGAAATCTAAAACTATCATTGGGGACGAAACCTGATTTTTGTCTAGTTAGGAGCTTCTGCAAATTCCAAGAACAATGCACAGTGAGGAAATTTAGGAAATCTGTTGCAGAAAAGAAGGATTTCTGGGACCCTCCAGATTACTGAACAGGCCGTGACTTATGCAGGATAAGTAAGTGATCAAACAATAGAATCATGTTCATTGACTGACTTCTATGGTGCTGAGCTCAGAGCAGGTTTTGAGAGAGATCTCAGGAACTGAGCTGCAGGACCTCCATGCTTTCTATTTCTACCTTTAATGTAATCTGTAGTTCAGGCCCAGCTCCCTGAAAGCTTTTCCCCAGATCCTATGTCTGCTATATCTAATATGCTGAAGGATGGGTATCAACTCCTGACAAAAGCCTCACCTCTGGTCCTCCAAATTTGATGACCATGGTGTGGTGCAGACAATAATGCAATTGTAGAGGAGAATACCTGTGTCCCTGATCTAAAGCCTCAGCTCTATGGTTTGGACCCTGATCTGGGCCACAATGTAAAATGGCAGAGGACCTAGAAGATCAGCCTATGGGGACAGATGTACTGTTCAAAGCCCTTTCACTCATGACAAAGTCACAGATACTAATGCTGCAGACAACGAACATATGCTTATTTTTCAACATTTAATTTTTAGTCTTAATTCTGTTTGAATGTAAATTTTCAAATCAAGACTTTAAAAATTGTACATGAAAGGGGAAGAAGCAAAAAAGATGTGAGAAAATGAAACCAAATTTCCACTGGAAACTGTTTTACAACCTGAACTAGAGCTGTCAGTACTATGAACCTACTGATATAAGATCATGCAGCTCTCTTGTCACATCCCGGAGTATTTGCATGCTCTGCTCTCTGCCACATTTGAAATAAGTATTCTTGATCTGGCTTTATTTCACTTTTGTTTTGTAAGAATCGCATTTTCTTTTAGCAAAGTAGAAGATATTTGTTAGAATATTTTCTAATTGTTTATTTAAAATGGTAAGATATTCAATTCCTCCTTGGATATTAAACATTATCCTCATGGTTACAGATGGGAGATGCATATGTCTCAAATTTAAGATTAATCCTTTCCTCAGGTGACATAGAAAAGGAAATTTCCAAGGTTAAGTGTACATCTTATGCATTTTTATCTGGTTACATTTTTATGAAAACGATTTTAAGAGGTGCTTAATTCCCACTGAAACCATCACAAATTTCCATGAACTCTGCACACCTCACTGTAGATACTGTTTTCTAATTGGACCTTTATTTTCAGCAACAAGAAACATCAGTTCTCCCATAGCAAATCTATGGGAACACTCCAGCCTTATAAATTTCCTCCCTTCTTTTACTCATGAATCCAGGTAATAAGGAGGGGTGGTTCTATAAATAAGCAAGCAAACATTAAAAAACGGCAATGAGAGACATGGCTGACAGTGATCTTTCATAAAGCCATACTGACAATAATAGATAAAACCTATATAACTATTATCAGTCTTTCTGCCTTTCCAGCTTCATTTCCTACAGTATGTCTCCTCACAGTTATATCAGGCAGGAGTCTTTAGGCATTACAGAGACATTTCCAGGATAGGAGGGACTTGTGGAAAATGACATCTTACTCAGAGTGGACAGTCACTGTCTGGCAACCTCCTTTCAGTCTGATTTAGGGTAGGTGTCTAAATCCTCAACAAAGAATACATTTGGGCAGTTTAGGATTTTGTCTACTCAAATATGCTCAATAAAACCAGCCAGAGGAGGAGTCAATGGGATTTCAAGCTACATCTTTATCACAGGTTATTAAAGTGCTAAAGGCAAGTACAATCTACGTCATGATTCAAAAGACAAATGACTCAGATGAAACAGATTGTAAAGGGGATTTTTAATTTGAAGACTCCCACACAGAGCACTATGGTTCTCCCAGACTCCACTGTGTCCTCTCCACAATAAAGTGAATAGTGCTTCCAACAGCTAGACTTTCCCACAAAAGTTGTGTGTTATTTCTGTTTTCTTTAAGCCCCAGTTCTGTGTGCTTGTATGAGTCTGCAACCTGTTTCTGGCCGGAATGGCAGTACAGAAGGATATTTTGGGTAAGACTGCTGACAGCAGAAAATCTCAGTGGTGCTCTCTCCCCCACAAGTAATTTCCTTTTTCCCATTTAGGCATCTTTGCCTGCTTGCTCCAATTTTTCCTCTAGCCCTTCCATTACCTATGCTGATGCCTGCCAAGAGATCTGTGAATAAAGCTCCTGAACTGTACACAAAGTTATGACATGTAAGAACTTTTGACATTCATGGAACTCATTTACATTTACAAGCATGAACAAGAGAACCTCACAAAGCCCAAGGAGCTGCCCTGGAGAAGTATTTATCAGTCTAGCCTGTTTTACAGGTGTGGAAGCTGGAACAGAAGCTTTCCCAAACATGAAGCAAAGCTTTGCCCAAGACCAGCCAGTAAAACAGAGATGGAAAGCAGGTGATACCCCAGGAGTTACTGACTCCAGCCATGTAGTTACTGCACCAGTCTACTCTGTTTCAAAATTAATAAGCTTTTGTATGTGGAATTTGAATGTCTCAAAATCTGATACAATTTCTACAACCATGTTCTCAAGACCTTTCAAGAAGCAGAGATTTGTGATGTTTTCCATCCTTCAGTAAATGAAAACATCTTAGAGCTCCCATGTATCACAGTATCACAGTATGTTAGAGATTGGAAGGGACCTCAAAAGATCATCTAGTCCAATCCCCCTGCCGGAGCAGGAACACCTAGATAAGGTTACACAGGAATGTGTCCAGGCGGGTTTTGAATGTCTCCAAACAAGGAGATTCCACAACCTCCCTGGGCAGCCTGTTCCAGTGTTCCGTCACCCTCACTGAGAAGAAGTTTCTTCTCAGGTTTAAGTGGAACCTCTTGTGCTCCAATTTGTACCCATTACCCCTTGTCCTTTCATTGTTTACCACTGAGAAGAGCCTGGCTCCATCCTCGTGACACTCACCCTTTATATATTTATATACACTAATAAGGTCACCCCTCAGTCTCCTCCAAACTATAGAGATCCAGCTCCCTCAGTCTTTCCTCATAAGGGAGATGCTTCACTCCCTTAATCATCTTAGTTGCCCTGCGCTGGACTCTCTCCAGCAGGTCCCTGTCCTTTTTAAACTGAGGGGCCCAGAACTGGACACAATATTCCAGATGAGGTCTCACCAGGGCAGAGTAGAGGGGAAGGAGGACCTCTCTCGACCTACTAACCACCCCCCTTCTAATACACCCCAGGATGCCATTGGCCTTCTTGGCCACAAGGGCACAGTGTCGGCTCATGGTCACCCTGTCGTCCACCAGGACCCCCAGGTCCCTCTCCCCTACACTGCTCTCTAACAGGTCGTTCCCCAATCTATACTGGAACCTGGGGTTGTTCCTGCCCAGATGCAGGACTCTACACTTTCCCTTGTTATATTTCATCAAGTTATTCCCCGCCCAGCTCTCCAGCCTGTCCAGGTCTTGCTGGATGGCAGCACAGCCTTCTGGCGTGTCGGCCACACCTCCCAGCTTAGTGTCATCAGCAAACTTGCTGATAGTACACTCAATTCCCTCATCTAAATCGTTGATGAAAATATTAAATAATACTGGTCCCAGTACCGACCCTTGAGGCACTCCACTAGATACAGGCCTCCAACTAGACTCCGCCCCATAGACTACAACTCTCTGGCTTCTCTCCTTCAGCCAGTTCACAGTCCACCTCACTACCCGATCATCCAGACCACACTTCCTCAATTTAGCCGCAAGGATGCTGTGGGAGACCGTGTCAAACGCTTTGCTGAAGTCAAGGTAGACCACATCCACCGCTCTACCATCATCCATCCACCGTGTTATTTCCTCATAAAAGGCTACGAGATTGGTCAAGCATGACTTCCCCTTGGTGAAGCCATGTTGACTGCCCCTCATAACCCTCTTATCCTTGATATGCCTTAAGATGGCACCAAGGATAAGGTGTTCTATCACTTTCCCAGGGATGGAGGTGAGGCTGACTGGTCTATAGTTACCCGGGTCCTCCTTCTTGCCCTTTTTGAAGACAGGAGTGACATTTGCTTTCCTCCACTCCTCAGGCACCTCTCCCGTTTCCCAAGACTTGGTAAAGATGGTGGAGAGCGGTCTAGCAATGACCTCAGCCAGTTCCCTCAGCACCCGCGGGTGCATCCCATCTGGACCCATGGATTTATGGATATCCAGATTGCTCAACTGGTCTTTAACCCATTCCTCATCGACTAAGGCAGACCGCTCCGTTGACCTATCTTCATCCGAGGTCTCAGCAGTACAGGGCTCTTCAGGACTGCCTCCGGCAGAGTAGACAGAGACAAAGAAGTCATTCAGTAACTCTGCCATCTCTGTATCTTCTGTCACCAGGGCACCCATCCCGTTCATCAGCGGGCCTACATTGCCTCTGGTGTTAGTTTTACCTGCCATGTATTTGAAAAAGCTCTTTCTGCTGTCCTTGACCCCTCTCACCAGCTTTAATTCCAAGGAGGCCTTAGTCATCCTAGCAGCTTTCCTACATCCTCTAGCAGCAGCCTTATATTCTTCCCAAGTGGCCAGCCCTTCCTTCCATGACCTGTAAACTCTCCTCTTCCACTTGAGCATACCGAGCAATTCCCTATTTAGCCACGCAGGTCTCCTGACCCTCTTCCTTGACTTCCTACGTGTCGGGATGCTCCGATCTTGAGCTCGGAAGAGGTGCTTAATTCCTATGTACCTATACAATGATGATATTTCCCTCCTTCCTAGCAGGTAAATTTGTAACAGAGCAAAGAAAGAGCTATTCCTTGTTGCAATAATTGAGGGCAGCAGGTACAAGAGCCCAGGAATGTTCAAATGCTAACAAGAATGTATCAGGAATACATAGAACACAAAAACACAAGGGTGTTGAATTCTTGTGAGTATTGAAATATATTATAGGTAACCTGAAGACCTAAATTAAATGATTCTTTCTCTACCTTTATTAGTTCTGATGAATCATCTTCTTCCAAGTTCCAAGAACAGAATGGACTGCAATTGAGATTTGTAGGTGGTGCATGCCACAGGCAGTGGGTGACTAGAATTCAGTTCCTATATAACTTCTCTTTTCAGTAATGATGTATTGAAAAGATACTACACATAACCAGTGTAGGCCTAGTTTCCCTTATAGCTTTGAGGCTCTCAGTTGCAAAGTCAGCAGTATCAGATTCTAATGTTTCTCAGGTTATTCAAGGCTTGAAAGTTGTTGAGATTTGCCACGATCCAGTTTCCTTGTGTTGTGGTTTAAACTCTATCAGCCACGCAGTCTAGCTCACTCACTCCCCCACTTCTTCCCTCCCCCCCGCTCCTGGAGGGATGGGGAGGAGAATCGAGAGAAGCAACCCCCATGGGTTGAGAAAAGAACAGCCCAGTAACTAAGGTATAACACAAACCACTGCTGCTACCACCAATAATAATAATGATAAGTGAAATAACAAGGGAAGAGAATACAATACCACCTGACGACTGATAATACCCAGCCCGACCGAGCAGTGAACCAGCCCTTCCGGGTAACTCCCAGTTACATCCTGGGCATGATGTGCTGCAGTATGGAATACCTCTTTGGCTAGTTTGGGTCAGGTGTCCTGACTTTGCTTCCTCCTGGCTTCCCCTCCTCCCCAGCAGAGCATGAGACTCATGAAGTCCTTGGTCAGACAAAACATTTGAGCAGTAACTAAAAACACTGGTGTTATCAGCGCTGTTCCCAGGCCAAAAGTCAAGAACACAGCACTGCGTCAGCTACTAAGAAGGAGAAAAAATGACTGCTAGTGCTGAACCCAGGACACCTTGCACAACCTCTGCCACTTGAAATGGTAGAGTCCCAATCTTTATTTTTGCATTTTATTCATCACCAGTATAGAATATAATTTTCATTATATGGCAGTTCCCTAATTTTATTATTTTTATTTATATTTTTTGCTGGTGCACAGGGAAAGAATTTTCAGGTGCTACTCTGAACTCTATCAATAGTTTATTGCACTGCCTAGAGAAAGTTTTGCACAGTTTCATATCTTGTAAAATGGGATGGCATAGTACTACTTATTGACTGCAAAGGAAAATCTCATGAAATGTAATTAACTTATTACAGATCATGAATCCTAAATTATATTTCCTTCCAAAACGCATAGTAATAATAATGTTATATAATTTATCAAGGATTTCAAGAAAACTCCTAAACCTTTTACATTCTGTGCCTCTAAACAAGCACATCCTTGTCTCTCTCATCACCACCTCACACTTCCTTATTCTCTTATTCCAGTTTGCAGTGTTTTATATATACTAAAACATATATGCTGGCATTAAAGACCTGAAAAACCCTAACCTGCTGCTTCTGATGTGGAAGGTTATAATTGAAAGAAAGGCCTGAGAAAGAGGAGAAAAATGAACGAACAAACGAACTGGACAAGAAAACTGCTCTGAGCGATTGTGGAGAACAGTGAAACTGGCTTTGGGATGACTGCTTTTCCACTGCCCCTGTGTAGAGCCATACAGCTGCTGCTGAGCCATGGGACTTCACAGTTTTCCTGTTAAAGGCATTTTTCACTAGATGGAGGCAAATAAGTCAACCTGATGCCTATGGCAACCATTAACTCCTGCTGGCCACTAGACAGGCACTAAGCAGATGAGGAAGCTGACAGATGCAGAAGATACACGATTCTCATTAAAAATACTAGGCCATATTCTACCTTGTGTTTTGCTTCATCAGCCCTGTCTGAAATAAGTCCCACTTACATCTCAGAAAGACAATTTCATCTTGAGGGTTGTTATTCCCCGTAAAAATAGGAGACGAAAAATGCTCATTCCACTTCCCAAAACCCCATGTCTGGTTCATTTTCAGTGAACTACATCTCACCCAGTTTTCCCATCAACACTATAACACTATACGTGCAAACAACCCACTGGGCTGAGCAGGGGCTAGCAAATACAAGGGTGTCCTGCATATAGCCCTACAAGAAGAGACATCTCACAACTGCTGCTGCTGACAACTACAGGGCGGAAAAACACAGGAAGAAGCAGAAGTAACAGCCAGATTTCTTTTTCTGTTGGTTTGTTATATAAGGTAATATTAAAATTCTGAAATACACTATTGGCTCATTGCAGGCTGAACAAAATTCAATAGAACTATGTTATTTTGAAATCTAAGATTCTATCAAAAGTTAAAAGATTTGAGAAATTGGGCAGGTTTTGCAGTAATTTCATTTAGGGGAAAAAGCAGGAAACTGTTGGATGATGTAAAAATATCCCATTCCTATGGTTTTGGAATGAAGCACTCAGACTATTCACTTGAAAAAGTAATATCTTTTATTAAATTCAGATATTAAATATATCAACATTAAAGATTAATATTATGAAAATCCAATATTTTGAATGTCCTGAATTTATTACTTTTTAATTATTCTACTTTATAGAGAACTTGAAAACAACTTAATTTTTACTAAAAGACAGAACTCAATGTTGGATTCTTAACGTTCTTTGTGAAGTAGAATGTCATTTTTCTGCATAGTGCTGATGTTACGAAAGGGGAATCGTCAAAATCTGATGAATAGGAGAACAGAGCAATTGTGCTTCTGAAGTTTTATCAGTGGAGAGCCATTCAAGTAGGGGATATCAGACCCTTTGTAACTTGTTTTTCAGGATAATGAGATGCACAGAAGAGAACTTAAATTTGTCTCAATGAAAAATTTTATGAATATGGTCAAATTTTATGACAAACTCTGTCCAAATTTTGGATTCCATTTGTAACCTTATGGGAAGTTTATGTGAAAGCAAGTTTTGTATATACCATATCCATTCAAATGCTTTGGTTTCTAGCCCCAGAGGTAAAAATTTGTTTCCACTGTGTGGATTTTAATCAGGTCTGATTTTGCTGTCCCTGGTTTTCCACTTGTCTCTTTTTCTTCTAGGTCTCCCTTCTGGTAGTGGTATCTGACATTGGTGCGTTTCCCACAGCTGGGCGAAAGAACCTTCTCCTCCCACCTGCTGCCATCTAGAGCAGACTTCCCTGTTTCTTTGCCTCCCTGAATCTCCACCTTTTTCCTGAAAAAAAGAAAAAAATGAAAAAGCTTTGTCTTCTAACTTCATCAATTTCCTCTCGAACCTGTTCTTAATTTTTTTTCCTATGCAAATATGTTATTTAACACAGTAAAGACTTTTAGGATAGTCTTTATGTGATAGGTATTATAAAAATGAAGTTACATTGTGTTGTGAATGAGGACACTTGAAAAGACTTATTTGCCTGCATTCTTCCTCTCAACCTCTGTTTGTTTATGAACAGAGAATGGAACATGCTTAAGGAAAACAAGATTAATTTCCTTAAAAACATCTAAGCTAATGCATTGTTATCTTTGTTACTGTGCTTTCTGTGAGAGAACAGGCGGATGGACAGTAGTGTGAGCAGTCCTAAAGCAAAGCATTTCCAAAGCAATACCAAGACCTGCAGCTGTTTTCTCCACCAACTCTTCCTCTTTCCTCTTGATTCATGACAAAATGTGAGACCCTCCACAGCAGGAAAAAAATAATTTTCTCACGTTGTGAAGTTTTATTGGTCTCAGAGTGTGATTAGATATGGCTACACTATGTATTAAACATGCTTCAAAGCCCACGGTAAAATCCAGACTTAACAGCCATCTGCATGGTGTGAACACAAAGTGATACTGAGTATGGAGACTGTACCACAAGGAAAACTGAGAGCTGTAGACAGTGTGCACTGGGTTTTCACAACAATACAGACATGCAAAGCCAAGCAATGGTTCAAGTATGCTATACTGAAGTCCTCTGCCTGTCGCAGGCTCTCAAAGTCATTCTCCATACAGCCATTAAACTAATGTGAGAGTTGCATATGGGATCATGCTTTTCTATCCCATCTCCTCCGGAACAAAGAATGGTGAAGCAATACAACAGCAACAGTTTTGACTATCCCTTCATCACCTCACACAAATACTGGGAGTATCTGTGGGCCAGGGCTAGCTTGGTGTGGGATCACAGCCTGTGTGTGCATGAACAGAGAAAGCAGCTGTATATATGGTACTCTTTATACCTGTATATCATGTCTGAAGGCAGGTCCTTCAGAAACCAGATAATTATCCTGAAACAGATGTAAATTCTGATACTAAAAAACTACCATCCAAAAATCTGAATCTTTTAATAACTTAAAAAATTATAGAGACTTCCTTTTGAAAAGCGTGATCACCAGCATGCATTAACTAAATCAGTCTCCAAGATCTTGTCACTAGCCAGACTAATAATCCAATATTCTTTCAACAGTCTTCACAATAATGGACATATTTTCAGCTTTCTCAGGTCGGGCAACTTATCAAAGAGAACTATGTGGCTCCATGCAGAGCTGCAAGTGATTTTTAGAAGCTTACCCTACAGTACCTCATGCAGGGACTTGTGCTACATTCCCCTGGATTATGGACTTCATCCGAGCCTTTGAAACGAAGTAGCTATCCAATATGTACAGGGATCTCGCAGCTAAAACTTTACTGACATTGGAGAAGTGCAAGCATTTATTTATTAAATAAGAAAATGTCTTATACACATGACATGGACACATGCACATACACGTGTCATCAGAGTACATGGGGACAAAGAAATCTATTACATTATCACCTGAGAGAGAAGAGGTGAGGGAAAGAGACTTCTATACAGCACACCTATTTTACCCCTGTTTTTCATTACGTGGATAACCTTAGAGCAGTCCTTGTTAGCATTTAGAAAAAGGGAAAAAAATCTAGCCTCCTGCAGGGGAGCTATTATTGCTAGAATGTACTAGCATTATCTTGCTTATGGGGGGGCATATTGTTTATGCAGTCTATTTATCAGTGTAGGAATATATCTACCAATATAGCAATATCTCTGCAGTAATGGCATACAAGAATAAAAGAGTTTTCATGAACAGAGAGTTCCTGCCTGTAGCATGTATATATCTGAGATACTAAAGGATTATTTACCTATCATTAAGATATGGATTTTTTTATCTAGTCCAGTTTTTCTTGCCAGAGAAATCATATTAAACTCTCTAGCTATTATATCTAACATCCATTGGACAGCTTTTTATTCTGGGTAACCTAATATAAATGAAGAAAATAAATCCACGACAATTTGTTGAGCCATTTTTTCCCTCTCCCTCCCCCTCCTTTTCCTGAATTAAATTCACATAATAAAATCCAAAGGTTGCATTTCACTCACATCCACTTCAAATAATGTGCATGACATTGTATGAAATTTTTAATGGAAGAAAAAAGCTCAAACAATATTTTTAAATCATTGTGTAAGGTAAAAGTGCTGCATACAACACAATGTGCTTATATGTCTCACAACAGTCAGATGGGCTTTAAAATTCAGTGTGAGCCTTCCCAGCATTCCTGTTCTCTCATGATTGTCAATTATAGGATTTTTAACAGAGATTTTAGTGACTGTAATTTAATAAACTATTTTTCTATGATATTGGTTTAGGAAGTGTTTGCTTGTTTGAAACAACCAAGACTAATAATAACTAAAGCATTAATAATAATAGTCATATAATGGCTGAAGCCAGTCAAGAGATGCTAAAGCATTTTTTTTTTCTCTCTCAGATGATAGATTTCCATTGAATTGGGTCTTTGTTTTGTTTTGTTTTATAAAATTGCTTTTTGCTTAAAATTACCAAATTCTGCTAAAAGACTAAGGATAGTTTCAATACCGATGGAGAAATTTCAAAGGAAAACAGTAAACAATAAAAAAAGACAATTTACTAATAATTTTCAGTTGGTAAAAAAATTATTTTCTGACAAAATTATGTGAGCAGTAGATGTAAAAATAGATTGCATGAATCCATTAACTGTGCAGATAATTTCATTTACACAGCCTTCTGGTACCATAGTTTAATGTATCTCCCATTTATCGAAGTTTGCATACATTCCTTTTTTACTCTGGTAGGTCAAAAAGACCATGATGGCACAGAGACACATACCTGATTATATATCACATTCTGCCCTCATTCTGAAACTCATGGTATTTGACCATCTCAGGGCAGTGATGGGGGGGCAGAGGGAGAATGAGGATACTGCTCCCATCGTTGCTGCACCCAAGACGTTTGTAGCTGGAAAAAATCGAAACTGGCCCTTCTGGTGTGCCAGATTAGGTAACCTGAAAAATTGGTCTGTGCTATATAAAAGAGTCAGCCTCTATATTTTTATGCGACTGAAAGAGAATTGTAGTCAAGAGTTGCAGTCAGAGGCATCTGTTCTTTCAGGTGGAGAAGATGGAAGCAGATGTCTTTTTTGTTACATGGACTAAACTGGGTTTTCCCAGCTAAGTATCTCACATGATGGCTACACTGCACCTGAAGTAATTCAAAGCAGTATAACTTTGTATGTAATTCTGTCTGTGTCCTTTTGGGTGTTTCCCCCTTTAATTCAGCCGTATAAAAGTCTCAGGCCCAAGTCCTTCTCGGACTGCCCTTTTGGCTTCTTCTCGAGAAACAGTGCCAATGTCCTAGGTAGTCAGGAAAGAAGCGTGGACCAAACACCTCCTGAGAGACAGCAAATGAGCTCTGTGCAGGCCACAGAAGAAAAAAGGGGACCAGACAACACAGGGTTGAATGACTGTGGTACCCAGGAGCTCAAATGAGTTTTTCCTTCAATTACTGGAGAGGTCTATCTGTTCTTTATTGACCTTTCTTCATCCTAATCTCTTTTTCTTTTGTAATATATTTAAGAGGATGAAGTGCTCCTAATAAGGCTGAATTGAGAACTTTAGAGACTCTACTGACTTATTTAAGGGTGTGTGTTAACCTAAAGGTTATCTTATCCCAAAGCTTTCCTGCAATAGTCATATCTCTTCTAATAACTACACACTGTTGAAATACTATGGTTGAGTCTTGTGTTCTGCTTTTATAGATGCATAATGCATGTACAATGATACTATGCTTATTCATTCTGTTTATTGATTCAAACATGATTTTTAATGTGTAACATAAAAAGAGGTTTTCAAGTTTAATTGGAGTGTCAACGCCATCATGCTCATCTTTATCTCCAGCCACTTTTACTTCCAGACTAGATTTTTTTATAGGATATCCACACATAATAAAGCATCCAAACAACTTTTTCACGTCATCGTCAATGAATTAGAGGATGCAACAGTTTGCACACTCCTCTGCATGCATTTTATCACTCCCACTTTCATTCTACAAGGCTGAAGCGAATCATGTCATAAATAGCTGTCTTGCAGTCGTGAGCTTGATATACTATTTTCTACTAAGATTCTCTATGTACTCATAACTTAAAAATCTGGCAAAAAGTATTCCATGTTCTATTTCCTTACTTTAGTAAAATTTCAAAATGTTACAGAAAATCCTGTTCCAAAACTGAAAATGTCTCTCAATCATAAGGTGTTATTTTTAGATAATCAGGGAATGTGATTGTGTACAATAAATATACAAAGCCAGGCTCAAAGCTGGTATAAAACTGACACTAAAATAAACAGATATGTGCCAGCTTATACCTACTGAAGTTTTGGGTTTGAGGACATGGTACTGAATGCCTTTTGCAGCATTTTATAATTTTCAGACCCACCTAACTGTGATAGTATTTATTGTTAACGACATGACAACTACTATACTTATGAATACAGACATATAAATACATAGTTTAAACTCAATCCATATGCAACTGTGTGCATAATATTGTGGGTACATAAATTAAGTGGCATTTATTAATTCTTTCAACCTTTGCTGATCACAGAACTCAAGATAGTAGTATCCTGAGCTAGCTAAAGCTGCTTTTCAAAAGCAGCTCCACCACACTGTATCTCTACAATCAAAGTGTCTTCAGCCACCTTCCTTCCACAGACATCTTGTCACAATAAAATTCTAGGTACTTCATGTCATCATTTGTAATTTGATGATGAATGCTATTAGGATATGAAAATATACTAGTTGTTTCTAATGAGATGCTGCTTTTGTCATATTATTTCTTTGATTGCTTAGATTAGATCATTGACAATAGATGTGGGAGCTGGTCATCAGCAACAGATGTGAGAGTTATTCTGAGGAGACCATATCCATCCTGTGGTGAGATTTGGGTTTAGACATTAAGACTGAGACTAAAGGAGCTCTGGAATTTTTATTTTTGGTTCAATAAACCACATTTCTGTAGACTGTTCTTAGCAGATTTTTGGCCTCAAGTAGTGGCATGCGGCACAAACTGACTTGTGAGATTATTTTGTACTTTGGATGTCAGAGGTCTTGTGAGATCATCTGTTTTTTCTCTGCCTGCCATCTTAGGCCAAAACCTCATAAGAATAGGTCTTCTTGAAATATTTTTTCAATATGAAAACCAGGATAAGAAAAATAGGCCTCTTTTGGTTTTGGATCTACCACACAACAAAACCTAATACTTTATTTAAATATACATATTCTGATCTGAAGTATCCTTGCTATGCCCCCTCCCTTACCATTCCAAAATGGGTTCTCATTTCAAGACAATTTCTAAGGTTCTTCTCGTAACAGATTATCAATGACATCGTATTCCATGTTTTTTTAGTTAATAGGAATTAATGCAACACCTGTGGCTTCTTGTGTAACATAGTGTATGACACTCCCTGCCACCAAAAGCAAATAAAATGTCTTAGTGCTATTATTTATTAGTTATTTCAAAGCTATTGAGGAGAGACAACAGAAAATTGACAATAGATTATTCTCTATCACACAGCAAAATCTAATGCCACTAGAGATACAATTGGCCAAGAATACAATTTTTTTTTATAAAGTATTATAGAATGTATACAGCTAACGAGACTATTCCAGTGTATTCTTATTCTAAAAAACTCTAATATACTGGGGTTTATTTTATCCTGATAAAATAACCAGCTGAGAATGACAATTACTTTTCTAGCCGAACTGCCTAGTACTTCTGTGCTGTAAATGGGCAACTTGCCTTTTGAGCTTCATTTGGCTTCCAGGCAATTCAGATGTGTCTTCAGTGTTGGGTCCAACTCCTCTGACCATAGGCAGGTGCCTGATAATATGGAGAATCTTCTATAAGCTAAATGCCCAGCTACAGAAGACAGCATCCTGAGTGATCAGACCCTGCTCAGTGGAGAACTAGAACTGGTGTCAGTTCTGCTCTCTAATCAGTTCCTAGAACTTCCCCACCATTTGGCTCCACAACAGTTGTATTTTGGGTGATGAAAAAAACATGAGAGAGCTTTCTGTGTCAGGAAAGTTAAAATGTTTCTTCTAAGCCATAATTACCGGCAATCTCAGCCATTGTTCTGTAATGAGGTTTGATGTTTTAAACTACAAAGAAGCATATTTAAGATATAGAACATTGTTGCTAGGTTTTGTGCATTTTCTTTTAATTCTAGAATTTGTTTTTCTTTAGTTGATGTAAATCTGAAGGCAACAACTCATTCTAGATACACAAGTACATGCAGTATGGACATATCAAAAGGAATTAATCTATACAGGTATAGATAAAAGAAGCAGGAATAATTGTATATAGGCAATGGATAAGAAAGAGAAGACAAAAGGCAAGGTAGAAGTCAAATACGAATAAAAGAGAATATGAAAAGACTACTGCATTATGTTAATACTATGTGAAATTAAAGTACTTTAAGACCTTCAGATGTAAGATATTATATAACTATAAAGCATTTCTTTTTTTCACCCTCAAATTTGAATTGAATCAATGCAGTCTGAAAGCAGTTTCTAAATATGATTATATGAGACTATGGACACAATTTCTGCCAGGTAGCATGAATTTCAGTGTATTACTGTGTTATTAAAAGCAACTAGCAGTGTGAACCTGCTGTATTATTAACACATTACATTAGTCTTAATAGTTAATCCAGTATTCATATTCATATTGTGGGTTCTTCTAAGAGAGAGTAACAGCTTTCTAAATGCTTTTAAGATTTCCAGGAATAAAATTAAAGCATGTTTAAGTACTTGTTGGAAATTGTGTGCAGAATTCTGAATAAAGGAGTTATTGCATTGTATCAGGACCCTTAAGAGATTCAGCTGAGAAAGAAATTATGTAAACAATGCAATATGTGTGTGTGTGTACAGCTGTATATCAATATCACCTATATCTATGTATACAAATATCCTTATCCTTTTCTGTCAGTCTGGAATGTGTTATAGTGGAGACACTGAACCTTTCAAAAGAGATGCAAGACATGTTTTTAATGTTGCTTCAGAATTCAGATGCAAAACAAAAACTGGATAAATACTTCATTACATTTTATAAACAATCTGCTTTCTGATAAATTATTATGGAACAACTTTTCATTCTGTTTTATGAAGGTTGAGTCTGAATGCATATGTTGAAAATTAATTCTGGTAAAAAAAAGTCAGTTCAGAGTAACATATCCTACATGAGATTTCTTGAAACCCATGCAGTGTCTGCAGCTACAGGGAAAGGGTATACCACTGACAGAGGAGAGGAAGACAGATGCCAGTTGGAGGCTGTGAGGACGGCCTACCTTTGCCCCTCTCTTCTGAAAGGAATAGTACTGGAGCTCCATGAAGGCTCTGCATTCAGCTTGGCTGCAGGTTCAGACTGGATTTCCTCTCTGCAGCTGCTCCACACTCCACTTGCACAAAGTCCAAACATATGGGTTTAATGTGAGTGGAGTGGATTTCAAGCTTAATTCTTCTCTGTATCTCTTTGTGTGTCAGTATTTGTGTGTGTGAAATGATCTTTCTATAATACTTCATTATTTTCCTAGATCTTAACTTTCCTAAATCTTGAATTTGCACCCTTACAATTTAGTTTTGTGAAGTATACAATCAGTAAAGATCCTTCTGTCCTGTTCTATCTCCTGTTCTGCCTTCAGAATACTGTTATTTGTATTGTCCACAAAAGAGATTGAAGATTTAACTGAAATACTGCTAGCCATTGATATTTTTTTTACAACTTATTCTAATGTAGGTGTTCAAGGTGCAGAAACCCCTGCTGATAACATCTCCCCTTACCTCCCTTCAAGGGAAAAAAAAAAAAAAAGGAATAAGTAGGAAAAAAAAATCATTTGTAGCACTATAAGGATTTATTTTTGAACTCCATCTCTTTGGAGTGCTATATCTTCTCTCCCATTTACAATGTTCCATGTTTTATATGGATTGGGCACAATATTAAATTTCATGTGGTGAATGGAAGAAAAAAACCAGAGAGTAAATAGCTGGTTTGCTTACTGTGCCTCCCAGTTTGGTTATTGGTAGGTTCTGGAGACCACAGGTGGAGGATACTGAATTATAACAAATAAAAGACTAAAACATAACAAAGCTACCTGAGGGGTTGGCTGAAGTCCCTGTTCAAACTGTGATTAACTGAATACCCGCCCTGGAATGCTGGTTTGGCAGGAGGTTATACATACATGAATGAATCTGTCTGCATACTTAGACACTGCAGTTAAACTTCTTTTTCATTTATTTAAAAAAAAAAAAAAGGGTGCTATTTCCGAAGTTGTTGGATATATTTTGACCCTGTTTTGATTTAAGCTCCCCATCCTCAGAAGACTGAGGCAACAAGTATCCTACACATAGAATAGAGACTGGGAAGAAGAGAAGCAGTAGCAAAGATGTTTGGCTGCATGGCAGCTAGCAAACTTTCTCCCTAAAAATTAGTGGTTGTCCTGGAAATGGAGGCAGATCTTCTTGATGTAGTGATGAAGGCCTATTGATGTGAATTCACCTGAGTTTATATCTCAAATCCAACAATACCAGCAGAAGAAGAACTGGCTATATATTAACGACACTTAATAGATATAAACTGAATATAATACATACAGTGGTTTAAACATAAACCCAAAATTCCCAAAAGCCTAAGAGAGCTGAAAGTGAGTGGTTTTTGAGCACCTGACAGTTTGTCTAAGTGGAAAAATAGACCAGCACACTGATAAAAGACTGTTTCTGCTGCAGTTATGTGATCAGTGTAGACACACCCTCACACTCACAAGCTCCTTTTAAAATCCTAGCTATAAATTACATTTCATGCTAATGTAAATTAATCCTGGGAGGTTGCTGATGGGCTTAGGAAGGCTAGACAATAATTATGTGTTAGTGTCTATTAGTCTCATCTAAAGCTGCATGTGATAGTGTGGGGAACAGTACAGTCAGGGGGGAAAAGTTATTACTTGTTATGAAACAGCTTATGCTCTGAATGTCTTTTTACTTCATATTTTGGTACTTTTCATGTATATTCCATATCTTACTAACAATTTGGAGCCTGAACATTAACCCTACATCTTCAGGGTAAACCTAAAGCCATTTTACTCCCATTTTTGCTCCAAGCAGAGAGGGCCAGAGTGTATCTGAATATTTTTGTTTGGGTACATTTCCAGCTGGGAACACAATAGCAAGTGTGTCCTGCACAGTGAAGCACACTATGGTCCTAGCTGCCTGTGGCTTACATGACATGAGAAGGTAAGACATTTCCTTTCCTTATGTAGACATGCCATGCATGAACTTGCAGTGGAGAGGGACCACGCCCTTGGTTTATAATCAAGTCATGAGCTCATCTATGCACTGAAAGAGTCTATTGTCCAAATCTTTTTGGTTTTTCTCCAGGAAAGTTTTTACAGTGTGTGGAGAACTGGTCCCAAACAGTTTTCTTTTCCTGCATTTACTTTATTTCTAACCCTTTCCTGATTTAAATCTTTTTATTTTCTCACATTTATCTCTTAATTTCCCTAGAATTTCAAGGCTTCTCAGCAGCAATTATTTCTACCATGCCAGCATGATGGGAGGTCTGGTACGTGCTGCTCTCAGGGGGATGAGAGGGAACATTTCCCCAGACCTGCTGCATCAGATAACCTGATCTTTTTTTTTTTTTTTTTTTTAATGTGTGGTGGAAGCAGCATAAAGTACACTTTTTTTTTTTTTTTTTTTTTGTTTATGAGGGAAACAGTGGTTGTGTGACAGTTTAGTGACTCCAGCAGTCTGCTTAAAATCAGCTGCACTTGGAGGTCGCTGGGTTCATGCAACAGCTACTGGAGAATCATTTCCTTCTGCATATCCCACCCAGTAACATCCCAAGCCCTGTGCACCACTGTGATTATGTTTTTTAATTCCAAGACATTCCTAAAGATTTCTGGACATTATTAATTTATTATTACAATGCACAATGAAATCTCCCCATATAAGTGCATACCATCCACAATTTCCATGTCCAGTTGCACACCTTGCACAATAAATTCCCATATAGCTATTAAATTCAGACACTTGGTGGAAAATGGCCACTTCCTTTTGCTTCTACTTGTTTTGAGTAAAAGAATCCCCCCTCCTTCATCTGAATAGGCATGACTGACATAAAAAAATACTCCAAGAGCTGAACTAGTCTACTGAACACAAATACAGTGATATTCTGTATATTTTTTAATGTTTTATATGTCCTACTCATATATAATTTATTGCGTTGTGAAGCTGAGCCCTTCTTTGAATGAAAATTTTACTGTCAGAGCCTGGGGTACTTTAGTTTGATGATTTAAAACTCCCAATGCTCTCATAGCAAATAGCACTTTTTATTACAGTGTGTTTGTCCAAGAGGTCAACTTTCAGTACAGCAGGATTTCTTCCCACTGTTGAATTATTTCTGATGGCAAGACATCTCCTGTCTTAATTCATCTAGTACTGAATGCAATAGCCAACACTGTCTTAGGGGCTCATTAGACTGGACCTGGCAAGCACAAGAAAAGGGTGGAAGCTTCACCTTTTTTATGCAAGCATCCTTGCTAGCAGATTATACATACAGCATGTTAAATGCTGTATGCCTCCTTATACCCCTTTGGTTTTAAGATGCCCATTTATAATTTTGCTCCAGTATTTCATTTCCTCAGAGATGATGCTGAATTTAAGCTGCCTTGTGATGATACTAAACTCATTTCTGAGATGAGTAAAAATGACTAAAATTATGTGCATGTTTCCTGTGAATTATTGTATACTGAGCAGGTCCTAGATTAAAAGACAAGCTTGACTTTAAAGGTAATGTGATTAATTTCCTCATCCAAAACCAGCTAGATAGTTTTCATGCTCAGGTTGATACAGTATAGATGCCCTATTACACCCATTTACAGTCCCCATCCCTTTGCTGTTAGCCCCTGCTGAGCTTATTAAGTTGGTATCAAGTCAACTTGTCTCTTAGTACACAAACTCGAGTGCTGCAGAATTCTGCATCTGTCCTCTTACCTGTCACTTCAGCCTCCTTTTACTGATGTTAAAAGAAATCTTTACTGTCAGTCATATAACCAATTCACTTTGTTCCCAGGCTGTGACAACCTTGTTGTGTTTCTCCCACCATAGAACTGACTTCTGTGAATTAGTATTCTCAAAATTTAGACTAGCTCATTAGTCTGAATAAATTTGAAAGGCTGCTGTTCACTTTTTTTTTAAATGAGGCTTGTTTTTTTCTTGGATATAACTTAGACACCTTTAGGAAGAAAAAACAACACAACAAACCCAAACCAACACAAAAAACACCCAAACCTCCTCCCCTATCCCCTCCCCAGCCAACCACAATAATAAAAAAAACACCAAACCATCCCAACTCCCAAGTGTTCAATTTATGATTTCAGAGCTAAAAGGTTTTTAAGGGGCTTCATTCATAAATTAAATAAAATTTTCCAAGTTTTTTACAGCCCCCTCTCCCCCCTCCCATTTTCTTTTGTTTGGGTGGTTTTTGTTTGTTTGTTTGTTTGTTGTTTTGGTTTGGTTTATAATTGAAAAATTGGCATCTCTTCCAGAAAAGTAAACAGAAATTCAAGTGCCAATCTCAATCACCTTTTTGGCCAACTATGTCCACCAGACCAGCTTGTCTCCACATTATCACTGAAAATATGGAGGAACCTTTCTCCCTTAAGTAATCAAATCTAACTCCACCTTCCAGGTCTGTATATGTGACTGCCAGTGAACCAGTCCAATGCAATGAAGGAAAACTTTTCACCTAAAAAATTGGTTAGGCTTAAGGAAAGAAACCACTGTTTTTACTCTTAGTTTCAAAGTCCTACCAGCTAGAGCACTTAATTTTCTACTTCTGTGAAATCATGAAGGTATTTTCATTCCATCATATTACCATTAATGAATGCAAGGCAATGTTATTCATCTTTTATTTCTTTGTTAGGGTTGAAGACTGTCTACTGGTGGACAAGGGTGTATGACAGAAGACAATCTTCTCTGCCTCAGCATGGATCTCCTATGATGCAGTAATATACAATCATAGAGTACCAAAGAGTTCAATATATTGAGTGCACAGCTGTCATTCTGCAGTCTGTCTAAGCATTGTCCTTAAAGAAACTCTCAGTCATTGGCAATAAGATGGTATCATGACACGTTCTGAATTGTGCTGGGTTTCCAGGACATTATTATCAGGAAATTATAAGGGGTGCGGAAATGGCTTTCCAGAAACAATGAGCTACAAAGTAATTTGTATCAGTAGAATACTATTCACAAGAGAATTTCAATGTTTTATAAACAAATTAAACATGGAAGGAAACAATGACACCTGCTTAAGGCATGAAAAATAAAGTACAGAGCAGCAAGTCTCCCCCATTCAAATTTCTTCCTGCTGAAAATCCATAGATTTTACTGGATCTCCTTCTGAGTTACCCTGGCAATATAAAAATCCAGTCTAGAATACAGAGATGTTAAATAATTTAACCAAGGTCACATCACTAGCACCTGAGCCTCAGAGTGGAGAACACAGGTCCTTGGAGTTTTACCTAAAAAAGGCTAATAATCACTTTACTATTAGCTGTAAAATAAAAATATAAAATCATCTCTACATTAACATCAGCATTTTAAAGCTTAAAATGAGAGAGCTTGGTGAAAGAGGTCTGATATAACTGACTACAGAGTCAGGGTGGGAAAACATATATCAATTGGATGAAATGATCCTTTGCTACGGACTAGAGAAGAAGTTTGGCTATGTCTCAAGGAAATGGAGAATTACACCAGGCATTAAGGGAACCAGAGATACTCTCAAGAGTTCAGGATGGATATAACTGTGCAATGGAGCAGAACAGATTAAAAATCCCAACCTAAGGAAGCATTAATATATAAAACTGCAGGAGAAAGGCATGATGTGATAGAAATAATGTGATGGTGCTCTAAGTATGTATTTGCTGTGCTCAGAATCTTCCTCTCTTGCTTTTGCAGTTGTCAATTCTTCCTCCAGCAAGTGACAATATTGCTGCTGTTTCTTTCAATATCAGTGGCTTCTTCTGACACCACCGACTCATTGTGCAGCAGCCACAGATACTCAGCTGTTTCTAACTTGGCTTCGTAGTGAGGAAGAGGCCAGTCATGTGGCATAAAAATGTTTTCATATTTGTAAATTGGTTTGTTGATACAGACCTACAGTATGTCCTGCCCTGGAAAAGAGACAGCCAGAAACAACACAACGTGATGCTTCTGAGTATTGAAGTGCAACAACTCTGCCCTTTTAGGGGTTTTCTTTTGAAGATTAAGGCATTATTTGCTTTCTTCAGAATACTTCATAGAAAAGTAGCTGAAATTCACTGTTCAATACTGTGAATTATTTTCTTCCTCTAAAAAAAAAAAAAAAACAGGAGCACAGATCCTCTTTCCACCTGTTCTTGACATCACACCTACCATTGTTTTCCTCTTTTGTCCTTTTTTATTTTCTCCCACGTACTCCAGATCTCAAGTGTATTGTCCTCTTCTTCACACACTAGGTACCCAATCCTTTGATCTAGTCAGTGTGGTTGGTATGAAATCTAACAAGGATATTGCTCGAAATCACTGGAAAACAGCTATTTAGCCCTAGTTTTCCTGTCTTCTCTCAGAGCACCATTAGAGAGCCATGCACAAAAGTATGCACACACATACTCAGAGAGGCTTTATGGTAGAATACTGTAAGATTTATGTATGGATTTGACAAAAGTGATGATACTGAATTGGCTATAACATAAAACAACTGCATTATCTCTTTTTGTTTGTCTCAGTTGCTGCTTTCCCTTCTTAATAGTACCTAGGTTCTCTTTCCCTTCTTTCTCTCTTTTCTATTTCATCTTTCCTTCCTGGCTAACATTCTGTTCATCTCAGGCTGCAATCCCCCAGTAAATTCTGAACATCATTACAACAGCTGCTTGGAGTGGCTGGGGTTTGTCTTTGCATATCAAGCCAAAAGAATCTACAGATTTCTTTTTTGTGGCTGCAGCCATAACAAGGCCAAAGATTCTGGGAAACACATCTTCTTTTGGATTTGTCTTACACAGTCTTCTCTGGATTATCTATTTTCTTTCTTTTTTTTTTTTTTTTTTTTTTTGGTTTCAGCTTTTATCTTTCCTTCTTTCTTTCTCTTCCCAATTTCTCAATTTGTATTTCATGTCTAATTATTTTGTTTCTGTGCAACACACAGACTTTTATAGGAAGGTTCATACAAAGAACTTTCAGACGAAAACTGAGCCAATTTCCCCAGTAACCACCAAAATCAAGTGAAAATGACAAACGTGTTGACTACATGGTATTGATTTATAGTGATCTATAGCTGAAAATTGGACCAAGCATCCCCACATGCATTTTCTCTAGGGACTAAAACAGAGGCAACTGCCTCTGTCAGCATTCCTACACAATGAAGCTCTCTTCATGTCACCTCATCTCTTGCTTTCTAGCCCTGTCTTCTGCTTAAAGATAGCTGTTAAAATACAGGTGCTTGCTGCCTTATTCCAGGCACATAACATGATTTTGAGAACACAAATGGCTTATGCTTTATCATGTAATAGTTGTCAATACATTCTGGGGTCACTGCTTAACTGTGCACACCTGCTCCTTCCTATTCACATTCCTGAGTCTGCCAGGTAGCCTCAGATGTCTTTGCAAATCAGATTCTTCCTACTTATACCTTATATCTTACTGTTAATTACTGTCGACTGGTAAAGGAGAACTAGTAGGATCTATTTATCTTAAATGTGATCTGGAAATCTTTATTTATTATGGTGACTTTTATTCACAAATGCGTACATGCTGCTATTGCCCTAAATGAGTGGCATTTGTAGGGCATTGCTGCTGCTCAAATTTACTGTCTTAATGAATTCATCCCTCAGCTAGGCAGAGTAATAACTAGAAGCATCAGCATGTCCTAAGCCAACTAGTCTATCAGAAGGAAAAAGAAGGACCACGATATCCACAGGGATTAGGAAGAAAGTTACAAAATCTGCTCTTACAAATTTCAAAACTTGGAGACAATAAGAAAAGGAGGGGTTAACTGCCATAGTATTTAGTTGCTTATAGCACATTACAACATGATTTAGTGAAGCAATATATTCGTACCATGAAAACAATTAAAAATTGGAAAGCAGTTTACATGACTGCAACAGATGAGGAAACCCCTGCATTTAGTAGATCTTTTATGATTTCTGTTTCCAGAGAGAACTCTCACTTCCTGCCTGTCCCCTTTTGCTCTAATATGTTCGCTGGGGCTGTTTCTGTGCTGTTCTGCAGCAAGTAGACACTTCACTTCTGCAATACTCAAAGCCAGTTCAGGGCCCAACCAAATTGGTCTCCTAGGGGAAAAGGGCAAGAAAACCCTGTATCTGAATACACACTTTATGCTGCTTTATTTTGGGTCTGATTCAACAACCTCAAGTAGTGGTCTTTGTTCTTGCCATGTGGTTATGGGGTTCAAGATCAGCAGATGAATCCTTCATACAGTGCTTCCCATGGTCCTTGACAGTAAGGTCCAGATGTTGCTTACTGACAGGGCAGTTGAATTTTGTAGACAGCATGAGCTGGAGCAAGCTAAGCCTACTTTCAGCGAACACATGGCAATGAGGAGCAAAGTCCAGGAGCACATTAGGATTCAGTCCAGGAGTCACTTCAGGTAAGTGGTGTGTTCATATACAACCACAAAGTTATTGCTTGCTCAGCCACCCAGAAAGCTCCATCAGGATAAAAAGCTGAGCTTTAAGCTCTTGAATTCTATGTTAAATGTTGTAAACATCAGACAGTTTTGTTTTTGTTGGTTTTGTTTTTTGTTTTTTTTTTTTTGTCTAATCACATTATTGAGATACTGAGGTTGATGGAAAGGCAAAAACTTGTTACTATTTGTAAGTGGGCACTTTCTTGGATGGTCACAAAGTGAATCGAAACTTAGATGGAGTCTACATCAAACTGAACTGAGTTCTAAATATGGGATTAATTATTTAAGTATCTCAAGTTCAATACCTTTCTAGTTCTACAAAATTGAGCTCCACGGGGTAACAGCAATCATTGGACAATTATCTTTTGTTTCATAATAGAAGGCAATTTGTAGTGGGTTGACCCTGACTGGACACAAGGTGCCCACCAAAGCCACTCTATCCTCAGCTGGACATGGAAGAGAAAATATAATGAAAGGCTTATGTGTCAAAATAAGGACAGGCAGAGATCACTCACCAATTACTGTCACATGTAAAAGAGACTCAATTTGGGAAAACTGATTTATTACCAATCAAACTGGAGTAGGATAATAATAAAAAAAAAACACAAAAAAAAACCAACAACAAAAAACTTAAACCACTTTGTCCTATCCCTCCCTTCTTCCTGGGCTTAACTTTACTCCTGATTTCCTTACCTCCTCTCCTGCAGCAATTCAGGGGAGCAGTTAATGAGGGTCAATCCATCACATATTGTCTCTGCCGTACCTCCCTCCTCAGGTGAGGAGTCCTCACACACTTCTGCTGCAGCACAGGTCTCTTCCGTGGGGTGCAGTCCTTCAGCAACAGACTGCTCCAGCGTGTGACCCCCATGGAGTCACAAGTCCTGCAGCAAACCTGCTTCAGAGTGGGCTCCTCTCTTCATGGGGCCACAGGTCCTGCCAGGAGTCTGCACCAGTGCAGCCTTCCCACAGGGTCACAGCCTCCTTCTGGCACATTCCCCTACTACAGTGTGGGGTCCAGCATAGACCTCCATGTGCTGCAGGGCACAGCTGCCTCACCATGGTCTGTCCCACAGGCTGCAGGGGAATCTCTGCTCCAGTGCCTGGAGCACCTCCTGCACTCCCTCCTCACTGACCTTGATGTCTGCAAAGTTGTCTTTCTTACATATTCTCACTCCTCTCTCCAGCTGTAACTCCAGTGGCACAGCAACTTTTCCTGCTTCTTAAACATACTATCTCAGAGGCACTACCACTGTCACCGATACGCTTGGCCTTGGCCAGTGGTAGATTCATATTGAAGCTGGCTGGCATTGCCTCTATCAGCTTCTAGCAGCTTCTCATGGAAGCCACACCTGTAATGTCCCTGCTAACAAAAGCTTGTCATGCAGACCCAGTACAGTTCCCCCCAGGAGTAACAAAGTGAAAAACTTTAAAAGGGCAGATTTTAAAACTATGAGGAAAATGGTTAACAGAAGGCTGAAGGGCAAAGTAAAAACTTTAAAACCACAGAAACAGCCTGGAGGCTATTCAAGAACATTGTGTTAGAGGCACAGATGGTTTGTGTATCATTGAGAACAAAACCAAAGTAAAATGGTGAGAATAAAACTAGGGTTAAGCAGAGAAGTACAAGGCTTTATGGAGCTAAAAAGGCACCCTTTAAAAGCAGAAAAACTGCCTGAACAACCTAAACAGGTAAGTCTATCACTTATATTGGTGAGTTACTAACAATGAGAGTAGTAAGAAAGTGGTCAGTTAAAGGTAAGCAGAGACACAGACGCATATGTACTTGTACCATGTGGTTCTGGCACATTGAAGTTTGCAACAGAAATGTCTCATTGTCCTCTTGAGATTCCCTTGAATTCTTTTTTCTTTTTTATTTTTTAGTAAAAGTGTCTATCATCCAATCAGAAATATGAAACTAGGCAGAAAACAAAACAAAATGATTCTGCAAAGATGCTAGTGTAGACTTATTTTTTTTTTTTTTTTTCCCTGGCTACCTCTATCTCCTACCTCCATCTTCCTCTCAGGGCAGGTTCTCCTTGGTTGCTCACATCTCACCTGTTCAGTCCTGGCCAGAGGGCAGGTCCTTTTGCTCTAATATGTTCTCGGTTTGATTATCCACTGGGAGGTCCAAGTTCTCCCAGCAGCAAACATTTTGGAACAATCTCTACTTCAGTTAATTATTTGCTAAGAACATTCCCAATCAAAGCACGTATGTTATCTGAATGTGTCTTTATGCAAGAACTAGATAGCTGAGTACCATAAAGACTTTCAAGGATGGAGAGGAACAATAAAATATAATTTTTGGCAACATTTTTTTTTACATATAATACAATAAATAGAAGCTACCAAAGCAGACACCATGTATTAAATGGAGAAATTCAAGTTTAGCAGTTATTTATGGTTTCTTAATGCAATAACATAGGCAGTATGAGTAACATAGGTAGTGTGAGTTATAATGACAATTCACTAAGACCATTGGTTGACAGCCAGCTGAATATAAGCTAGTAGTATGCCCAGGTGGCCAAGAAGGAAGGCAGTGTCCTGGCTTGTATCAGACTTAGTGTGGCCAGCAGGGCTAGGGAAGTGATCATTCCCCTGTACTCAGCATTGGTAAGCCACACCTCAGTGTTCAGTTTTGGGTCTCTCACTACAAGAAGGACATTGAGGTGCTGAAGCATGTCCAAAGAAGGACAACAAAGCTGGGGAAGGGTCTAGAGAACAAGTCCTATGAGAAGCAGCTGAGGGAACTGGGGTTGTTCAGCCTGGAGAAGAGGATGCTCATGGGAGATCTTGTTCTCTGCAGCTAGTTGAAAGGAAGACGGATGTAGCAAGGTTGGTCTCTTCCCCCAAGTGACAGGTGGTAGGATGAGAGGAAATGGCCTTAACCAGGGGAGGTTTAGATTTGACATTAGGACATATTTCTTTGGTGAAGGGATTGTTAAGCATTGGAACAGGCTGCCCTCAAGGAAGTGGATGAGTCAACATCCCTCAAGGTATTTAAAGGATGCATGGATGTGGCACACAGGGACATGATTTAGTGGTGGACTTGTCAGTGCTGGGTTAATGGTTGGACTTGATGATCTTAAAGGTCTTTTCCAACCTGAATGATTCTATAATTCTATGAAATGTGTGGGTACAGTGCCTGCTCAGAACCAAATCTGAGAAAAGTAAGTTTAATTTGTAGGAATTTTGGTAATTTGGTTTACTGATTTCAGAAGAGTTGGTTTGTTTGACATTAGCTGGAGATTGGAGAAAAATAAGAAATAAGTGCAAAAAACATCTCCTGAACAAAGAGGAGCTGAAGCAACTTCTTATCTTCTACGTCTCTGCCAGGAGATGACAAGAAAAGGTGGAAAAAAGATTATTCTGTAAGCATCTTACAGAACATCCTCTGAGACTGTGTTTGTCCTTTCCCAGCACAGTTTTTTAGAGGATATGTTGAGTACCCCCTACTGCTTCAGTCAGCAGGGTGTCTTCCAGAGTGGTGAGAACAGTATCTAGAAGGACAGAGCACAGATTGTGGGTAGGGAGAGAAGGAACTAGGGAATGAGCAGTTGGAGGTAGAGATCAGCGAATCAAACCTATGAGAAAGGTTTGTTCTATATGGGCAGACTTTGGATAAACTTTTAACACTGTTGACCTCCAAAACCCTTGTGTACTTCATTAATCATCCTGCACACAGATGAGAACTTTCAGAACATCTGGTGCCTTCCTGAAGATCTCTGGTGTATAGAAACTTCAGCCTTTAATTTCAAATCACTGTGAACTTTAGAACAAAAGTTGAAACTGAGATTCTGCGTCATTTGCAAAAAGAGAAATTTTACACCTCCAGTCCTTAACAAAGGATCTTTTGGGGTTTTGGTTTTTGTTTTCCTACTTTAGAATCATAGAATCATAGTTTAAAGGAGAAACTATGCCACTAATCAGCCATGGCACATGCACACGCATACACTATTATATATGAATACTCCTCCAATGCTACTTTATCAGAACCTTGGACACTTCAGTTTGATTAACACTTTGATAAGACATACATTTTCCTTGAAGAAAGTGAGGCCATGGGGATTTGTTAAAAATTCAGAAAAGGAAGATACTGTGAAAAGATTTAATTCAGTTACAGTAAGTAATACATTCTACTAATGTAATATGGACACAAGAAAATGTTAGACCCCTTGAGAAATTAGGATAATTTTATTTGATGCCTTATGAATGTATGTAATTATATTTATTTATGTGTCTGTATGTATATCTGTATTTATAAAAATATTGTTATGCATGTCCCTGTGTATGAATACATTTATAAAGCAAACCCATGACCATAAATCAGCTCAACAGAAACAGTATAAAGTGGACTACTGTACATCTTTATTTAAAATCCGTAGGATGCCAAGACAGAAAAATACTGAAAAAGAAATACATATTGGTTTTGAAGCTGAAGCATCAATATGGTTGTAATTTTAATGTTTCTTGCTGGAAAAAGGTCATCTTTGGCGAGGTCGGGTTTTTCTTAAGGTCATTTCACATTGAGATATCTGCCTGCTTTTGACATTTCATCTAGAAGAGGCACAACTATTCTGACACATGAAATGGGTTCTTTACAAACCCAATGGCTATTTCTATCAACATCTGTTATTCTTACACAAAAGGGGAATATGCATTGATTGCAAACAAGGCTTAGCATTTTTTTGAGAATATTTATATACATATTTTGTACTTAAAGGTACAGCAATATCCATGTAAAATAGAAACAGAAGAAAACACTGATCTATAAAAGACTGAAAAAGATAACCCCATGGACAGCATCTTTTACTCATAAATAGAATTAAATAAATTCAAATATGTTAATTGATGTTGATAAATTGTCATACTTTTCTATAAAGCAGCAGGGCAGTGAAATTCACTAAACATTTGTGTAATTACTTTGTGATATTGGCACAGAAAAAAACACAATAAAATATTTTTCTTTACATTTTGTGTAGGATTTTTAATTGCATATTCATTTTCTAAATTCCCACCCTCTCTAGTGCAGAGTAAGATAGGAAAATACATTGCCACAGAAATCCTCCGCCTTGTACCTCCGTACTTTCAGACCCCAGAATTGTTGTTTGTAGCATCACATCTATGTAATTAAAATAAACATTGTCAAAATAATTCAGACTTACAGGGATTATTGATTTTTTTTTGTAAGACAACCCAAGATTCCACTGACTGAATCCTGTTCTAGTTCAAGAGTTTGTCACAGAGTTCCTTTCCTGAGGAGCAGCACAGGGAAGACCAAAGCTTCATTCTTACTCCTCATTTGCAGACAGCTCAATTAAGCCTTGGACAATCCAAAGCAGAAGCATTTAGTCGATCAGTCTGTAGTTAAGATTCACTAGCTGAGTGTTGTGACCGGTCACGTGGTGTTATATCTGTTCCCATGTTGATGGTCTGTTCTTTATGAGCTACTGCTTTCTCCCAAAATGAATGCCATTTTATCAGAAAACAGGTTTTGTTTTCTGATTATATTCATCTGGCAAGTGCTCAAATCTGCTGTTTGTGGATGTTTGTGGGAACATAGCTTTGCTCACATAAGTATTTGAGAACAGTGAATAATAAAGGACATGAACAGGCTGAATCCAAACCCTGTTTTCTAATCTAGCAAGCTGAGAGTGAACAATTTTTATACTATCTCCACTGGCTTCCTTGCAGCGCGAGTAAACTCTGCATGTTTGCAGTCAGTGTGCTTCCTTCCTTTTTAAATGTGTCATATTTAACTTGTCTGCAATATGAGGATGTATGGCAGACATTCGCAGAGAACTACAGGTGCTGCTTTTCTGGACTGAAGCCATATGTCCATAGGGCATTGAAGAGGTTAACATCCAGGTGTAGGAGCTTTACTGTTGGAACATGTTCTGTGTTGCTTCCAGACTTTGGCCTCAAATAAACGCCTTTAACATATTTTATTAAAGTGTCATAATTAGATTTATTTAATGCAGTAGGATCCAAAGCATGTCAGCCCTGTGGATGACTGAAAAATACTTCATCAGCTTTTGATGGCTTCACAGTACAACAAGGCAATCAGCTCGTATTTCCTACTAATGCATTTCTGTTTGAAAACAGGACTTGAATGTTCTCAGTTTGCACACTGACTGATAGAAGGGAAATGCAAACATTCTCATGTTCTGTGTGTTGCATTTGATTAGAAAATAATGCTTGGGGTCTGAATATGCTGAAGTAATGTTAAGGAAACATTAAAGCACCCTTAACTCTGCCGTTTCGTGCCTAGGGCATTGCAGTTATCAAATGAAATGTGTGGTCTTTTCTTGAACAGTTCCACAAAAGTAGCAACTGCTGCATAATGATGCAAATAAAAATAATACTGCTGTGAAAGTAGTGGCTCTGATAGTTGTACTTGTCCCCATATAAAGCCTGAAATGGCAAAATAGATAGCTTTCCAACTTCCAATACCATCATCAGTACACTGTGATTGATTAGACCATGGGCCAGAGTAATAAAGCAGCAAAAAAATTAGCAGCTTATATTGTGCTAATGTGTATACAAGTAAGAATTTCAAGTATCTCCATGTATGTAAGTGGTACATATAGAATTTGCAGTAAGTAGGAGCAAGATGGCAGTGTGGTCTATGATGGAGAAGCATAGCCAAATTCATGCCCTGCAGTGGTTTATCACATAGACTGAAGCTACTTTCAGTCATCAAACTGTGGCTACACATAGATAAAGGGGGATTTTGGAGAGTTGTCAGTTGATAGCTAATGAGAATTTCAACTCCAGGCTTACAAATATGGTGAGTTTTTATTATGCTGATAGGCAACCTAGATAGCATTAAAGGAAAATTGTGCCACAGGGCCTACACATATCTCGCCTAATGTGAACTAGAACTACCTCACACTAGAATTGACCAAGATTTCTACAGGGCCAGCCTGTCTTTGTACTGGTTTACACGATTGCCTCCTCTGTCAATAATCCCCACAGCCTCTGTACTGAAAGCAATTTAAGGGATCTCAGCCTTCTTTGCATTCAAGATCAGATTGAATAATGAAAACCTGCCCCATCTGAGAAACCCAGCTTTATTTTTGTAAGGATGAGACCAATCATACTTTTTCAAGCAGAAATAAAATAATTCAACATATATGGATGTCATTTGCTTCCAAAAAAGAGATCATCAGGTGCCTCACTGGGCAGAAGATACAAGTTTATTACTGAGGCAGCTGAGCTCAATTCAAAGGACAATAGGCCCAGTGCTACTGGCTTGTCTGTGTTCTCCTGTTCCGACCAGTTAAGACCAAAATGTGAGAGAAAACAAGGGAAAAACGGTATGTATCTACTTGCATTGATTTGAATAGCAGGATGATAGTTATCTTCAGTCACTGAGGTGGGTGGGAGCCTGACACTAAAAGAATTTGAGGAGGAAGTGCTGAGTGAGAAAATCACTGCCTAAGAGAAGGGTTGCTTACTCAGCACATGGAAAATATGCACTCTGTAGGTGGGTATTTAGAAGACTAAGGTAGAGGAAGGAATATGCAGTAGGAGGAGAATCACTGTAGAATGGTTACATGGAGAAAGTGTACTGATTTCTCCTGGGAAGAAAGCATGGGGTCCTTGCTGCCCTTGGTTGTGCCAGTGCATATTGACCTGTGTCTTGCTAAGGCACCACATTGGGGTTGTAAGCATTTTTTAATGCTTTTTCTACAGACTTATGTTGAAAGAAGGACTAAAGAATCATTCTGAATATCTTTCTCATCAGAAGACAGTGACTCAGACTGATTCTTCCATTTTCAACCTTTGTTGATTGAGTTGTCAAGCACTCAACCTTGGCAATGAAAGCTGAAATAAGCAATGTCTTCATAGCTTTACCATGCTGTGTCACTACTGAATAACTGAGGCTTATCGACTACATGCTGGGTTCAACATTCAGCTGAGCTCCTTTGGAATTTTTATCACTAGTTTTTGTATGACACTCAGAAAGGCCTTACCCACGAAGAATTGTAAACTATTGAATAATTCTTTTCCTAGAGATTCCTGGAAAGCACCTACATCTGGAGGAGTTCTGCCTAGAGCAACAAGTGTAAGTGATAAGCTAAGACCATTCTCAAGGACTATGATCTACAAGTTGCACTATGGTATGTCATAATTCCTTGGAATCTCACTGATGATTTACTGGACATGAGCTCTGATAGCACAATCTAGCACTTATTGATACTCCTGCTGATGGCAGTGGTAAAAATATTTTGGTATCCAAGGGCCTATGTCAGTAGTAGATAGTGATATGAGAACATTCATGCTACAAAAGCAGTGTATACATAGATAATTCTAGTTCCAGCAGTGGATAGAACAAAGTCATTACTGCTGTCTCCAACTTACTTGCATGCAGAATATTAAGACACAAAAACTGAATACTAGATCCAATGCATTCACTAGTATAGTGTTGTTTTATCCTTTATCAGCTCTTGATAAACTGATAAAGTTAATAAGCTCAGAGTTTTAGTCTTTCTGGCCTGACTGGAATTCAATTTTATGATTCCTCAGGTGCTAATGACTCGATTCACTAGGACAATACTATATAACAGGAAAATCTCAACAAGCAATCCCTTGATTTTTTTGCATGGCAGGGAAGAAAGGCTAGGAAGAGAGAGGGGAAGGAATCCCATGTCACTGGGCTGTCATCCATTTTAGATGCTTCTGGATCTGATGCCTCCAGTATGTTTCCTATCACAGCTGTTTGATATTGCTTATTATAAAAGTGTATTTCCACTACTGCTCAAAAACTCCCTAAGGCTGTTTTTGGAACAACATAAAATGTCTTTAGGTGAAGCATTCAGATGATCTTATAGCTTTGAAGTCATTCTAGTATGGAGACACAATGTAGGGTCATAGATGCCTAATTTTTTCCATCCTTCTTTCCCATACATTTTTACAGTCCCTATGAATATATTAATTACGTACTGTAGGCACACAGGTTTGCGCATAATTTTACCTAGACAATATTTTACTCAGTTATCAAAATTTAGACTTTTTGAGGGAAAACAGAGACTATCTATTATACCTCTTAGGTCAATCACCTTTCCTTCATTAATGTATTCCAGTCATTGCTCCTACTAATGTATATATATATATTTAGCTCTCTCTTTCATTACAGCTATGAGAGTGAACCATAACAAACCACCTCTGGCACCTCGTCTTCAATCAGAAGAGAAATCACTATTCTCAAGAGTCCACAGCTCCACATTATTAATATTCTGTCCCTGCCTATCTACGCCTAACTTCACCTTACTTGTTTATGTGAAGTCTTTCAATTTTCCATGTTTTTTAAAAGTGAAAATATCCTCAACCATTGCTGAATTTACCTCAGAAGTAGAAAGAATAACTGTAATTTTTTTGCCTGTTTTAGAGACCACTTTTAAAGTTATTAAGATATTCTGTATGGATTAGGCCAAACTATCCTCTGAAGTAAACTATGTTCAGCAGAGCTGCATGACTTTACAGTAGGAAAGATCATGAACATCTAAAATAATTTTCTATGTTATCTATGTTTTTTCTGAATCTATCCTTCAATATTCTAATGCTAAATTCTGGGTATGAGGAAGAACAATAAATAACGTACGTGAGTTTTTTAGTGTTCTTTATGACTACCAGCACTACTTATTTTTATCCAGCTACATGCACGAGTGAAAGAAAAAGTACAAACAACTTCTGAAACTGCAGTTACTCTTTATTCTAAATGTTTTCCACAGGTCATTGATAGTGTGAAAATTTAACATGAAAACAGAACTAATCCCCAAAGTCTTAATGAAGACAAAATTATCTTTAATCTCATCACAAATACAAAATTATATCATGTCGATTGAAGAATTTGCACTTGTCTTCAATATATCCTTTTCATCAGTACTTTAGACTAGAGACCTCTGAAAGCTACTTTCAGAAATGAAGAGTTTCCATATGTCATGTTGTTGAAAGAAATGCTTATTAGACTCAAGGAAAAGCACTAATTTCCAATTATTGCAAAAACATTTTTCTGGATAGTCTGCCATCATCCCTAATGGCCATCAATTTTCTCAAGCTTTCTTTTGCTTTAAAATTCATAGAGATAAACCTATTAAAATCCATGGTGGAGGTGAACTCAAAGTGTTTTCCAGATCTTATTTTCCCTGCAATGAATATATAATAAAATCATTTATAAATGTTTTCAATAGCTTTACAAGTATTCACAGAAACAATAGAAATGACTATGCTTCATTTTAAGGTTTTCTTCAGAGAAGTTTTAAAGTTTAGGCTATTGGATCGTCAGAAGACAGGTCCCACAGCAAGAGGTCCACACACTTTTCTTTCATACTGTGTGTTTTCATTATGGGTGAAAGCCAGGCATCTTTATGTTAGGTAGGGTGGTTTTCACCTGCTGATACGTCCTTGAAGTTTGTCACCAGAGGCTGGTTGATTCATTTTGCCAGTAATGATGGCTTGTGTGTGGTTACTGAATCATGGAAAAAAAAAAAAAAATCTTCCTATTTTTAACATACTGTTTTGAATGCATGGTATTAGCACTGAATTGCATAAGCCGTGCTGGTGAATCTACATATACAAGAAGCCTGCCTTGTTTCAGCTGTAAAATAAGATATTGTTATGTTATAGCTGGGTTTGTTCTTGGTTTGGGGCTTTCTATCAAAGAGAATTTGGCCTGTGTGTATTCCATAAATAATCCATACTATTATTTTCATTATACTAGGTTTTTTTTTTTTATTTTTTTTTACATACAAAGCCCAGACATTTAGAGATAAGTTAAATGAGAGATATTACACTAATTCTTATCATATCACAAAACCTCTGATAAAGGAATATTGCTTTCCTGCATGCTTCCATACTTACAAAATGAGTAGTCCTTATTCCTTATTTTATAAGATGTGTACTTGATCTCAGTTCCAGAAAATAGTTGAAATATACACATAATCCTTCCTTTTTTGTTTTCCTCATTTGATGAACCAATATGTGGCAAAATCACAAGAAGATAAATATTTTCCCAAACTTTTTATTTGAAGATTGTTCTTCTTCAGAACAAAGATATGATGTACAGAAAGACCTTTTTTGGCAGGGAAAATAACACAGTATCTTGTCATTAGTTAGTTATAGGATATATTTAGACAGTTTCAGGACAAAATGTCTAATAAGAATTAGCATTATTCTTCTTGGATAAATGGATTTGTAGAGATACTGGATGTGAACCATGAAGTGTAGGAGGTTGGTTTGTTTGTCACATTTGTTTCTTTCCTGAATAAGGGCAGACTTCCTGCATTATTTTTTCTTGTGGATGAGGAATTAATGGTCAGCCACTCAGCCTTGAATCTGTTTCCAAAGAAAGGGGCCATGTTAAGATAAATATTCTGGAAGCAGCTGAAGACCTTCAGATCTAGTTGTCTCTCTTGGTTTCATAACATATCACATAACCCTGGGAGACTCAGTTTCAGGAAAAATATTATATTAGAATTAAGACAAAATATTATGGCTTTAATTGTATTTTCAGTAGAATCTCCAAAATTAACTGAAAATATTGGTTTTGTTGAAAATATTTTTCTTTTTGTTTTTAACTGAAAACTTATTATTTTATTCTTCCTTCTAAAGTCTCTATTTACTTAAGTTTATTTTAAAGCAGCAAAACAGTAAGAAAACTGGGTGAAAATGAAAACCCAAGCATCACATTTTTCTTTTCCCTTCTTTTTAAATAGATGAAATGAGGAAGGAAAAAAGAGCAGTTTTTGAAAGACCAAACAATTCAGCTCAGATTTTTTTTTTCTAATCTTTCCTATCGATTGATGAAAAATAGATGATGTGGAAAGTTTTGCAAGATCACACTTTCATTGTCATTATTAGTTTTAACATATGTACAGAGTAGAATATTGTTGATTTGCAGCTACTGCCTTTTATTCATGAAGTTGTACAGTTCTGCTCTGCTATTTATAAAGTTCAGTAGAGTAAGCAGCAGTGACATTAATGTTCAACTTCTGTTCCTTTAGTTCTCAACAGGGTTATTTTAACCTCATTTGCCAGAGCTCAGCAATGCTGGGCAGTTTGTGAAACAGCTAAAACAAATGACAAGAATCTGATCCTCTTAGTTGTCATTTGCCTACTTTTGTAGGAGATACACCTTCAGATACTCCTTAATGTCTACAGAGCAGCACTGACCACCACTTTTTAATGTGTTTATTGCCAGGACTTTGCAGTTGGTTCTTCCTAGATGTAGACTGTGCCATCATCAGCCATACATGTCACTTCCAGACAGGATCATTCCAGCCCATGCTTTAGGAAATTATATATGTATGCATTTCTGAAAAAGCAAACTACTGCAGAATGTTCTTGTCAACTTCATTTTCAAGTATTTTTCCTTTAGAGAAATTCCATTCCAGAGACTTTTTGGCATTGGTTATGGACACTAAAAAAAATTACTTTGATTAAGCTAGTAACTTAGCATAGGTTTTTAGTTTATCTCTATTTTTCCTGATTAGTATTTTTTTTATATATATATCTGTCTCACAATTCTTATTTCCAAGTACTCACACAACAGTTTAAGCAATCAGATTTCAGTCTGTCAATTGCTTGTGAACTGTTCACACTGGCTATTGGCTAATTATTGCTAGTAAATTGTGATTGCCACTTAAACCATAGAAAACTGCTTTTTCTCAAGTCAGTGGAATGACCACTTCTGAAATGGAGGCACTCATTAAAGTGCTTAACATGAATGAAAATAAGTCATCATTTTGGAAAATGTAGTGTGTGGATTTTCTTAAAAGCTTGGAAGCAGAGTTCACTAAAGACACAGCTGGGATAGAACAATGCAATGAAATGTGAGGTACTTGACTTATATTGAATAAATTATTAAACATTAATAAAAGTACTAAACTTTGGTTCTTCTGTTACTGCCTTGCTTTGAAAGTACTTACTTTTCCATTTCCTTTAGTCAACCTATAATCACTAGTATGGCTGCATGTGTGACAGGCAGTGGTTATAAAGTAAGCCACTGTAGTTGTCATCAGCTCCAACTTGTTTTTCCTTCTGTTAGGATTTCCTGATTATGCACTGAAAAGAGATTTGATTGATAGTAGAATAGAAGACATTTGAAGAAAAAAAATTAAACTGAATTCATGCCAATAGGGAGGGGAGCTACCTCATTAACGAAATAATTGAGCTGTTAGTTAATTTTACTTGTTATTTGTAGAAAAGGGCAGAAATCTTCCAAGGAATGAATATTCTTCCCTCAAATGATTAAGAGAACAACAAAGGGTTTGTATCTTAGATGTATTTAGTAATTATGTTCCTGACACCTTTTTTCATATCCAATGCAGATGTAAAAAAAAAATAAAAATTACTGTAATTTACAGAACATTGTAAGTGTCAGCTTTTCCTGATCAGTTTTTCTCTGCCCCTCCCCCAGTCTTATTAGAAGCAATTTCTGCTAATTGATAATTAATACCTTTACCTTTGTTAAAAGCAACTACTTATATATCAACACTTCCAGTTTGATGCAATCAGTATATTTTACTATGAGTGTAAACAACACATAAAATTAATAGTAAAAAAAATTCTTGCAATGTAAATTTTCCATTTCATTTATTACTATTTTTTTATGGCTCTCTACAGCCCTTTAAATCCAGAAAGATTCATAATAAATACCTGTTAAATCAATATGGTAAATATATTAACATTTAAATATCATTAGGAATTGAAAATGAGTGTAGAAGGATGACACAAACAATGTCAACTCAAGTAGAGCAGTGAACTTTGCTTCCTTTTTTCTAGTTAATTTCAGTAAAACTTATATTTGCTAAGAACTGACTCACAATTTCAGGATTTTTTCTTATCTCATTTTGATATCTTTTTAGCTAAAAGAAACCGTTTATTTAGGGATAGGAAATGAATTCATATTTTCTTGTAAGAAAGCAGAGGTATTTACATATCCATTCCTATGCATATGCAACAAAGATGTAAGGAAGGGCTGTACTGGAACAACCACATCCCTGGTGCAGCCCATCCTGTCTCATGGGACTGAGGGGTTGCTCAAGCCACACAGCAGCTGCATGCCTCCCTGATAACCCATGTTCTAGCCACAGTTTGGTCCATGACAGAAGCACCTCTGTTCTTGTTATGTTAAGACACTTTTAGCCACCTCCTAGGTAAGAACTGCCATACTGGAGGAATCCCACTGAATGCTGATAATTGAACCTGTGCCAGACAAAAAGGGTCTGAAGAAGCTCTTGGCATGAAACTTTGTTTGAACAACTAACTGCATCCCATTTCCACATGGTCTTAAGCTGCACCTATGGAGAGAATGATTCAGTTTCCAAGAATCAAATCATGAGCAACCATACCAAGGTCTACTTTGGAGAAAGCTTTTTCGAGTGCTGACAGAGAAAGAAAAAAATATATAAAAATTGCTCATCTAGGTCATTGCCTCAGCATCCTGGAGAGTTTGAGAACTAAAATAATTTCTCAGTTCCATGTACAAATGGACACATGAACTAACCACACCTGCCCAAACGTAAACAATTATTCTGGTTGCTTGTCCCTCTACTCTGTTTCCATCACTTCAGTCTTGTATAACATGAACATCACTATTCACCACACTCTGAACATCAGTGTCACATAGACACAGTGTCATCCACTCTGCAGCTATAACAAAACAGACTTGATAGAGTCAGACAACATCAATATACAGAGGATATACAAGCCTATATCTTCTTTCTCACCCAAAGAAATCCATTAATTTGAATCGCACTGAAGATTTCAGAGCAATCACATGGGTTTCTTGGCAGATAAAATGATCTACGCTTTACTTCCATTTACCCATATCTGTCATGCAGAAATGGGAAGAAATGGGATGTTTTTGTTTCTCCTAGCATAAGAATAAATACTACAGCTTGATTTCAAAAGAACAATATACCTCACCACAGCATGCAAACAGATTTAGTATTAAGTTACAATGCAGTATTCAACCTTCTATTTTTGCCAGTTCTTAACATATGTCTGACTGGGATAGCTACTGTCTTCTCTAAACTCAACTTGGCTTATATTGTTTGGGATCCACTCAATAATTATCACTGATTCATCAGAGTCATTCTGTTTCCTGATGTATAGAAGCTAATAGGTACAAACACTTGCTAAAGGACTGTACCTGGTTAATTTGGGTGGGTATTTCCCACACAAGACCTCATACTGCTCTTCAACCTGCTGAAATATGAAGTGCCAACTGGCATAACACTGTAAAACTCTGCCGCTAATATGAGATATTAAAGCCAAAAACACAAGCAAGTCCTAGAAAGAAAAAAAAAAAAAAAAAAGCAAACAGAAGGCAAATATTCATTTCAGAATAAAAGAACATGATCGAATTAGCAAAGCACTGGTAAGACACTAGCCAAAAAAAAAGAAAAATAAAACTAAAGCAACAAAGAAATATAAAAAAGTCCCAATTACATGTTTTTGAAACCTTAGTTGTATTCTTTGGTAAGCCCACACAATGAAATATGAACGCACGTGGCTTACTCAGTGTATTTGTACATTGTGCTTCTGTGAAGTCATCATATTCAAGTGCCTTTAGAAAAATTCACAGCTAGATCTGGGCAGGGTGTAATTTCCCCTTCTGCAGACATTTTCTAATAGATGATGAACATATTTTGTAAATAAAAATCCAGACTTCTGGAGGGAGCTAAGTAAGTCGATGCACATTTCAGTATCTTCAATTTTTTTATCTTTTATCATTTTTCCCTTCTCCCACTGAATTATATTTGCCTTGTTAAATAAAAAGTAGCTGTAAATTAAAAGGGAATTTTAAATTTTAAAACGTTGAAACAGGTTGTTTCAAGCATTTTGGTTCAATTTTTCCCTAATTTTGGGGGAAACAGGAAATTAATAAACATCAGTATTTTAGTGTTGAGGGTTTGCCATAGTGAAATGTCATTTTATGATGAAGGTATATTTCGTAAAAAAACTCCCAGCCAGATTTCAAGAGAAGGAAAAGACACCATTTTGCCCAGAACTACAGATTGAACAATGACTCTTCCACCTTCTTGAATGTTTTTTTCTTTTTACAAAGCCAAATACTCTACAAATCAATACTGCATTGTCTATGGAGTTTTTCTTCAGTTCCGACACCTTGATTTTGTATTGGTTTTTAAAGATGTAACTATTTCTGGCAGAGCTGTTCTTTAAGAGCTGGCCCTTCTGTCAACCATATGCACATTCAGAGAGGGCTTTATTTTCCTGTAACACTTTATTTTTATCAGCTATCAAAATTTCAAAGAAGTAAGTGGACATTGATATCCTCCCCAGACTTGTGTCCACTGGACCCTTGATAAGTGATCTGGGTGGTATCCTCAGGACACTGATACAAGCAATTTCTTCTAGAAGAGCTACACTCTGAGGATGCTTTGCTCTCTTCTCCACATTCACAGCTCTCGGTGCATGAAGTGTGTCACCGAACACCAATTTTGACTGAATAAATATTCCTTCGTGTACTTTCTCTGATCTGCTGTTTGCTAATGCTGCTCACACCTCCACTACATCTACCCAGGGCACACAAGATGGCAATTGTTTTCCTACCCCAGGACTAGACAGAACTGATATCTAGCATCAGGTGGGATGGGTTATTGTTTCAGTCATCATTGCCAGATACTGAGCACAAACATAAGTAGCAGAGCTAGACACTATTTTTGTTGTCTCTTTTCAATGCCTTAAATGTCTAACTCAGACTCTTGTTCCCATTGGCAACTAGTTCTGTTCCTGAACATTTTGAAAGGGTTTCTAGGTCTTTAGTAAGCACTGAAGATGCAACCAAAAGATATCACAGTATCACAGTGTGTTAGAGATTGGAAGGGACCTCAAAAGATCATCTAGTCCAATCCCCCTGCCGGAGCAGGAACACCTAGATAAGGAACGTGTCCAGGCGGGTTTTGAATGTCTCCAGAGAAGGAGACTCCACAATCTCCCTGGGCAGCCTGTTCCAGTGTTCTGTCACCCTCACTGAGAAGAAGTTTCTTCTCAAGTTTAAGTGGAACCTCTTGTGTTCCAGTTTGTACCCATTTCCCCTTGTCCTATCATTGTTTGCCACTGAGAAGAGCCTGGCTCCATCCTCGTGACACTCCCCCTTTATATATTTATGTATTCAGATACACTAATAAGGTCACCCCTCAGTCTCCTCCAAACTATAGAGACCCAGCTCCCTCAGTCTTTCCTCATAAGGGAGATGCTCCACTCCCTTAATCATCTTAGTTGCCCTGCGTTGGACTCTCTCCAGCAGGTCCCTGTCCTTCTTAAACGGAGGGGACAGTGAAAGTCCTCTTAGCCTGATCAGTTAAACCTCTCCTTGATCTATTGGATCCTGGATCATATGAGTAAATATGTATGTACAGGAATTATTTAAAATAGACCAAACCAATGGGGCATCTACAAAGATAGCAGTATAAATGAATAAATATAAGCACATTTCGTTCTTCAGTTTTTCGGAACAACACTCAAGGACTGCTTTACATTTCCAATGGGACCTGACTCTATGGAAAGTATAAATACAGTAGAATTAACTTTTTTTTTTTATTCAGCCATTTTTTGCTTTTCTATACACAGGTCATGACCTCTCACCTCCTGTTTATTTCTTCCCATGTTGACCTTTTGCTGAAACACAGGGCTAATTTTGTGCTTCAATGACCCAGAATAGGAATTTGTCACTTTATTCAAAATAGAATTAATACAGGTATTTCTGGCATTCTCAGCTGGACTTAACCCTCTGCATGCTGGAAACAGAAAATAGCCAAGTGACCTGTATTAGGGAATATCTTTTCTGAAGTTGTGCTATTTTTTCATAACAAAAGAGTTTTGCTTCTTTTGTCTGAAAAAGGCTTTTTCTTTTTCTGTGCACAGTCGGATACAGTTTTCTTTGTTGCAAAATACAATGAACTATACAGAAGAAAATGACAGGTTAGAGGTCCATAGAAATTTGCAACGGTTCTAAGGGAGAACTTTCATTAGTGTTAGGAAATAACCCTCATCTTAATTGTCTGCTGTACAAACAAAGTTTTATATGTTATCTTTGACTGAGAAAGAAATAACTAATTTCTCCAGTAAGATGCCAGTAATGAATTCTTACGGGCTAATCTTAATAAGTATGTGCAAAGTAATCTATGCTTCTCATGTTGAGTTATAAAATAAAATTCTTTTCCTTATGCAAATACTTTCGCTGGTACTTATCCATCTATTCAAACCTTCCATGCAGTAGGGCTCCTTTCTCCAACTGTAAGTTCTGTAAAGGGAAAAGACCTCAGTGGATCTGTGCAGGATTTGAAGTTAACACTTAAGTTCCATGTTAGAATTAAAAAGGATAAGGGTAAATGCGCAATAAGTCTCAACTGAGACAGTCAGTAGATTCAAGCACTGCCTGACAAAATGACATAAGTTGTTCTGTGAGCAAAGGGCTTCCAGAGTGTGATATCCTACAAACATATCCTTTGTATTTCTATGATCTTGGTTCAGCAACAATTGTCTCCCTTTTCCTCCTGGTGGCTATACTACTATATTTTCAGGTCTTCATCCCATGCCCTGATCTTTTATCCTAAATGCACATATTATTGCTGCCCTTCCAGAGCCTGTAATTACCTGAAAAATAAATACCTGAACTATGCATTTGCCTTTTGGCATGCCAAACAACACTGCTAAGCTCATGGCACTGCACTTCCTGCAGTGGAAACACTTGTTTGGATCACTAATCTCACAGAACTTGTTGATAACTAACATATCTGAGCACTTTAGCACCTCAATTTAATTTACTGAAATTAAGTTCAAAGGTTACATGAGGGGAGAGCAAGAGACACAAACAGCATGCTCTTGTAGCCTCAGGAAACTAAGCCAAGAAAACTTCAGTGGCTTTGGGCCTTGTTAGAGTTCATCAGTAACCATAACCAGTCCTGTGCCTTTATCCAGGACAGAGACCTCCCCAGCATGTTTCCAGCTAGGCCTGTGGTTCTCCTCTCATGAACCTGAAACAAGCATTATTTAGGATAATTTTTGCAGAAATTTTTAAAGAAAATTTGTGTAGAAATTTTGTCCAAGTTAAAATCAGTAAAATACTATCAAAATATAAACTTGCATATGTTTTAACAAAGTTGAAAATACTTCTAAAAACCTGTCTTCAGTTCAAGCCTTCAGTATCTTTTAACAATGTCAAAACTAGTACAGGAAAGGAACAGAAATGTAATTGCAAGGTCTGTTCTGTGGAAAATCTTGTCCTCAGAAGAGTGCACTTTTAGTTCACTACAAATGGGTGACAAATTTTGTGTTGTATTTAAAATCAAAATCTCAGACCCTAAGGAAGGTCCTGCACATAATTTCACTGAATAGGGAGCATCCTCAGTGCTGCGTTCATGGGTGTCAGCCTTAGCACAGTTTAGCTTCATAACAGCCACATGAACAAGAGTTGCTCCAAAGTGCTCGATGCTGTGTCTGACCACTTATGGGTGTATGCCCTGAGGGCTGCAAGCAGACTGTGGGACTCAGAAGCAATGCTGCTTATTCAGTTCCCATTTCAAATCTCTAAGTGACTGCAGTTATTTCCTGTTCTGAGAACAAAGAAATACAGGAGTGGGTAGAGTGTGGTGCATTTGTAATAGCAATTACAGTTACTGTAACACTAACGTTATAGAGAGACATGACATATTTTTGGCTTTCAGTTAGCTGAAAAGTCCCTACTTTATACTTCACAAGGTGAAAAACTAGATCCTTCACCTGGCTATAGAGCAATTTCCAGATTAACCTAAAGTATGCCAAAATATATACATCAAATGCTCATGTGACTTAAGAACAAGAAGAATCTTAAAATCAAGATGAACTAGTTCCACCTATTCTCCAGCAAAAAATAGACTCCCACCAAACACACATAACTATTTAGCAGAATAATTTTGTGATAGCACTTAACTGCAGCAGAATCTAGTTACTAGGTCTAGTAGTAGTTACTGACGGCTAATACTACCCTACCTTCAGAAATTCTTCCTGCTCATCCTATGTAGGGTATTTTATCCACAACTAGGAGTATGTTCTTCCTCTTCTAGACAGAAAATATTTTGCCATTCACTATTTTCAGTCCTCACCTCTCAAAGTGCAGAGTGTGATGCCAAGGGAGTGGGAGTCAGTGAAGAACATGTGCTTCTAGACCAGCAGACCTTTAATAGCTTACAGTATTATTACCAGGGCTGTAATTCATCCAATTTGCTGATAAGTTAAGGATCCAGCTTTCACAAGGTAGTGGAAGCTACACTCACCAGTGCCAGCAGAGAACCTTTTTATCTGTTCATCAGTATCTTTTTTTTTTTTTATTTTAATAAATGATTCCTTCTTATTAGAATATGTTAGTATTTATGTACACAAATTATTGTTTCTCACTAACCTACAGTCTCCATGGGGCTTTCTGCTACTAGAACCAGATCACTGTCAACATTCTGGTTCTGTTAGGGACTCTAGCTCCTTCCCTGAGGTGCAAGACTTCACACAAGTGGCAAAGCAGGGAGGCATCAGCACCAAAACCATCCCTGATAGTCCTGGCATTTGCGTATTAACTGCTTCTATGGTGACCAGTTAACTCCAACATACTGAATTCTGAGGGTGAAAAAAATCCCACAACATAAACAGAACAGCATCCCTAAACAACCTTTTATCTCACTTCTCATAGTTTAGTTTGTTTTTTTTTTTTCCTCTCTGAGCATTACCATGCTCTGATTTTGATCTTTTAAAATTTCTGCATACCTTAGGTTGTATTCTCTCACTACAGAATAACTCTTGTGATAGATGAACTGGAATAAGTGTGAGGTTCTTCACAGCCACTTGCCATCAAAGTGTCCTGTGCTAAGCAGCAAGCTGTGCAATCAAATGGAAGGAAGCACTAAAGTCCACTTTTCCCTTATCCTTTTCCCATGGCAACCTGACCAAGAACAGTGACCCCCAGCAACACAGCTGAGGGCTGAAACCATGCTGAATTACTCATAAAGAGCATCTCCTGACCCCAGCCAGCAGAACCCAGTGGAAATACATGACCTGTAACTGCAGAACCCCTTGTCCGACTTTTCGTTTGTACTGTACGCAGCCAACACGGGTCAGACCTTCTCAGGAAGCTGGCTTAATGATTTTCAAATCTAATCGAAAGTGAATCAGTGAACCTAGAACTGTTAAGCAGGCAGGTTCTGCAATTAGAGGGATTTACATTAAGCATTCAAAAAAAAAAAAAAAAAAGCAACACCCTGTAGAAATATCACACCTCCTTAAATTAGGTATTGAAATAAAATACTTTCTCTCATGGCTGACCTTTGTTAGTTACATGATGATGAGTCATTAAGCTAGCAAATTAGCTACTCATAGCTGTTGACAGGGTCAGCAAGAAAACTACCACATTTTTAAACAAAAATAAAATCATCGTGTAGGTATTGTCATATGTACTTCTTGTCCTTAGTGACGTTCAGAAACCATTGGCAGCAAGTAGAAGAAAATGAGGAGATCTTCAGGTTTTCACACTCTACCAAGTGTAGTCAGAAATCCAGCATCATAAGCTTTGGTTAAAGAGCAGTAACAGCTATCTGTTTACTGGGCTTTCAACCACGTAAGTAATAGAATTGACCTCAGCAGTGGGTGAAAAAAGGACCAACCTCCCTTAAACTCCCTACCTTGGTTAATATTGGTTCAGTGAAACTGCAGCCTATTTTAGAATGCTTCTGCACAACCAGCTCTGTGGCTTGTGGCAGCAAGGTAGGCCAATAGTTCACTACCAGAACACTGGTTCTGTGATTAACTCTTACAACTATATTAGTAATTTGGAACACAGATGATCAGGGCCCTGAATGCATTTTTGAGTGAGAGCACTTTACAGTTAACAACTCTAATAAATGTATATGAACAGGATTTTATTACCAGAATGAAGCTTAAAGGTTCCTGTTTAGCAGACTTGGCTTATTGTAACATCTGCCATTTAATCTACGGGCTGCTCACAAGGCAACATCCATTGGATCACAGTTGATCTACACAGTTAAACATTGCTGTGGTCCTTGCAGGCACTCAGATGAACAACATGATTAAAACTGGTTTTGGCCATCCCAATTTAATCGTTTCCTATCGTCAACATGTCCACATATGGCTCCAGTGTGCAGAGCACTGTGCCCTAAATGCAGAGCATGCTATGGAAATATTTAAGATAAGAAAAAAAATAACAAAAACATTTTCTGCTACGAAGACTCTTAAATTTTAAAGCAGCTTCTCTTTTGCTTATCTAGTTTCACCTTTTCTCTTCTGTTGAAGGCCTTTTGGCATTTGTGCTGGTCCTCCGAATCTAACTATTTTGCCTCTCTTCCAGTATGTTACCCAACTCTGTTGTTCCTTCCACTATTTGGCATTTGCTTTGGAATTATGTTTGTCCATCTGTTATTTGTCCTTTTGGTGATGCGTTCTGCTGATTCCCATTTGTTCCTCTCAGCTTTCTCAACAATTTGAGCTTCTGAAGTGTTGTGGCATCAGTCAGCTCTATCTCGGCCCAGGATAACGTTTGCACAGAATGACAGAAGGAGTAAAAGATGGCCTAGGCTGGTGTTTCTGGTCATTCCCACTAGCTGATTTCACTGGTTCAAGGAATGCATAGTGCAAGGGGCTTTCTTCTATTTTGGTTTCTGTTTTGCTCCTTCCATCTTTCTGGATGTTACTAAGCAGTGTGAAATCATGAAAAGGCTGTAATGCTAGCAGATACTCTTCCAGTCTTGACTGAGCTTGCACTTTTCTGGTAGTGTTTCTTTCCCTTTGTGAACACAGATGCCCCCTTTATTAACCCTCCACAAAACTTACTGGCCTCATCCAGCCTAAGGAGAACCACAACTCTACCTATTCTTCCTCCTCGCCACTGTCCTCTGTTATATATTTTTTATCCTTTTAAAACAAACAAACAAACCAAAACCCAAATCCAAAAATTCCAACCCACTGCTTGCATTTGCTAAACATGACCTTTACTTGGCATAACTTCATTTTTCAGGCTTAGAACATTTTGTAGACAGAATTCTTATGAGTTTCCTATGCACAGCACTGCGGCATGACTAAAGGGATGCTTAGCTATTGATCAAAACCACAGATTCTGTTTTCTTCCCCACCACAGCTTATTTTAAGATCACGCTATGACCAGTCCTAATACACTAGTTTTAGCAACTATATTGGGTTAGCGGAGCTTTATTTGCCAGACAGACTCTAGGTAGGACCATGTCTCTATATGTACATTTTCTTTGGATTTAGACTCATTGTTCCATGCAGTCTTACTGGACAATCAATTTCCTCAGGAAAACAGAATCTGATTATTTTAAAGTGAGGATTTAGTTTGTAGCAGTGGTCTTTAGAGAGATCTGAGTAGTGTAGATGAATGAAGGATATTTACATCACTTTATTTTCACCTTTTACATCAGGCATTAGTTAAACTAAGTGCACTGAACTTGTGTAATTTCTGACCTTACCCCACAAAAAGCCACATGAATTTTCTCAATAACAATAAGAAACAGGTATTCAACAGCACTTTTCAGAGTAGGCATGTCTTTCAAAGGAAGGAACTTCCTTTTCTTGCCTTTTTCCCTTCCCACCCCCAACCAAAAAGCTCCTGGTTTACATAAAAAACGGGTATTAAGAATAATTTATTAAATATTTATGATGTGGGTAGGATGCTGATTTTGGTCAAACCGCAACATCAGGAAGCCCAAATTTGTAAGGGAACCCTGAACAAAACATCCATGGTATGTACAAGGTCACAAGTACAACTGCAAAAGTGCTTCGCACATACAAACTGGCTGGAGTATGCAAGCCCATTCTGCTCCTGAACATGTAAACCAAACTGGGATCACACAGAAAAGAAAGACCACTGTGCCTACAAAGAAACTATCCCAGCACCTTCAGGCACTCAAGACTTCCATGTCTTGAGGGACATGAGAGAAAACATTAGTGCTAGGTAGCATATTTACAATTGCAAGAAAGAGGTGTGAATAGTGCAGTAATGACAAATGTATGTGGTTAATTACAGTTTCTGTGTTGATCATAAAAGGCCTTTGGAAACACAATTATTGTAGCAACTTTCAAAGGAAAGGCCAGGTATAACTAATAACAACTGACCATTTCGTCTAACATGGTCAGCAATCATTAAAATACATCTCATTCCTATTCTTGGAATACATCAATCCAGGAGTTGCCATCACAGTGAGAGATGTTGGCTATTGAAAGTACTAATCACTTGATACATGCAGATGTCATTATTCACACACTGCCATGTACAAGGCGAGCCAGGTTATCTTTTTAGATGCTACTCTAGTGAGATCTACAAACTAATAATTTTTCTCTGCAGGAGGCTGCTTACCTTATATCATCATGTTACAAGACTTTGCACTTTTAAAATAATTAAACCATTTCAGTTGCAGCCGTGTCACACTCAAACAGCAGCAGCTATAGGAGGAGTACAGTCACGGCCTCCTATACCACATGCAGGTTAAATTTAAAGGATTCTTGGCTGCAACCTAGTTAGAAGCAGTACAAAAGTGAAAATTAACTTTGCTGTTTGATAAAGGGGAAAATAGAGGAATCTCCGCAGACTACTATCCCTGTACAGTACATAGTTAGTCAAAAGAGGGAATAGTGATTTTGCATTATAAACAAGAGCACATTCCTCTCTTTTTATTCTTCAGAGCTACAACTAAGGGATGCAAATCATAAACCACTGTGTTATGTGATGCATTGTTTTTAATCTCGCTGCCTTGTATTATATATCAGGTTCATGTAACTCTTCAGACAGGAAAAGGCTTGTTCCGTAAAAATAGAGTCCTGCTTCTGAAATACAAGTTCACGCACAAGCAATGTATGTATCACCAAACCAGCAAACTCACTTACTTAATACACTAAACTTCAGGTTTTCTTATATTATGTGAAATGGCTTGAAACAGGAGGCAGCTGCCAGGAAACATCACTGCTTCTTTGCTCAAGAGAGATGGGAAGGAAGAATGAAGAAAAAAATTCCCTCGATGAATGCCACAATAGCATGTCTTTCATTATCACCCTGTGTCAAGGCACTGTGTAATGTTCATTGTGCATGCATAGTAAATTACTATTTACCTGCCAGTGCCTTTGATAAGTCAGTCTTTTCTCTCTCTTTTCGTCCACACAGCATGGAACAGTGAAACCTCTTTGCCTATAATTCTTATTAAGGTGATACCTTTTCTGAATAAGAAAGTACACACTTCCAAAGGAGGCATTCTCTTGGGTTTTTAAGGGCCATTGTTTTTATTGTTTTCCTTTTATTTCTCCCACCCTGCTGTGTTTTAATGCTATAGTGACTTCTGTGTATACAACTCTCATATTGAAATGTCTGCCGCAGATATATGCAATATTAAAGAGTGCTTATGAATTTTTGACATCTAATTAGTCGCTACCCAGTTAACATGTCAAGACTCAGAGGGATTAGGGAGTCAGCCCTTTCTGAATAAGTTAAAGCTATGCCCTGTCCTTTTCATGTATTATTCTTTAATGTAGGTGGTGATTATTTTGCTGTGATTAATTGATGAAGCTCATTGGTCTGGCAAGTGTTACAGAATTCACCATTCCTCACTTTTATTTCTCTCTGTAGGGCTTTCCCACTTACTTGAAAGGAATTGGTTCTATTCGGTCTGTGAATCCTCATTGTCTTTCCTCAATACATGCACATTGGTTTCTCTTAAGATTTTATCGATTTAATTTTATACCTTTTGTACTATACATGAAGAAGATAATTAATAATGCTTGTTTTATTTTAAGTCACACACTGCAAAAAAGGTTTTCTGTAAGGTGGTGTTTATTTTTATTTCTGATATATACCTTTAGACAAAATTACAGATGTTTATTTATCTGGATGAACATAGATTTGAATGGTTTTAGGTTGGCTTTTTGTGGATTTTCTTTTTTTTTTTTTTGTTTTATCTTTTTTGTTGTTGGGTTTGTTTTGTACTTTTTTTTTTTTTTAATGCTTTACAAAGTCCCCCACATTCAACAAGGTTTGGAGGATTTCAGGGTATTCTGATCCCTGACCATAAGCAATATTTCACCCAGGAAAATATATTAGTTTTTTTTTTATTTTTAGCATTTTGAGAAGTTTTTTTTCTAAGAGATGATAATAGCATTCTCCCTTGTCAGCTATGGTGAATTACATCAATTTTAACATCCAAACAGAAACCTTAATTATACAATTTCTGTTTTCCATATGCATGTTCTTTTATAAAAGGAAAAAAAAAAAAAAAAAAAGAGAAAAAAAAGAAATGTTGGGGCAAATCTTTAAACACCTGTAGAAATCTAAGTGATGCATATTTAAAACAATGTGATCACTCATAAATTCAGCTGTGTGTCAAGGTTTCTGCTGACCTGTGGTGCACTCCAAAGGAATGTTCCAATGATTATATACAGCTGTGGATGCTCAGAAAGAAACAGCACATATGTGTGCTTCATGGTCTGATATATTTGTTATATCCCCCTCTGTGTAAGTGATATTGGGTTCTATATAAAGAAACAATAAAAACGTATGCTGAGCACATAATGGCTGTGCTGTTTGCCTACACAGGCACTGTGCCACCAGTATTTAACTCACTGCTTTGTAAAGCACTGGAGGATATACCTTAGCTAAGAAAGGCACAGTAAATACATACACATGGGAACATATACAAAGTTCTTTTTTCTTTTCCTTTTTCTTTTTTTCCCTCCCTCCTTTCTAAAATCCTAGAAATTCTCATACTGCTGTATTGCACTGCTTTTTGTTTATGATTTCAGTGTAGTCGAATCGAGAGTTTTAGGCCTTGTAAAAGTGCAACCCAGTTAGGCAGTTTCCCTGAAAGGATAAAACCAGAAAAAGAATTTGCGGAGCACAATGCAGGAGGTAAATGCAGAGAGATGGTTATGGAAATATTTAATCATGCACTGTGGCTACTGAGAACTTTCTTCAATTTCCCTACCTCTCCCTTGCAAAGGAGCTGAACAAAAGGCTGTTGCCATCCGAGTTCATTTCTGCAGCCTCCTGGTTTTATGGACAAATAATTACTTTTCACAGAGCAAAATCAATCCCATTATGAAACTCCACTATTCAAATCTGTAATTGGGACAATAAGACAGCTCCAGCCAGTTTATCTTCTTTTGAAATGAACAAACTCCTGCACACACTCCTAAAAATTGTATCGCTATAAATAAGCCTTCCCCTGGATACATGGAGTTTTTAATTACAATCCTGTATGCCAGTCAGGGTTTGTGCTTTTTAATGTACATTTGGGGAACTGTTTCTAAGGTATTTAATTGGTGCAAATATGTAAACAATTCTCTGTTATTTAAAGGAAATTGCTGTGTGTGACGGAAAGAGGAGAGTGAGGGGTGCCAGTAGGTTTTTGCAAGATGCCCTCCTTAACCCCCACCTAGGTTTGGTTGAGAAAATGTTGGATTGGAGGTTATTGTGAAGAAGCTGAAAAAAGGAGTCACAGCAACCTCACACACCACCGAACCACAGCCCCTTAGGAACAAAAACTGACATCGACCCTGCCACAGAAAGAAGAGCCAGGAGGCAACAAGGAAGTGAAATAAAACTGAGTGGGGTGGGTGGGTCGGTTGAAGGGAATGAGAGTAAGAAGAAGGAAAGGGGGGGCGACATTAAAAGAAATATCAATCAGTTGGGGCATATTCACTTTCTCCTGCACAGTAGATTCTATCAGAAGAAAACACTGAACTTTGTAGTGTTAGCAGCAGCTGAAATTTAGAATTATTGTTTCCTCCTAACAGAAGACTCATTTTCCACGGCCGCATTTGCAGCATAATAAGCTTTTTGTTATTTTTTCAATTAGAGTCAATTGACCTAACAAAATGGTTGGCAATTAAGTGATTTTTGTAATGGTCCGGGGGTAATTTAGTCGAGCTTGTCAGCTGTGTTTCATGAAGCCGAGATGTCTTTTTTCCCCACTGCCTCTCTCTCCCTCTCTCACTTACTCTCTCTCTCTCTCAAGCATAATGGCTCATAATTTCAAAATCTTTTCCTTCTGTTTCCCTCACAATAATTCGCAATTACAGGAAGTTGTTGGAGGTGATTTTTTTCCTACCTTGCTTTTTGAGTCAGTAATTTTAAATAAAATGTACATACTTGTAAAAAGGGGGCTATTACAGAAATCGCTTTTTGTGTAAACTCAATTATTTTATGAATAGTGACACCAGTTTCTGCTGGGTTCAACTCCTAAAGGCTGATGTATTATTATTTTCAGGGTAAAAGGTGTTGAACATTTAGAACACTTTTTCAAATCAAACCGGTGTTCAGGAAGGTAAACAACAACTTAAATGATGAGGAGCCTTGTAGTAGAGCTTACAGGTATGTGAGAAGAATGTGTACCATTAGGATATTTAAACAACAGTCTGCAGCTACTGGACTTTATCTTCTGATATGATTTATGAAGGGATTCCTCACTTGTCTAATTGATTCATATTCTTAAGGCAACATCTGGAGTTGCAATTCCTAATGAAGTGCTGTAGTTACATCCAATGACTAGATCAGATGTTCTTTCATTTGTATTCTTTATATTGTTTTTGTAGTGCACACACACTGGAAACCAAAGCCACGCACCCGTCCACCAGTGAATCCGGGGAGTTTCCAGCATCTGCCTGCAAACGGCTGTCTACTTTTTGATTTTTAAATCCTTTTTTTCTAATCCTCAGCCATGCTCAACATTTCCCCTGCTTCAAGAGCCTCCCGTCCTAGCCGGCGGGATGCGAAAGACGCGCAGCTGCCGGGAGCCGCGCTTGCTGCTGCTTTCCTTGGCAGCGGGCAGAAGGGGGCACTGCTGGAGCAGAGCAGCCGACGCCGCGCCCCCTTGCCTGCCCCCGGCCTGCCTGCGCCCTGCCTGGATCCTGCCCGTACTCTGGCTCCTGTGTGCTGCCCTGCCTGCCTCTGCCATCTGCCCCCTTGCAATCCCTCTGCCTGCTGCCTGCCTGCCGTGTGCCTATTGCTCCTACCTGCTCCTGCCTCCTGCCTGTCCATGTCCCCTGACCTTGCCTGCCCTCAACCCACAGCTCCCGGCCCCTGATACCCTGCCTGTCTCCAGCTCACCTGCCTCTTCCCATCGCAAGATTACATTGGAAAAGCTTCTCAGGCAGGGCACAGAAGTCACCAGTGCAGTTGCTTTAGCCCTTTACTGTTCTCAGAAGTAGGGTAGCTGCACTGGGCTGAGGGCTGTATCACTGGTGGGAAACCCTCTGCACTTAACAATCCTGGCGTTGGTTTGCAAATAACCGGGGTGGCTGCTGCGTTTTCATTTCAGGTGGAGGGTTTGTGTTTTTATTTTGGTTTTGTGTTTATTTTGTTGGTTTTTTTTTTTCTTTCTTTTCCCCGGGTGTCATAATTACTTGGTGGTAGCTGAATTTTACTTATTTATTGTTCTAATTTGCTTCATGCTACATTCTGAAAGCTTCTTGTCCTGTAGTTTTGTATCACACTTTCAGCTAAAATCTGTGGGCCAAATCCTGAGAAGCATTTTTACCTTCCTCTTTCTTTCTTCCTGTCCTGCATCCAGGATCTCTTGCAATTAGGTTGTGAGAGGCAGGCCTTCTCTCTTGCCTATTGGGATAGCAAGATATGTGTGCATTATCCTCAGTAAATATTACTTTTACATTCGGATCTCCACTCATTTCCCACATGACCTTGACAGTCTTCTCCTAAGGTTTGATTATAAGTGACTATAGTCTGGACCAGGCTGGAGCCTCCTAAGGTTTTGATTAATCCAGCACACCTAGCATTTCTGTGACTATAAAAGGAAAAGTTATGATTCTGAATAAGCATCATGTGGAAGAAAGAAGCAAAAGCATAAAGTATTAAACTTTCATCCAGCACCATAGGAGAGATGTAGTTATTAAATTTCAGCTGCTTATCAAACTGATATGAAAGTCATTTTGCATGATTGCTTTGCATCCTCAAATCTTCTGCTTTTATTTGCAGTGCATCTCTGCGCTTTCTTATTAGAAAAATACTCAAAGGATAAAAAAGCTGATAATATTATTCAGTTTTGACAATTAGGTAGAAAAAACATTTTAAGAAGTGCTTTTTTTATTGCAGCTAGTAGCAATAGCGGTGGTCCTCCTGGTAGCAGTCTCTTCTGATGCTACCCAGGGTGATGCTAGCTTTACCCTGTAATGGCTAAAGCCCTGATGGTTATGCTGGTATAGCTGTTCAGGAGTCTGAGCCAGGATGTCATTCTCAGTATCACAAACAATTTACGTAGCCACAGCCTATTTTGCCTTCAGAGGTCTGTATTTTATGGCTTTTCCACTCCCCCTTGCTATCTCAAAGGTTCACAGATAGACTGTGGCTAGCATCTGTGCTGAGAGGGGCAGGAGGAATAGCACCTGTCCTTTCACACGCCCTGGCCTGGTCTTGTGTGCAGCTGCTGTCCATCCCCTCAGGATCACTACTGCGTTAGCCACTTCAGCAAACCTATCTTTGTCTATTTATAATCAATCTCCCATACCGCTTAGCTGCCCAGCAACTGGCTTTAATTGTTACCTCCCCACACTGTGGTTGCCTTCCAGTTCAGCTTAATCTGCTCCTTATGCTTTGTGTGTGAATTTATGCAAAGCTGTGAGCGTTCATGGGAATGCAGAGCCCTTAGAAGATGAGAGCAAATGATCCCATCTCCCACAACTCTCCCTTTCCCCACCATGGGTTTCCACAACTTGATGCTTGGTTGTTTTTTTTTTTCCCAACAAACGTTCCAACCATTTCTTCAGTACTCTCCCTGCCTTTTTCTGTCAATGCTTCCCCATGTCCTGCCAGGTTTTACTCCTCTATGATTTAATTCACTCTCAGCAACTGTTGCAAAGATGATGGCTTCCTAGCATTTATATCTTTATCTTTGGTTGCTACCTTCTGTCCAGTCCTTTCATCTTATACTATCCATCTTACATCACTGGCCAGATGTCTGGTCACAAATTCAGCATAACAAAAATTCAACTTCTTTGAGTTATTGTTTCTCCATCATTATACAACATTATTTCTCTGTTGCGTGGTTCTGGAGATTAGCCCCATGCCTGGTCCTCACACTTTCTCTTCAAAATTTAATTTCTACAAATCAAGTCCCTGCTTTTCCAATCTTTACAAAGCATATCTCCATCAGATTAAAAGACCTCTTTAGATCTTGCTGTCTAGATTTGGTATCTCTTCCCCAGGCTATGTGAACTTTCTCCTCTGAATATTTTCACCTTTCTACTACTGTCCTCTCAAACAGCAATTTGCTCTGTGTATGCCTGCAGCTTGGGAGATCAGTCTCATATATTTCTTGGTGCTGAGAAGATCTGGAAAGGACAAATTCTCCTCCTTTTTGTTGCTGACTAACAGAATTCTAGTGACCATCCCCATGTAACATGTCTTTGAACTAGCTTTTGGGCTGTCCTGAATTCAAAGTGGGGTAGTTCAGACTGTATCTGAGGGAGTGATTTTCTTTGGCCGCTAAATGATCTCAAGTACTTTCCCCAAAGCTCAGACACCCATTATCGTTTTGGTCTTGTTGCAGCAGTGGCTCTCATTTGGCATTAGAGACCATGCAGCTGTCACAGGAAGGTGCAGAAGCTGGAGGAAGGGATGAGTTGTAGAGGAAATATTTCACGAGGAGAGAGGAGAGGAATAGTTATAGTATTACAAAAAATATTCTGACAGTGAGATATGTTAAGCTGGGGAGGAACGGGGAAATGTCATCTCCTTTGCAAGATTCATCATCAGAATATATTTATCACTGTGTTGTCCAAAATACTTTACAAATTCTAAGATATGATTGTATCTTACACCTTGGCAAGGAACAGAACAGATGTCCTTATAAAGGACAATTTAATCAAGCAAAGATAACAATTAGGCAGGAGCTTGCTAAAGGAATAAGTAACTGCAACTCATGGTCAGACCAAAAACGTAAAAGCAATCTGGCTGAGTTTTGCTGGGCTGACCTCTGACTTCACAAAGTCTACATTTCAGTTTACTATAGGTTTTGCACCAAATTTTACTTCACAGAAAGAAGGTAAAAAATATTTTCTTATTTCACTGGCTAATAATGGGCTAATATTTTCTCTCTGAAGGCTGATAACTTTCCATTTTCAACACAAAAAACAAAGGCTGGTCACATGTTGAAAATACGTATAATGTCCTTTGCAGAGTGCTTTAACATGCCCAGCAGTATATTCCCACTTTATTCCTAGAAGAGTAAAATTACAGTGTGTAGCAGGGCTGGTACCATGCTTCCATGCTGTGCAGATGTTAGAACAGAGGGAATAATTTACAATGAATAGCTTAGGCAATAAGTTTAGCCCTCTTTCTGCTTATGGGATCTCCATGGGCAGACTGGGGTTTCCTTGAGTTTATCACGCAAAAGAATTCAACAAGATCCTTTTTCCTCTTTAAATATTTTTAATTACTAAGGAACACTTCTTTGTGAACATTTCCCAATCACTTCTTGAGCTTTGTTAGTTATGACTCCTTTGATGAGTCACATGGTATTGATTTATTTTTCCAATGTGTTGAGTGTGTAAAAACTTCTGGGGCACATATTCATGTACGTGAATCTAAGATCCAGTTTCCACCAATACTTAACGCATGCTGTTCTGAAATTCTCTGTAAATAGCCACAATAGTAATTGAATTATACAAATGCCCCTAGAAAGCAAACACCGCTAGAAGACAGTATGGTTGATGTGAACCCATTTCCAAATTCCAGTGAATGAACAATCATTGATATTAATCTATTTCCAAATTCCAGGGAATGTAAAAGTGTTTGGTTTTGGTTTGGTTTCTGTTGTTTTTTTGTTTTGTTTTGTTTTTTTTTTTTTAATAGCATTTACCCAGCTATAGCAGATTATAGGAAAAACATTGTTGTCTCACTGCTCTCTTGTTCATTCCATCCTGTGTTTCTTTTTTCCCATGAAGTAACCGTGGGAAGGAAATAATAGCAAATCTTTCCCCCAAAAAACAGGATTAAGTAAATGTCTTTGAGTACCAAATAGCTAGCTCCCATTTTTCAAACCCAGACTTAATACATTGCAATTGTACCTGGGAGGTCTAGTTCATTCAGCACCTACCTGCCTCCAGGATGAAGATTCAATTAAGAAATATAAAAGATAATATGGTGCTATAGGGACAAAAGTACTTCTGAAACTCTACCCAGGATTTCTGTAAATAGAGGTACATTTCTTTGACAGAAAACATTTGCTTTCAGAATGCAGGAGTTTTCTATTCTGTGATCCTCCACTCCAAATTATAATAGAAAATACATAATGGAGTGTAAGAACCAACAGATGAGAAAAATGCACCTTCAGCGGGAATATCCCCTCCTAGCTACAAGATGCTATTCTCAAGAACCTCACTGTAGTTTCAGACTGTTACTGAGGCGTAAATTAAGTAACCCTCACCACAATTCTTCATGGTTTTCTAGGGAAAACGTGGGTTATGTCTCCATGTTGCTCTGTCTTGAATGTGTGCCTGGTTTAAACTATTCCAGCCCCTTCAGTGGGTGATGGAAAAATATTCTTCACTCTAAATCCATTTACATGATGCAAGATTCTGCCAACATCCAATATATTTAATTCAAGACCCCTAGCAGAGTGAACTGTCCTATAAGGACTTCCAAGGCTGGTACTGATTGACCTGTGCTTACGCTGACCATGCCTAGAACCAAATCTGTCTCCCTTTGCTCTTACCTCATGAGCTTTTTGCTTTTAAGACTTAGTGATCTTACCCTTACTGTTATCAACCAATGAATGTGCTTCACGGCAGAGTAAGAAACACAAGACCAGGTTCTTTTTAACTTTGGTTTGAAACCTTTAGCTGGCAGCAGCCTAAGAAGACATATTGTGCAACAGGTATCTTGGATAAGAAACTCTGATTCACCCATTTCCTATGCTCAGTCCCCCACCATTACTACTGAATTTCTGTGGTGGTGACATCACATCTGTTTTGCAGACTTGATTAAAATGGTCTTCACTATGTAAAGTGAGGTAGTACCCTTTCTTCATCTGGGAAACTGAAACAAAGACGTGGAAAATCATCAAATTTTGCCTACCCAGTTTGTGAGATGAAATAACATGATTTTCCAAATAATTTATAACTGTGCAACACATGAGCAGGGCAGGTCGGTTTACCTTGCTTGTTGGTTGAGGGAGCTGGATCCTTCTGCAAAGTCTGCTTTTATTTGGGAGATCAACAAAATGAGGCAAAAAAAGGTGGGTAACTGTGAACACTTCAGCATGAATTATTGTTTCTTCATTGCAAGGGATATAAAGTGAAATCCAGTCCATAAAATGTAGTCCTAGCACTTGGTTTGTGCCTAAAGTTTTGGTAGTTTCTGAAGCACGGCTGCTTCAGATAAATTCTCTATCTAATCAGTAGAAAACGTACAAAATAATTCTGCCTGTTTTAGTTTTTGTCCATAATAATTACGCTTCATTTGCCTTTATTAGGCAAATTGGAACTCCACTCTCAGAAACAGGATATGGTTGCAAGCAATAGGGTTAGATCACATTTTCCATGCTCTCAGTGCATGAGCTAGGAGAACCTGCTTTGCCCCCTAATAAGTCTGTTGCAGCTAGCAGAGACTTACCCCATTCCTTCCTCTTCCCCTTCCCCCTGCTCCATCCCTGACGTGACCAGTGCACATGTGAGGGACAGGGAGAAAACATGGGATTCAGTCCTTATTGGCAATCATAGAGCATAACCCCAAGTGGGCCAAAATGACATTGCCAGGGTAACTTTAACCAAGACATTTCCTGGTTTTTGAGTGCTGAACTTTAGAAAGTCATTGTTCAAATTAAATTTCGTGGATGAAATTCCCTTGTGTTTTGGAAATACAGGAATTGAACAAGCAAAAATGTCACTTTTACTGTTCTGATCTTCACACAAAACTGGTAGAGAGCTGTTATCTTCTGCATAACCTGTTGTTAGGCATGGGGTGGAAACAAATTTAACAGAATTTACTGTTACTTTGCTAAACAGTGCAGTGAAATCAGAACTCAGGACTAGTTAATTTATGTTTAGGTTCAACAAAGGTGAATGGATTAGATTTCTTCTTGTTCCTTCAAAGCTGAAAATCCTTTTGCTACCCTCCTTTCTTGTAGCATTTGTGAATACCTTTCTTCCTATTTTTCACTCTCCCATGAGCTTATATCCACCTCCTACTTGTCATTCTCCTTACAGCTGTGGCCATGCTTCCCTCTTCCCTTCTTTTCTTCTTCCATGCCCCACGTTATCCAAGAAGGGGCAACATGTAGGGCCCTATTTCCAAATGTTCCTACAAGTTCATTACAGCATGTTCTGGATCCTTCTAATTTTGTTTCCCTTTTTCCCCTGATTGTTACAGCTAGAACATGTGCACATACCCTTCTGTGCATGCACATAAGCTCCATGTCCAAACTGGACATTCTTTGTTGTTAAACAGAAGCTTTGCCAAAGCCCCCTTACTTAGAACTCTTAATTCTTCCCTTTCCTTACCCCTTTTTCGTGGACTTTCTATGTGTAACTAAGCTTTTTCTTCCCTCTGAATATCCCTTGGACTACATGAGAAGCAGGGGAGAGTAAAGCTCTTTGCTGTTAGTCCTGGATCCAGAGACCCAGTGAATGCCAGCAAGCAGGAGCAAAGTCCTGCTCAGATGGCAGGCAGGTGTGTCTTACTGGACCTGGTGCATCCATACAACCTGATTGACACATGGAAACTGACAACCATAAGAAGCCTCTAGTGAGCATACATAAACTTTATCTTTTTTTCTTTTCTTCTTCCCTTCCCTTCCCTTCCCTTCCCTTCCCTTCCCTTCCCTTCCCTTCCCTTCCCTTCCCTTCCCTTCCCTTCCCTTCCCTTCCCTTCCCTTCCCTTCCCTTTCCCTTCCCTTCCCTTCCCTTCCCTTCCCTTCCCTTCCCTTCCCTTCCCTTCCCTTCCCTTCCCTTCCCTTCCCTTCCCTTCCCTTCCCTTCCCTTCCCTTCCCTTCCCTTCCCTTCCCTTCCCTTCCCTTCCCTTCCCTTCCCTTCCCTTCCTTCCCTTCCCTTCCTTCCTTCCCTTCCCTTCCCCTCCCCTTCCCTTCCCTTCCCTTCCCTTCCCTTCCCTTCCCTTCCCTTCCCTCCCTTCCCTTCCCTTCCCTCCCCTTCCCTTCCCTTCCCTTCCCTTCCCTTCCCTTCCCTTCCCTTCCCTCCCCTCCCTTCCCCTTCCCTTCCCTTCCCCTTCCCTTCCCTTCCCTCCCTTCTCTTCTCTTCCCCTCCCCTTCTCTTCCCCTCTCTTCCCTCCCCTCCCCTCCCCTCCCCTCCCTCCCCTCTCCTCTCCTCTCCTCTCCTCTCCTCTCCTCTCCTCTCCTCTCCTCTCCTCTCCTCTCCTCTCCTCTCCTCTCCTCTCCTCTCCTCTCCTCTCCTCTCCTTCTTTTTTTCTCTTTTTCCTTTTTCTCTTCTCTTTTCTTTTTTCTTTTTTTCCTTTTCTTTCTTTTCTTTCCTTTTCCTTTTCCCCCTTTTTTTTTCCGCAGAAGCCTTAATGTTGACCAGTTTTCAAGACCCAGTGTTAAACAGCAGAGCAGTTAATGAAACAACTGAAAGGTATAGTTAATTTTAACCATCAGCAAATATTTTCCCCTAATCTTATTCCCAGAAGTGAATATTCACCTAGAACAGAGACATACAGTAGAAAACTTCTGGACTGAATGTTAAATTCTGGAAAAGCACTACCCGCTGGAAGCAGATTTTGCAAAGCAAAATCTTGAGTCACCTTCACTTTAGATGTGACTATTTCCAGTGTTGGAGGAAAGCTAAATTTTATGCTAAATAAAGATGCTGTATTAACAACCTTTGAAAATTATCTAATTAATTATCAAATATAAGCTGGACAGTTTCCTTTCCCTGAGCTTGGCATATCAATATGTGGCATTCCTAACATACGGGTGAGAGTAAATTTCTATCATCCTGAACTTCACGATTTTAATTTCTCACCAGGATTTATCAAAAAGGTGAACAGTTTTCACCTGTTCCACTGGTGGAATTAAATTGTCTCCCTATAAATAAGAAATATTAAATATACATACTGTAGATCATGCAACATCCTTCTGAGAATATCCTTCTGGGCATTGGTCACTGCCAGTAAATGTTGATTTCAGACAGAAGAAATATAATTATCTCCATTAAAAACCTATACAATTAACAACACTTGCCACACAGTGGAGTCCAGGTTACCATGGTATTGCCTTATGCCTAAAATAGGAAATAACTGTGGTATATCATATTCCATCTCATGGTAATTGCTACTTTTCTACTGACCACCCATGTAGCATTAAAAGTCTCCTGCCCAACTAATTCACCTATTTTAAAGCATATTACAGCTATATTTATTCTCCTTTCCATCTCAAATCACTAGTGAGCCAAGTACATAATGCTGGGTTTTCAGTTACCCCAGAACATATATTTATGTGATGAGTAAGAAAGAGCTATTCAAGGTGGAAGAGGAAAATGGAAAAGAAACCTGTTGGTAGGATGGAGTTCAGGTGAATGTCTGGGGTGCCTGTGTGCAGTGGAAGAGAGATAGATGGGAAAGGACCAAAGGGAAATGTGAAATGTGAGAGGATCAGTGATGATTTTCTGAGTGCACAGGGATATGCTAGCAGAGGAGACAGGAAGAATAAATTCCACAAGATGAGAGATTAAGATGGTGAAATTGTAGCTGCCATGATGATTGAGCAACAAAGAGGCTAACTCTGAACTGGATAGAAAATTTCTTTCCACTTCTTTCTCCCACAAGCAGATAAAACCTGCCTCCCCCTGCAGGGAAGGCTAGGGACTGGTGGAAAATGGGTGTTTGTATGGTGGGAACACATTTGGGAACAGAAGGAGTTATGGGTGTGGAAAAGGTGAGTGGGGAAAAGACAAAAAAAGGAAAATAAATCAGTGAGAGAGGTGAGAAAGACAGTACAGTGAACAGCTCTTTGGGATGCTGGTAGGCAGAAAACAGAATTCAGCTCTTACATTACAACAGTTGGGGGAGGATCAGTGCTGTTGTACACAATCAGAGAGGGCCCTATATGCACTTGGTTGAATTTTGCACCTGAGATGACCCTGCCTTATTTGTGAGTGACTTCTCCTTAAGCAGGCTGACATTCCAGCAGCCAAAGAGCTGTGACATGCTTTCAAAAAGAAATACAAGAATATACCAGCTAATTAGTTCCCATATTTTTATCTTTTTATTTTTTACTTTTTGCCCTCAGAACATCTGTAAGTATTTTCAAGCTTTGGGTTTGGGAATGGTCTCTACATTTCCTTTCCCAAAATAATTTTATCATTGCATTTGCTCTATGGCACCCTGGTTTGAAGGACAATTTTCTAGGATATCTCATTTTTAACATCCTAGTTTCTGGTATGTGTGATATTATACAAAGTTATGTTTGGGAATGTCCTTATCAAAGGAGGAACTGCCAGATTATTGTACAGGAGAAAAGAAAATTTTGAAAGCTACAGTAAAACTTGCCTGATAGTTGAGAGATTTAGGACATATTTCTGAACTTAACATAATTTTCACTTCAGCTTTACAGTTCACCTTTAACATATATCACCTTTTAAAAATATTTCCACAAGCATCGTGTGTTACCTTCAGAGTGTCAGCTTTAACAGTGAATTCACTGGCTTCGTTATCTGTTTAAGTTTAGCTGCTTATCACTGAAGCACTGCAATGGTGGCCATATTACAATATGCAGGTGGAGACGCCCATAGGTACACAGAGACTGATTTAGCAACAGATTTCTGTGAGTTCTTGGTTTTGTGTATATGGTTATTACAAATGTACACAGACCTAAGGCACAAGGTATACTGTGTATAGGACAGGCTTTTGCAGGATTGGACCCACAACCAGCTAAAAGTGATAAGACAGATAAATCTAAGTTGGACTCACAGCATTATTTAAATGTGGCCCTTTGTATTTATAAACAACAATATGTTGCTGTTACAGAAGCTATTTCATTTAATGTCATCCTACATTCAGCAATTTAATGATTCTCTTAATTATTGAAACATTTATCACAGTTTTCCAATTGATTCATGAAGGGCTGGCTGCATTTCTTTAAGTCATTAATATAGTGACAAGGAAATTGACAATCCTCTTGCTAACATCTTATCTCTGAACAGTAATACTGGGGATACAAGACCTTGAGTCTTTTTTTTTTTTTTAATTTTTTAAATTTGTATTATTATCACCAGCAATAACTACAGTCATAAAAGCCTCATTTAGTAGCGAAGGGAGAGAACAATATATGAGGAAACCCTAATTATCAATGGTTTCGATAGTAAAATCTGCAAACTACTATCTTCCTGAGACCACAATTTTTGTTATAAAACGGGTGATAAAGCAGAGATAATTCTAAATCCAAACACATATTATATTAAATAGATAAACCCGAGATAAAAATTAATAGTGACCTTGCATGCTTGATATAAGAAATATAATCACGCATATATATCAGTAATGGCTGGAAAAGGAAAAGGAGATGCTCACAGGTGAAAGATTAATTTACAGAGTTCTAAAATGTGTTCAAAATACAATCTGTGGCATCTCTCTTCACTCCTTTGGCCTGATTTTGAGTGTTTTCATTACTGCCTGTGTGCAAAATTACTACCTTAAACATATTTATAAGTTGCTTTAAAAAAGAAAAAATATTTTTTTTCTTCTATCTCTTATATTTACAGACTATTTAAGTAAAAGCACAACTTTCTATGTCTCTGTTTTATTGGGTTTTGGGTTTTTTTTCGACTATCTCTGTTATTTATGTCTTTTTTTATAGCTTCTAAAATGTCAGGTGCTACCCTCAAAGACCTCTCTTGTATTTGTCAGTTTTCTCCCAGGAGAGGCTGTCCAGAGTTTGAAGCACACAAGGTCTTGCCTTAATACTTATATGAGTACTTCTGCCCTTGGATATTATTCTCATCTCCATGATACTATGCAAATTGACAGTTCCTTCCCTGTGCTTCCAGCTAGGACTTCCGAATATATTGCGAGTAGCTGGAAAATACCTAGAAAGGCTGTATGAGCAACAGAAATATAAAAGTTCAGCCCTGAGCATGTCTCTCTGTGTGTGTATATATGCGTATGTGTTTCTAGATGTGTGTACTAGTCATATACTGTAGTCTGAAAAGTGAATCTGTGTAAATCAATGCATTTATTTAGCTCTCACCAACTCTCTCTCTGAGTTAACACCCCAGCACACACAATGCTAGCGAAGGTGATTATCTCTGCTAGCATAATTCCTCCGTAACACCTGCTTTCGCCCATAACACTCCACTAATTTTTCCCTCATTTCATTACACATAATTTTCTTTCAACACAATCTACATGTATTAAGTGGTAATGACTTTCCAGTTAAGAGCAAATCGACGCCAAGGGACCCCCCCCTCGATTGCCTGCCGTGCCTGACTCCGGCTATTAAAGATAAATTTGGTGCCTCAGAAAGCTGCAGTAAGCTAATCAATCAATTAAGCGGTTAGGACATATATTATCAAAATTCTACAGCGCGGGGGTGCATGAGAGCGTGCTGGTATACTTGGTATGATTTTAGGAATAAAAAAAGAGAGAGAAAAAAAAGCAAGCTACTAATGAATACAATTTGAGGTTGAAAGTCAGTATTCAGTGTCTTCTGAAATGAAAACTCCATCTACTACACACTACTGATAGCAACTTCGGTGTCTATTGCTTGTACAATTTCTTTTGCAGCTTTTTTACCTAGTACAATTTACTAGTGATATCAGAATGGAGCTGATGACACAGTAAAATCTATTTTTAAATGATATGAGGATACTGGTGGAGTGTATGCCATTCACAGTTAAGCAGGGTGTTCTCTCTCTAACTTGTCATTGTGTCCCTTGGTACTGCCACTGCAATTTTGTATGTTGCAAAAAGGTGGTTTAAGGATAGAATGGCAGCCATCCCAGCTTGTTGTGTCAAATTTTATCTTCAGCAATGCTATAATATTCATTCTAATTTTGGGGGGTATTTAAAACTTATAAATTAAACTGTAAAATGGCCTTGACTTTTTGTCTACTAAAAAGCAGTTCCTAGTGAAGTGACTTTGCAGGACTGACTTAAAAAACAGTTTCAACCTAACCAGAAAAAGTTAAGTTCACTGATGACTGAGTTACATTTAAGTGCAAGGAAATAGGATAATTTCAGAACTATACATAATATCACTAACAACGCCTTCATTGCCATGTTTTACTTTATTATCTTTGGCATGGTGTCATTCCTTGTATGGAAAAATTACTTAACCAGTTAGCGGCGCTTTTTTTTTGTTTTTAATGTAAAATATTTTCTCTTGCATTGTGATGAACTTCCTGTGCACCAATATTTGGCTAAATGCTAAGGAAATTGAAGCAAAACCCCAAAGAACATAAGAATTGTACAAGCAATCTTTATAGATCTTCCAGGACTAATACAAAAGGAGAGTTAAACAGAACTTTATAGAGGATATGAATAGTACAAAATATGACAAAAATTGTAAAACTTACGTTTTTAAAACAATCGGTAAATCTATAAAATAGAAACTGTAAATGGATCATTACAAGGCTTTGCCAATTACTTTTCCTGTCAATATTAACCATTTTGCCTAAAGCTTTGTTATTGTAGTGTATTAGTTATCAGCTAAAACAACATGGCAAAACTCCCTGCTTACTTTCTCAGAGCATTTTTTTCAATTTCTGCAAATTACATTGGAGCATAGTCAATGCATACACTTCTACTACTGGAAAGAACACAACATCTTTTTACTGTCTAAATAAATATTTCTTAGCAAAAAAGAGGCAGGTTGTCAAAGACAAAAAAGGGTGGTTTTGTTATGTTTTAAAGTATAATACAAATAAAAGAGGTAGCTCAGTGACTTCTTTCTGATGTGTTTGTGTAAGGAAAAATGCCATGAATAAACTCTAAAAAGAGCACTATAAATGTACACAATACGTGCAGAACACTTAATCCAAGCCCTGCATGTAAAATACAATTACAGAGAGCTAATGGCAAATATAGTGAAATAAAAAATCTACCCACGGAGACTATACAAGTGCATCCTTCAAAAAAACCGCAACACCAGCATGTTTCAATAATATGATGCTGTCCTTTCCTTTGTGGCATTCTTCATTGACTAGGCTGATAATGAAAAGGTGTCAGGGAGATTCACAGTTTAGAGTTGTATTTTCTTCCTTTCTTTTGTGTGATTGTTTTGCATTTATGGCTGTTTTCCTGCCTCTGCTCTGTATGGAGAATATGAAATATTTCAGAGCTATGTTTTCTTGTGAGATATAGAACTAAATTTGACTTTGTTATCATTACTAGGAGCATGCAAGTTTAAGTTTATTTGGTTGAAAAAGGCACAATGATGTTGTTCTTCCTGATATAGGAACAGCTATATTGGCTTTTATAGGATTTTTAGTGCAGGCTTCTTCATCTGTCCTGCATTTGATAGCTACCCTATCAGCTGGATTTTTATTTTTTTTTTTGCTTATGTTTTTGTTTCTTACCCATTCTCATTTTGGAAAAAATCATTCTGATTTATCTGAAGCACATCAAAACCTCTTTATCTATTCACACTGAGAAATTCCTTCATATTGAGAAGGTGGGGAGAGAGAGGAGGGCAGTGAGGCAAACAATAAAAAAATCTCAGTCCAAACCAGTTTGCCTTATCCTTTTCTGCAGTGTATGTAATGACTGAACTTTTGACTTTAAAGTTTTTCTCTGGTGCAGTACTGTGGAAAAAAAAAAACCAAATAAACAAACAAACAAACAAAAAGATCCCCTCTGTGCAAAGACGGGTCTAAGGCAATACCTAGTGAGGGGAATTTTTTTTGGGGGGGGGGAGGAATTGTTGTTGTTTACTTGAAGCAAATAAAACACCCACCTTAAACCCGTCCTCTATTCAGTTCAGCAGCACCTCCATACTCCAATAAACCGTTTTCATTCCATCTGGCATGCGTTTGCTCTGAAGACATTTTCCTGTCAATCTCTCCTGCCACATTAAAAATCTGTCGTTACTATTGCATTGCCGCCTGGCTCCTGAGATTTGTCTGACTGCTTTATTGCTCCTCTCATTTTTTTTTTTTCCCTGCTACAGCCGAGAAGCAGAAATAAAGGTTTGTTGTTGAAACATGGCCGCAAGGAAAGTAGGAGGCACACATCTGTCAAGGTATTACCTTTCTTCAACCAGGGATTAAGGTGTTTTACTGCTCTCGCTACTGAGCAGTCACACTGAATAAATTTTCTCAGTAGAACATAAAAATGAACTCATACATTTTGAACTGGGTTTCATTCTTTCAAGCCAACCCATATAATTATGCAATGGCATCAGTGTTCAGGGGAAAAAGAAAAGTCAGAAAGGTTTGTGTGTGCCCCCTTTCTCTCCCCTGCACCACCCTTCACATTTACATTATTTAAATGCTTATTAGGAGGGCAAGGCTGAGGCAACTAGTATTGGGAAAAGATTTTTTTTTTTTACTCTTCCTTGCTGCTGTTAGTGGATCCCTTGCAAGGTCAGATGGGGTACAGGTCTTCACTCCCCATGTTTTATCTCTGTGCTCACAATATATGCCTGGCTGTGAATATTCACTGTTAATTCACATAGAAGCAAGTCAGTAGAATTGTGATTACTGAAACACTGTCTTTTGAAGGAAACTGGCAACATTAGCTGTTGTGTACCCTTCCCATTTCTGCTGCAGACATTAACTTTACCGTCTCAATGGTACAAATGAAAACAATTTAAAAATTAAATATAACCAGTGGAGGTGGTTGTTACACCAAGACAGAGCATGTCAGACTATTCTTGGCAGTACTCAGCTGGACACTTCTGCATTATTTCAGTTATATGAAGTTAGATATCTAAAGCAGAAGGGGTTATCTCACAAAATAAACATTAGGTGTAGGCAAATGAAGGATCAAGTCAAATATATCTATGAAGGGGCACAATATATGGTGCTTTATGGATTTTTTTTGTTGTTGTTTTGTTTTTGGTTGTTGTTTTTTTTTTTTTTTTTATTCTGAAAAAGAGTAATGCAGCTTTTAAGTCTGAGGACACCCCACAACAGAAGGACTAACCTCAGTGCAGGAGCCATAAACCTCTCCAAGCTTTGAGGAGAAAGCAGTTAAGAAAATACTACACAGAGTCGGAAATCACAGCTCCACCCATTTCACCCCAGAGAAGACACGAGGAAAAGTGAGCATTCTGAAATCTTACTCTCCTCTCCTTGGTCCCAGCTCCTTCCCAGAGCTAAGTTGCATGGCTGTATTTACAGCTTTCTTATGCCAGGACAGCACATAGGAATGAATCAGGCTGGATTGGGAGGCAAAGCTCCATTCCTAACTACTTCCAGGTTTTAATTCTTCAAAAGAAGGAACCATCTTCTTATTCTGTGTTAGTATAACAACTCACACAATGAGGGATCTGGGGTTGTTATGTAGTGCTTCAGTGCAAATTATAAATAGTAATGTGCCCATGGAAATATTGTTCCTTCAGATGCTTTTTTTTATTATGGTATTCCTCAATGACTGTCTGGCTTAGACTGAATTTGCAAGTAGTTGATCCATAGGAGTAAATACATAGAATGAAACGATTAGTGTTGAGGACCTGACATCCAGGCTGTATATCTTTCAAGGGGTTATCTCACCTCAAATTTGATTCTACTCTAGTGCCATGGACTGCTCGTTAGCGAGTACATTAGGTGTGCTTCCAGAGCACAACTTCTGTATTTATTAATTTTGTCTGAAAGAAACTCAAGCTGAGCCCACTCTGCAGTGAAAGCCACACTGCTCTCAAAACACCGGTGCAAATGCAGCTCATGCCTTCTCTGGCAGCCCTCATGTCTGCTGGATCCGCGCCTGACTGAAGCTCCTCCACGTGCCTGCCTCAAAGACAGGGCGCTGCCTGGTGGTACAGAGGAACAGTGCATTAACCTGCTATACCTAGTGAATTCTGCAATGCGTATTTAGTGGAATACAAATCATTTACAGAAAATCAATGAAAAAAAGAGGGAAAGAGTGAGAAAGGTAAATATATAGCTTTTCTTAATCTTTTCCTTTTTTTTTTTTTTTTTAGACAGAAGTACTCTTAGTGACTGACGTACACAAGCCTCAGCGAACTTGAAGCCTGTAGCAGTGTCACATTGACTGTTAAATACAGATTATTTGCACAGGTCTGGGTTTTTTTGGTAGTCTTTCAAAGCCGCGTTTCAATGTTTTCCTCCAGAAATGTGTGTATTGGTGATGGTCCTTTACCTGCTGATTCCTCCTCTCACAGCATATATAGTTCAAGGTTAAAAATGCTGTCAGTAGCTGCAGTTTCATTTGCAAAGCCTGTCTGAAGTGGGCAACTGCTTTATACCTTTGGGTGTGTTTAAATTACTTATCAGGATCCAGATCAAAGCTGGCAAATGGCATCTTGCCAAGACAATTTAAAAAGCAGTTCGTATTTGTAGGAGACAATCATAAGGGGCCAAATATTCAGAAAACATGAAGCTACTGACAGTCCTTATGGGAACTCCAGAGTTCATTTTTCTTTTAAACAAAAAGCCATGGCTTCTATTTTTATTTAAACAAAAATTCAAGTAAGAATACTTGCATTCAAGAAGAATGCAAGTAAAGGGAACTTCATATCTCAGTCCTCAATTAAACTGACCACTTGATTTTGATTACCCAGGAAAAACACAGATTTTTTTTCCCATGAATGAGGAACCTTCACGTCCAATCAAAGCAGCTTGAGGTTTGAATTTAAATATGCATAATTTCTGGTCCAAACAGAGGGATGTAGATGATAAGTATCTGAGATGAGGATCTGGGCCGTACAGTTTGATATGGTTCTTGGCGTTATCTGCCTAACCATGGCTGTATCTCATCCAGCCAGCCAGTAGTTATCAAAGCCTTACCTGCAGTCCCAGTGGAACAAGTCTACTGCGTGTGTTATCTTCATTCTGGGAACCAACTGCAGATACACAAGGCTTTAATGAATCAACAATCTGTGCTGCCCACAGTTTATTAACTAATACCTCCTCTCAAAAAAAAAATATTAATTTAATATGCCCTCACACAATAATTTTAGCCTCCATACTCTCATCCCAATTAACAGAGCCACTCCCTGCTCTGTGCATTTATATTGTCCCATCTTCACCTGGTTTGTACTCTGAACTAGTAAAATTGAGACCCACTTCAGGTATATACAATTAATGAAGGGCCCTTTCTCTCAGTAAAACTAAACATATTCATCTTCTTCTTCCCAAACAGGAATGTGGAATTAATTTATCCCACTCTCATATCTGTCCCTATCATGCCTCTCCACAAAGGAATGTCAGCTGACCAAGGCCAGATATTGCTTTTAGTGAGGGAAGAACAGAGGGAGTTTGTTGGATGGAGTAAATTTTGAGGGATAGAAAGGACAGCAAGTTTATCAGTGTCAAGGCTTAGATTCATGTTTTTGTCTGCTATCTTCTCATAACACCTGTCTCTGAAAAACAGTATATTAACTTCTGCATGTGATGTCCAACACCTGAACCAGAACTACAGTAAGGAAGCATCATTTCCTTCAGTTACAGCAGTTGAGCCTTTTAACATAGATACTGCCTTAGCATACTTAGGCAGACATTTATTAGTGGAGTTCCCATTCCCATCAGCTCCAGCCAACATGTTCCCATGATTAGTCACAGGTCTGTTGAGATGGCAGCTGTACCCATCACTTGAATGGAGCAGGGTGGACAGCAAGACATTAGGGAAAGACATCTACTGATCATCAGTGAGCTTTGAGAGACATATTCTACTGCAGGCCTCCTGCTTTGTCGTTGTCTCTGTGATACTGTGGTCACCAGCCATATGAGTAAATGAGTAACCCAGCAGCAGGACCAGAAGAGCAGGCGCAGTGATGTGTACATGGGAAACCCACATGGGAGCTCTCCCAACAAGACTGCTGCTCACATGCTTACAGTTGCTCACATGTTGAAGCATCTTCTCTGTCAGTCTCTCATCTCTCCACTGCCAGGGAGGAAGTAACATGAATGATTAATGCAGAGAGCTGCGGGCAGCTCTCTCCTGGGTCTGTTCATTTCTACAGAGCATGCACCTGTGAGTTGCCTTTTCTTTTCTATCTCTCTCTGCCTCTCTTGCCCTCTGCGTTGCTTCTAGGTTGGTTTTATGGAGGTAGTGGTCTGAGAAGGCAGATCTTTCCACTTGGGAAGAATTCGCACTGCTGATGCACAGATCCCAGTGCTGCCCGTCAGAAAGCTGCTGCATGCTACATTGCAATCATGGCAGCAGACATTTAGCAATGTCTTCCAGTGGCTGCAGTTTATTACTTTTCCCCCCAATATTAATCAAAAGTGATATCGACAACATTCATTGATCACAAAACATGGGTTTGGGCAATTAATTTTCTGAATTAATTTCTGAAGTTCCAATCCAAACTGAATATTTCTCAGCATATATTCTCCCTCAGTTAGTTTTTGTTTCCCATATGAAAAGTGCTGTCTCCCTGATGAGCCATGTTGGTTACCAAATTAAAACAGAAACCCTGAAACTGCTCTAATCTGACCTAGCTCTTTACATGACCAGAGTTGTTGGGAAGGGTGTGAGGTATTTTCTCTTTAAACCTGTCCTGCACCCCTCAGATAACCACTGCTGACATATGTCATAACAACCCTTACAACTGACTGCTACAGGTAGCCATCAGGATGTGTTTCTTTTTGCAAAGCAGTGTGTGCTTTTGAACCCAGTGCTGTGTCAGGGAGTTTGACCAGCTCTCAGGATGCCTTCAGTGTCTTCTACAGGTGGGCCCTGTGCTGGCACTGTGCTCAAATGTGTATGGATTACTACACAGGATCTGCACGGATAGACTGATTTCCTCTTCAGAATACAAGTGTGAACTGCAAAAGCCCTGATGGCCACTCTGATCTCTTTGCCTGCACATGGCAACAGCAACAAGTTTTATTATGAAACATAAGAGCTCTCAGCCGAGAGCACGGTGGTGAAGTGGCTGCCCTTGTGTCTCAGCTCAGGCTGAAATCAGCCTGGAAACCCTTAGGTCAGCTTACCCAGGGAAAGGAGTTGTGACATTTCCCTCTAGAGGGTGACTGTAGCACCTCAAGAGGCACTGGGGCTTGGTGGTTGTTTATCCCTGCTCTCTGATGCTGTGTCCTGCAGGGCATATTAAAGTCCATGAAATAATGATGAAGCAGAGGGGTAATTAAAAGCCACAGTGACATTGATCTGCTGAAATTTCAGAGGGAGATCGGGGCACATAGGGAGACTATCCGTCTTACCTCACGCAGGGCCAGCTTGATTGGCCTACTGAGTATTGCAGATGGCAAGGCTCCTCACCTGTGGCCGGGGGGGCTCCCAGTGCAGCAGCCCTACTGGCTTCACATGACTGCAAAACAGGAGGATAGGGAGCAAGTGGTCACAGCTGCCAGAGGCTGTCCTTGCAGAGCAGCAGAGAAATCATTTAAAGATACAGGCTTGTTTTCACATCCTTATTCCTTTTAATGCAAATGGTAAACTCTGTATTTTTACTTAGGGACAGTTTCTCCTACTAAGAACCATCCGGCTTTCAAGCTTCTTTGCTGTATTAATTTGGTCAGTATTTAGCATTGATTCACAACTAGTTCCTTTGATTTCATGTACTTTTCATCAGTTTATTTTCTTTGTTAAAAAATTGCAGGGGACATTTCACATCTACATGGATTTTCATTTCATTTTCTAATTCACCGAGGCTAAATAAAAGTTGACTTGGGGTTGATGACGTTCCCTCAGATAACAGGCTCTCTTTCTTCAGCTTGGGCTTTGAGTATCTGGGATCATTTCTCGACCTGTAGCTTAAAGATTATGGGTTTCAGACTACTTCAGAAACTGCCTTTATGTCAGAGAAGTGAGAAGTACAGAGTTTACTAAGTTAACGGTGATGTCATAGCTTTCTTTGGTAGCTGGCATCTTCTATACATCATTATATAATCACAGGTTCTTACATTCTTTTTATAAACCCCAGCCTATTTTTTATTCTTTGCTTCCCCCCACTTCATTTGCTGCTGACGGCTGCTGCTAAAGTTCCCTTACCTCTCTCAGAAAGGAAGTAGGTTAAGAACAAAAAGAAGAACTCTATCAGATTAAGTCAAACATGTGGGGCCTATGGAGAAATCATGCATCTTGCAATAGTACCAGCAAAACAGCTTACTTTGAAGGCTAAATTGCTAAATATATCCAGAGACTTCTTTGAGCTGAAAGCAGCTGTCTTCTGCATGTTTTCAGTTGTTAGACTCCTGATGTCCCAAATAACACAGTCTCATAAAGGGTCGAAGTTGATGCAATCAGGATAATAAAATCACTCTGACAAGGCTGCATTTTGTACTTAGTTTATAATTAGGAGTCTGCTGTCTCAGGTTAAGATACTGTAAAGTTCCAATGAATTGTTAAGCTATTCACAGCACTGTGCTGCTACTGAACCAAGAAAATATTGTGTCCTAAAAATATCTTCATGTAAACACGTCAGAAATGAAAGCATGGGAAATCCAGAGAAAAGCCCTCTAGAGTTGTGTTTTCTGCACATGAAAATGGTAAGACTTGGCAATTTTTCATTTGAAGCTGACAAGGAATTATTATTCTTAAAAATAAAGTGAGCCTCAGAGCCTCAGTCAGCATGGATATTAACTATGCTGGGGTAATTTTTACAAATCAAAGCTCATGTGGTCTGTACTTTTAAAGTGACAAGAACTTCCTCTGACCAAACTATTTTATATTAAAGATAAATAAATGGATTCTTTGTGGCTTCTGATTGGGAAGGCAAATCAATGCAGATTTATGATTTTGGATTGAAGTTCTGATTCTTGTAACACAGAAATTAACATCTGTCTTTGTGACCTGTTTGTATACATACAGTTAAGCTGCCCTTTTCCATGTCACTGTTTTCAATCTAGAAAACATTGCATTTTTCCAGAGACGTGAATTCAGTGTGCAGCTCCAAATGATTGCCCAACCCTCTGTCACAGTTGCCTACAAGAGTATTAATTTTATATACCTCTCCTCCCTACAGTGAGAAAATAGAAATGTTTTCATAATTCCCTGCTATGAGGGCCAAAAAGCCAAAAACATCATAACTGGAGTAAAAACTTGTTAAGGACTCATCTGATTTATTGTCTGTACTAATAATGCATTGAGCAGACTTTGGGAATTTTCTAGTCTGAAAAAGCTTGATAGCAGAACTAAATCCTGTGTAATTCTATGACACTTTGATAGTGCTCCTGAAAAAGCAGATTCCAGAATTAGAGTTGGTTTTGCTTTTTTACTTTGATCTGGGTTGGAAGAATATCCTATATGCTACAGTATCAGAAGACATTTACTTTTCATGTGTGTAGAAATGTTAACAGTTTGGTCATTTTAAAATACTTTGTATTTATTATAAGTTGTGAATATAATGTGTGGATCAGTATGATATGTGAATCAGATACATATCTACGGCACCTAAAATTCAAATTTATCCAGCACCTCACTCACTCCCCCAGCTGAGGATGTGAACTGCATTTGAATTTTATGTCCACTATTGCCAGCTATCAAAATATAAAAATCCAGAATGAGCTCCCAAAAGAATGTGAATCTTGTGTAGAAATTGTGTGTTTTTTAAAGCCCATCTTATTGTTTTGTTGGGTTTTTTTAATAAAATGGTAAATCTACTGAACTTTCAGGGTTCTTTTTTTTTAAACTGTTCTTGGCAAACAGAGTAGCTAAAATGCTCATATTACTAAAATAAGATAAAGAAGTTTTATTTTCTTTTAATCCTATAGGTGTTAATAACAGCATCAAAGATGGTGTGATTCCTGATGAAATCTGAAAAATTGGCTACACCGTCTTAGCTGTCCACAGTGAGAAGGCTTGCAACACTGACTTCTACTCGGTGTCAGTATTTATTGCTCCTTAGAGCAGTGGCCTGGAATTCAGGACCTGATTTGTAATTAACAGTCAAGCTTAGTGTTTTGGGTGGTTTAGGAACTGTTCTGTGTCAATTTTCTGTACAGAGCTGGCTAAGGTGTGCTGAATGTGCAGATTTCTTTCAATGTAATTAGCCCAATGCTTTCTTTTTGCTGACGCACCCAGGCTCTTCCATTGCCACCGCATACTGTGTGCTCACAGCTGGTAAGTGAGAGCCTTTCCTCTGAAAATTCCTTTTTTTAATACCAGTTAGCAGGGGGAGCTTTGCAGGGCCACTAAAATATGCATTTGTACAGGCCTAGTCCTCTCTCAGTAACCTGAATTTTTTTTTCAAAAGTTAGCCATAAACATTCAGCTCCCAGGTGGAACCCATGGGACACGTTCAGTTGGCTGAAAAATCACTTTCAAAATTAGCATGTCTGCTTTGTAAGATATTATGTGTGCTTTCTCTCTTGCCTTAGAAGGAATGAAAGCATAGAATAAAAGGGCTGAATCTTACTATGCTTCACAGAATTGCCTCCAAAAGGGCAGGACTGCTCAAAATATTGGTTTCACCTTTGCAGTACCATTTTTTCTCAGGGGGATTCTCCCAAAGTACTAGATTTTCCTGCTGAGTCAGCCCAAATGCCTCTGGCCACGGCCTATGGAGAGAAAAACCTCAAGACATCCACTGAATGGAAGTCCCAGGTGCAAAAGTCAGAACTTTTGTATATAATTTTCTGATATATTAAACAGGCTTCATATCAATTCCAGGCTCCCATGGAAGGCTTACATTTTATCTGTCATACTGTAGTTATAAACCAATGAGAAATGTCCAACAGCTTATATATTTTGGCTAAGGCAAATATATTAACTAAAAATGTACTACACCAAAATATTTTTATAGGTCTTGTTTCAAAATTATGAGGAAACACTAGAAATTAAGAGATCATAGTCTGATGTTAAGGCCATGGACAAGACTGAATTGCTCTCTGATTTAGAAAGTCCCCGTCTATGTAATATTTCCAAAGGTTTCATAAAGATATTAGTCATTATAATTTTGAGATGGTACAGAAATAATCATGTTTATTACCAATATTGTTTGCATACATTACTGGCCCTAGGCTTAACTGATTCTTGGTATGCAGTGCATAGTCCTTCACTGCCACAGAATTTACAGTCTAACAGGGACAGAAAGAAACAAGAAATACCTTTCTGTCCTATAGCCATTATTCCACATATAGGGAGCAGAGAAATTATATGCAAATGTCATGGAATAGCACCAGACATATGTGAGACCCCATCTGGAGTACTGCATTCAGCTCTGGGGCCCCCATGTATGAAGGATATGGACCTGCTTGACTGAGTCCAGAGGGGGGCCACAAAGATGCTCAAAGGGCTGGAGCATGCCTGCTATGAAGACAGGCTGAGTGAGTTGGCCTTGCTCAGCCTGGAGAAGAGAAAGCTCCAGTACCTAAAGGGGTCCTACAAGAAAACTGGAAAGGGACTTTTCACAAGGGCATGTAGGGATAGCACAAGGGGGAATGGCTTCAAACTGAAAGAGGGTAGATTTAGATCAGATATTAGGAAAAAGATCTCCACTGTGAGGGTGGTGAGACACTGGCACAGGTTGGCCAGAGAAGCTGTGGATGCCCCATCCCTGGCAGTGTTCAAGGCCAGGTTGGTTGGAAATTTGAGCAATCTGGTCTAGTGGGAGGTGTCCCTGCCTATGTCAGGGGGGCTGAACTAAATAATCTTGAAGGTCCCTCCCACCCCAAAGCATTATATGATTCTGTGAAACATCTGTGGATTGAGCATCATCAGATGAAATCACAGTCCAGTGTTAAAGCCTATATCTCATTAAAATATAACTTTCCCACCATTTGGGCTCTTAGCTTTCACCCCTATGCTGGCGACATGTAATATATCACCGGCAAATGCCATGGGTTTAGTGGCTCGGTGACTGCAATGGCAACGGTGAGGATACAGCGTTTACGAAAGCCAAGTTCCCCTGATAAGGAGTGAGACTCCACTCACCTGAAGACTTTTCTTGTGCTCATATCATCTCTGCGCTGCCCTTCCCAAATGTCTTCCCTGCAGAGACTTAACAGGCATCTGCACTTTCCCTCCTGAGATGATCAACCCACTTCCTAATTGACCAGAGCAGCCAGTCTGAACTTGTGTCTTCATCTTAGAAATGAGTCCCTATGGCTCCTGGAATGCATTGCACAGGCCTAGATGAAGGATTACAAAAGAGGTGAACAAACATCTTCTGTACATCACACAGATCACTGCTGTGTTTTGTGTTCGGTGTGTATGGAGTTGTATTGGTGGAAACCTATAGTTCGCTATCAATATGCTCTGGTCCTGGAGGAGAAGAGGTATGGAGAGGAAGTGAAAACAGGATGGGAAAAATACCCAGATGGGAAATGTATCTCTCATGGGAAAATGGTTTTCAGTCATCCAAGCAACAGCCTAGCCCACGGAAAAAAGATTGCTTTTTCCAGCTGTTATGCTAAAAGAAAAAATAAATTTTAAAGGGACAAATGCATAAGTCGAGCATATTTTTATCACAGCCTTTCTCACAAATTACTTACCACACTCATGTTTCTTATGAGGAGCCATTTTAATATTTAAACAGTCATACACTTCTCCAAAAAGTGTTTTCTGAAAAACCAAAACCATTATTATGTTGAACTCCCACACAGTTTGTTTTAAAAATATCTTTAAATACTATTAAAGAACAATCATTATGTAGGTTTATATCTTATGAGTGGGAAGCAGAAACCATCAATGAATCATATTATTCCTCCAAATGTAACGACAACATGATCAACTACCACAATAACAAAAAAGTTTATGCTCACTGTGCATCTATTTTGCAGGCAGTTTCCTGCCTTGAAATCTGCATAATAGGTAAGCTGTGGCAAGTGTAATATGCTATTTACTTTCCATCCGCTATGGATAGCCAGGCACGCTTGGTCTGTTGCATTGCTCCTCCTTTAGGTATGGTTCCTTGCTGACATGTATAGCATCCCTGAATAAGCAAATGCTTCTGCAAAATCTAGAATATGCTTCTGAAAAATGTTTCCAGATAGACAAAGCTAGATATTTAAATTATTTTACTGTCATCCATTATGTTTTAAGATTTTCTCTAAGTTAAAAACAACGATTTTGGTTGCAGAAAATATTTTCTGTTGTATGCTGCTTTGCAGAGGGAAGTGACAACAGGATGTTACTGAGGGAAGAGAAAGATTGCAAGAGATATAGAAAAAACACCATGGAGATCAATATTTAATCTATAATTATGGTGTACAGTATGTACTGTGCATTTTTTAAATTTAACTTGGCTTTTACTATTACTCAGTAGGAGGGGAACAGATACTGAGAGCCCTGGATAGCAACCATAAACAGTCTGTTTAAATACACATATTTTCAGATCTATGAGCACAAGAAGGAATGCATTGTAGGCTCTCTGATCTTTTTTCATGTTGGAAAATCTGAGAGCTTTACCTGGGAGATTTAATTTCAGGTAAAAGAATTTGTAAAATAACTTCAAAAGTTTATGCTGCATAGCATTGCGATACATATGAAAAAGAAAATGTTTGTGTCACCCTATTTTTGAATAAAGAAACAATGTGCAGATCACTTTTCACAGTGGAAATTCTGATGGTAAAAAGAGTTATAAATAAATACTAAGTCAGGCCCCTGCATGGGAAAGCCCCCATCCTCTATGGGTTTCAATCAGGAAGCGTGAAAGTAGAACTAATTCTGCTCAGTGTTAGAAGAAATTATAATATTCCTGGCAGCTCATATTCATCATGAGTTCAAAAGTGCTGTGAACGTATGCATATACTTGTCTCTCTGTGTATGTCCTCTTATATGGGCATTTACGTGCCACTTCTAGTTTTTTTAGAATATAGCTTTTACTGAAGGCCTTTGAAGTTAGCTGGCCAGAAAAGCTTAGGCACCAGGGGGAGGAAAATTATTTTAAGATTTTTAAAATTACATTATCAGGTATCATCTGCTTGCTAATGAAGCTTCAAAGTTATTTCCAGGGCAGAACTCTGCAGATTGCTCCAGAGAAAGAGTCCAATGGTCTATCTAAAACCTCATTCCATCATTAATGAGTGCTTAACCCCAGCATATTTGAACTTGGACTACATGACCAGTAGTCAATTTTCACTAACAAGTTTTTTTTGATCCTGAAAATCTGCAGCCGTGTCATCAGCTCCTTCTTAATTATACCATATTCTTTACATCTGTCCTGCTAAATAACTCTAATTGAAATAGCACCGGCGTGAATTTTTGTAATGTTCCCCCCAAGACATCCCGAAAGTGAATCACACGAGAAAACAGACTGAAGTCACAGCTGGAAGCACGTCAAGGATCATTTCCATTTTTACATGATTAATTTGAATTTAATATCTTAAATCAAAACCTGATTAATTTAAATAAAATTTTGATGGTGCCCTGCTTCTAATATACATTGCAGTAATTAGATTCAGCTTAATGTGATTTTTTTACATAATTAAAAAAAAGAGTAAGTCAAGTGTAACAATGCAGAGTTGGTACAAATCTGTCCATATTATATACATACACAGACACAGACACATACACATGGGATTTAGCTGAGACGTTGCTCAGGTACAGGAAATATCACAGCTGGATGGTTATACTATAGCTCACTTTATGGCATATGTAGAATATTTCATTTCTATTTCACTCCAATGTTAATAGCTGCTTCTTAAAAAAAAAAAAAAAAAGAGACAGAAAAAGGACCATAGAAATCAGACCAGTGAGTTGGTAAAAATATTACCAATGCAATAGCCTGCGTCAATTCATCATTCCTAGTTCCTCACACTTTTTAACTAACTTTTCTTCAGGAATCACCTCTGTGTATCCTCTAAGTGAAGAGTGTAACAGCAGCGCATGGGCTGCTGTTTCCCACAAGACTAAGAAAAGTTATAAAAGAAATTGTTACTGCATTTTCATAGGTGCTGGCCCTGCCTGTTTCTTCATTTATAAAATGCTCCTATGCATTATGAAAGTAATACAGTGAGCAAACAGCAGTTCATAGGTTAGGAACAGATGAAGCCTGCCAACAACCCATACCTGACCCTTCACTGGTGCTGGTTGTGATTTGTGCCTGTGACTGAAAATAGTCATTGCTAGTGAATAAAACTTTGCAAGGTGCATTGCAGGTAGCACTCACAGCAATATTTCAGCATTCAGAAGTTTCCAATTTCTATACAGGAGGAGAAGCTACTAAAATAAGGCTAACCAATGGGTTCACCAGCAGCTGTAGATAGAGTTTCAGTGAAGGATGCAACAAAATGATTCAGGTAAGCCAAAATCCTCAGAAATCCACAGATGGAGTAGAATTTTTTGTTTTGTGAACTTGGGCTTCTGTTTGAAGATTTATGTGAAAATAATTTTTTGTTTAAGTCTAAAATATCCAACTTATTACTGTAATTATGAATCTTTTAGGTAAAAAAAAGCACAACAAAACAATAATAATGTTACCTTTAAACAGAGAAAAGAAAGGTAGGCATATC